>NW_027093866.1:1252673-1879010 GCF_028858645.1 Bipolaris maydis | reverse complement strand
GCTCGAGTAGAAGTAATATAAGACTTCCGGTGTCAAGCTTCTTGTTGGTTGGTTTTCGCAGATAGAGCGGCAGGGTGCAATATTGGACGTAACGTGCAAGTAGAATAACTCTCTGTATTGTACTTGTACTCAAAACTTAAGTTGAACACATCGAGCCATAAGGGCTCAATGCCTATGCTATATACTAAGGGAATGTCCTATGTTCCATATTGTCCTACATGTGTCATGTTGTCCCATGCGTGGTACTTCGTGGGACATCGTGGGATCCGTGGGACACACGTGACTTGTCTCATGGTGGCGTTCCGCCAAGACCGTGGGACGCGGGGCGCTCATGCGTCATTGGTCTATATGTTCTTGTTACTTCGTGAGGCCTTGACATGGGCTTCTTCCTTTATTCTTCCTTTATCTTCTGGCTGTCCCTTCCTTAGGTTCGTAACACTATCCTCCCCTTCCTGGCTTCATGTCCTCATGAGCTAACTTGTCATGGTCTCTAGAAGTACTGCGCATCGTCATTCCGTTGGTGATCGAATTAACCGTACTGGGGGACTCGCGATGGTTTCTTGTCAATATTGTGCGAAGCGGGGTCTGGAGTGTCGAATGTCGTCGTTGAAGAAGGAGTGTGGGAATTGTTATCGGAATGGTGTGAAGTCGTGTGTTCCGGTGGAGGTTCCGGTTCCGAATTTCGAAAAGTTGGATCAAGAGTTGGCGCGTCTTGAACAACAAGAGGCTGAGGTTGATGCAGCGGAGTCTGCAGCTCTGGAGGCGCTAATGGCGGCGCGTGCGAAGAAAGATCGTCTTCGTAAACAAAGGAAAATCCTGAAACGTCGTGAACAACAGTGGGTTGACGAGTCGGGAAAGTATGTCGAGGATATTGAGGCGTTGGAGGCCATGGAGTGGGCAAATCGAGAGGTGTCCACCTTGGAGGGTGGCCTGATGCCGGGTACTCCTGCTTTGGATTGGAGTGTCTTCATGCCTACTTTCTTGGAGGGTGATCCGGGGTTCGCGGAGGCGATTGGTGATACTGTGCCAGGCGCTGGCGGCAGTTCGTGAGGTTGGTCTCTGGTTCCCATGTGTTTTCGCTGTCTGGGTATCCTAACCATTTGACTAGGTATTCGGTTTTGTTATTTTTAATTCGGTGGGATATAATTCTTTCGACTTCAAATTCGTTTTCTTCTTCGGGTTCGTAATGGAATGTTTTCTGTAGTGGCGTTTCGGGGTCTGCTGGTTCCAATAGTCGTACATGGAATCTTGGGTGTATCTTCGCGTCGGCTGGCAAGTCGAGTGTATAAGTAACTGGTCCGTTTTGTTTTGAAATTAAAAATGGTCCGACTTTGACGTGGTCTAGTCCCTTGCTTGGACGTTGGGTGCGAAGGTTCTTCGTGAGTAGATATACTCTATCCCCCTTCTTTAGCTGAGGTGCCATTTTTCTTTTCTTGTTCTGATAGGAAATGCTTTGGCGTTGAGCCTGTTCGAGTGACTCTCGTAGTTCTTCGTGGATTTTCTTAAGTTGTTCAGCCGTTGCGATGGCTGCTTCTGTCTTTAAGCTTGGATATGTTCTAGTAAAGAGATTTGGATGTCGTCCGTGGTTGGCGAAAAACGGTGTTTTGCCTGTTGCTTCTGATGTTTTGTTGTTGTATGCCATCTGTGCCATAGGTAGTAGTTGTACCCAATTGTCTTGCTGATGATTGGCGTAAATCCTGAGATATGTCTTCATTGTTCGATTTGTTCGTTCGGTCTGTCCATCGGTTTGCGGGTGGTAAGCTGTCGATAGCTTTCTCTTAGTCCCGATTGCTGCGAGTAGCGTCGTCCAAAAGTTGGATGTGAATAGTTTGTCTCTATCGCTGATGATTGACTTTGGTATTCCGTGATGTCGAATGATCCGGTCGTGGATAATGTGTGCTAAGTCCACTGCTGTGTAGTCGTTCCTGAATGGTATGTACTCCGCTTGCTTTGTAAAGCGATCCACTACAACAAGTATCGCGTTGTAGGTAACCTTGGTCGTTGGATCCTTTGAAGCTGGTAATCCTGTGACAAAGTCCATAGAGATGTCTGCCCACGGTTCTTGTGGCAGTTCTAAAGCTTGCATCTCTCCGTATGGTGCATGTGTGCTATGCTTGTTCTTCTGGCATTCTGCGCATTTGGCGATGTATGCTGTAACCTTGTCTTTCATGCCTTTGAATTGGTAATTCCGTTGAATGAGTTCCATCGTCCTGGCGATTCCTGGATGTCCGTGTACAGGATCGTTATGATGTTCTTCGATGATGGTTTGCTGTACTTCTTCGGGTACGTCGTTCCCGATTTTCATAATGATGCTGAGTTCGTGTGCGGGCCCTAATGTCCCGTCTTCATTGGTCCTGAGTATGGGTCTGTCGACTATCGTCTTAGTTCCTGCGATGTCGTGTCGTCGGCTGAGAGCGTCGGCTCTTCCGTTTTCTTTTCCTGGTGTGTAGACAATCTTGAACTTGTATTGTCCTAGTAGTTCAGCCCATCTGGTCTGTCTTCGGTTGAGTACCTTCGTCGTTGTGAAGTGTACTAGGTTCTTGTGATCCGTGTAGATCGTGAGTTCTGAGCAGCTTTCTGCGTATACTCTCCAGTGTTGTAAACATGCTACGATAGCTAGTAGTTCTTTGTCGTGTACGTCGTATCGTTCTTCTGGTCCTGAGAACTTCCTTGAATAGTATGCTACTGGGTGCCATTTGTCGTTGATGAATATGCTGGCACAGCCTCCTAGGGCTAGGTCTGATGCGTCCGTTTCAATCTTCATTGGTACGCCTGGGGTGAATATCCTAAAGCATGGTGGTGTAATACATGCTGTCTTGAGCTTGTTGAAGGCTTCGTCTGCTTCCTTGCTCCACACGAACGGCGTGTCCTTGCGCGTGAGTCGTGTCATTGGTATCGCGATCTTTGAGAAGTTCTGAATGAATTGTCGGTTAAAGTTTACAAATCCTAAGAATGATTGGATCTCTGTAACTGTGGTTGGTGTCGGCCAGTCCTTGATGACTTGAATCTTCTCTTCGCTCATCTGTACTCCGTTGACTCCTACTGTGTAGCCTAAGAAGTCGACCTTGGTCTTGTGGAATTCACACTTCTTCAGCTTGAGTCTAAGGCTGTGTTCACCTAAAGCCTTGAGCACTGTCTTCACATGTCTTATGTGATCCTTCTCATCTTCTGAATAGATAAGGATGTCGTCCAGGTAGGCGATAACGAATATGTCTAAGTATGGCCTAAGTACGTCGTTGATAAGTTCCTGGAACGTTGCTGGGGCGTTCGTAAGCCCAAATGGCATGACTAGATACTCGTAATGTCCGTATCGAGTTCTGAATGCTGTTTTCCATTCTTCACCTTTCTTCATTCTGATAAGGTGGTATCCATCTCGGAGATCTAGCGCCGTGAAGATCTTCGCACGAGATAATCGATCCCTGAGCTCTGTGATGTTCGGTAGTGGGTATCGATTCTTTACTGTGATGTCGTTGAGTCGCCGATAATCGACACATAGTCGATCCGTACCGTCCTTCTTTGGTACAAACATAATTGGATATCCTGCTGGTGACTTCGATGGTCGTATGTATCCCTTGGCTAGACTCTTGTCGATGTACTCTCTTAGTACCTTGAGCTCTCTTTCCGATAGTTGATATATGGGCCCGAAAGTCGGTGTCTTTCCTTCCTGTAAGACTATCTCATGGTCCCAGGGTTTATGCTCTGGTAACGCTGTTTCGTCTACCACTTCCTGAAATAGATGTTCGTATTCCTTATACTGTTCAGGGAACTCTGGAGTTGCGCTGTTCTCCCTTCCTCTCGCTTCGTGATCCGTTGGCCTAGTTTCGGTATCTGCGGAGTGTGGCTTCCTATCCTGGGAACTACCTTTCGAGTACGCTCTTCTCTCGGCGTTATTGCACTGCTTGGCAATGTTACTCTCATCTACCATCGAACTCTGCCGATGCGTAGGCTGGCTTGCGGTTGCGTCCGTTCCGCAGCACTCAAATTGAAACACCTTCGACTTCCAGTCGATCCGCGGGTTGTGTTTCCTGAGCCATGGGAGTCCTAAAATGATGTCGTGGGTAGCTAGTCCGATGACGTCTAGGTCAATCTCCTCCACATGCTCCTGGATGCTGAGTGTCACTTTTCTGACCTCGTGTGTAATCTCGTTTTCATTTGGCATTGGCTCGCCGTTGGCTACGTGTAGTGGGTAAGGCTGTTGTTTCCGTCGTACCTCGAGTCCGGCTCGGGTTACTACGTGCGCTGAAACATAGTTTGCCTGTGATCCTGAATCCACTAGTGCCTGCATCCGTATTCCGTTAAGCTTCGTCTTGAGCTTTATCAATCCTAGGGATTCTAGTACGTTGATTTCCCTGGAGGGGCCTTGTTGCCCTGTCGTTGGCCTAAAAAAGACTCTTCTTGTCGATATCCGTAGTAGTCTCTTGCCACTGCATGCTTCTCGCATTCGTTGCTGAGGCATGTGTACCATTGGTCTTCCCTGCATTCCGTCGAGGGACCGTCTGGGTACTGCACTTCGTATGCTGTTTGCATCTGTATAATGTCCTGGGGGTCTTCTCGTCCCGGAAAGTGCATTTTTTCTCGCTTGTCCCATAGGTGTTTTGGGCAGCTGTCGTCCTTGCATTCGTACCATAGCCATTTGCACTTAGGCATGCCTTTTGCGTGCTGTGGGCTCCATCCAGCTCCTCTCTTGTCCGAGTAGTGAGTTGGGCAGTAGTCATGCGTACACGCGGTCCATGATATACTCGCGTGGTTCCTGTTCCTTGCGTCGTACCAGTACCATACAGGTTCGCAGGAGTTGTTCCGTCCTTGCGTCTTCTGTACTCGTGTTTCCCCTTGGGGCGTGAGTCCCTGTTCTAACCTCGTAATGTTGGCCGTGATATGCGTATACGTTGGCAATCGCTGAGTTGTCTTGATCTTGTAAAAGTCGATGTCTGATCGTAGGTGCCATAGCGTGTTGTATTTGTCGAGTAGTGTCTTGTTATCGTTGTAGGCCTCGTTGGGTCGTCCAAGTAGCATGGATAGTGCGTTGATCCATTTGTCTACTTCTGCTGGGTTGTCTCTTGAATAGGTCTCGGGTGAGTCTGGTATCGCGCTGTCTTGCCTCTTTACGTAGGGCGTCGATGGTCTGTTTTCTTCCTGGAATCGTGCCATCTTCTCGTATTTAGACGCGAGGGATTGTTCTTCCTCGTCTGGCGTCTCATATTCCTCGTCGCTGACTGGTTCAGCTTCGGATGTGTCCTCAGACGTAGTTAGGGTTAGGTCGTCTAATCCGCTAATGACTTCCGTATCGTCTGGGTGATATTTGATCTCTGGTCGGGTGATAACGTTCCATGATTCGTTGTCATCTAGCTCCGACTTGTGGTGTAGGACGTTGAGCTGTCGTTTAACCTTGTTCTTGCTCATACAGTTGCGTGCTATGTGGCCTTCCTTGCCACATGCGTAGCAGTTGATTTTCTTCTTGTCGTCCTTATCCTTCTTGTAGTGAGGCTTGCTAGGTCCCTTTCCTTGATTGATGTTGTCGAGGTGCATAGGTTCATATCCATTGGTTGCGTATGCGCCGGGTGTCCTAGGCTGATAGCTCCTCTGTCGTCCCTGGTTGGGCTGTGAACGTCGGTGATGTTGTTGTCGAGGCCGATCGTTCCTATTGTCGTAGTTGCGCGTTCCCTGGTTGAATAGTCGTTCTTCCAATGCGAGCTCGTATAGCTCATTGTCGAGTCGAATAGCTTCTGCTATGAGTTCGTCGAGGTTGGTGACGTTGGCTCCACTTCTCATGAGTTCTCTGCGCACCATTGGCTTGAGGCCCTGTCGGTACATGCGCATAAGAGCGTTGTCGTCCCATTCAATGTTCGTTGCGTATTGCTGGAATTGAGTCGTGTAATCGGCGGCAGACCTGGTTTGGCGTAGGGTCTGAATCTTTTGTTCCGCGATTAGGGATTCCTTGAAGGGTGAAAAGTTTTGTCGCATCTTGGCTTTGAAAGCATCCCAGTCTTCGACTAGGTTAGCATTCTCGTTGTCGTCAACAGAGTCGTCCATGTATCGTCTGATAATAGGGTTGGACCATTTCTCTGCGTCACCTCGGTGGTAACTAGTGGCTAAGACGACTTTGTCCTTTTCGTCAATCTTGTCGCCGGCCAAGTGGAAGTATCGGTCGACCTGGAGGAGCCAGGCTTCGAGTTTGTTGCGGTCGCCATGGTAAAGGTCAGGCTTGTAGGCGTTGGCTGCAGTTCCTCCGGTCTGGGAAGCGGCTGGGGTGTCCATTGCAATATCGCTCATCGTGAGGGTGTTCAAAGTGTTAAGAGTATAGCTCGAGTAGAAGTAATATAAGACTTCCGGTGTCAAGCTTCTTGTTGGTTGGTTTTCGCAGATAGAGCGGCAGGGTGCAATATTGGACGTAACGTGCAAGTAGAATAACTCTCTGTATTGTACTTG
Source organism: Bipolaris maydis (assembly GCF_028858645.1). NCBI lineage: Eukaryota > Fungi > Ascomycota > Dothideomycetes > Pleosporales > Pleosporaceae > Bipolaris > Bipolaris maydis. The sequence continues at coordinate 1,872,584 of NW_027093866.1, read as the reverse complement.
TACTCAAAACTTAAGTTGAACACATCGAGCCATAAGGGCTCAATGCCTATGCTATATACTAAGGGAATGTCCTATGTTCCATATTGTCCTACATGTGTCATGTTGTCCCATGCGTGGTACTTCGTGGGACATCGTGGGATCCGTGGGACACACGTGACTTGTCTCATGGTGGCGTTCCGCCAAGACCGTGGGACGCGGGGCGCTCATGCGTCATTGGTCTATATGTTCTTGTTACTTCGTGAGGCCTTGACATGGGCTTCTTCCTTTATTCTTCCTTTATCTTCTGGCTGTCCCTTCCTTAGGTTCGTAACAATTACTTCTACGCCTCTCTCTTATAGAGTACGTTTTATATCTTAAGCTAAGTATAGCTTAGTATTATCCTATATAAAAAGTAGATTTAGATTACTTATTACCTACTTACTTATAAAAGGTATAATTTATTTATAATAGTAAGCTCTATTAATTAATCTCTAAGCCTTTTCTTAAAAGAGATAAAGACCTTTTTAACTTCTATTAAAGTAGTCTTAGAATATCTAACTCCTTCTTTATAAGATTCTATTTACTAGGTAAGTAGACTCTAGTTATTTATATAGAAGCTAAGTTATATATATATCTTAATAAGAGGCTTTAGTTACCTACGTTTCGTTACTTTAAAGCACGCGATTCTATTATTTAATAGTCTAATCTTAGTGCTCTAAGGCCTATTAGAGTTAATCTATCTAAATCTACTTATTATTTAGTAGCTTCTAGTATACTTTTCTTCTTCTATACTCTTTCTCTTAAAGAGCGTTCTAAATATACTACTTAAAGGCTTACTAGCATAGGTAGAAGTAAGTAGTAAGTTTTTAGTAGCTTATTTATTAGATATAGTAGCTCTATTAGATAAAGTTAATTAGCTTATTAATTTGCTTATAGCTAAGTTTACGAGGTCTACTACTCTTTTTTTTAGGGGTAATAAGTATAGATAACTGTTACACGGGGTTGGGTGCTAATACTTCTCTGGCTCGGTCCGGGTTAGGGCGAGTAGGAATAGGGACTAGCTCCGTGAGAGTTGTCTGGCGATTCGTAGTGGAAAAGAGTTATGGATGTAACCGGGGTTTGACAACGCTAATCTATTGGATAGACTAACATGTAACTATCTTATGAAGTAACAATACTAGTAAGAAAGTACAATTTGAAATTGACCACAACGAGAGTAATAATGAAATCCATCCATCCTTATATCCTCATTGCTTCCAGTCCTGCCATCCCTCACTTCCCTGCCATCCCTGGGATGGTTGTGATGTTGGGGATGGTTGCCATCCCAAGGCGTCCTGCCATCCCTTGGATGGTTGCTCTTGGCGGGATGGCACATCACGTGACCTAGCCCCGCGATGATCATTACCTTCTGACGTGGACGTCCATAGGCCTTCAGCCATCTCGTCACTTGTCAAGGAGAGAATCCTTCTTGTTACTTGTAACATTACCTCCCCTCTTAGGGCTATCGTCCCGATACCCTGGAATATCGTTTTCCCGTGCCGCGTGTTGAGACGCCGGCTGCATATAAGGTCAGAGTCCGCCCACTCGTTGTAGCCGTCCCTGCCTCGTAGCCTTCCTAACCATGCCCAAGGTCCAGCCTCCTCGCCGATCTCGGAAGTACACTTCAACCGAAGAGCGTCAGTCTCGTGCCGTAAAGGTAGAGAGCGCTGGTCTGGAAATGGTTGCCAAGTGTGATCGTTGTAAAGAGAAGGGTCTTCGCTGTTTTGTTGACACAGCGTCGGGGCAATGTGCGGGTTGTATCGCTGTAAAGGCGGAGTGTAGCCTTTTCGTTTCTGATGAAGATTGGGAGAAGGTTCAGCAAGAAAAGCGTCAGAAGCGTCTTGAAATTGCCCAGTTAGAGGCGCAATTGGCTCAAAGAAAGGTTGAGCTTCTAGAGGCTGAGGAGCAGGAGCATTCGTATGCTCGCCGTGATTTGGCAGTGCTGAAAGAGTTGGATCGCGCAAAAGAGCGGGTTGAGGGGAACTCGGCCTCTGGTATTGATCCTCCTGTTGTCGAACCATCGCTATCCGGACCAACGGCTGATCTGGGCGGGTTACAGGCTGATTACTACGACCCTTCTTTTGATTATTCCTTCCTCTTCGAGGGGCTTCCCCTCGCTTCTCCGGGTGCTTCCGGTGGTATTCACGTACCAGTGACTTGCAGTTCGTCAGGTTTCCTTCAGGTTCCCAAGTGTTATGGCTTTCGGGCCATCCTTGCCACTTGACCAAGTACTTCCACTGACTACCGATTTTCCGCAGGTCCTTGATTTCTTCGACCTCGTACTCGTCGTCTTCGAGCTCTATGTCCGTTGCTAGCTCGGCATCTGGGGGTGCTGGTTCCAGGAGTTTCTTGTGAAAGACAGGGTGGATTCGCATGCCTTGTGGGAGTTTCAACTTGTAGTTTACTTTTCCTATTTCCTCTAGGATTTCGAATGGTCCTATTCGGAGGTTGTCCAATTTTTTGCATGGTCGTTTAGTTTTCAGGTTTTGTCGTGACAGGAAAACTTTGTCCCCCTTCTTAAAGGTTGGTCCCTCAATCCTTAGTTTATTCGCTGCTTTGGATGTCGTGAGGTTCCGTTGAGCTATGTTCTTGCTCAATTCTTCGTGCAGTTCTCGCATAAGCTTCGCCTTGTCGTCTGCTCCTACTGCGATACTTTCAATGTCCTTCGGATCTCGATGAGCAACCGGCTCATATCCGTAGTTCGCGTAGTGCGGCGAGTGCTTCGTCGTTGCGGATTTCGTACTATTGTAGGCCAATTGTGCTGTCGGTAGCAACTCTACCCAGTTGTCCTGCAATTTGTTGGCGTACATCCGTAAGTACTGTTCTAATGTCTGGTTCGTTCTTTCCGTCTGGCCATCGGTTTCCGGGTGAAAGCTCGTCGAAAGCTTTTTCTTAACACCTAACTTCGCCAAGAACGTGCTCCAGTATTTAGACGTAAACAGTTTATCACGATCGGTGATGAACTCTTCAGGTGTCCCATGCTCTGATACGAGTGCTTTGGTGACTTCGTACGCGCATTCGTCTGCCGTAATAGTCTCTTCCGTAGGCACAAATTTTGCCGCCTTAGTCAATCGGTCCACGATTACTAGGATTGTGTCGCAAAATCGAGCTGAACCTGGTTCCAACGATCTCGGGAGCTTCACTATGAAGTCCATCGTTACACTTGTCCATGGTCTAGATGGTGGCTGTAAGGGTTGTAGCAGGCCGTAGGGCTTATGTCTCTTGGGCTTGTTCTGATGACATGCCAAACAGTTGCCTAGTATTTCCTGCACCTTCGTACGCATACGTGGTATCGCAAACACCTTAGACAGTCGTCTAACCATTTCGTCGACTCCTGCATGTCCGTATTCCTTGGACTCATGCAGTTCCTTAATGAGACTCGATCTCATGTGTTTGGGTACGTAAGCCTTGCTCGAATCTCGGGGCTCCCGCTTGTCAGGCAGTAGTCCTGCAAGCTCGTCTTCCCCTTCTCGTGGGACCCATTCGGTGACTTTCCGTTGCCATTGCTGTTGTAGCGTTTCTACCTGCTCGGCCACCTTGGCTGTCTTAGCCAGTTCCGGCTGGTTGTACTTTAGACTGCCATCGGGCATCGTCTTGAGTAAGGCGTCATGTGGTTCCTTATGACCCTCTTCGCGCAAATCAGACCTTCTGCTTAAAGCGTCTGCTGCTCCGTTGAGCGTTCCCGCGCGGTGCGTAATCTTGAAGTCAAACTGGGCAAGCGTCTCAGCCCATCGGACTTGTCGTCGGTTGAGTTTCTTCGTTGTCATGAAACTCGTCAGGTTCTGGTGATCGGTAAAAACCTCGATCGTGTCGGGGAGTCCTAACAGGTACACCTCCCATTGTTCAAAGGCATCGACTACTCCAAGTAGTTCCTTATCGTGAACATCGTAGTTGAGTTCTGCTCCTGAGAACTTCCGTGAATGGTAGAACACTGGTCTCCATTTCTTATCTGGGCACTGCTGTGACAATACAGCTCCGAGTGCGTAGTCAGACGCGTCGGTCTCGACTCTGGTGGGTCGTTGAGGGCTGTACATCTCTAGTACCGGCGCCTCCAGGAATATCTGCTTGATCCGATCAAAAGCCTCCTGATGTTCCTGTTCCCATTTGAAACCTATTTCCTTTTTCGTAATCTCCGTAAGGGGTGTCGTGATCTTTGAGTAATCTCTTATGAACTTTCGATAATAGTTCGCAAATCCTAAAAAGGATTGAACATCCTTGACTGTGTTGGGTTTTGGCCATTCCTGTACAGTCTGTATCTTCTTTGGGTTCATTTTCACTCCTTCGGTTGAGATGATGAATCCGAGGAATTCCGTTTCCTGAGTGTGAAACTCACATTTTCCTGGTTGAAGGTATAGCTTGTATTCCTTAAGCTTCCGTAACACCTTCTTAACATGCTCGACATGTTCTTCGCGTGTGCCGCTGGAGTACACTAGTACATCGTCCAGATACGCGGTGACAAAGATTCCGAGGTATTCGTGGAGTGCGTTGTTGATGACTGATTGAAAGGTTGCCGGCGCGTTCGTTAATCCGAACGGCATAACCGTGTACTCAAAGAGTCCATACTTCGTCTTAAACGCCGTCATCCACTCGTGACCTTCTTTGATTCTAATTCGGTAAAATCCTTCCCGAACGTCGAACTTCGTGAACCACTTAGCTCCCTGGAGTCGATCCAGGAGCTCTGTAATCAGTGGTAAGGGATATCGGTTCTTCCGAGTAACGCTGTTCAACCTTCTGAAGTCGACACATAGTCGCCATTTCCCATTAGGCTTCTTTACGAACAATATGGGTGAGGCCATCGGGCCTGATCCCGGTCGGATAAATCCCTTTTTCAAGTTCTTTTGGAGGTAATCCCGCAGCTCAGCATCGTGCTCGGGCGCTATAGGGTACATTCCTCCTGGGCTCAACTTCGCTCCTTCCTCCAGGATGATCTCGTGATCCCAATCCTGGTGTTCTGCTAAGTCTGTTGCTTCGTTTTCCTCGAACAGTTCCTTGAACTCTTGTGTTCGGTATTCTGCTGGAATCGCCAACAGCGGATCGTCCTTCGTGGTCGCATCCTGTGGTACCGGTCCTTCCTTCGTGGTCGCGACCTGCCGTATCCAAATGACTCCTACTCTCTGAGGGTCCTTCGCATAGATTCTCGCGATCTTATGCGGCGAGATCTGGCCTATCCTCCCGTCCTGGGGTGAGCTCTGGATAATCGGGCGCATCTCTTTACGTCTGGCTCCAGCAACCTTGTGCACAGGTTCTCGGCTGAGCAACGTCTTCTTTTGCCAATCGATGGCAGGGTTGTGTTCTAACAACCAGTCGTAGCCAATTATCATCTCTGTTTCTCCGAGATCCATAATGCTAATCTTCGTTCGGCTTTCTTGACCTGCCAGGCGTAACGATACAGCCTCGGTCTCAAGTCGAATCCAGCCGTTCCCGTATGTCGTGGGACTATCATCGGCTAATACCACTCGCATCGGCACCTTCTTGGTCCGATAGGGTATGTTGTTCTTTTCCACCACTCGGGGTGAGATAACGGTTCGTGCGGCCCCACTGTCTATGAGCGCCGTCACCTCGTGTCCGTCTATAAGTACCGTAGCCTGTAGCCGCAAGTCTTGCGCTCCCAGTTCGCGTACTTCCTTGAGGGTCGTTTTAGGACTGCCTTTACCAGCGTGACCCTGTCCCTGGTGGCATCCTAGTTTTTTGACTGCCTACCTTTCCTCTGCGTAGGAAAGTAGCCTTCGCCTGCCTTGGCGGAATAGTGTATCGTACACTGATCGTCGTAACAGAAGCTCCAATGGATATTCTGGTGCGGTATATCTTCCTTCGCAACCTTCCTCGTTGGTCTCGGCTTCTTTACTTTGTGAATCGGGCAATCTTTTGCCTCACAAATGTTTGCTGACAGGGTGCTATGGAGATGGTCGTTCACTCCTCGAGCATCCTCAAACTGTTGTCGGTGGAAGGCGCACCCCTTCCTGCAATGCGTCCATAAGAGTCGTTCGTGGCTCTTTTCCTTTTCGGACTTTCCTGGTTCCTGCCTAGGTACCCTAGTCGTCGTGACTCTTGGTCTTGCAGCTCTGTGCATCCTGCAGTTTTTTGCATTACATTCTTCGGCGGATATCGTGCTATGGTAGTAGTCGTCTACCTTTCGAGCATTCCGTCGTTGTTCCCTATGGAACTGGCAATTGGTCGTACAATTGGTCCAGCATAGCTCCTCATGAGCTTCTTTCTTTTCTGGCTTGTGCATGTGACAATGCAGTACTCGACACTCGTTATGCCATAAATTCGTGTGGCAGCAATCGTCCTCGTTGTCCCTGGTCGCTTCTCGCTTCCTCAAGTGATAATCGCACTGTCTTGGGCAGTCGACCCAACATAGGCGCTCGTGTTGCTCCATTCGTTCCTTGAACGTCCGAGGTGTCTCCTCGTCATCAGGTTCCTTGAACCTGGGTTGTTCCTGGGCAGCCTTGCAGGCAATTTCCTCTGCTCTAGGCCCCGTGATTGTGACTCGTCCTTCGATGTCGCAATCGTTGGCTTGGTGCCTGGTATTTCCACAAATCCAGCACTGTTGGTTTCTTAGGCGGCGTAGTACTTCTGCCCCTTCAACCTGCCAATCCGTTGGTAGTGGGTCGTCCCACTTGAAGTCTTGGAGTCCTATTGCCTCTTGTACTAGCTCAAAGGCCTCATCGGTGGCTTGTCTTGCTTCGTCGTACAGGTCTAGGTCGCTGAGAGTCTCGTCTGGCTCCTCAGTTGGGTAAGGTGTTGCTATCCGTAGCATCCCGATCTTGACCGCTCCTTGCTTGACTTCGTTCTTCGGGCAGTCCCTGCGGAAGTGTCCTACTTCGCCGCAGCGGAGACATGCCTTACTGTCGTAACGCTTCTTGCGCTCTTCCGCGGAAAGGCCGTCGTTAAACTTTCCTCGGGTTTTATTTTTGTCCTTGGACTTGTCTTGTACCTTGCCGGTCATGTACGTGTCTCCGTCGTGATCCTTGTTACTCCGATGTCGTCGGGTGTTGGCGAAGGGTGGCCCTGGTCTGTATCCTTTCTGGGCCTCTTTCCGTTCCCATAATCGCGTATCGATTCTTGTTGCCAACTCGATCAGCGAGTACAAATCCTTCGGCTTGTCGTGGTGTACAAGTTCGTCCTTGATGTTTTCCTTCAGACCTGCTTCGTATACCGTCCGGAGTGCCGAATCGTCCCAATTGATTCGCGCCTGTAGTTGCTTGAACTCCGCCGTATAAGCTGATACTGCTTTGGTCTGCTTCAGGCGAGATATCGCTTTCTCCGCCTGGCTTTCCGCGTCTACCTCCCCGAAGATGCGTCCCATTTCCTCCTTGAAGTTGGCCCAACTGCTGAACAAGGTGCGCGTCTCGTCCTTTGTTCCTTTGTTGTCGATGTCTTTTAGAAAATCCTCCACGTAGGGCTGCATCCAGCTTGCTGCTTTTCCCTTCAGGTGTGTATTGGCCATGAGAATTTTTTCTTCGTCGTTTGGCACTTCGTTGTAACCGCAATACAACTCGATAGTGGTGAGGAACGTCCGTAACCCTTCCCGGTTACCATCGTATTTGTCTGGGGTTGCCATCTTGGGTTTCTTGATAGGCTTTTCGTTCGGTGTGGCCATCAGCTGACTCGTGAGTTGGTTGATCATATTCTGCAACTCGGCGATCTGTCTAGCCTGATTCTGGCCTTCGCGTCTAAGATTAACGAGTTCGTACTCGGGGCTCCCTGCCGCCGGCTCGTTGATACCTCCTTGGGTATGACCAGTCATGTTGACGTTCTCGTCAGGCACCGGGCCTGGAATGTTGACATACTCGTTAGAGTTCTGTGACATGGTCTGAATCTTAATCGGACGCTGTTGGTTAATCCTCCACTGAATCCGTGGGTGGTCAAAGTGTTACACGGGGTTGGGTGCTAATACTTCTCTGGCTCGGTCCGGGTTAGGGCGAGTAGGAATAGGGACTAGCTCCGTGAGAGTTGTCTGGCGATTCGTAGTGGAAAAGAGTTATGGATGTAACCGGGGTTTGACAACGCTAATCTATTGGATAGACTAACATGTAACTATCTTATGAAGTAACAATACTAGTAAGAAAGTACAATTTGAAATTGACCACAACGAGAGTAATAATGAAATCCATCCATCCTTATATCCTCATTGCTTCCAGTCCTGCCATCCCTCACTTCCCTGCCATCCCTGGGATGGTTGTGATGTTGGGGATGGTTGCCATCCCAAGGCGTCCTGCCATCCCTTGGATGGTTGCTCTTGGCGGGATGGCACATCACGTGACCTAGCCCCGCGATGATCATTACCTTCTGACGTGGACGTCCATAGGCCTTCAGCCATCTCGTCACTTGTCAAGGAGAGAATCCTTCTTGTTACTTGTAACAACTAACTAGTTTAGCTTTAGATATATTCTTAGACGTAGTTAAGGTTAGATTATCTAATCTACTAATAACTTCTATATTGTCTAGGTAATATTTAATCTCTAGTTAAGTAATAATGTTCTATAATTTATTATTATCTAGCTCTAACTTATAGTATAGAACGTTAAGCTGTTATTTAACCTTATTCTTACTTTAATAGTTATATACTATATAGCCTTCCTTACTATATACGTAGTAGTTAATTTTCTTCTTATTATTCTTATTCTTCTTATAGTAAGGCTTACTAAGTCCTTTTTCTTAGTTAATATTATTAAGGTATATAGGTTTATATCTATTTATTGCGTATATACTAGATATTTTAGGCTAATAGCTTCTTTATTATTTCTAGTTAGGCTATAAACGTTAGTAGTATTATTATTAAGGCTAATTATTCCTATTATTATAGTTACGCGTTCTTTAGTTAAATAGTTATTCTTCTAATATAAGCTTATATAGCTTATTATTAAGTTAAATAGCTTCTACTATAAGTTTATTAAAAGTAGTAATATTAGCTCTACTTCTTATAAGTTCTCTATATACTATTAGCTTAAGGCCCTATTAGTATATACGTATAAGAGCGTTATTATCCTATTTAATATTTATTATATACTACTAGAATTAAGTTATATAATTAGTAGTAGATTTAGTCTAGTATAGGGTCTAAATCTTTTATTCTATAATTAGAGATTCTTTAAAGAGTAAAAAGCTTTATTATATCTTAGCTTTAAAAGCGTCTTAGTCTTTAACTAGGTTAGTATTATTATTATTATTAATAGAGTTATCTATATATTATTTAATAATAGAGTTAGACTATTTCTCTATATTACCTTAGTAGTAACTAGTAGCTAAGATAACTTTATCTTTTTTATTAATCTTATTACTAGCTAAATAGAAGTAATAGTTAACTTAGAGAAGCTAGGCTTTAAGTTTATTATAGTCGCTATAGTAAAGATTAGGCTTATAAGTATTAGCTATAGTTCCTCTAGTCTAAGAAGCGGCTAGGGTATCTATTATAATATCGCTTATTATAAAAGTGTTTAAAGTGTTAAGAGTATAGCTTAAGTAGAAGTAATATAAGACTTCTAGTATTAAGCTTCTTATTAGTTAGTTTTTATAGATAGAGTAGTAGAGTGTAATATTAGACGTAACGTATAAGTAGAATAACTCTTTATATTATACTTATACTTAAAACTTAAGTTAAATATATTAAGCTATAAGAGCTTAATGCCTATGCTATATACTAAGGGAATATCCTATATTCTATATTATTCTATATATATTATATTATCCTATGCGTAGTACCTCATAGGATATCGTAGGATCTATAGGATATACGTGACTTATCTTATAGTAGCGTTCCGCTAAGACCGTAGGACACGGGGCGCTTATACGTTATTAGTCTATATATTCTTGTTACTTCGTGAGGCCTTAACATAGGCTTCTTCCTTTATTCTTCCTTTATCTTCTAGCTGTCCCTTCCTTAGGTTCGTAACAATACTATTATACTAAGATAGTACTATTAGTAATAGTAGGACCTATATATAATAGCAGCTATTAGAAGTAAAGATAACTATTAGTAATAGTAAGTTAGTATTCTAATAGTAAAACTAGAAGTAATAAGAATATAAAGATAGATAGATTTTATTATTTACTATTATTATAGTTAACTTAAATTATACTTTCTTACTAGTTACTTAACTTTATAAGATTAATACTTATTAGTCTATTTAATATATATTAGGAATTATTAACCTATTATTACTTTCTATCTAAGCACGCCTACTCTACTATATCGCTAGATAACTACCTTACGGCGCTCTTCACACTATCTTACTTACTCTAACCTAGATTAAGCTTAGAGAAGTATTAGCACCAAACCCCGTGTAACACTTCTCCCTAATATTATCTCTATACTTATTAAACTAAATAGGTACTCTCTACTTACGGGTTGTGTAGGGGTTAGGTTGGATTGTTAGGGCTTAGGTTGGTGTTGGTGTTAGGTTGCTAGGGCTTAAGTTAATGTTGGTGTTAGGTTGCCAGGGCTTGGGTTAGTATTAGGTTGGGTCTTATATAATTAATAACCCTAACCTAACCCTAACCTATGGCCTATGCGACCTAACCTAACACTAACCTAAGGCCTGTGCGACTTAACCCAACCCCTATACAACCCGCAGGTAGGGGGTACCCATTTACCAGCCTAGCTAAGACTTAGGTTAGTGTTAGGTTAGGTTACTAAAATATAGGTTAGTGTTAGTGTTAGGTTACTAAGACTTAAGTTGGTGTTAGTAGTAGGTTGCTGCTTATATAAGACCCAACACCGACACCTACCCAGGTCTTGGCAACCTAACACCGACACAACCTCTACCCATTTACCACCGTAGTTTTAGGCGCATGCCCTCCTATTGCTCGCGACGTGACTATAGCTCCAGCGGCGGCCTTATAATTCCAATATATTTCGGCATAACGAGAACTAAGTTAGCACATTTAACTACACTAGGTTTACATAGAAAATGCCGCCCTGGTGGTGTTGATAGTTTCTATTAGAGTGTTGGAGTTTTGGTGGGCTAGTCCGCTTGGCATTCTTTTTCCGGTTTTAGCGTGTGCAAAGGAGCATGGAAGCTGGAACCCCGCATGCGACACTTGAAAACCCGCTCAATTTTCCAAAAAACGCTTACATTACCAGATATCCAATTTGACCTTATCACAGCATCTGAAATGTCTGTACCTCGGCCACTCATACATAGCTTGGATATCTCGAAGGCTTTCAACGGCCTGTCCTGGAAAGAAAAGCACTACGCCCATTATATGGCACGGTATGTGTTCGAAGGGAAACAAGAAAGCGGAGCTGCGCTAATCCTCCGTCAAATATCAGAGCGGCATGGCATGGAGCCAGGATCATTCTTCGCCAGGTATCGCCGGAATCAACCGATATCTTTAACTTCATTCTCGAGCTTTACCGGAGTTGCTCGGGGAATTGGGATATACTTGTTGCTGAGAAACACATTAGTCAAGAAGACTGCGATACGTTTCTAGATTATGCAGCAACATTCCTTTCTAACATCGGGAATTACTATGTTCGTCACACTCTATTTTGACAGTTTGACATCTAAGATTTCCCGCAGGGCTCCGGCGACCAGAAATTCCTGCCATCAGTTTCTTCTGCCGCACTGAAAAAGCTGTCAAAGAAGTCCCTCAAGCTTGAGTATCTTTATGAGAAGATCTCTAACGCGATAAAAGCCATGCCCCCGTATGGGTTAGGATTCCCGAGCCATACAGCTCAGAGTATGTACTATCCGGGAGACTCCATAATTACTCGAGATGAAATATCAGAGGTCTCGCGCGTGTTAGAGAAACACTCAATCTTTCCTGAGAACACACGAATCCAAAAGGTGTCCAACACCAAAGCACAGATATTCAAGGTCTTACGAGCATCTGTCGAGCATGACATTCAGCCATCTATACTCGAAATACCTAGCCTCGGTGCTACCATAGAAATCAAATGCGGTGATCACTCCGAAGATCTGGCAAGGATCTGCAATTCTCTATCTGAAGCAAAGAAATATGCAGCCAACAAGAAACAGGAGGACTTCTTGTCTCAGTACATCGAGAGCTTCAGAACAGGTGACCTGGAAGCCTATCGTAATTCGCAGCGAACATGGATCACAGATAAGAGCCCTCGCGTTGAGAACATCTTTGGATTTGTCGAACCTTATAGAGATCCGTACGGAATTCGCGCAGAATTCGAAGGTTTGGTAGCAATCATGGATCTCGAGGAGACATCAAAGCTAACAATGCTTGTCGAAAGCTCTGGCATTTTCATCAAGAGGCTTCCTTGGGCTGGAGGTGATGAGAACGATGGTAAAGGGGTCTTCGAAAAAGCTCTTTTTGAGCCGCCGGACTTTTCGAGCATTCACTGTAAGTTGGAAAAACAAGAAGTTGGCACAACTGACTGGTGTATAGCACTCGCATATTGCTCGAGTATCATCTTTCCGGGCATCAACTTACCAAATGTATGTATACAAGCTCAATACATCGACTATCTATTAAGCGGTTTCACAGTACAATGATATTCGCGACGAGTTAGGTTTCAAGAATGTAATAATAGCAAACCGTATGTGTGCTGAAGGAAAAAAAGCGCGTGGAAGCCCCTTCATCGACCCTGCTGAACTTGACTCCTTCCAGAAAGCAAATTACCCTGCCTACTACTGGTGGGTAGTTCTTCACGAGCTTTTCGGACATGGTACCGGGAGAATGATGGTGGAAGAGTCGGAAGGCAAGTTCAATTTCGACATCCATAATCCACCAGTAAGTCCATTGACTGGCAAACCTATCACGACTTGGTACAAGTTGGGACAGACATGGACGGGCCAATTTGGTGATTTGGCTACAACCGTGGATGAGTGTAGAGCGGAGCTTGTGGGTGCTTATCTTATGGATGATGTGGAGTTACTAGAGTTGTTGGGTTATGACGAGAATTCTGAGATCACGGCTGCAGATTGTAGGTATGAAGAGGCGATGCCAAAAGAGTACTACTAACAAATATACAGTGACATATAACATATACTTGCAGCTTGGAACAGATGGACTCCGTGGACTGGCAAATTTCAACGTTGAGCATAAGGTAAGACAGCCACCTTCTCAAACGTATATGCTCCATGAAATGTACTAAGATTTTCATTATAGAAATGGGGACAGGCCCATAGTCGAGTAAGACATATCCATATCACTGTGTTCTAAACCATATCTAATGATCATAGGCTCATTTCGCGATTCTGAAATGCCTTTTGACCGACAGCGACGGTTGCGTTACCGTAGAACACAATGCGCAAAGCAAAAGCCTCATTGTACGTGTTGATCGGTCAAAGATCATCTCGCATGGCAAGCCTGCACTTGGTCGCATGCTACTACAATTGCATTTGTTCCGTTGCACTGGGGACGTCCAATCATGTCGAGAGTATTACGAAGAGCTTTCAAGCGTTCACGCAGAACACCTTGCATGGCGCGAGATTGTTCTTGCAAAACAAGAGCCAAGGTGGGTGTTCGTCCAGGCTAACACCTTTCTTCGTGGTGAGGAGGTGGTCCTGCAGGAGTATCCGGCGACTGTGAAAGGCGTGATCCAAAGCTGGGCTGAGCGGGAAGTTTGAACGGAACTAGGGTTGCTTTATCTGAAGACTGACTTGTACAATTTGGAGAACAACTTGCACGAAAGCAAGAATGATGCCAATTCCACCAAAGATCAGAACAGCCCAGAAGGTAAACCACGATGCTGAATTTCTCTTATCGTTCCACAATTCCTTCCATGTCCTTGGACGCTTGTTGGAGAAATGATATGCGAGAGTGGCCAGTCGGCTTCGCAAGATAGGAAAGTCTTTACTTAAGATGTAAGAATCACGCTCTGGTAGCTGGGTCCCAAAATTGATTTGCTTTCTCCCACACAGTTCCGATAGACTGTGGTCTTTGCATCTTTCAGGCAAGTCTTTAAACGGGGTTAATGAGCGGAACAGCCGCCGAGACGCCTTGTTCTGCCCAAAAAGTAGGCGGTAAGAAAGTAAGATCTCTCGGAGTAGGTCGTTGATATCCTCATAGGTTGCCCAGTACGATGCAGTGATGGGCGGAGCTGCACAAGAATGAATGGTTGGCTTGTTCTGATACTTCTCCTGACCAAGCAGGTTGATTGCGCAGAATGTTGGAAATCGAAAGAGATAGAGCATGCTCGAATCAGCATCAAACTCAAGGTGACATGCCAGACTATCGGTCCATCTGATCTGGATACCACCAATGTTGGTAAGAAGATGCACATTGAACAAATCCGGTGTTAGAATTTTTGTTGCCGCTAGAGCCCGCTTGTCATCGTCTGATGCCAGCGTGCTAAAATTATAGCCTGGCAACAGTACACCAAATCCCTTAAGGAACTCACATAGAGCCTTCCCCGACGCGCCTTGGTCTTGTCGCAGGTTCATGTATGCATACCCACGATATCCATCAGTCTCGTCCGCGATAGCCAGCTGGGCTCGAGGACAAGACCCGGTATCCGGCTTGTACAGCATTGTTTGCCATCCGATTATCGCAAAAACGAGGTTTGTGGCGTGGCTTAAGGACTCAGTATCATCATGCATGTTTGCTAATTTCTTGTCAAAAAGACAAGTGACAATGCTGTCAATGCTGGAGTCACTCTTTGAGGCCTGAACCCACACTTCGTGCCAGATGGTGGCGAATGCTAAAATTGGAATATCGTTCCGTTTCGCTTCAGTTTCTAGGACAGAATAGAGATCTCGTGGCTGGGATTTCATCTGGTAACGGACCCAACAGTCGTACCAACTGACGTCGTATGGATAGCTTTCGAAAGAGTCGTCCTCGAGTAAGGCAGTTGGTTTGATGTCGAATCCATGGGGGACTGCAGGACCTGAGGCTATATGTCGCGTTAGCGCTACTCATTGAGTTTGTTGCATGGCTCACCCATCGATGCATCCCTCTTGAGACGGTGCGTTTGTGATAGGCCATGGCGCATGTACACACTTTGAGAAATTCCACTGAAGTCAATCTGTTGCTTCATCCCTTTTAGTTGTACCATACTCAAGATCGAGCATATAGATCTATCTTCTGGATCAAGAGTTGACGGTGGTCCTGGTTTTATAACTTCGAACGCCTCAGCCTCTAGAGACCCGGTAGGTGACATGTCGATCTTACAATAACAGACAAGCGTCCGAAGCTAATGGTTTCAAACTCGAGCTTCCAGGAGTTGTACGATTCGAAAACAACGAGCGTACAGTATCTGGTCCGTGCTTCCGTTCCCCGCCTGTAGCCGCGGGCGCTAAAGGAAAGTGGGGGAAGGCCTCCAATAATCGTGCGCTCTTGCTGATAAATAATGCATGGCGAACATGATAACGCTCCTCCTTGTGCAGCGAACAGCCCCGTGGGGCCAAAAACAGCCAATGAGACGCTGCGTAAGACCAAGATATGTGCTGTTCTGACGCTCTCATCAGTTACTTTTGGTCAGCGGGATTGTTCGCCAGACAGGGAGGCACGTTACCCGCCAAGGGAGAGCAGGCAGCTGTGCCGCATCCTGCTCGTCCGAAAACTCTGCCTTACCTCTCCTTCCTATCATTGCCACTACACACTGGCCGATCCCGTCAACATTAGTGATGAGCGCTAAAGCAAGAAGGCACGAACCATTTCACAGATCATGTAAGCGCTGGATACTAACAATCAGACAGAGAAGAACGAGCCGCAAGCCCTCTGTGGCATCGTGCCCTAGAGCGATATCGAGAGGAGCTTTACCAAAACGACGATTACCAGTCTGTGACCGAGATTGCGACGCTCGAAGATCTCCTAGATTACACCAAAACGATCGAGAAGAGCCTTCCTCGTGATCCAAAAGCATTCGGCTCCTTGCAGCGCCTTGGCCCAGCGTTGAAGTTTGTGGATGATTTTTCGGCCGTTATCGCGGTTTGTTTCGGGGCTGATACTAAACTGACAGCCTTCGTATGGGGCAGCATACGCTTAGTGTTAAATTTAGCGTCATCTGCAGGCGATACTCTTAAAGATGTTCTCGATATGCTCGAAGAGCTTAGCCTTACATTGCCAAGGTTCAGGACCTACGAGACGAGCCTTGAAATGGACCGAGTACTCGAAGCTGCTCTCGTTGATGTTTATACCGAAGTCATCTGCTTTTACGCCCGTTGTATCCATTTTTTTCGATCACACCCACATGTAGTGTTACAACGCGGTGCATGGAAAGACTTTCGCGATGATTTCGCTCGCACGCTAAAACGTATCCGACGGCTTTCCACAACCGTAGAGAATGAAGCGGACTTTTTGCGCATGAAATCTGACCGCGGGAAGTACGATGAAGTTCTGGGGCTGATGGAGAAATTCAAGGAGACCAAGTTTCAAGAAGATGATTCAAAGAGATATCAAAACATCCCTTCCACGCTCAGTCCTAGATTTTGGGGTAGAGAAGATGTCCTGAACTCTCTTCAAGCAGCATTGTGCCCACAACAAAAGGCTCATCAACTTAGAACCTTTGCACTCTACGGTATGGGGGGCGTTGGGAAGACCCAGATTGCTTTGCAATACGCCATCCGTCATCGAGAATTGTATAAGGCTATGTTCTGGGTCACTGCTGAAAACGTCATAAAAATGGGGCAGAGTTTTCGTGAAATTGCGAAATTGCTTGGGTTGTCCCAAACCGAGCAGGAGTTACAAGACACGCAGGGGTGTATGTTGAAAGTCAAGAACTGGCTCACTGAAGCCTGTAAGTGCCTTTTATAAACTTCACTCCAAAATAGAGGCTCTATACTACCTGAAAACATCGGAAAGAAACACAGTATGGCTGATCACGTACTAGCTGATCCTTGGATTCTCATATTCGACAATGCAGACGATCTTGAGGTGCTACGGCATGCATGGCCCACAAATGGCGCAGGATCGGTGCTACTAACCACACGGGACGCGAATGCGGTCCACAGCCCTGCTTCAAGAGGATTTCACGTTCAACCATTCGATATCACGGCTGGATCCGAAGTGTTGCTTAACTTGATAGGCCTTGATAGTGCCTCGGCATCGAACCGCGAGAGAGCCGTCGAGATCACAAAAGCCCTTGGAGGCCTGCCTTTGGCTCTTACTCAAATTGGAGGCTTTATCGTACAGCGGAAGCTACCTCTTCGAGACTTCCTCCCACTGTATGAGCGCAACGCGTCCCGAATCGATGCTCGTAAGACTAGCATAAGCGATTACGAACATACCTTGAGTACAGTGTGGGAGATGTCCATGAAGAAGCTTAAGGGAGATGCTCTTATCCTGTTCAACATGCTGCCATACTTTCAGCCGGATAGCATAGATGAGATCATTTTATCTCAAGGGTCGACATCTCTTCTCGAGCCAACTTATGAGTTTCTTCAAGACGATATGGAGTAAGCCAACGCGATTTTTTATGGCTTTTTTTGGGTTTACTAACATAGCCATTCAGTTTGGGAGACGCAGAAGAAGTTTTGCTAAGGACCAGCCTCGTGAACAAGAATGCGGACGATGCTGTTCTATCTGTTCATCGTCTTATACAAGCAACGATACTTCGTAATCAGTCTCCCGACACCCAAAAGAAGATCTTCAACATTGTTGTCCGTATCCTTAGCTGGGGTTTCCCTAATACGTGGAGTGAGGATGTCGGTCACCAGTTCCAATCATGGGCAAATTGCGAAAAGTGCCTCCCGCATGTCAACCACCTAGTAGTACAACGAGAGAGGCATAAGATAAGCCTCGCTTGTCCTCAAGAATATGGTGAATTGCTTCTGCGATGTAGTTGGTAAGTACCTGCAAAGTCATGACTACACTGTCTATCATACTCAGCTTTTTAGGTACCTTTATGAAAGGGAATGCTATAGTGTCGCCAAATCACTGACTGATGCGGCGCTGGAGACCTTTGAAGATAAAAGCACTCTCTCATATGCCAGTGCGGTTGACCTATCTGGCCTCCTTGATTTGGATATGAACAATCCAGAGAAAGCGCTGGTCCCGTTCGAAGAGGCGTTTGCAATCCGCAAAAAGCTGTTGAAACCGACTGATGGCATGATTGCATCAAGTCTCAACAACATAGCACTCGCATACACCGAAATGGGCGAACTTGACAAAGCCTACTCTGCACATGAGAAAGCGATTGGCATCCGACTTTGCACGAACAGTGACAGGATCGGTAACTCTTATAGTAATATGTCTAGTCTGCTCTTGAGAATGAACAAGCCAGACGAGGCAGAGAATATGCTCAAGCGATGCCCATCGCTTAGAGATTTTACGGATGAAACGTTCATCAAGACTGGAAACCCACGTTTTTCAGGGGATATGGTACTTCTTTCTCGTATCCGAGTCCAACAAGGCAGGCTCGACGAGGCTCTTCGCCTTGCGTCAAAGGCTCTAGCTTTTCGAAAGAAACTGTTAGGAAACCGTCTGAAGACATGTGATTCGTTGTACGACGTAGCATCACTGCTGCACATTCACGGTAACTCTGCTTCTGCCATGTGAGTAAACATCACCTAAGTTATGACATTTGACAATTACTGATATGGTCTTGTGGCAGTGAGCTGCTGAACCAACTAACGGATATCGCGGGATCTATCCCCGAGGGCAAAGGTCAGCTTGCCAGAGCTTATTACAAGCTTGCGGTTTTCCAGCACGAAAGAGGGAGATATGAGGAAAGTCATGCTTGTAAGGAGATGGCAGAAAGCGTGAGGGCTGAATTGAAAGCAGATGCTGCGGGAGCGCCATTCATCGAAGAAGAGTTCATGAAACTATGTGTTTGGATGCTGTGGTAGTAAACCGAAAAATGATATAAAGTTGTTTTGTTGGGCTTTCGGGACTTCAGATAATACTTATTCAAGCTCACGGGAGTCGAGGACTCGACAATAGAGCGATACCTCCTACTCGTGCTCAATTAAGAGCCGAGGTTAGCCTGCTATAAACCATTATTTACATAAAGTCGGTCTGTATCTGAAAACACAAAGTCTAGCTTTAGGATATTCTATCAAAAAAGAATTGTGCCACTTTTGATAATCTAATAAAAGGGTAGTCCACTATGTCTCAAAGCATGCTCACATCTCCAGAAGGGTATAGCAGTCGGATCGACGTTGAGAGCTCTGCCAGTTCAGCCCAATGAGCTGTAATCACGGTACTAGGTGATTGTAAGGAGGGACTCACCTATACGTCGTCTTAGCTTAGGGTGCATCTTATAGATGTTCTTCGCCGTTTAGACGCTTTCTAGGGGTAGACCTTTGTTTATCTAGACTCTAACAAACAAAACAAATTGCGAGAAGAGATTAATAGCGTTAAATAGAGCTTAGTAGTTTGCGCTAAAGCTTCTAAAGACGCATCTACAGAGCAAGTCAATATATTTAATAAATTATTACATACTTACAGAAGATAGTCACTAAATTATCGTGTCAACAGTTAGAGATTTAATTAATACTCGACGAGTTTTAGCTGGTGCAAGATCTACACAGTTACTAGGACAAGTATCTAATTCCACGCTTTAGATAACTTGGCAGCGTTAAAGTCACATTATTTCGAAACAGAACCCTCTGCAGCAGGAAGATAGCGCGTCGTCCTCTAGTAACTAGCATGGTTTAATTCTTAAGGAAGATAACTTAAGAGTGCATAGCCATACAGAATGGAATGAAGACTAGCTGACTAGTTTTCTACGAAAGTTGGATGCCACCTTCAACGCGAAGCAATGGGAGCGAGCAGTTTAATACATAGCTTCCTTAGCATATCGAGTTCCTCTCGCAAGAAGGAGAGAGCCTTCGCAGCAGGACGTCGCTGCAGGCGGTAATTCGCGAGATAACCAGCATTTCGTCCGAAGTGCTCAACGGGACCCCGCTTTCTCGATTCAGCGTCAACAAGCAGCTGAGGTAGGTAGAAGGCCGGACGACTGGGCGCGTCGAGGACAGAGCATACTGCTTGCAAGGTATCCTCGATGTTAAGCTAGCGCCAATATATAGTAAGGGTGAGGCCGGCGCTTTCAACTATCTAAAGCGCGAGATGCACAAGCTAGAACAATACATCTAAGATATACACTAAATAGACCTGCTTAATAATAAGAAGCGCATTAAGAAGATAAAAGGTAGACTACTAGCAGACTCCTACCGCTAGGCCCTTAGCAACGCCACTTTTAGGTAGTGGTACAAGAACTAATAAAGCTAACTACTATAGGTAAAAGGGTATCCTAGTGAAGGCGAGACGATGCTATTATATAGTATTATTGATAAACTGTAAAACTTCTTACCTTAGACTACCCTTCTATCGTACTTCTTCTACTAAGCGATAGAATTACGTGTTAATAATACTATAACTAGCTATACTATAAGGTTTATTATATATATCTATACGCTAGTAGCTATTGCTTATATTATACGTTTATAGGAAGTATAACTACGTAAGTAAAGGCTTATTTAAAGACGCGAATACTTAGGTCGCTCTAATAGAAATCTTTACTAACGTACTATAAGATACAATCTTAGGTATAACATACCTAATTCTTAACGCCCTTAATAATACATAATAGACTTACTAAGATTACTCACCCTTATTATAAAGTAGTTGTCTACGTTCCTTAGCGTTAAGTAGATTACATCTATTCATAACTAGCTAGCTATTAGTAAAGTGTTAGAGTATACTAAGTATAAAATAAGGCTTAGCCTTAAGCTAAATAATAATTTAGTAGCTATATTAGTAGAGATATTTATCTAGTAGAAGATATATTACCTAGTGTTACACGGGGGTTAGGTCTATATTGCTCTAGTTAGGTCCGCTACTATAGCTAATAAGCCTTATGCTAGAGTTCTGTAAGGTAATTATCTAGCGAGATAGTAGATTAATGTGATTAATAAGAAAGTAATCAAAGGTTAATAATCCTAATCTATATCACTATAAACTAAAAGGTAATAACCCTCATAACTCTATAGAACAATAGCTAGGAAATTTAGTAACCGTAGAAGAACAATAGCCGGAACCAGCTGTCGTTCCGTTAGAGATTGGCGACAGAAGACTAATCTATTATTATTATTATTATTATTATTATTGATTAACGTCCTGTCTCAGCTGGTAGGCTATATAAGACGTGCAGGCTATGCCTACAGGTAACTACGTAGTGCTATCAATTTGGTGTAGGTGGGGGAGGGGGCTATCTAAATCGAGGTGAGGCTCGTGGCCTAGTGTGGAGGAGGGTAGTAGGAGGTCTTGCGGGTGAGAGGAGAGGTAAGTTGGGTGTAGGGCGAAGGCACCTAGTGTAGGTGTTGTCCTAGTTGTCGAGGTTTCCTTTATACCAGGCCTGCGTTGCAGCCCTAGTTTCCTTAATAAAGGCAATAGTAGCCTGTACGCCTACTGTAGTATCTAGTAAGAAAGCTAGCGATAGGGGGTCCTTTGTAGTTTCTTGCATCTTCTTCCTAGCCTCCTTGTATAGCGTGCAGCTAAGGAGGATATGTGCAGGGTCTTGAGTAGCTCGATAGTTGCAGGGGCAAACTTTAGAGTCTACTTTTCCTCGCTTGAATAGGAAGTCTCGTAGATAGCAGTGACCTAACTTAAGCTGATAGAAGGCGCTAGAGGCTTCTCTACTAGTAGGAGGAGTAGCAATCTGCTTTCTAGTCTTCCACTTGTACCTTGCGGCGTAAGTAGTAGGATTTAGAGTAATAGCTTTTCTCCTGTATTGTCCTAGATAGCTAAGCCACTCTCGCTCGCCTAGCTGCTTTATTCGTGTGCCTATTACAGCTAGGCTCGTCCTGCTAGAGCTAGGATCTAGCTTTGTCGCCTCCTTTGCTAGCGCGTCTGCTCTCTCGTTTCCTATAACGCCCTGGTGTCCTGGTACCCACTGTATGGTAGGTAATATGCCTTTTTCTTGTAGCTTTTCTGCTGCTATAGTGCATCTAAGTTGCCACTCTTGCCCTGGGTAGTCAGAAGCAGTCTTTAGTCTGAATATTGCAGCCTGGTTATCTGCATATACTCTAACTTCAAGGTAGTCGTCTGCTAGGTCAAAAGCTTTCTCTAGGCCTAGGGTAATACCCTCTAGTTCTCCGTTGTAGACTAGCTGGTTGTATCCTATATTAACCTTTTCATAAGCTATGAGACTAGCTCCTTTGTAGAAAGCTACTCCTACTCCTATACCCTTGCCTTCCTTTGTAGCTGAGGCGTCTGAGTAGATCGAGAGGAGATATTCGTCTTCTAGAAGCTCCTTGTGGTGCTTTGCTTCGATTTCCTTTGACTTCTTAGATATATTAGTCTTGTAGGGCATTGTAGAGCTCCAGGGCATAGAGGCGTAGTGCTTGATCTCCTCACTATCGTCCGATAGAGCTGTTGAGATAGATCTAGTAATACGCTCTAGCTGCTTTCCTTGATTACTAGTGATAGCAATATTAAGAGGGTGGCTAGGAGCTAGCTTTCTTGCTCTAAAGGCGTATTGTCGTAGGGCGTTGTTAAGTCTAACTCTAGGAGGACATAGAGCTGCTTCTACCTCGCTAGGTATGGCAGGTGAGGTTCTGAAGGATCCTAGGATCTTTCTACAGGCTTGGTTCTGCAGCTTCTGTCTCTGGTTAAGCGCTGTCTGCTGCTCCCTCCAGAAGATTTGGCAGCCATAGTCAGCTACGCTGGTGATGCAGGCTAGGTAGAGCTGTCGTACTGCTCTAGGAGAGAGGCCTTTGTTTGAGTTAGCTAGCCTGCTAAGGCGGTGGAAGGCTGCGCTAGCCTGCTGGTTTCTAATAAGGCTGTGGTGCTTGAATTTGAGGCTGCAGTCAAAGTAGACACCTAGCCATCTAACTAGCTCCTTAGACTGTACTATCTCCTGATTAGGTAGAGTAAGTACTCTAGCTTGATCCTTTCTTGATCTTGTCCAGTTTACTAGTTCAGTCTTTGAGCTATCGAACTGGATAGCTGACTCCTCTGCTAGTCTAAAGAGATTCTGAATCTCCTTTTCTAGTAGCTTGATATTCTTCCTTACTGACGTAGATGATATTGAGATCTGGAGGTCGTCTATATAGGAGGAGGAGTAGATATTCGCATTAGTCTGAATTGCATTGAATAGTGGTTTTGAGTAGATCAGAAATAGGATGGGCGAGGCAGGGCTTCCTTGAGGGGTTCCTGTCGAGATTACCTGCGGCTCCTCAGTCTGTCCGTCAAAGGACAGCTGCAGTATTCTGTCCTCTAAAAAGGACTTTGTCCAGGCTAGTAGGCAGCAGGGGAGGCCTTGATCTTTCATGACTTCAAGAAGCTTGTTTTTTGAGACGTGATCGAAGGCTCCTTTGATATCAAGAAAGATAGTAGTAGTAGTCTTCTGCTTTCTTTTCTGCTGCTGTATGTTGTTGTAGAAGAGTAGCGCAGCGTCGATAGCGGATTTCTTTAGTCTTCCTCCTAGTTGAGAGGGGTGGAGTAGATCTGTTGTTTCCGCTAGTGCACCTAGTCTCCTAGCTACTAGTCTCTCTAGTACTTTGCCTAGGCAGTTTAGGAGTGAGATAACTCTATAGGCCTTAGGGATCGAGTAGTCAGGCTTGTTTGGCTTTCTTAAGATGACTCCCTTTGCTTTTCTCCAGCACCTTGGGTGGTAGCCTAGGTTGAATAGAGTAGAGTATATCCTAAATAGAGCTTCTGGCTGCGCTGAGTAGACCTTTTGGATCACCTCCTGGCTGATCAGATCAGGCCCTGGTGAGGTGGCTTTCACCTTACAGCAGGCAAAGGAGAGTTCGTCCTCTGTCAGGGCAGGCCAGGTCCATCTGCTGTCTCCCCTGTAGATGTGGAAGGAGGGGGTCGCTGTCGTAGGAGGCGGAGGAAAGAGATCCTCTCTAAAAGCCTTACATTTCTTAGTGAAGGATTCCTTGCCTTTAATAGCAGGTATTCGAGTACTAAGGTTATCTTTAGTATATGCTAGCGCTTTAAAGATCTCCTTAGGTGAGTCTTTTTGGAGGAAAGCCTCCCAGTGGCTCTGTTTAGCTCGTTGAATAGCTTTTAGGTATCTATTTTTTGTACGTAGATACTCTCGTTTCCACTGGTAGAGGGAGCTATTATTTTCCTTTGCTGCCTCCTTCTTGTAGGCTCTATAGGCTCTACTTAGGTCTCGCTTATGGCTATCTAGCTCGCTAGTCCACCAGGGCTTCGTCTTTGGCTTTTGGTTGACTAGTGGAGTTGACTTTTCTAGCGCTTTCTGTATAGCTCTCGTAAGATCTTCTCCTAGCTCGTCTAGCTTAGTTTCTAGTAGGATATTTTGTCCTAGGATAAGCTTTCTTGAGGTGTAGTTCGAGCAAGGAGGTAGTGTTGATAGGCGCTTCTCTAGATCTAGGACTTTGATCTCCTGTCCTAGCGTCTCCTTGAAAGTCGTCCAGTCCGTTCGTTTCGTATTATACTGTTTTGGCAGGCTGGCTGGCTGGCTAGGTAGCTGGCTAGTAGTATAGATACTAAATAGAATAGCGTGGTGGTCAGAACCTACTTCAGGTATAGTCTGCCAGTCCAGGATACTAGCAGCTGTATTGCTGGTTGCAAAAGTAAGGTCTAATACGCTTTCTTGCCGCATATGAGATCTCAAGAAAGTGCCTGCCCCTGGAGTATTTAGTAGAGTGAGATCTTGAGTATCTATCCACTCTACTAGTTCCTCTGCTTGTGTGCTAGGGCTGCGCTCCTCTAGGCTCCACCTAGGATGGTGGGTGTTGAAGTCTCCTAGGATAATTGACTGAGGCTGTAGGATCTCCTGCAGGAGGCGCCTCTGAATTGTCGTCTTATTTAGCCCTTCTTGGAGGCTTTTTTCGTTATAAATATTGTAGATATAGAGGCTAGAAGTAGAGGCTAGTACTTTGATAGCTAGGAAATCGTTATCGTCGCTAATAAAGGGATTAACCTCTCCTTTTAGGTCTTTTCTAATATAGAATAGTACTCTAGGCCTTAAGGAGGTATCCTTAGGGGTAGGTAGTATCTGAGTAAAGTCCTGGTGAGCGGTAGATCTAGTGTTTTCGTACGAGGATCCCTTAGGTAACCAGGGCTCCTGTACTGCGACGATCCTGGCGTCTACTTTAATAGCTAGGTCTAGGGCGCTCTCAGTAGCAGGGCTATTCCTATTAACATTTATTTGTAGGACTTTTAACATTCTAGTTAGAAGAGGTAGTCCTAGATATCCTAGCTTGTAGGATATCACATTCGTGGCTATTAGCTGCGTGAGGTTTGCTACAATTAACACACTTAAATATAGTGTGTACGCAGGCTTTGCCTTTAGTAGGGCAGGACTTGCATCTGTGTAGACTAGTGTGGTGAGCCTCACCACAAATCTGACAGGCTACTCTAGTGCACCTAGCCTCAAGGTGGCCAAAGCCTTGGCATTTAGAGCACTGCTTTAAGTTGTTAATAACTCGTAGCTTCTCTGCTCTTAGGCTCTCTCCTAGGATATAGAGCTTTCCTCTTATAGCCTTGAGGGCCTCCTCTTCAGTCGCAAAGGCGACGCAGGCAGAGCCATAGCTTTGCTGCCCTCTCTTAGACTCAGGAGTGAGCCAGAAGGGAGTGCCTACTACTTTAAGGCCTTTGTTAAAGGTCTCAATCTCCTCCTTGATTACCTCTAGGCCGTGGTTAGTAGGTAGCCTATGGACGACTATTTTAAACCACGAGGTAATTGGCTGCGCTACCTTAAAGGCTACTAGATCCTTCCAGATACCCTGGTTTTCCAGCAGGTAGTTGGCTGTAAAAGCAGGCGTGGTAGTGACTACCTTATTCCCTTTTGAGGATAGCGTGACTGAGGCGACTACGGGCGATTGCACCCCTCCTTTCAAGGTGAAGGCTTGGTTGAAGGCATTTCTTAGCCTAAGGGCGTCAAAGGCAGCAGGGCCTCCTTGGTTGACTAGGACGAGCTGCCTCTCCTTTAGGCTAGGCTTAGCCTTTTGAGGTGCCTTCTTCTGCATAGTAGTCCACTGTTGCTCCTTGTTTGCAGCTGCAATGGCAGCGTACGATATAGGCTGCGTAAGAGCAGCTGTCTGTCTATCACCCTGCTGGTTTGGTTGTGCAGGAATAGGCTTTTCAAGGCGTCGAACTTTGTCTCTAAGCTCCTTTGAGACATTTGAGAGAGAGGAGATCTGATCTCCTAGGATTGCTGAGTTCTTCTTACTAACTCTACCTGTCTCAGTATAGTCTCTGAAGACTTCTACTAGGTCTAGTAGACTAGTCTGCTGGGTAGGGTTGTTTTCAGCTAGATTAGCTGCTTGGATTACTAGGTTCCTAGCTATCTCAAGAGCCTCTTCTACTGTCGTTGCCTTAGGTGTCCTATTCTGGCTAGAGAAAGGGTTCCTTAGTGTCGAGCCTATAAAAGGAGAGAAGTTGCTCCTAGTACGTCTATGAGTGCGAGTCTTCTCTGGTGAGAAGTTTGCTTGTCTTTTATTTGGTGGTAGAATAGGTATTTCAAATATATTAGAGGTTTCTAGATTTTGAGTGGGGGTAGCAGGCTGCGTAGCTTCCATTTCTATCTCGTTCTGGATCTGTCCTTCTAGCTCTGCTATCTCCTGCCTTATCCTTGGTAGCTCGACGTCGATAGTATCGCTGTCTGGCGGCATCTTGCTTAGTAATCGGCGTGGTCTGTGTGTTCTGTCAGAAGTGAGACGTGTCCAAACGTGTCTACTTTTGAAGGCCTCTAGCTCTACAGCGCGTAGGCTGCACGTTTTAATAGTGGTTGTAATCGATTTCTTAGGGTTTATTTGTATATATTTGACTGATATTACACCTATTCTAGAAAACTCGAAGTTGGTGAGAAGACTAATCTAGATCTAACCATATAGTAGTGATAGTTATATGAGGTGCAGTCTTAACCTAGGTAAATACCCCTTGGTCTGTTTGGTCTATTCGCTAGATCCATGTCCAACTCTTCACTCGGTCCAATCATCGACCCGGACAATCGTTGTCTTATCTTTCCCTCAATTAGTAAATCGCGGTATATTAGTTTTTATTTGATACTTACTCAGGGACAACTCGATTTCCGCCGTAGAAGGTACGTTCACCTCAGAGATAGATCGCGCTGTGTCCTCTACAAGCGTGGAAAGGACACATTCATAAATAGTTAGTAGTGTCTGTACACCAAGCTCATCATACAAATCCTGCCGGCCTCGCATAACCAAGAGCATGCGATCATTGCCGAGGTCCTGCAACTCTAGATCGAGGTCGCATGCGTACCCACCGACCCGATTATACTTCAAGATTTCGGCTGTATGCCCGCCGAGTGATATGTCCCGGACTGGGCTAGGCATGTAATTGACCGAAACCTGATAGAGTGACCCGTGACGATCCAATTCCGGTCCATCCAAAGCGGCCATAATGGACTGAAGTGGTACAATTGCTTGAAGCCCTTCTTGCGTCTTGTCCCTGGTATGTCTAACCAGCTGTGCGAAATTATCCTGTGTTTGGAGTTTAATGGGCAACAGACCACCGAATTCTCCGATATTATCGTCGAACTCCGCCTCGCGATTGTTAACCTGAATTGCTAGACATACATCTTGCACGGACAGCATGCGGTAGAATAGCACCTGGAGCGCTGCCAAGTACACATGAAAAGGCGTAGCACCTATTTTTCGAGAAACACTCTTGACAGCGGCACAAAGCTGGACGTGGAGTGTCTTCTCCACAGTTGGTCGCGGCTTAGGTCTTTGTGACAGCATCATCGGACGCACCTCTGTTTTCGAGAATGGGAATAGAGGGAGTGTGCTCGGCAGATGCCGATATTCTGAAGTCCAGTACGCCAAACGGTCTTTAACTTGACCAGTTTTTCGCAACTGATCATTAACAAAGTCTAGATACTGATACTTCAGAGGTGGCAGAGTTCCGCCAAAATAGGTAATGTTCAAGTCTTTAAGAAATGGTACTGGACTGAAACCATCAAAAGCGAGATGATGCCACGCTATTGCGAGGTAGATATGGTCTTCGTGTGGGACGGTAATCGCTTTCATGGTCTCCCCAGCATTCAGATCAAAGGTGTGAGAGCGTACGGCGTCGAAAGCCTCCTGCGGCGTGATGGCTGGGTTGACGTCTAGCTGGGTGCTCTTATGCGCCATCACGTACTGCATTATCTCGCCAGTGGATGGATCCTGTGCGAACCTAGTCCTCAGAATTTCATGTCGCTGGACTACCTGTTGACCTGCCTGCTCGAGCTTAACAAGATTCAGCTGGCCGGCTATTTTGAAGATGACTGCAAGGTTGCATAATGTGGGATCGCGGTAGGTTTTCAATGCAGACCATATTTTCTTTTGCTCATATGCAAGTGGTCCTTCGCGGTCGATACGGTCGATGTCCGATTCCGGAGAAACACTGGCCGGCCGGCTATACCCCATATCTTCACTCGATTCTGAACTGGAATTGTCTTGCGTATCCGATAGAGTTTTGAGAAGCGTGGTCGGCGGTGACACTAGTTTATTATGATCTACTGGATCAAGACGCGCCTTGTTCGAAGTGGCGAAGACCTTCGAAGCTGCCTCGTAACATATGTCACCGACAGAGCTACCGCCAAGAATCTTCAGAACAGGAAGACTGACATCCAGGTGCTTCAAGAACCAAGAACGAATCTCGACGGCGATAAGAGAGTCAACGCCGAGATTCATAAGTGGTTGAGCACAGTCGATAGTATCCGCAGGCATTTGCAGCGTCTTCTCCAGCTTTGCGCATAGAGCGCGTTGGATAATGAGAGCTGCCTCATCCTGGCTCTGGCTCTTATCCACTGATTGAAGGATACTGATAGTTGTGGCAGAAGCTTCGGTTTTGGTTGTCGCCTGCTCGATCATGTGATGGGAAAGCTTAGGGTTACTCCCGTATCTGGTCTCTAACACTGTATCCAGGCTGTAACGCGGCACCCCGGTGATTACTTCTGGAGAGTGGCTGGAACCAGGTCGTCCGATCAGTATCGTTTGTGCGAAGATATCCAAAAATGCGGGCTCACTTATAGGCATTGGCATGTCATAGTTTGTAAGTAACTTGCGTTCAATGCCAGAGTCCAGGACGTATCCTAACCCAGTGACCGCGCCAATGTGAATGACAGAAGCGCTAAGGCCCCTGGCTCGTCGCTCTGCTGCAATCGCTGTCATGCACAAATTTGCTGCAGCATAGTTTGACTGGCCTGGACTCCCGAGCAGACTTGCAATGGACGAGAACATGATGAAGAAATCCAATGGTTCGTCAATGAACAAGTGGTGCAAATTTTCGGTGCCTTTCACCTTTGGCCCGAACACAGTGACGAAATCATCGACATTGCACCCCCCAAAGGCTTTGTCCTTCAATACCATGGCGGCATGCACTACACCTATGACTGGTGGCATGTCTGTTTTGACTTTCGACAGGACCAACCGCAGTGCGTCCATATCTGACACGTCTGCTTGGCACAGGTTTACTTTCGTGCCCTTGGATTCGATCTCATTCAGCCAAGCCTTGTTGATCGACGATACATTCCTGCTGACAAGTGCGAGATATCGTGCGCCCTTTTCCACCAACCACGAACACACAGCGCGACCCAGACCACCCGCACAGCCAACCATGAAGTACGTGCCATCGTCACGCACGACTTGGCTGTAATCTGGAGGCATCATTAGAGCCTCGATATGTGTGGCTGCCGAGAAATCAACGACGCTCGAGTATGAGAGGCTTCCTGGAGTAATGCTGGATAAGTCAGAAATGGATACAACATCGGCAACTTCCACGCCTGAAAAACCCTCAGCGAAAACCTCTTTTGTAATGCTGGCAAAGTTTTTGAGAGAGAGTTCACATTTCCACAGGTCTTCGACCGTAATATAGGTACAGCGAGTCGGGAGTACTCTGATCCACCGGGACGCCTGGTCAGGTGCAAAATTAAGAAATGTCCCCACATCACTAGGGAGAACACGTCGTAGATCTCGATCTGGGCCTAGAGCATGTACTGGAGTACAACCAGCCTTTCCTTGGCAGGAGAAGCAAATTATCTTGATGCCGTACTCTGCCGCTGTACGCAGCAACTCGGCTCCGATAATTTCATCTGGTTCATTGACTGCCAGGCATCGATACGTGTCAAAGTTGTGAAGAAAACGCTGCACGAGCATCTTGCTTGCAATCCATGGCAGGATGTCTCGTGCATTTGAGTGATGGCCCACAGACACTTTGCAATTTTCAGATACAGGGACCGATGAACTACAAGTAGGTGATAACACCACAAAACCGTCATCTTCTCGATGCTCTTTATGCCCATAGCTGACGAAATAGCTCTCCTCTGAGATAATTATCGGCCGAAGGAGGGCACACGTGATACGAATGTGCGGCGGGCTGGTCGAATCAACCTTGCAGATATCAAATGCCTCGTTGGTCTTCCTGACTATGACAGACTGATTGTCAAGTTGTACAGATTTTTTGATGGGTAGTGTATTGGCATTGTAGCGATCGTTCAAGAGGGTGTCTGGGAACAATCGAGGGATGAATAGCCGATTCTGCTGATCGACGACTAGCTCTGGCTCAGAAGTCCAAAGCCAGGAAAGCCCGCGATTGCAAGTCGAAGAGTATACAATGCGTGCCATCGACTCAGCAATCGTTACCGATACCCTCAGATCGATAGGATTGTAGATTTTAAGGAACTGCAAGGCCATCTGTCCATATTCATTGGCTAGTGACCGACAAAGCCCTATCGATAAGTTGGCAAAGCGGCCTTCACGGCCAACCCACACTACATGTCGGCAATTGGGAAGAATCCTTTGAAGTGTCTTGAGGGTTGCCTCTGAAAGATCTTGCAAGACAGGGCTGTCCAGATCCTCGAGGCATATCAATGAGGATGGGAGAATTTCCTCGTCCACCAAGTTCGCCAAGCTGTCGACTAGATGAATGTTGGTTCCTGAAAAGCTGCTCGTCAGAACGCCTTTGATTGCTTTGTCGAGGCCAGTCATACGTCCACCAATGATGGTGATAGCATGTCCTGTAAGCGGATTCGTGGTGGCTGTAAGTGGGGAACGTATTATGTCTATGTCTCGATCGACTGCCTGCACAACCATTAATGAGCTGAGGTGCTTGGATGCATCGGCCATATCGGGTATCCAGATATCGATGCCAGAGAATCCCGTGTCCCGTAAGTGTTCGTTCCACTCATCTTTATTCAGCGTGGGACCGTCAGTCCGACCATCCTCGCTCAACCAAAAACCAGGAAGGCCCGCGTAGGTTGTGAATCGACCGAGATTTTCGCCAGTCCACTCGACTAGGAGGAGGTAGCCACCAGGTTTCAAGAGTTGTCGAACGTTTTTAAGTGTTTTGTTCACTGACTTGGTTGCATGGAGCACATTTGCCGCCACGACCATATCATAGGTGTTGTGTTGATAGCCTTGTGGTTCAGCATCCCCTTCTATGTTCAATTGTCGGAATTCCATCTTGTGGGACCACTCCCCGAAGCGCTTCTCAGCACTCTCGAAGAAACCAGAGCTGATATCCGTATAAGTGTAAGCGCCGAATGTCGACCCCAGACCTTGCAACATGCCACTAGTAAAGCTGCCTGTGCCTGCACCTATTTCAAGAATATTCATATGTGGGTAACGATGGGCGATTTGCCGCGCCACCTTGCCGATACAAGAGCTGAGGTATGGAACACCGACCATCTCAGTATACGTTCGTTCAAGAATGTTGTCTTTAATCATGTGCTCAAGCATGGTGGTCTCACCCCGCGCAGCGGACGCAAAGTTCTCACCGACAGCTTGGAGCAAGGTCAATTCAACTCTGTCTGAGAATTTCAAGGCTTCTTGAAGCAACATCTCGTGATCATCGTCCGCCCATTCTGCCTTCACAGTAGGATGATGGCCGGAGGCGATGATTGGTAACAGGTTCTCAAGCCACTCGAAAATCCTGGTGAAGTGTGGTTCCATCAAGGATACGTCCGTGGTTGAGAATGATCGATAGAACCTTCGGAGATAGGAATACGCCAGACGTTCTTGGAATGACAGTAGATCAAGATCCTCTGGCTTATCTTTCCGGCCGCTCTGGCTGATTGTAACGCCACTTCCAATGTCTAGTTCCCAGACCTCCTTCGTGTAAAGCTCCTTGTAGTCGCTCGGACTGGGCTGACTCAAAGTCGTGCATGTGATACTTTCCACCTGCATCAATGCATCTCCGCTCTCGACATCGTACAGCTCGACGTCACCTGTGAAGGAACGCGCACCTGATGCTGTGGCGAAAGTGTCCACAATTAAGCGCCTACCACTGTTTGACATGTGTTGAGAGCCGGCAATTCGTATGCAGCGAATCTGGGTCGGCACACAAGCAGAATTCATTGAGCCGTCTCCTGGATATCCCATCGCTGCAATTAATGGCTGGAATGTTGAATCAAGGACAGCTGGATGAATAGGATCCGTCGTCTCAAGGCCTCTCAATGTAGCAGTGGCGTATTTCGATCTTCTTTGAATATCTTCTAAACGCCTGAAAGGCCCTGAATAAGACATTCCCAATCTTTCGATGTTGCTGTAAAGTCTGTCCGAGCCCACACGAGTGAGTAAGGTCTGAGCAACGGCAATACGCAGTGGAAGCTTCTCAGCACATTTGCTTTTCAGCAAGAGTCTGACCTTCCCTTTCGCATTGACACGCCACTTTGCGTTGTTGTCATCAGCGGACACGGAACGACAAGCCCACTCAGCCTGGATATCTGAAACAGACCTTCGCACTGAAACAGTATTCAGCGTGAACAGGGTCCGGACGTTGGCATCATTCTCCCCGAGTAGAATTGCGCTATCAATCTCCACGTCGGAAAGCTCGTAGAAAGCCACTTCCTGTTCCGAGACCAGCGTTCGAGATGCCGCGAGCGCCATCACCAAGTATGCCGCAGCTGGATATACTACCTGGCCCTGGACGACATGGCCCGAAAGCCAAGGCAAGTCCTGAAGCCGTAAGCAGTTCTCCCATCGTTTTTCCTCGTCAATGTCGTCGACAGCACGTTTGCCGAGTAATGGATGAGCCTTCTCACTTCGTGTGCGGTACACTAGTGACTTGCGTCCTTCTTTCCAAAATTGCTTACTATGATCCCATTTATAGCCTGGTAGTGTCATCAACGTGGGGACTGGGTTCGTGCCAAAGAAAGCTTGATTGTATTGAGCAAAGTCAACAGCGTTAGAACCAAGCTGAACCCAAAGAGCCCCTAAAGTCTCACTAAGTGCTTCGATGTCGTTACGCCTACGGAAGAGAGTTCCGTAGTAAGGGAGCTGGCGATTGATGGTACGCTGGTATGTTTGTGACACGGGAGTCTTCAATGCTGGATGTGGTCCAACTTCAATCGCGGCATTGCAGAGCAGGTCTCCGTGAGCCGCAGTCTCGATGGTGTCGTGAAACATGACCGGGCTGAGCAGGTTATCGACCCAATAATCGCAGGATAACTTTGCGATGAGATCACCTTCAATTCTTCCGGCATATACGCTAGAGAACCATGTACGGCCCCTTTTGGGATGATTTGGCTTGATCGAGCAAGATTGCAAGGCCTTCGTATATGCACTCGAGCACGCCACCATATGGTGCGAGTGATATGCGGTATCGACTTTGAGCAACCGAGCAAAGACCTCTCTGTCTTCTAGCCTGGCTTTGATCTCCAAGATCGCATCTTCGTCGCCGGATAGGGTGACGCTTGTGTCTGAATTCCACGCCGCGACATCCACACGTCTGGCGAATTCGCCTTCACAAAGCTCGCAAGCCTCCTCATACGACAAGCCTACAGCCATCATAGCACCTTTTTTTCCATCCTGACTCCTAGCAAGAGAGACATAGAGGCCACGATAGTATGCAATGCGGATTGCATCATGTGCGGAGATAGCACCCACGGCGTATGCAGCAGCAATCTCTCCGGAGCTATGACCCACAACTGAGTGCAGATCAACACCAGCCTGTTTCAAGAGGTCGACCACCATGATCTGTACTGCAGTGCAGAGTGGCTGTGCAATTACTGCTTCACCAAGTCGCGAAGTGTCACTCCCGGCGCGGCATTGTTCAGAGAGAGTCCAAGCTGGCGCATCTGGGAGCGTGGACAAAGAGGCATCAAGCTGCTTGAAGCACTTCTGCGCTGTTGAGCAGGTTCTCAATAGCTCACTGCCCATGGTAGCCCATTGAGCGCCTTGTCCAGTAAATACGCCAAGGAAGCGAAAGCTGGAGGAGGGTTTTGTCATGTTGATACCAACATTGCTGTTAGATTGTGCAGTAGCTCTGAGCTTGCGGAGAAGATCTTCTCTAGAGGTCGATGACAAAGCCAATCGAACGTAATGCTGGCTCCTTCTGGACTGTAAAGTATACAGTAAGTCAAGCCAAGAAGTCGACTCGTTGGACTCGAGAAAATCAGCGAGTGCTGTCGCTTGAGCCCGGAGGGACAGATCTGAATTTGCAGACAGCAGTACTGGCGAGGGAAATATACTAAGTTGTTGCGGTCCTCGTCTTGTGAATGTTTGATGTTCGTAGCTCTCAATAATCGCGTGTGCATTGGTGCCCCCGAAACCTGCGATTGACGCGTCAGCAACACGGAAACCAGTGTGATGAGAGAAAACATACCGAACGAGTTCACACTAGCCCGTCTTGGGCCACCTAATGGTAAGTGTGGCCACGGCAAGGACTGCGTTGGCACCTTGAGATTGACGCAAAATGGCTCAATAGCTGGATTCAGTTTTTGCAAAAGCATGTTCGGAGGCACCACAGCTCTTCGTACTGCCTCAGCAGCTTTAATGAGCCCTGCTACTCCAGCAGCCCCCTCAAGATGACCTATAACAGTCTTCACAGAACCAACGTAGAGAACGTCAGCTGAGTCTCGAAGCTCAGGGAAGAAAACGTCGTGAATGGCACGCGCTTCTTGTGGATCGCCAGCCTGGGTGCCAGTTCCATGAGCTTCAAAGAACTGGCATCCATCCTTGAGCGGGTCCAAGCCAGCACGAGCGTACGTTTTCCGAATCAACGCGGCCTGTGCTTCCGCAGAAGGCATAGTAATTCCATTGGTCCGGCCGTCAGAGTTGACACCCGTCTCGCGAATGATGCAGTAGACTTCGTCCCCATCAGCAAGCGCGTGCGAAAGCTTTTTCATAATTAATGCAGCCGCTCCTTCTCCGCGTGCGTATCCGTCCGCTGCAGCATCCCACATACGACTTCTTCCCGTAGGAGACAAGAGTTGTAACTTAGATTCGATAACGAAGTTTTCCGGACCAAGAATGGCGTTAGACCCTGCTGCACAAGCGACTCTAGATATGCCTGATCGAAGCGCTTGTACTGCCTCGTGTACTGCCACAAGACTTGCCGAGCATGCGGTATCGATAGTCATGGATGGTCCATGCCAGTCGTAGAAGTACGATATTCTGTTAGACAAGATAGACCTAGCTGTTCCCGGTGCCATGTACTTCGGAAAATCGAGGGGATCCCGCAAGAGCATTTCGACATAGTCGCTGGTCATGCAACCAACGTATACTGCTGTATCCGTACCTTGGAGCTGGTCTATTGTAGTACCAGCAGATTCGAGAGCTTCGAAGACAGTCTCAAGCAGCATGCGCTGTTGTGGGTCCACTGCTTCTACTTCAGCTGGATTCATCCTGAAGAAGGCCGCATCGAATGCTCTGATATCTTCGTCGAGAAAGTAGCCATGGTTGACGTTGGTGCATCCCGGTTTTGACCCATCCTCGTTATAGAAGGCATCACTGTTGTATCGCTCGGCAGGGATCTTCGACTGGATGTCTCGTTGCTCGCAGATGAGATCCCACAACTTTGATGGCGTGTTGCAGCCGCCTGGGAAGCGGCACCCAACACCAACTACAGCTATGGGCTCTGGGGTTGTAGTCATATCAAGGGCGGAGTAATCGTGAAGGACTTTGGCTCGTATACTTCTATAATGTTAATGGAGGGTATCTCATGCGAATTTCAGCTTGATGTAATGATCTTGCTTACCCATAGTTCGTTGATTGATTCAGGATGGCAGCAGCAGATTCGTGTGGTGAGGTTTATGTTCAATTAAATGACAGCGTTTGAGAAATGTCTTGACTATAGTAGTCGACGTACGTAGTATGTCTTGGTTGGTAAATAGGTAGGGTAGGTAAGGGTAGGGTTAACTTACGTGAGACCTGACTCTACCTTTATCCCCAACTCATCTTAGGATAGGGAAGATATATATGTCATGTACGCACTAAACAAGCTTTAGTTTAGTACGGAGTACAGTAGTCCTAACACACCAGAGTCTCTATTTCTACCTTGTGACCTCTGTTTTTCTTCGGAATACATTCCTGTTTGTACTTCCGTTCAAAAAACAGAGCCTAGAATATGTAACAAACCCCGAAAAAAGACCGCAACCGGCGGGAATATAAACCCCTCACTTCTCGGTCAAATAATAGAAAACAACTCACATCTGGAGATGCTAGACTGATCCCGGCTGCTAGCATCCGGTCCACAGCCCACATTATTTCCCCGAATGCTGGGCGTGCCAAGGGATAACAGTCCAGCCAAGCAATCCAGGCCCAGGCCCAGGTAGTGCTGAAGTTAAATCGATTACAATCCTATACACGAATGCTCTGTTCTAACAATAACAGACGTGCGCTTTCTGATCAGTTGCCTAGAGCGTATTCTAATTCTAGCAGACCGCGGTGAGTCTAGTGGCATCGGCCCTGAAGATGTACAGATATAGGGAACTGCTAATTTACTAACAGTGGCTTTCGGCTGCAGTAATAACTAGTGGATCCTATCAGGAAGGACTTCAACCAGTTAGCCAGATTGATTTTTAAACGCGCTCTGTGGATACGGAGAATGATAGATTATTCAACAGCATTTAGCTACTTCGCCGGAGAACTTAAAATTGACCATACCAATGATGGCAATATCGCCCAAATCAAGCAACGCAGATGTCCGGCATCAGACATTCGAGCTAGACATCCCGACAGACGTTCCCCCAATATGTCCAGAACAAGACAATGCCCCTCCTAAAGATGCTCGGTTCTGGATGATCATCTTTTCGATTAGTCTCTCGTCCTTTTTAAGCGCTCTGGACACATCCATACTATCGCCAGCCCTACCAACTATCGCATCCGCGCTCCAATCCAGGCAGCTTTTCGTTTGGACAGTCAATGCTTTTTTGGTAGCCTGCACAGTTACGAGTCTCATTTGCGCGCACATTTCCGATCTATTCGGTCGGCGATCTGTGATGATGACCTCAATAATGTTGTTCGCTATCGGCAGTGCTTGCTGTGGTGCCGCACCGACCACTGCGATTTTGATTCTCGGGCGTACAATCCAAGGGATAGGAAGTGGTGGCATACTTACGATGTCTTCCTTGATCATGTGCGATATAGTGCCAATAAGAGAGCGTGGCCTGTACAACGGCTTTATCAATGTAGCATGGACAGTACGTGCGACTCTTTCGCCTGGCCAATTCTTGCTAACTCTTGCGCGTAGGTAGCAACTGTCATCGGCCCTTCAGTTGGTGGCGCTTTCACTGAGCACCTCTCTTGGAGATGGCTCTTTTGGATCAACCTGCCCGCATGTGCCATTGCAATGGCGATCGTCGTCAAATTCCTCCGAGTCAAGCATCCAAGCCAAGGCACCATACGGCATCGATTGGCCTGTATCGACTGGTATGGGAGCTCTTTGTTCACTGGATCAACAAGTTCGGTGCTTCTGGCGATAAGCTGGGCTGGCAGCCGATATGAATGGTCTTCCTGGCCTGTGTTGCTTCCGTTGCTGCTTGGTGTCCTAGGTATTGTCGGCTTTGTCGCGCTCGAGGCTGCGAATAAGAAGCGTACTTATGCCCTCATGCCTCTTCGCATCTTTGCAAATCGCACCTCCGCCACTATCTTCGTGTTGATTTTCCTGCAGGCCATGCTGCTATACTCGCTCATCTACTTCCTGAGTGTCTACAGCCAAGGAGTTTTAGGGGCGTCACCAATGCGAGCCGCTGTATTAGCACTTCCAACGAGTATCTTGACAGCTCCTGCCGGCATCTTCGCGGGAGTTATTGTCGCAAAGACGGGCAAATATCGGTTCTTCCACTTCGCAGGATTCGGATTGCTGATGGTCGGATTCGGCCTGCTTCTTCTTCTGAATGCAAATTCCCCGATTAGCTATCTGCTCGGCTTCCAGGTTCCCTTTGCGCTTGGGTTCGGCGTCCTTCTTACGAGCTGCCTTCCAGCTGGGTTGGCGAGCCTTGCAGAAGATGATGTTGCTGCAGCGGTCGGGTTTGCCACGTCTACGCGCAATTTCGGATACATGTGGGGCGTCGCCATCGCGGCCGCGGTTTTTGAAAATCGCGTCGAAGCCATGTTGGGCAGCATCTCTGATACCTTCTTGAAACAGGCGCTATCGGACGGCCAAGCATATTCAAAAGCAAGCAAAGCCTTCACAGAGTCCTTACAGGGCACGCCACAGGTACTTACTGTGGCCAAAGACATTTTCGTCTCGAGCCTCCGAATGGTATGGCAAGTTGCGCTAGCTTTTACGGCCGTGGCGTTTCTACTTTGCTTCATTGTGCGCACTTTGCCCTTGCGGACGACACTTCAGACGAAGTATGGCGTAGATTCAAGAAGAGCAACAAGTAGCTCCAGCGCATAGAACTATGATTATTACGGCGTTTAGTAGGCTCATACAGAGCTGCCTATTATTAGCCAGGACTAGACTCGCGGCTGGCTTAAACGGTATACGAAATATATAAGATTAAGAAGCTAGCTAATTAAGCTTGCGCACCAGTTAGCGTAGGACCTAAAGGCCTTATAACGATAGTTTATGTAGCTTAAAGAGCTTATAGGCTTACTTCTTATACATAAGGAGGATCTATATAATATCGGACAGATTAGCATCTAGATTAGTATTTCAAGGAGGCAGGCTGTCTACGTGTAATATAGTCGAGATGTCCTTATACTAATATATAATAATAGAGAGCTTGTTAGCCTTATAGAATAGATCTCTATGTCTAGCTATTTAATTATGCTTACAATCATTATTAAAGATAAATTAATTCTTGGTTACTAGTCAATGTCAGGCGCTTGGGTAAGGCTAACGTGTGCGGGGTAGGCCTGGGCAGAGTCTATCAGGATATATACTGTCCTGTGTCCGAGATCAGCAAGAATGCTGATTACTCGTACCTTTTTGGTTGCAGTGGCCTAGTGGCATGAAGCTGAGCTTCTGACAGGCAACTGACCTCCCTAACGATTACTTTATTAGTACTATAACTATTCTTAGGCTATTTAATAGATCTAATAACTTTTTACTACATATAGGAATTTAAGAAAGAAACAATATCTTATACGAAAGATCTATAGAGGCTCCTATTACTTAGCAGCTCTAAATCTCATAATACATATAAATTTTTGGAGTACTGTGAGCTCCATTATACACTCGCAGTTACTCTCCCCCATACACACCGCCTTTTCTACGGCCACTAATATAGGCTGCTTTCAGCTATTAAAATAGTATTGTAGAAAGACGGTTATTTAGGCGGCGCGTATAGGCGCTAAAGAGATTGTAAAGAAGGATATTTTTACTACTCTCGATGAAATACGACGTTAGACGTTCACCTAAAACAAAATATAAAGTGGATAGCGATGTATAGGACTAGCTATATAGGCCCTGGACATCGTCCTTGCTACAATTGGACTTATCGCGGTGCCCCGCGTGGATCTACAGCCAGTAGAAGTATACAGAGACAACGCCGGAGCTTCAGAGGAACTCTAGGCCTGGAGCACTCCGCGACACGCGTACTCAACAATCAACTCACAGAGTTGCAACAGAGTCTTTGGGAGGACTGCGATATTAACGACAATTTGCTTAGCGCTCTAGATACTACGTGCAAAGGCGCTCTCGCAATGGCCTAGGCTACTCATAGACTTGCTAAAGCTCTGCAATAGATAAACACTACTGAGATTGCTTATGTGCATCGTCGTGAGAGAGCTGTGCATGGATGTCGCCTAAACGAGGGAGAACCTTTATACTTCAAAGACGCCAGACGAATGACAATTAAAAGAGAGCAAGTCAAGCTTATAGAGATGAATAAAAAGCTCCAAGAGCGTAATCCCAGGTCTGTAAAGCGTCTCGTTCCTGCGCTTATAATACAACGTCTTAGTAAGCAATCTACGAGACAACACAGAGAAGGGACGACTATACATCGTTCGTTAGGCCTCCAACAAGGGTGGTGGGACGCCATCCTTAGGCGCGAGTCGTGCTACCAGAAACGGTAGGTATCCCTTATCTCTAAGCGATGGTGATATCACGGCAGTAATATTAACACCCCTATTAGTCAGGACCTTGAAAAGTCATTTTTGTAAATACCCGACCGTAGAATCCTTGTAATTGCGGGATTTTTTGACCTTTTGTCCTATTTATGCGGGCCTCCGCCGCCGTTGGCCTAATGATAAGCAGACTAGACAGACAGGGGCATAGCCACATGCAAGACTGTGTCCGCTGAAACATTGCAAGTCTATTATTTTACAATACATTTCCTCCAAAGATTTGATGAGAAAAGTTGCAAACAATTCTAAAGCAGTCACCAGACCTTGAGATAACCATGGTCAAAGTTGCTCTCGCAGGAGGCACAGGCGGTTTGGGCCGTGAAGTTATTGATGCTCTACTTGCCAAGGACAAACACGATATCATCGTCCTAACGCGTCAGGTAACGTATCTACACATTGTCTATTTTTCGTTCGACCCTGATAACCCGTGCTTTAGGACCCAACGCAAGTAGCTTTGCCGAACGGTGTACAGACCATTCAACTAGACTATAATGAGAAAGGTCAGATCGTTGACGCACTCCAAGGCGTTGAAACAGTGTTTTCCTTCATTATCACTGGAAAGGACCCTGGGAATGTCGCGCAAAAGAACCTGATTGATGCTTGTGTTGAAGCCAAGGTCAGACGATTTGCACCTAGCGAGTGGGTAGGGTCGGTTCACCATAATCTTTTGAAGTAGATTTATACCCTGATATAGACAAGACTGTTCTGACGTCTAAATGGTGTAGGGTGTCATCAACAGGAACTCCATGGTATGCAGGGAAAGCAGCTGTCTCAGCATATCTACAGGAGCTCAATACTGAGAAAAAGGCAGGCTCCACTATAGTTCAGGAACATTGTCCCTCCGCTGACCGTAGCCTCCGTATCACAGGTTATCGAGTACTGCCGATTCATGCCGGGCCTTGCTCTAGACTACCTCGCATACCCGAAGCAGACCTGCAAACACTTCCCAAACCTTGGGATGCAAGTGGATTTCTTCAATTGTCGTGCGATTTTGCTTAAGGAGGATAATCCTGGCCGCTTCGGCCTGACTGCGGTGAAAGACATCGCCGCTGTCGCAGCTGAAGCAGTAGACTATCCCGGAGAGTGGCCTGTAGAGGGTGGCATGCACTCCGCCATGTTGTCTGCCCCTGAGCTCGTTGAGATCGGGGAAAAGCTTAGAGGTATTTTTGACGAGAGATGGCTCTAGTACATGAAAAATACTGACAACGACACTGTAATGGTACAGGCAAGAAATTCGACATTGAGTACATCACACTGTCGCAGGCGCGAACTGGTCGGCTTCCGACTTCTTGGGTCGCTGACTTCAATCACGCTGCTATACCGGAGCAACTTAGAGAGTCTTGGAGCCGGACATTCAACGCAAAAATAATGTACTCTGTCTACTTAGGTGGTTACGCTGTTTCGGACACGTGGAATCGTCTTTTGCCAGATTTTCATTTTACTACTCTAGAGGAGTTTTTATCTAAGTACTATTAATATCTAAATCAACTCTTTGATTAAAATCTTACGATTCTTATAACCTTATGAGACAAACATCATCTTGATAACTTAGTAGATGATATAGTTAATAGCATAGTAGTTAGATTGACATGTATTATCAAAGACTGTGATGAAAGTATGTGATTATTAATCTGATTTGTTCTGTTTTGGTCTTTTTTCTGACCTCTCTAATCTAGATCGGTTTTAGGGCGTGGTAGTGTCACGGTGCCTCCCGTACAAGCTTAAGTATCAGCTACGCAGACAACAACGAAGCTTTGTTGTCTTGTGCCTGCCATTTTGGCAGCGTGGTAGGCGCGTGTAGCTGCGTGCTCTCCCTAACAATAGTGAGCTAATATACCGCCTACGATTTTAAAAGAAATAAGCTAAACTTCTTAATTAGTACTAGCGTAATGAAGCTAAAAATCTATGTAAGTACTGGCGCTGAAGCTAGAACCTCTAGGACTAGCGAGGTTCTATGCAAAATCTCTCTCTTTCTACTTTCTTTTTTTTCTTAATAACTTTATAACTACTAATCGCATTCAAATAAGAGATACACTATTAAAATCATAGAGGCTTACTCTATCGTGTAAGCTAAAAGAATTAATTTTTTCCTCTTAAGATTTTACTTACCCTCACCCACATTTGTAGCTTTATAAGTAGCTTAACTTAGATTGTAACATATAGTTAGCAAACTCGCTAAGAAATCTGGGATTAAGGTTCATTTCGACCTTAATCCTGTGGGGGATTGAGGATAGGGATTGAGGATAGGGTGTTCTTTGCTAAACTTACTATTTGGCCGCAAAACCTAGTCAAACCTAGGCCAAGTGTTTGTATAAATAAGACACTCAGCCTCTTTCTCAGCAGAACAAAATGGCATCTTGTTAAAGCTTTCCAGAATCTCAATATCGGTCAATGTGCCGCTGAGCCAACCTGGATCCATGTGCGCCATTGCTCTCAGGTTTGCACGACCAAGGTTGTTGGGGCTGATGACGCCCATGAGATACGATACCAATTTGCCAGATTTCTACTCTATCTTGACATGTATGATATTAACATCTCTCGATAGTTTGTTACGTATTTAATCGAACTTGTGCCGTGTGTGACAAGATCCCGTGTACTGTGTGTTCTGAGCGTGGCAAACCCGCAGAGCTTGCACGTTTCAGAGAAGCGAGCTCGACGACACGCTAGTCTAGCCAGTCTCGATCATGCGGAAATGTCGCGATCTCCATAATCCCTCTCATTCAGCTAAGGCTGAGATGCACCCATCATGAGATCTCAGCACGAGCTGAGTTTATATCAAGTCGACGCGGATTTGTGGCTGGCTTGGTCTTATCTTCTCTTCTCCTTCAGCCCTTGCCCCGTACCTTCGTCTTTAGCGAGAAGCGGGGCGCGAGGTATCACGCAGTAAATGCGAAGTGCCTGCATAGGAGTAGTGAGTTCTCGACCGAGACTCAGTTAAAATGCATGATTTATCGTGCCCGTCTTCGTTGTATAGATCAGTAAGTCGGTTCGTTGGGTGCACGCGCGCCCACGGCATCACGGCAGGTCTTGGTTTCGGTCTCAGTCTCGCCTTAGCTCGCCTTGTTTTATCTCCCGAAGCTTATCGATACCAAAAGAGGAGAGTCAAGGCCAGTAGCGCCGGCCCTAGACCGGGATTGGCGGGACGCGTAAGGACCGGGCTGCTAGCGTGCGGCAACCAGAGGGCCTGGTTGGAGGGAGCTGCATCCCAAAACCAGGCACTAGAGACGGACCACGGTCGAGCAGGTTTGCTTTGATAGTGATGATGATGACGATGACGATAACTATGATGATAATGGGTGTAGGGGGTGCATAGGTGAGTGAGTACCCAAGTGGGCGTGCATGTGGGCGGGTGTTTGTTGTACCAAGAGTGATGCAAGAAAGGCATGAGGGCTAGTTACGCATGATCAGTTGTATCAAACCATGCAGCCTAGTGGGAGTACCATGGATATATCAATAGGCAGCCTTCTCCTTGCCGTCGTATCACCCATCTGCATCCATCTGCTTACCCACACATTTACGCTTTTTGATACTCTGTTACCAACCTCCAACACACCCACCATGGCTTCCCTCCAACGCATCGCGGTCCAGCGCAGCCCTGTATACAAGCCCAGCGGCACCAAGTCCTACCTCCACGCCATGAGAAAGTATGGCTTCCACCCCACCAAGCCCGGTCCATACCTCCAGGCCAAGCAGTTCCGCGCCCAGGGCAAATTTGGCGGCCAGGTCGGCGGCCGTATACGTGCCCACTATGTTTTGGCCAAGAAGAAGCATCACCACCATAGCACTGCTTCTACCACGGGTGGCAGCGGAACCGACACTAATAAACCTACAACTGGAGGTACCACACCGGCTGCCGGCGACGATGTTGTGGGCGAGGTCCCTGCCGAGGACGTCCAGAACGATTCTCTCTATCTGTGCGAGGTCGGCGTCGGCACCCCTGAGCAAAAACTATACCTAGACTTTGACACGGGATCCTCCGATCTCTGGGTTCGTATAAACCCCCATGGCACAGATATGCACCTCGAAAAGAGATACTGGAGCTGACTCGTCTATAGGTCTGGTCCACGGAGCTGCCACAAAACGTCCTCAGTCAGGCAAACACCCAGAACCAGCAGGTCGCCTTCG
Source organism: Bipolaris maydis (assembly GCF_028858645.1). Classification (NCBI taxonomy): domain Eukaryota; kingdom Fungi; phylum Ascomycota; class Dothideomycetes; order Pleosporales; family Pleosporaceae; genus Bipolaris; species Bipolaris maydis. The sequence continues at coordinate 1,828,353 of NW_027093866.1, read as the reverse complement.
ATCCTACCAAATCGAGCACTTTTAAACGACTCGAAGGCTCCACCTGGAAGATCTCGTACGGCGATTCATCGTCGGCGAGCGGTGACGTTGGCACCGATGTGCTGGACTTGGGAGGTATCAAGATCCAAAACCAGGCTATCGAGCTTGCGAAGCAGCTCTCGCAGCAGTTTGCCCAGGTAAACATTGGGCAGCTTTCCACATCAAAAAAGTTCGCCATGCTTACAACCCTTACAGGGCAACGGGAGTGGCCTGCTAGGTCTTGCGTTTGACACCATCAACACCGTCTCGCCCACCCCGCAAAAGACTCCTGTCGATAACATCATCGCCCAGAACCCAGGCAAGCCGCAGCTCTTTACGGCCTATCTTGGCAGCTGGCGTGACGCTAATGAGGCTGACAAGGGCGAGGTAAGACCCAAAAGCCCTTTTGCTAGATCATCAGTATAGTTCTAACTCCTGCCACAGAGCTTCTACACTTTTGGCTACATCGAACCCGATGTGCTAAACGCCCTGGGCTCCAACCCCAACTATACTCCTGTCGATTCCTCGCAGGGCTTTTGGCAGATTGAGTCGACCAGTGCCACCATCAACGGTCAGACTATCAACCGGAGTGGTAACACCTCTATCATGGATACCGGGACTACCCTCTGCCTCGTCGACGACTCGCTCGTCGAAGCAGTCTACAAAGCCATCCCCGGCTCCAAGTACGACGAATCAAACCAGGGCTACTTGTTCCCTGCAAACACCTCGGTTGATCAGTTGCCGCAGGTGACGTTGGCCATTGGCAACCAGCAAGTGGAGTTCCAGAAGGAGGATCTGGGCTTTGCCGACGCCGGCAATGGCATGGTGTATGGTAGTATTCAGAGCAGGGGTAGCATGAATATGGATATTTACGGCGATGCCGTGCTCAAAGCCATATACGCCATTTTCGATATGAACAATGGACAGCCCAGGTTTGGTTGGCTGCAGAGGAAAGAGAGCAACCAGAACACGGGCGTACCTAGTTAAACTGATAAACGGGTATAGGGCACCTAGCGAAGTTTGGAGTAGAGCTTAGGACTATAAAGTACTAGAGTTATTACTAGAACACCGAACAGGCTTCTAGTCTGAAGAGTGACCCACCTAAATGTCCAAACAATTCTTACCGGTCCGACTTCCGAAGTACCAAAGTTACCCCGCCAACTATTCCCAGGCACATGTAGTAGGTCTCAATCTATTACTATTAGCATTGTTATGGGGTAGGTTATATACCTACTCTGTTTTAGCTAAGTAAGAGAATAGACACTATAAGTACACACTCGACCTTCGCTACTTTATATAGACCTAAGTAATATAATAATCTTTAGCTTCTAATAGTATCGTAAAAGGCCTAGCTTATAATAATTTGATAAAATTGTTCCTAAAAGGCTCGCCTAACAGGCTAAGAGTATATTGTAGCTTACTTATGGTTTCCATTTCTTGTCTAATCTAAATAAAGTAGGAATATAACCCACTCGATAACAACAGACCCTTAAAGCTACTTATTTAATCATTTAACATCACCTATTAAGTACCCCGCAATCTGTTCCTATTATTATTATTATTATTATTATTTTAGTTTAGCGTCCTGTGTCAGCCGGTAGGCTATATAAGACGTGCAGGCTAGGCCTACAAGTATCTACGTAGTTCTATCAATTTAGTGTTGGTGGGGGAGGGGTTTATCTAAATCGAGGTGAGGCTCGTAGCCTATTATAGAGGGAGGTAGAGGGGGGTCTTGCGGGTAGAGGTGTTATGTAGGGTAGGTGTAGGGCAGAGGCACCTAGTATAGGTGTAGCCCTAGTTCTCAAGGTTTCCTTCGTACCAGGCTTGTGTTGCAGCCTTCGTTTCTTCAATAAAGGTAATTGTAGCCTGTATGCCTATGCTCGTGTTTAGGAGAAAGGCTAGCGATAGAGGGTCCTTGCTAGCCTCCTGCATCTTCGTCCTAGCCTCCTTGTACAGCGCGCAGTTAAGGAGGATATGTGCAGCGTCTTGCGTAGCTCTATAGTTACAGGGGCAAACCTTAGAGTCTACTTTGCCTCGCTTGAAGAGGAAATCTCTTAGATAGCAGTGTCCTAGCTTGAGCTGAAAGAAAGCGCTAGAGGCTTCTCTGCTAGTAGGAGGAGTGGCAATCTGTTCCTAACATTGGTTGGAAATTTGAGTTAATACTGATATAGCATGTGCAACTAAAACCCGCTCTTTGGTATTGAACACCCAAGTACGAGTTAGTGCCAAACCTAGTGTCGCAATAGGTTATACACATTTGAAAGTTAGGTTGGATAGTTCTTGCTAGGACTGATAGTGCGGAACTACATCTAGAATCGCAGCCGATTTTGTAGTTACGCCCAGAGTTTGCTGTGTAAGGGGTGCCATCGCATAGACCACTTGGAGCTGGGGAAGGAGAAGGGGAGACGCTGATCGTAATTGTGCTGAATGTCGACGGGGAAGGACTAGGAGAAGACACAACAGCTAGAGTGCTTGAAACATCAGGCGTTGGTTCGGGAGAAGGCTCAGGCGTTGGTTCAGGCGTTGGTTCAGGCGTTGGTTCAGGCGTAGGCTCGGGAGTAGGTGTGTAGCTCGCTGGCAAAGGCATGGATGAAACGACAGACAATGGTTGGATTTCCATGGATGACGACTGTAGCTCAACCAGAGATGATGACAGTGCCTCAACAAACGATGATGGGAGTACCTGGACAGATGATGGCTGAAACTCAATAGATGAAGACTTGACTTCAACAATGACCGAGTACAGTGCTGAGGAAGAGGTCGAAACCAAAATAACAGGGGTCGGAGTAATCACCACTGCAGAGGAGCTAAGTGTCACACTCAACTTGGTGCTCGATCCAGTGCAGCTAGACTTGACATTCTTCGACGTCACTACTGGCGCAGAAGAGCTAGGCCTCACACTCGTCTTAGTGCTCGAGCCAGTGCAGCTGGACTGGATAGTCGTTGGAGAAACTGGAGGAGACGATCGACTGACTCTCCCATATCCAGCACCCACAGGCTCATCACACTTGCCATATCCCTTTAGACATTGATCGGCGGCACAGTGATCTAGAGAAATATTAGTTCCAGACCCTAAATCTACGCATTCTCCTATAAAACTAACCAGAAGTCGAGCCGCAGTACGAACTACCCATCGTTAGTATTTCCGGTCAAAAGAGCTAATGTATGGAAATCTCGTCCAACCCACCTTTTACTACAGCACTTCCCCGCCCGGCTCCCAGTGCACGTCTTTCCCCCAAATGCAGGACCACATCTGCCATTGGCAACGACAGCAGGCGAGGTCTGTCTCGGAGCAGCCGTCAATGCAGGGTGCGTAACAGCCGGTTGTTTAGACTTGGTACACGAGTGCTGTTGCTGCTGCTGCACCACCATGCCCAGCGAGGGGGCAATCAGCGCTAGCAGGAAAACAGCAGACCGCATTATTGTTAGCAGTGAGTGAACGACGCCTTTCTGTGTAAAGGCCCAGAAAGCTGTCGGTAGTTATTATTAAGAGAAAAAAAGAACGACGTGTTGATTGCCACATGTAGCTACCCGGGGCGAACAGCATATATAGAGAATATCTCGTTGAGAAAGAGGGGCGCAGAGCGCTGTGTTCCTGTTGTGGAGCGCTATTGAGGGGGAGCGGTCGAGATCCATCGGCGACTCAAGCACACGAAGGCTAGTTAAGCCTTACGAGGACACTAACTAAGCCACTTTCCCCCAACAACATCTCACTATCTCAAAGTTCTGGAATTTTCTGAAAGAATCCATAGGTTATAGAAAGCATAACTAAATAAATTCGGAACTTCGTTCGAAGATGCTTGAGAGTTAAATGTGATCTGAAATGATTAAGAGGACGAGTAAAGTTCGAAATATGCGAGGGTTCTCCTGAGTCGCGGTACAGCGCTGGAGGCTGAAGTGGCTTGCAAATAGTCTGTTGCACAGACAAGCGGGAGCTAAAAGTAGCCTAGTTCTAGCACGTCTATACGGCAGCCCCGAACGCCACTAATTCACAAGGCAACTAACAACCTCAGAGCCATCGCAGAGTAAAATTACTTGTCCTACTAAATAAGGGATTTGGAAAGTCTAGAAACGCAATGAAATTAGTGCGTATTTAATTGTGCTAGCCCACTCTCCTTACTTTATTGTAATAGACTTCTAGCGTTTACGTGTAAATACACATCAACTGATCCAAGTGTGTATCTGGAACTATGTTCAGTAACTAATATAAGATAGTATAATGAAATAATTTATTGAAAAAAAGGTATGGGACAGGTTTAATGATTGTGTTGTATTGATTACACTACTACACTGATATGAAGTACGAATAAAGCAATTGCTGTTTGCGTTACACAACGAAATGTTCAAGGGTCTAAGCTAGCTCTACCTCAATCACACTTTCCACAGAGTAAGGTGGTCTCCAGATGGTAACTACCTTCAATCCTGCACTTTCTACCAGCGCCAACCACTCAGCCTCCGTCCTTTCCTTCGCACCAAGACACGCCATCATGGTGATATCGGACGTTGTCACACGAGCAAGCGGCTCCACAGAGCTGACCAAGCTTTCGTGAATAAGAAGTTTCGAGTATTCGGGCTCCATAGCTTCGGCAAGGTGAGAAAGGATCTGCTTCGCCTGTGTATCTTCCCAGTCGTGCAGCACGTTGTGCATAAAGTAGACACGGGCACCTTTCACGGGCTGTGGTTTAAAAAAATCATGAGGGTAGATGGAGATGGTGTCGTCAATAGCCAGCTCCTTAAGTATATCGGGCAGGTCCTGAAGCACCAGACTACCCTTAGGGATATTAGGGTGGCGCAAATGGAATTTGATCAGGTCGTGGCCCTTGCTACCACCGACATCGACGACCAGGGGACGGTCAGGCTTGAACCCTTTTACAAGAGCCTTAGTGGGGTAAACATCAACCCAGGGCGTCAAGTTGTGCTTGGAGTGACTCTCCATGGCATCATTAAACTCCCTTGCGGCGGCAGGGTTCGCGCTAAGGGACTGGAACAGATTTTCATTTGAGCCTCTCATGAACTGCCAGTTGCAGTCGTTGGGATTAGTAGGGACCTTATATCCCGTCTTCTTCAGGTAAGCTGGCAGAGTCCTAAACATGGGGGAATTGACGAAGCCATAGAATTCACCATAGACGTTGGAGAGGGCCTGATCCTCAGCGAGAGCGCGTACCCACGGGGTAGGCTTATAAGTGTCCTCGGCGGTCTCGATCGCAAGATTCTGCCCAGAAATTTGCCGAATCATGCGTCCTGCATTGCCGTCAAAATTTTCATCATAAGTTAAACAGAGCAGATGTGGAACTTACGAATAAGCTCTACATCAGCACCAGTCAACTCGGCCAGTTCCGCGCACGTTTTCTCTCCGCCTCCGCTCTTAATCCATTTGCTGAAGACACCCAGGTCAATCAGCGTCTTGATGCATGCATTGGTGGCCGGATTGACCCAACAGTGCTGCCAAACAATGTCCCACGGCTTGTGTACTTTGCTCAAGGCCAGGTTCAGCGCATTCATGGCACGAACACGCTCTGTTTCGTTGACGAAGGAGTTCGCGTCGAAGCCCTCCAGGGCTCCGATTAGTTGGTCTGCTGATGTCATTTTGTAAATGGGAATTAACTTTTGGGGAAAGATGCAGGAATAACAGAAACGACACGCAGTCGATTGTTTGACAAAGGGAAATGTTCTTCCCTACCGTAAAAATCTGGCCATATCTACTGGTCAACTAAAGCGTTTTTTGATACTATAGTAGTTAGTACATTTCTTGTAACAGATAAGTGCGTACTAAGATCCATTTTTTTCATATGTACCTTTCCTAATACGTGGTTTGTCCTCAACAACCCTACGTGACCGCCACAGCCAAACTTCCACGATATCATTTTATTACACAGCTACTCGATAGAATAATTACTCCCGAATTATATAGAAAAAGCCGCACAATTCATTTCATGCAGGTTGAATTGGGTAGCACTGATCAGTTGAGGACACGGTATCCAAGATCCGAGTGAGCAAGGATATGCTAAGGGCAGACCCACCGGTTGGGCCACGACGTACTTCTCACGTCACATTTGGCATGCCGTGCTTGGCATGCAGCCCCTCGAACTTGCGCGAGCGACCTCAACAAGACCTACCGATTAGTACCTATTGTAGCATTTGAACTTCGGTGTTGCTGAATGCTCTATGTTGAGTACTTGAAATAACCCTGTCACTAAGGGAAAGTGAGATATTCTGTAGGAACATGAGATTCAACGTTGCTTTGAATTACCGCTCAAGTCGCCTTCTCTCACAGTTCCTTGCCTTGATAAAATTGCCTCAACAACAACATCTCAAAAATACTAAAGCTTTCCCAATGAGATCATCACCGCGATGCTGCTGCCCTATGGCGTGCGTAGATGCCGAGAGGAAGTAATGGCCCCAACACTCACACCAAGCTACGTGCCACAGTTGTCAATTGGCTTCGCCCGTCGGTCACCCATTGCACTCGTGGTCACCTTTAACTCAAGTGTCTTGTGGATCTGGTCTGCGCCATGGTAAACGAGCGGCATGTCATCAGTGCTTTCACATGCGTGGCTCGATGTCCACTCCTTGTCACCCAACTAATGCCCTTGCAGTTTATTCCATCTTCCGCTGGTGCTAAATGGCCCTCGTTGGGTGGCGCTGCTGCATCGTCCCTGGCTGGCGGTCCTACTGCCACTGAGAGTCCGAACTTTGCCTCTGGCTAAGCCGAAGAGCGGGCCCAATGTGGGCAACGAGGATCATCCCACAATAATACAACCCTCCCCTAGACTAGGTGTATCGAGAAGCGGGATCGGGTCTACCAAGTTAGTTCTGTGCTGAGAAACATGTCGGATGAGTAACTTACAAGTCGGGTTATCAGTCAGTACTACAAAAGTTTACCCAGAGATTATGTGTTTGTAGATGGTGATGATGAAGCAAGGATGCGGATATTGAGTGGCATGTTGAGGCGCATAATATATAGAATCTGGTACACAGCGGAAAACACGTCTAAGAAGGCAGAATAGGTCGAAGTGAAATAGCCCAAATCTGGCATGACCTTGGTATTAGCAAATTTTCCAGCCGGTATGGTTCTGTCCCAGCCGAATTTGACCAGATCGCATTGCTTGTTTCACCAGATCTAAGTAGCCAATACACAGGCCTGGGAGCTGAGCGCAGGGCTCCAGAATAGTATCGTCGTCTTAAAGGCTATAGTTCATATTGCGCTTGAAAACAGCGATTATGGCGAAATTAGGGAGTAAAAACTTCCAGATCAGTATTGGATGCCGATCATGATTTGGGTGCATGTGATGAGCATCACAACGACGCAGAATACGGTGATGAAGTCGTCTATTCCAAGGCCATCGCATTTACAAAATATACAAATGCCGACTCTCGACGCCACGAAGACTACAAGACAGTTAGGTGCCATTCAGCGCAACATAAGAGGGCTGCTCGCAAAATTCGGCTGCGAACATAGACTAGCAAGCACAATTAGCGATGGTGCCAAAGTCCTCCATCTCCTATAATCCCAGCATGTTGATTATTAGTGTTGCAAAGTTTTGCAGAATGTTAGACCTTCCTGGCGCCAAAAAGTGTGATCATTGTTAAATACACTGAAGTGGGATGCGGCGTAGCATGCGTCCAATGTAACAGTCAGGATCCTCCGCTAGCAATATCAATTTTTCATCTTCGCAACAAATTTGGCCTGTGTTATTGAGATTGTGAATGGATATAGTTTAGGGGGTTGACGGGTGACCTAAAACTCCTACAGTGGAAAATAGCTGGAAAATCGTTTCGTAAAGAAGTTGTTGAATGACTCAAGCTAATCGAAACACAACGATTGCCAGCTCCCTTCCAGAAAGTTCAAAGGATTTTTACCTCGGGAGTTTCCCATGCCCTGGCGAGACTGTATGAAGGAATCCCTGTGCTTCATGACTCATTTAACTGACATCCAGTTCCCTCCCAGAACTAAAGCAACATGTACCACGTTTGGCACAAACACAAACAAATACACACTTCAAACATGAATGTTTCCGTGGTGTCCCTAACACAGTATATTGATACTTAGAAAAAGAGTTCTCTGTTGCTAAAATTTCCTCATCCAAATGAACACGCCACGCTAGCTGAAGCAAACTGGGCTGTGATTCGTGAAAAGATGTTCGTTTTAAACCCGCAGTGTTCTACGGTATTACCTTTTACCCCATTGTTGGGAAGAGCGGGGGTAAACAGTAGAGAAAATCCTTCTTTTCCCCCGGCGGCTGTACAGCAGGTTCTTCTCTTCTTAACGGGCATTTGAAAAGCGGTTTGGATAACAAACGTTCAATGGTTGAACATTGACCAAGCTGTACGTTGATCTCGGTACGCAATACGACTTGGCGAAATCAATAGCAGATTGGCAACAACGCTGCGGGTAGTGTCGTGTGGTATTTTGCCAAGCTGAGGGAGGATAGACGGATCTAAGCACTCAAGGATGTGTTGTAGCGGAATCAGGTCCTAACCCCTCTAGGACATGCATACATCGCCTGACTTTACTGTATACGCTGCTCCAAGGCATGTAGATTGTGGTAAACCGATTGTCGGCGCTGTCGCAAACATGACAGAGGAGTGAAAAAACTTGGTTGGAGACGATTCACACGAAGAGATTAAAGAGGAGAAACCCTGTTCGGAGATATTTACATGGGGAGATGAATGTCCGCCCGCCTCCTAGACTGTGTAAAGTATAATCGAAGCAAATCGTAACATGCAATTTTTGATAAGAGCCGAGATTCATTGAGAAACTTTGCCTAATAACAAGCAAGTACACAAGGAAGAGCGGTTCACGCATCGTGGTCAACGCCTAGTTAGGGCATATCTGCAGCGCTCCTCATCAGCCACATTTCTGCCGCAACTCCAGCAATTTTCCCTTCCAGCCAATTAAAACGATGGCGTCAGCGATGGTGCATGAGATTAGGCTGGTAGCGAGCGGCTGCCTCTAGAGCCACAGGTGGAGCTGACCGAACATGCGTGCTTGAAAAAGAAACTTTAGGTGCATACTGAAATCTTATTTGTAGCAACGTCATTGCGCAGCGCGGAGCCATACATCTGTGTGAGTATGATTACAAGCGAGGAGGTTTAAAGCGCTCATAGTACATCAACTTTCATAAAATACTATAACCCATAAGCTATGTCAAGACCTAAAGATTAAGTGCTAAATGAGTGGCAGGTGTGCTTTATAACAGGAATATACCACAAGAGACGATAAACAAGAACGGTAAACATCTTTCCATAAGATCCAAAACAAACTGGGACCCTAAAATCTCTTCTCAGTTATTGCAAACCTAGCAACACCTCGCAACATAGTTGCACCTGTACAAACCGCCATGGCCTGACCACATCTTCTGGCGCTTGACCTTCTGTCCAGCCTTCGGAGCAACAATAATATATTTGTCGTTCTGCACAACGGCCACATGTTTGATCGACGAATCCTTGGTGCACTTTCCACTCTTCTTGGTACTCCAGAAGACCAGGTCCCCCTTCTGGCGGTTAGCATATCTGATGTGCTTGCACTTTTTGGACTTGTACTGCTTCCAAGCGCTGTGCGGCAGGACCTTCTTCTTGCTGGTCGCCTTGCATACGGCGTACTTGGTGAGGCCGGAGCAGTCGAATCCGCCTTTGGTGGGACCATTACAGTCGCCTCCGCCCCATTTGTAGGGAACACCGCGTTGCTTTAGAGCGAACTTGTAGACCTTTACCCCGCAAGTGTCTTTGCGCGGAACGAGTAAGGGAGAGACATCGCGAGCCGTAATGGCAGGCTCATTGTCATCATCGTCAGGGATGTGGTCGCCATCGTCAGGGCCAACGCCTTCATCTCCCTCATCGGTGTCTACATCGTCCTCTTTGTCATCGGCGTCAGGAGGAACGCAGCACTGGAGTATGGATTAACGGATGTGCTTGTCAATTGCTTAAGGCTGTTTTGTTTGCCATTCTTACCGAATATCCGGCCGTGGAGCAACCGTCATCAACAACACTTCCCTTGCAGGTACTTTCATCCTGCACGCAGATGCCATTGCCATCCTTTTGTGTATGTTTGAGTTTCATGTTTAACCAATGTGATCTTGTGCCTTACATCAGTAGAGCATTTAATATCTGCTCTCGATTCAAGAGGAACGATGACTGCTGCTTTCGCAGCAACGGAAAGAGCGAGGAGGGAAATGATAAAACGCATTTTAATGATATTATCTTCAAGTGTTATGTTATGCGAAGATCTCAAGTAAAGTTCAATATTGAGAACTGCAATGTGAATGCAGTACTTTATAGATTTTTAACGGGGAACAAAGGGCCTCAGAGACTTCATGAAGCCACAATTTCGCATTGGATTAGCCAATGCGAGAGTCAAAGCATTCATCTTAGTCTGTTTTGGTTTCAATTTAATTTGCAAAACTTTGGGTCAGAAAGCCATCTCCCATACTTTTCATGGAGTGGTGGAAGTTCCTGGTAGCATTTCCGTAAATAGAATGACAGCCCCAGTCTGGCCGGGGTTCAGCTAATGCACACTACTAGTCTACAGCAGGCTGAGTGATTCCTAATTCCTTGGCGCGTTCAGTTGGGTCTGGTACAAATTTTCAGCTGGCTACCCAAATTGAACAATCAGCTCAGTCCTTTGGACTCGTGAATGGTATTTCCACGTATTGTGAACCTTCAGCTCTAGCTAGTTCGCAATCCCAATGCGACAGCAATGCGAATCTTACGGTGATGCGGAAAGTTTGCGAGGATTCGCAACGATGCGAAGAATACGTGGGCTACCTTTACGTGATGCGTACTACCCCGAACTCTTTCTCAAACGGCAGTCAACTTAGCAACACAGCAAACATAACATGCTTCCCCAACCAGTGCACGACTTCGGATGCCCGTTCGTATGGATTTTATAGAGGCTGGAGCTTTTAGTGGAATAATTACACTCCGTAGAAGTTTTCTGCTTAGAAATGTGACTAACCCCTCGCTTTTGAACTAGATATAAGCTTTTGGCAGAGATTCCGGAATGACTTTTGGCTCCGTAAACTGATGGTTATCTCTTGTTATTGCTTGGCTCTTCCCCAGTACTGACACCCTCACGGCTGTCCATAGCTGAGGGTGAGGACCTAGGAAAACGACGTGACAACTGTAGACGTCGCGCATGTCGAATGCCGGGGCCTTTTACAAATGCAATTAGTACCAAGCTAACTAAAGTAGCTCTTATTATCTATCGCTACCACAAGTGAAAGGGTAGATGATGCACACCTACTACACCCTTATCCTCGAATGTCTAGGGCAGAGGGCAGAAAGTTGGAGCTGCATCAGCTCCTGTGTCACCAGAACATACTGTTTCATTGATGCATAGTCCGCCACCAATAATAAAAGGCTGTTCGCTAGCTGCTTGGCTGTAATAGCATGGAGTTACTTCAGCCCACGCAGTACCATATTCCGCTCCACACCTAAGTGACGACACGTTGTGGAACCATTCTCACCAGATGCACAGCTAGCGACTTTACAGCCATAAGATTTTACCGCTAAAAGCCATTGTTCACACACGAAATTTAAGGTTTACTGCTTCTTTTTCCGACTAAGGATCTGGGTGGAGAGGGCTAGCCATCCCATGGTTCCGGTTGCTACCTCGCGAACACCACGCCAATAAAACAGTGCCAGCAATCTTCCTGTCAGACTTGCCTGCAGTCTGAACGCACGCCAACTTCAGCCAAAAGTAAGTAGCAACGATGCAAACATGTCGTTGGCTTAGGTAGATGTCACAAGGGTGTGAAGGCGAGGATACGAGCGACTGACTATTCACAACTTCCCCATGATCACTATTCTGCAAAACATGTCACAGCACGTACATAGTTCAATCGCTTGAGATAACGCTCGTTCCTAGTGCCCGCTGCAATCTACCCAATACCATATCAACCCTAAGATGTGGCCACACCATCGGACTGTTTTTCCGGAACACATGCTAAACGGCTCGCACTTCCCTAAAATTAGAACAACAACACAATATAACCTTTTGTTTATTCGACAGGAACAATCTTTTCAAGTTCAAGATCGGATGTAGGCATTCATTCTACTTGCCTAGCTTAACGAAAGAATGTCCGGCTTGGCTTGCACAAAAGTATTACTAACTTCAGCGTAGAGCTGAAGACAGTATAGGTATCATCCAATCTAGTGAATACTTTACAGCGTGCTAGACTTAAGATAAACTCTCTAAATCTCGTCTATCGCGTTTTATACTTCTTTGGTGAAGAAGGACCAGGGTAGATTATAGGGATTCTGACTTGAAGAAGACGAGAATTTATTCTTCGCCGCCTCGAAGGCCTTATCAACCGGAGAGAATACCATGTTCTGGTCTTTGGTATGGCGGGTCCTATCGAGGTTTCTAGCAAGCTGTGAGAAAGCGATATTAAAGGTTCTGATACACAGGTCGATGAAGTAGAATAGATTGTGATTCTTGGTAGTAGAGGCTTAGCTCCTCTAGAATACCTTGAACACGAAGATTCCCAACGCATAGCCTCATCCCATTGATGCTCTAGGAAGAGTGTCAAAGTGCCAATTGGAGAGAAATGTATAATCAAGAATTGTTTCAATGTATAACTTACGGTAATTGAGCGTATAACGCCGAGACCAGCGTAGCGATAAATCACGGGTCTTGATTAGCGATTGGACAGAAGCCTAGGATCATTGATTAGCCCGGATAGTTTTTTTGTTGCACTCTAAAGGTCGTAATAGTAAGCTAGAAGTTGCAACAATGACTCATCCTATGGAAGGTGATGAGGTTCTAGCACCAGGACTAGTACAGACAACGGGGATTGATGCGGAATTAGTTGCAAAGAGGCAATGCAAAGCCTATCACATGCCTACAGTTGCTGAAACTTACCTTCTTTTTATAGCATCGGAGCCCTTCAACGAGGCAATAGATTGACTGGAGGGAAAGGCTCTCTGGGAGACTCACGAAGAGCTGACCGTAACCCGATTAATGAAACGATCTCACCAAATGAGATTGTTTTGTCCGTGCGGTGTATAACTTTTTGAAAATTCTCACTAGCAGCAAGCCTTTACAAGTTGCCATTGGGTCTGTAGGAAGCTTTATGCGAGATTTAGAGTTTATTGAATTCATCTCACTTAAGCATGTTGCTTAGTAAATGGATTTCCCGGCTGACCGCCTAGGTAAGACCCTTGTAGTTGTTCAAGACAATCTAGTGCTGATGAGCACGCAGCTTTTGCCCTGGAAAGTTTGATCAGGCCTCGGTCAACCAAGCTATGTCTTTCCCAACTCTTCCGGCAGATACAGTTTTCAACCCGTAGGTAGCAAGACTCGTAAGCGGTTATATAAAATCTAGCTAGTTCTCGCACACCATCGCCTACTTACAACAAGCTCCCTTCTCCCAGTCTTGTCAGGCCTTCAAATCCTTCATCACCGCTCGCAATGTTCTCTTATTTCCATCAAGTGATCAACGTTTGTCTCCATTCATACTCGCTCGAAAACCAGATAGAGCCAGCAAAATGCAATTTTTTGACTGGTTACGTCCTTAACCCTGCTCGCTACCCAAGTCGTTGGCTATCATCTTATCCCAGTCCGCCATAATCTTACCCACAAGTGCAACAGCGTCGGTCTGAATAACCTTGTACTAAGTGTGGTCTCCAGCAAACCCTATAGGTACACACCTCTCTGAAAAATACACCAACTCCTACTTAAACAGGGTGATATCAACGTCTTCGCCTGTGATTGATCCTAATCTGATAATAGATATGACCTGAGATTGCACCTGGTCAAGATAGTGCGTTATGTTCTTAGTTTAAAGATAAATTTATTTATGACTGTTGTATTGTTTACTTCCTTGAACTCAATGGGTGTAATTGGCTCGGTAAGTACGCAGCCGGAGAGTACTCCAATTTAGCAGATAGTTACGTCTTATTAATATGCTTCTAGGCTGCGCGGCGGCGTTTGCTACCTCTCTTGCGACCTGCGCTACTTACATTGGCACGATGGAGATAGAATCCCTTGAAATTGTAGCGTGTGTATTAGCCGCGGGAGCTGCTGTAGCTGCATGCGAAGATTGCGGGATTTGAGGGGATTCTCGAGGCGCTTCCAAGCCCCTAACGTCTTGAAATATAGTGCAAGATCGTAAGGGGAAGTAATTGGTAGGAAGGCAGCGGATTGGATATCTACTATCACACGTAGGGAGTCAGATGTGCATAGAGGAAGAGAGAGTTTAATTTCCTAAATATACACAATACTACTTAGAGACTATTGCAAAGCTAATTGATTAATATAGTCCAAGAGTTTCTCCAACTACGCTTCGGAATATTCCCTTTGGGTCGAATTCCTCTCTCACAATCTTGAATCTTCTAAGTTGTCCTGAGTCAATCCTATTGTTTACCATCGTTAGATTGAAGACTTCTCTTGTATTCTTAGTCCAGTGTGGTCGACATGGAAATCGTTCGATCAGGCCTTTAGCCAGTCTGTTATAGAAATCTTCGTTGAACCTCTTGCCATCTCCCCAGCTAGGTTTGAAAGTTGGAAAGTCGAACATCAAAGCGCCTTTTGTCCAGTCCGCACCATCCTCAGCACTAGTGGAGACTTGTCCAAGTAAGTCATTGTAAGGCTTGCCGAACTTGATATTTATACCAGAACGATAAGTAGATGTCATCACAATTCCTTTCTTGAGTTCGTTGTCGAATGCCTCTCGCACATGCTTTAGCACATCATTTGCAATCGTGACCGGGAACGCTAGCTCAAGAGTCAGACCTCGAATTCCAAGGTCCCATTGTGTTCCGTAACCAGGATACAGTCCGCCGATCAACACGTCATAGTTCCAGCCGTATACTGGCCAGGTTGAGATTGCTTTGTCCGTTCTCTTATCACGGAAGTTAGGTGGTGACCATAATGCAAAGAACAATGTCTCAGCAGCCATGTTAGACGTAGGTAGGATCTTGCCTTTTGAACATAAGTAAATGTGCATGGTAATATTACCAAACACTCACCAGAGTTTAGCAGACCTGCTGCAAAATCAGCTTCAGCCTTTGTGACACTGAAGGTTGATTGAAATCCTTCTTGATCGGACAACCCTGCTGGAATTGGATCGTAATAACGATGGTGAAACTTGCGCAAATAGGGCCACCACCAAAGGTTTGCAGTTGCGTACGGCGCAATCAGTCCATAAATGTCCCCATTAATCACTTCATCCTCAGCGAGACTAGGTAATTAGTCAACACAGTGTAAACAAGTATCCAGACGGTCAATAGAGCACTCACATGTCTTGCTTAGCATAAACCTTAAAATCGGGATAAATTTTGAACTTTACTTTGGCAATGACTCCAAGTAAACCCAGTGAGGTAGATGCAGCAAGCCATTCATCGCTGTCGGACCTCTTGATCACACGAAGTTCACCATTTCCGTTGATTATGTGAAGCTCCAGCGCACCTGCAGCTACCATACTGTCTTCGCGAAGACTGCTCCGGTGGGCGCCCATTGCAATACTCCCTGCCAATGTTATGTTCCAGTTCACTAGTGTATAGCCCATGCTTGCGTTGTTCAGATGGAGATACTCAGCAAGCTGAAAAAATGTAACGCCTGCCTCTATCATCACGGAACCATCTTGCGCCCCTACCGGAAGGTCGAATTCGCTGATGCGGTTGAGTTGTTCGGTCCGGACGATCACAGTCGAAGGATTATCAGAACACATGGTATCATACCACATGTGGCCTTTACCTGACGCTCTGATAGGTGTGCCATTGGTAGCAGCTGTGCGGACAATATCAATCGTCTCCTGTACGGTGTTTGGATCGTAGACTTTTGCGACTTCGCGACACGCAGGGAAACCTGGACCGTCGAAGGTATTGAAAGGGTCGGAAAAGACAACAGATGATAACAACGAAGCAAGGAGTGCAAATCGAGCTTGAGGCATGATTCTATTGGTGAAAAGCCTCCCACTTTTTTGCTCGTTAGTTCTTCCAAGAGTAAGACAAGTTTGAGAGTTTGTCTCGTACGCAATGTATTCTAGCTATTTGTAGCATTCACAGCACGCTGAATTACATTTTTTCATTCATGTGATATCGCAAGCAGCCAGTCGATGCCGATGAGAGCTTCCTTTTTCAAAGCGGTACACGAAGATGGAAAAGGACGGATCAATATTAAAAATCATTTAAGATCTAAAGACGGAAATTCACCTCAAATAGGCGTGTGAAGCGAGAAATTTGCGGGAAAACTCAGGTTTTCGAATACCAAGCACTGTATAATGCGGGGTAGGAGTATTGGTGTTCTTAGCACAGAGCTTGGCACAGAAAGTCTAGTAGTAAGACAGGCCGTAATTACGTAAATGGAATAAACAAACACGACGGATCTTTGCCCTGATTCTCTTATTGAGCTTGGGATGTTTATTCCCATACAATCTATGTTAAAGCGCCTATAGTTTGAGGACGCTCTTTACATTTAGAACGGAATATAACAGAATATACTCTGGTTACAGTTGACGCGTTCTATGGGATTTCCTCTATATCTGAAGGTTTGTGCATCCCTATCGCTTGAGCAGCCCCTTCAATCGGCACAGACCAAGCAACTCTCCTCTCGATGAACTGCTCCACCTGCGGCCGCAACTTCGTTTCCGCCAGAGAGAGATCGTCGACAGTGCCAGTACGTAATATAGTCATCCCAGGGAACCGAGCGCCACGGCGATACATAAGAGTTCCACATGTCTTGCAAAAGTAGTTGGTCATTCGTGCGTTGGCGCGTATTGTTTCCGCCTCGCTGAAGGCGGTGAGGTTATCCTCACCACGGGTATGTTTGAGATGCGAATCTGCCACGGTGATGTTGGATTGATAGAAAGCGGATCCTATCTTGCGACAGTCGATGCAATGACAGACATGGCGGTTTAGGAGCCCGGGTTTCTGGAGAGGCTATCAAAAATATCAGTTTAGGAGACTTAGAGCTATAACTAGAGATAAGATAAAGAGAAATTACAATCGTTACAGCTTGCAATGCATCTAAGACAAATTCACTTACTAAAACTAACTGCACAGATCCACAGAAGCAAGTAGCAGTAGCCTCATCTTCAGTAGACCAACCGTCGTTCGACAGGTTAACTATGGGGAAGCCATGATCATTGAAAGAAGCCATGACTATCTATAGATTGTGATTGTTCGTTCTCAGTTTTATGCTACACGGAGGACAGAATGAAGTGAAAGAAAGGACTAGTGGGGTAGGAAGTTAGTTTCGGGAAAGATCAAGCTTTTGTAGTGATCAGGGTCTAAAAAATAGTTTCTGTAGACATAAGCACAAGGTTTGTAATCAATCGACTATCAGCAGGACTTAGATTCCGGATTTTCTCGGTCTTGTCGGTTAGTATGTCGCCTAGCTCGCCTACATTTAGCTTTGAGTAGGTTCGTGATCCGATTGGCTATAGCAATACCGCCTGGCTCCTATTCCCCTCCAGTATGACAGCATAACCAGCACCGAATCGCGCGATTGTTGAGTGAATACAGATCTGGAGATGCTGATGCTGATTAATGTGCGTACATGAAGCGCCGCGGTGCCAAATAGTTGATCCGGATAGCATGCAGGCGGAGTGCATCAGGGGATTCGGATCGTGCGTTGATGGGTCATGATTAAAGAGGGGGAGCGGATAGTCTCATCTTGCTCTAGCTGCCGTAGCTTTGGTGTTAAGTTACTAATGACGAATTAGTAATCTCTAGAGCAAACCTGCAGCAGCGAACCTAAGGGTAACGTCATTGCTATGCAAGCGATATATAGACCAGCTACTAAATTCTGACATAAGCGCCAATATGTGCAGAATTCTGCACTTTCTTCGGCAGCATTTGATGGTGCTAAGTATAGTAGTTTCGAGTGAAAAGTTCACCAGCCACTTTATTAGATATACAGGTGCGACATCCAACACGCGTAGTTAGATGATACCAAGTTGATATAAAGGCTTAACTACAAAAGCTCTGGCTCTACTACCCCTGTCTGCTCCAACAACCTTGTATAATGCTCCGTTCTCCGGTGGTCATCAAACGCAAAAACCCGGCCTTTCCCCTTCCTGCATTTTGCTAGATCAATCGTCGCGTGCACAAGCTCATCTTCCTTTGTTTTTGCCTCGGCAATAATATGGCCGTTGGGGTCGACAATACTTGACCCGCCGATGAGTGAGCCGTGATCTTCTATACCGGCTTTGGCAGAGTGAATGCTGAAGCAGGCATTTTGATAGCTTCCGGCCTGGCAGGAGAGACGGTGGTGGTGGAGCGCTTCTTGTTCTTGCCATTCAGGAGTGCCTTCGTATTGTGGGGCGAATGCTGTTGTGTTGTAGCCCTCCTGTAGAGCATAATATTTTAAGCAGTCACTTACGGCAAAGATAGAACACAAGAAGAAATGGAGGCAGCACTTACTAGTAGCAGCTCAACACCCTGTAATCCGTAACATCTCCATGCTTCGGCCCATCGACGATCATTACACAAAAGCATTCCGATAATGGGATCGCCCTTCCCTTGGTTTTCCTTTGATATAGTGGTTGCATCAGCGTCTTTGGCTTTTAATGCACCTTCAACCAGACCTGGTGCGCGGAAAGCTTGAAAACCCAGATCTCCGACTGTGAAATACCGCTTCTCGAGCTGCTGAGTGAATCCTGGGGTCGTAAGTGGCTCTTTCCGTCCTGGAAGGTGCACTTTTCGGTACTTTGCTAAACACTTGCGCTGCGACGCCGAGTAGTACACCGCCGTATTGAAATCTGCCGTTTTGGTGGCATCAACCCAGCGCTCGCCGAATCCGAAGTAGAGGTCGATTTCTAGCTCATTTGTGCGGTCGATGAGGGGTTTGATGTTTGGAGAGTTGACGAAGGCGTAGGGGTCTGAGGGGGACGCTTGCTCGAAAAATTTGGCAAGTTCTTCTGGATCTCTGATAATATAGGAAGCGAAGAACGTTGTGAAAGCTAGCTCTGGGTATACCAAAAGCTTGACGTTTTTCTCAGCGGCTTTCTCGAGCAGTTTGAGCATGCGGCGTAGAGTTTCTAATCTGGGTGTTGAGAGGCTCTTGACTGGGCCCATCTGTGCTGCGGCAACAGTCAACAGCCTTGGTTTGTCCAATACGTTGTTTGAATCCATATCTCAGTATGATTTTGTGGTAGATTTTTATTCTTCCGAAGGTTGATGTTGCGGTCTTTGCTGCATGACATGTATTGATGATACATACTTAAATTCGTCGGCCAATGCCGGTCGCTCGGCCGACTTGCGATGCCGGCAGGGGGTTGAGGGCGGGGCACCTTGTCATTTGGTCTTATCAAACGTCCCCTCTTTGGATTTGGGGCGTGCCGAGCAAATACGCCTTAGGCCGGCGGCTACAGATACAAGTCATAAACGGGCGTGTACTGATAAGCGGCACCGAGTCAACTATCAGTGAACAGAGTAGCCATTGTTCGTCGCTGGATGGCTTTTCTTTTCCTACATCAATCCCATGAGAACCTAATACCTCAACATTCTGCCCTTATGCCAGTGAATCATGCTGATAACCTTAAGCATAGAACTGCAGTATCTGTTTTCCTTGTATTACCATCGAATGTGTCATCGCTACAGAAAGGGCCCCTTCCCCTACATTCGTGCTCTTTGGGGAAGTAGATCGACGGCATATCGCGCCAAACCCCTATAAGAAAAAGTGTGAGTACTTTGGAAAAGGGTAGATTTATGAGTTGAACACACCACGATGCCTGGAATCCCACTCCTCCCGCTCCATAATTGTGAATGACCACGTTACCATCCCGCATTTCCAATTCCACTCGTGGCCCGTTCTCTCTTGCGGCTTTCCACAGTTAGTGTCATCGAATATATACCTAAACACTTCTGACGTACGACGAAGTCCAACTCCATGCTTGATAATTTTCAAGTCCTCTGGCTTCCCCAGTTCCGGCGCGAGTGAGCAGCATCGCCTCTTGATGACCTCAGCAAACGCAAGATCCGTCTCGCCACTCCAGTTGTTCTTCTGGCGACATCCACCCAAGATGACTCCACCATTCTCACCCCTCGGGAAAATGTGCGTAGCTTCACCAGCACGATGAGGAGCGCGGAAATACATGTTTTTTATCGGCTTCTCGGGACCTTCTACCAGCAGGATTTGGCCCTGGATTTGCATTGCAGTGAGACTGTGTAATGTAGGGGAAGACATGGAGTGGGGCTTACCCGAGCAGGATACATAGTATTGTCTTCTACGCCTCCCAAAGTCATTGCCCCTAGACCAGTGCAGTTGAAAAAGGCGGTAGCTTGAGTGTAACGGTTGAATGCGTTGTCGATGGAACCGAAGATGCGTCGGTGTATTTCGATGTCAAGGCGGATAGCTTCAGTTTGCAACCTGAATAAATGTCATTTGAATGTTTTTGAGACCGGCATCCGGGAATGAGTGAAAACGGCTACAATAATAACTTACCACGGTAGATACCTCTGCACATCAATCACAAAACTCGCCATCTCGAACCCAAATGCCGTTCCTTTTGGTAGCTCATTCTTCTCCATCTTTCTTAACCCACCTACCAGGTCCTCGAACCACAGCTTCCCGGTCGCTGGGGTCAATATTCCGGCTTCCTCAATGGGGACCTCATAGTGCCATTTGATCTGCATGGGCTTGATGCCGCATTCCGGTCTTTCCGAGCAAAGGTTCTTGAACTTACAGTAACTACGTGATTGCTTCATAATCTTGTTGGGGGCCGTTGTCTGTAGCAGCAGGGAACCAGTTTGCGCCTCCCCATGCAGATGCGTAGTCTGGTGCGCTATCGCCGGGCAGATATTTTGCTGCTATTATAATCTTAGCTAAGGGATGCCGATGCCGAAGCTCCAGGGCTGTCGTGAGGCCAACGACTCCAGCTCCAATGACAACAAAGAAGGCTGACATTAGGAGCAAAGACATAAATTAGCTCCCTGCACCTAAACTTGTATTCAGATGAGCTTGGCTTACGCATATTTGTTGTCGATGGATTCTGCTCTAACAAAAGTAGCGTATTACAATCTACAGAGAATTTTGATAAGCTGGTAGGATAAAACCAGCGATGGTATTTTATTATTTCCTAAACATAGCTGTGTTTATAGCCAATCTAATACCCAGTCCGGCATCGGCGATCCCTGCGCCCCACTCATGCACAAATAAAGGAGCATTCGGCGCCAGGATATGGTCTGAATCAACTTGGGTCACGGGAATATTTACACCTGCATCGGCAGTCAGCCGTAGGATGCCTGTAGAAACTTATCAGACGTCTGTCATGTTATTATGGATTTTTCATGCCGTCAAAGACGAAGGGGTTGTGTGATATATGTATGTAGTCTAGTAGCTAATGTGATTGACAGGTGGTCTCAATGGCTGTCCAGTTGCAAAAAACGCCTCGATATTGTCCAAATTTATTCTTTCAAACTCTCTCCAGCTACTTTTCGAGCAGACGCCGATATGGGGGAGCAGAGCAACTTTCCAATTATCCTTGAGTCTGGGATCGACCTCAGGCTCGTTTGCGTGAACATCAAGTCCTGCGCCGGGGACGCGCCCAGACTCTAGAGCTTCTATTAAAGCATCTTCGTCAATCATTGCACCTCTCGCAATGTTCACGACCCGTAGACCTTCCTTCTT
This sequence comes from Bipolaris maydis, assembly GCF_028858645.1. NCBI lineage: Eukaryota > Fungi > Ascomycota > Dothideomycetes > Pleosporales > Pleosporaceae > Bipolaris > Bipolaris maydis. The sequence continues at coordinate 1,806,761 of NW_027093866.1, read as the reverse complement.
TGCGAGCGAAAACTGCTTGTCCGACAGCAAATGATGAGTTTCTTTGGTGTAAGGTGCGGCAAGGACGATACAATCGATCTCGGGAATCATGTCCTCAACCGTTGAATGGTATACAGCCCTGTGACTCAACAACTTCTCGGCTGCGGGCTTAGGTCTTGGGCCTTGATAATGAATCTTCATACCAAACGCAGCTTCACATTTCTGGGCCACGGCCAGACCAATATCTCCAAGACCCACGATACCCAGAGTCTTGTCGGTGGGATCGACGGCTATCAGACCCAGCTCTCGACTCTTCATCCAATCGTACCTCGCGCACCATTGCGCGAAAGACAGAAAGCGGAACGAGTCGATGATGAGAGATAGGGCAGTGATAGCAACAGCTTCAGTACATGCGCTTGGCGTATTGCAGTACATAATGCCCCGAGCGGTTAATCCATCTATATCCGCGGCGTCGTACCCATGACCACTGCATGCGATGAGCTTCAGCGATTTAGGGAAGTAAGGCACGACGTCAGCAGCAAACGGACGTTGGCTTACTAGAGGACCAGCCTTGTGCCAGCCATTGCGCATGATAGCGACGATATTGGCATAAGGGCCTCCTGGTTCCATACGCTTTTTGAATTCATCAATCGTAGGGCAATCATAATATATCAAATTGACCCTATCGGACAATACTTGCCGGCGAGCGATGTCGACTTCCTGGACTGTTGAGTCAATTATAAGCAAATCTGGTTTCCCACTCATGATAAATGCGTCTGCCGAGTAAAACTTCCGTTAGCCAGCCAGATGGAAGGATTGGGTAGGTGGACAATGGGAAATCCTGTCAACCGCCTGAGGGATATGGGGTGCAGCACGGTCAGAGCATAAGTGGAGAAGCACGATTAATCTTAAGATAAAACAATCCGCGTAACTGATGGAGATAGGTAGATGTATGACTAGACGATTTGTCGCTAGGTATGCATTGATAAGCCGATGCCGACGCCGAGCCCGACCAGGATAGTAGCGGACGGCCGAGATAACAGCCGCAAAGGGTTATGTGATAGGCAACCGCCAGAAGCGGCATCGGAACATGGCTAGTGGGATGATATCCAAAGCCTACCTCCAACGCAACGTGATGGAGCTTGCTGTTCGCTCATATCGAGCATAGAGGTCTCACTTCAACCATGTCTCAACAGCAATATGATTGCGTCATCACGAATGGCATTCTCGTATGTACCTACCATACCATCCCATTTTCATGTTGCCTACTGGCCCGGACCGCTGATGCGCGATAATGATTCAAGGTGACTGCAAACGAAATTCTCCCCGCTGGTCTAGACATTGGTATCAAAGATGGAAAAATTGCTGCAATTGGACACAATCTGGCAACAGGACAAATGGATGCCAAAGTGATAGATGCTGAAGGTGCCTACATCACCCCAGGTGGAATAGATTCACATACGCACATTCAACAAGACAATATGCCAACTGGCGACACCTGGGAGAGTGCTTCACGGAGTGCCATTGCAGGCGGAACAACTACTGTTCTCGCTTTCGCCGGCCAAAAACGTCATGAAACCTCGGTGCTGGACGTCGTGCAGCAATATCACGCCAAGGCAAACGGCCAAGTGTATTGTGACTACGGATTTCACCTTGTCGTCACAAATCCCACCCAGGAAATACTTCAAGACCAGATGTCAAAGTTAGTCAATGAGGAAGGTATTACTTCTGTCAAACTGTACATGACATACGAGCCATACAAACTCAATGACGGCGAATTACTCGATGTCATGCTGTCTTGCCGTAGTTTGGGCATGACCACCATGATACATGCGGAAAATTCAGACATGATTGCCCTTGTCATCAAGCGTCTTGAAGCAAAAGGCAACACAGACCCTTTCTTCCATGCAGTCGCAAGACCGCGCATTGCAGAAGACGAGGCGTCGTACCGGGCCATCTCGCTGGCTGAACTCATCGATGCCCCTATTCTTCTTGTACACATGTCTTCTGAATCGGCCCTTGAGCATGTCATGGCTGCCCAAGCGCGCCTGCTGCCAGTTCATGCCGAGACATGTCCCCACTACCTGTTTCTTCTTTCCGAAGAGATTAAGCAATGCAGCAACAGTGACCATTCTCATGGCACTAAGTTCATCTGTGCACCGCCTTTGCGCCACCATCCGTCAGATCTTGAGGGGTTGTGGCGCGGCCTCGCCAACGGAGCGTTCACTGTCTGGTCCTCGGACCATGCCGCGACAAAGTACGACCACCCTCTAGGAAAAAAAGCTGGCATTATTGACGGTGTTGTTCGCTTTTCCAAGGTACCCAATGGGTTACCGGGCCTAGAGACGAGGATGGCGTTACTGTTCAACCAGTCGGAAGCGTGTCTACCACCCGAAAAGGCGCGTATCACTTTGCCACAGTTTGTGAAACTCACAGCAAGCAATGCAGCCAAGCTATATGGGATGGATGACCGAAAGGGAACTTTGATGGCGGGATTCGATGCGGATTTGGTCATCTGGTACCCGCCTGGGGATCCGAGAGGCAATGTGACTATCAGCCAAGGAAAACTCCATCACGGCGTTGATTACACACCGTTTGAAGGTCTCGTTGTTCAGAACTGGCCCAGATACACGATTCTCAGAGGCAATGTTGTGTGGCAACATGACGGTGCCGGTATTGTGGGAACAAAGGGCTTTGGGCAGTTCTTGCGTCGTAACAAGGGAAAACTTGTCACGGGCAGGATGGGCCAACAAGGAAGAGGTATGATACCAGGAGAACGAGATCTTTGGCTGTGAATGGTACTTTACATGAAGTGGTTGCCACACTGATGATGATGAAATTTTTGGTGCCTGTATGTTTTTGATATTGGTGTTTCTTGTAATCCAGTTGATTAAACGTTTCGACACCCATCTTGCATTTTTTTATCGTTTGAGCAAGTGAATAGCTAGTGTATAAGTATCATCGATTGTGGAGTCACGGATGGTACCAAATGCAGTTGGGCTTGGCCATCAGATTTGGTTTAGATGATCTGGCGTGGGGAAGAAGTCACGACACGTAGCTTGATGACTAGCCAGGGACTGACTCTTTGCTCGTTATGTCTTTAATTTTTTGTCAATGAACAACGAAACGTAACAAACGGCAACCACACCACATCGTAGATCAAAGACCCTTGCCAAAATGGATGCGACTATCGCCGATTTACTGTCAGTATCGGGTACTCAACAAAGCCCAATATCCATCCTCTTGATTAACCCAAATTCCTCTCCTCACATCACCAACGCCTGCCTACAAAACATCTCAAGCAAGATCCCCCCAGGCGTAACAGTCTACGGCTTCACCGCACCCCCACCAGCTCCTAGCGCAATCGAAGGCCGCGTTGACGGCATTCTCTCCTCTGCCGAGTGCCTGCGCAAAATTGTACCTATTAAACATCGCTTCGACGCCTTCCTCGTCGCCTGCTTCAGCAACCACCCACTTATCACGGCCTTGCGCGAAGAAGTCGAGGCACCTGTCCTCGGCATCATGGAATCAGCTCTATACGCGGCCCGCATGTGCGGCAACAAGCTTGGTGTCATAACCACCAGCGAGCGCTCCGAGATCTTGCACGCGCAGACCATCTACGACGCCGGGCTCGCCAACTATTCTGCTGGCTGCGCTGCGTGCAAGATCTCGGTGCTCGACCTCGAAAACAAGCCAAAAGAAGAGGTATTTGCGGGCGTGACGCGCGCGGCGAAGGAGCTTGTAGACGGCAGGAAGGCGGATTGTCTGCTGCTTGGGTGTGCGGGCATGACAGGCGCGAAGGAAGCCTGCGAGGATGCCGTCGGCACTAAGCAGAGGCAGGTCATGGTTGTAGATGGCGTGGCTGTTGGCGTGCAATTTCTAATTGGCTTGGTGAGGGAGGGGTTGGGGACGGCGAAGAGTGGGGCGTATCGGCCAGCGGAAGCGGTGCGCAAGGCAAGGGGCCAAGAGTGGTATTGAGTAAGAAATGGGGTGGCTCTCGATGGGTGGGTAGTATCCACACCGGATAGCAACAGCATATTGGCTCCTGGGCAAAGTCTAGTAGAAGCTCTGTATCTTTATTTATCTTTTTCTTCATTTACAATTGAGGGGAACAGATAATTCGCAAAGTGTCAAGCAATGTTCCATCAGTAACATAAAGACGTTCGTGCCGGACAAGGTCAAACCGTTGAGAATGTGTGATGCTTCGATTGCTATACGTTTCGATTTCTTTCTCGATTGTTGAATTGCCTTGAGCTTCGCAGACGCATAGCCGTCCAAACACTTATCTCTTTTCCCAAACGGCTCGAACCCCGCACTTTATCTCGGCCGATGATAACGGCATCATAGCAGCCTACTGATTAGTTGCCCTTTATGACTTAGCTACCTAATTGAGTCTTGCCCAACAGGTAATGAGTATTACGGCATTTGGAACTGGGTTGTAGTTATCCCCCGACCAAAAACGTTCATTGGGATTCTTCCAGGCTCCTACACAGTATCTTCCCCAGTTTTCCCACGTGACGATGCCTCAGGAGGCTAGATAATCCCTCGCTTCGTATCCGCATCCGCATCCTTATCTCTATTCTATAGATGCCCTGTACAGCTATAGATAATACGGGAGAGACTTGATGGGGTTGTTTTCACGTGCATATGAAAGCGAAACTTCTTTTGGTCTTTGATTGCAAGTAGTCGTCCCTAACATCGGCACTATCCATCATCGCATTTACCTCATCTCCTCTATCACAAGAGCCCATACTATCCTTACAAGTGTTGCCGGTAAAATTTTATGAAACCTAAGCTTTCAAGTACATATCTGCACCGGAAGTATCTTGTCGAGATACTGACTTATGCACCTGCATTGAAGTCCAGTTGTTTCAACCTAGTGCATAGTACGCAGTAATTCACTTCCATCATTTTAGACCAGACTGAGGAGAGACATCGTCCCTAAATACTTTAGGGTCATCTTCTATTTATCTTAGGCCCCTGCCAGACGAGTTCAGATCCGACAAAACAATCTTCTCAATCTCGACCCATGATGTCTGCACCTATGTCACATACACTGGACGCGGTCAGCGACACCAAGACGAAAGACCATAAGGCTATCCAGAACCACATCATGCCAGTCGACACGATCCAGCACGGCGACGTGGAGAACTTGAAGCTACCCGTCATGGACAAAGTAGATAAGTTCGGTGCACACACGAAGACAGACCCTCGGGAGATACAACTTGTGAAGAAACTAGATTATTACATCATGGTATGTCACAAAGCCAGTTTGGGGCAGAAGGATGATCTAATAAGTTAACCTTTGGCTCAGCCTATACTATGGTTCATGTACACTTTCAATTACCTTGATCGCAATGCCATTGTCAATGCGAGACTTAACAACCTCGAGGCAGATCTTGGTTTACAGGGAACGCAGTACAACACTTGTGTGTCTATATTATTTGTTGGATATATGTAAGTCGCCCTCCCTTTCAACAAATGCTGCATGTCCAGCACTGATAAATTGCCAACTATCAGAGCTGCACAACTGCCCTGCAACATGTTATTGAATAGGTTTCGGATTTCCCTTGTTATGGCGGGTTTTGGTTTTGCCTGGTCGCTTGTCAGTCTTTTGACATTTTTGGCACATGACTACAGTAGTATGATGGTTCTACGCTTTATTCTTGGTATTGTCGAGGCTCCAGTACGTCTTCACCAGTGTTCATCTTCCGGATTTGGCAACACCATTAACATTTCCTAACAGTTTTATCCTGGAGCACTTTACATCATCAGTTTGTTCTATACGCGCAAGGAGATCGCTTTCCGACTTGCTATTTTAACCACTGGTAATAATTTCTCTGGGTCTTTCGCAGGCCTCATTGCAGCGGGTGTCTTTCAGCTGGATAAAAGGCTAGGATTGACTGGTTGGCAATGGTACGTCCGCATGCACATCCCGACGCTATGTTCTTTGTTCATGATTAACTGGATGATAGGCTATTCATCATTCAAGGTGCTTTTTCCGCACTTACCGCTCTCATGGCCTTCTGGCTCCTTCCCGATAACCCCTTGACTACCAAATGGCTGACTGAAGAGGAGAGGCAACTGGCCCACAACCGTATCCTCATTGACACGACTGACGCACAAGAAAGCACCAGCGTCTGGTCCGGCCTACGACACGCAGCTACTGACTGGCGCACCTGGGCGATGACTCTGATGTACAACCTGCATGTTTCCTCGCTTGGATTCCAGAACTTCATTCCCACCGTCATGTTGGGCCTTGGATATAGCCGGAATGTCACACTAGCCTTAACATGCCCGCCTTTCTTTCTCGCTGCCATCATTGGACTTATCATCTCCTGGACGTCGGGCCGCTGGAACGAGCGTACTTGGCATATCGTGATATGTAAAAGCATTGTAATCATCGGCTTTATCATTCCTCTCACTACCAGCAATTTTGTCGCGCGCCTGTTTAGCATCTTCCTCTTTGTGGGCTTCAGTTTCGGCATCAACAATATCCTATTGGGGTGGAGCAGCGCAACTCTTGGCCAGACCAACGAGAAGAAGTCAGTAGCGCTTGCCATTATTAATATGCTGGGTAACATATCAAATGTTTACACTCCTTACCTGTGGCCGGCATCGGATTCACCACATTACACAACTGCGTGGTGTGCGAGTATCAGTTTCGCGGTGGGAGTGGTTGTCGTCGCGCTGTTTATGAAGTACTCTCTCAAATCTCGAAACAAGAGGATACTTATGAATGATGTGGAAGTGAAAAATCTCTATGTATATTAGCAGAATTTCAGCCTAGTACTTACCTTGATAGAACACAGCTTAGAAGGCTCTTGTGTAAAATTTCCCAATAGTGCTGCATAGCTCTTTTTGTAACAACCCAATCTAATCATCATATCTCATACAAAGTCTTAAGATTCAAGCAGTAGTCACAAGTAGCTGGGTATTGTGGTATAGTATTACGTGATCCGAGCACAGATGTATGTTGCAATTTTCCTTCGAACATGAATAGCTACCTTCTTTCATCAATCATTAGCACCTACTCGATATCAGCTTTACTCAACCAGCTCGACTGCGGGTCGCCCCTTGAACTTTCTGAGCTCGATCACGTCATCCTTCCGTATTATGCATAACACAGCCCCTTTGCTATCGTAAATAGAGTTTGTAAAACAGTAGTAAGGTCGAAGAGGAACGAGAAGACCAGTAATGTCTCATTTGATTGGCTAAATATGAGATTGGCCTTCAGGCTTTTTCAGCACGTACTACTAGGTAGTGAGATTCGGATCGTCCGGGAAAGCAAGATTTATCTACATGGCATGAAAACTTATGAACGAATGTAAGGGACAGCTCATCAGTGCTGCCCGTCGTATCCACACTTCCAGAGTAGCGGTGTCCGTTATCCCATTCATCTGAACGGATTTCAAGTTCCACTCCGCCTTAATTTGTTCAATAGCTTATTAGTTGAGCAAGATTTAATATTTAGTCGAAAAGCAGCAGCCGCTAAACAATAGCAGAGAAGAAAATGGCGCTTCGTACCAGTTTTCACGCTACTATTACAGCTCTAATATTGGTATCCTTGCACGCAATCAGTACCGCACTATAATCCCTTAGAACAAACAGCAATAGTAATTTCCATACGCCTGCTAGTGTACCTAACGCTTTATAAGAAGTCTAAGAGTAGCTTAAAGCGCTTAGAATTCTAGTTTATAGGCTCTAAATCAACCTTAAGAGTACCCGTAGACCTAGTCTTAACCCTAGCCTATATAAGCAGCTTATTAATCGCACTACCTATATTAGAGTTTCGCCTCTAAGAGCAATTTATTTTTAGGCTTATTATAGAATTAATATACAGGTTAGCGGAAGAATATTCTAGATACTAGTTAATACTAGCAGTTCTAACTTATAATTACTGTTAGAGAACATTAGGTATATCAATAGCAATTTCAAGGAGGTACGTTAGTTATAATGCAATTTCAGTTAGTTTATACTACCTATATAATTAGGTAGGTAGATTCCAGATCTGAACTTCAACATTACGTATACTATTAGTACTACATTTCTAGGGACCGCTAGCTATAAATTAGTCTCTATCAAGGGTTTAACTGTAAAAAAAAACAGTAGCCAATGTTAAAGTTTCTTAGCAAGAAGTCTCCCCTGCAGGCAATTAGAACGGAATTTTTAGTCTTAGCTTCGCCAATAGCACTACGTTTTTCTAGGATTAGATCTAACTAAGGACAACCGTACCTATCCTGACCCTCATAATTCAATTCTATACAACCCGTGGGTGGTTAGCGCTTTTGAGGATGGTGTCGAAATTGAGACAAATGCAATTGTTCCTCAAGGGCTTGAATTCATGGAAGATGTTCATTCTACGCACTTGCCAGTGACTTTTCTGTTCTGTGTAGTGCTTGGCAGATTCCCAGGAGTTGCTCTTGGTCAGATATACATAGCATTGGAGCATTGGAACACTAGCACAGGCATTGGCAAAGTAGCGAATCGCTCTGAAGTTACCCTGCTACCAAGCTGAGGGTGGCGTCTCTCATTTGGGATTCTAAGATCAGTGACTGGCGTTTAAACAAATTTAAAGGAGTATTCATATTTTTGGAAGCGGCAAGAGCTGAGTTAGTGTGGACGGATTCAATTTGGTGATTTTGACATAAATAATCCTCCGAAGGTCACAGTCTTTAGAGAAAGTGCTGGTGGGAGCTCTATTATGCACCAGATCACTGCTTATGGCGGGAGATGCTCAGCCAAATTCCAGCAGGCAGTGATACAAAGCCCTGGCTGGCATTCAGTTACTTCCGTTATTGCGCAAGAGAATGTTTACTAAAAGTTCCTGAGCATCGTGAACGCTATATCTCTGACTAAGCTTTGCGGACTGCCTTCTCAAGAGCTTATTCACGCCAACGTTTAATAGGTAATCTATAACTCCACGTATGCTTCTTTCACGTATGGGCCTGTCGTTGATAGTCTTTTTACCCCACTTCAGCCTTCACAACTCCTCTATTCCATGGGCCTTACGAACACTACAATTACCTTTAGTCTACAGGAGTACATTACTAGTTTAGTCGAGATGAGCGTTCCAGTCGCTACTAGTGTTGGGCATTTTAAAATGTGCAGTGTGGATGCTAATGCTCCAGAGCTTGATGTCAATGGAATTAGAGAAGTTAGGGTCAACAACATAAACGCTCGGCGTGACTGGTGGCAGAAGGCATTATACTAGGCAATTGTTGTAATGCAATTCCAACTGGATTAATCGCTGAAGAGGCATGAAAGAGTCATGCAAACACTCAAAAGGTACATGGGCAAGACTCATTTAATGTGACCATGGCGAAGCAAACGCTCCAAAATCTCATCTCTGAGCCAGTGTCAAATACGCATAACTTGGCGATAAAAATGCATGCTTTGCAGTAAGATCGAATGAGAATTATAATTAATGCTGTTATTGCAGAATATGAAGCAACGTGTAAGACCAGTACGCTATCCGCCATGGTACAACTGGGATAAGGCCCTTGTACAAGGATCTCCACGGTCGACATAATACGGTCATAGACAACCTACCCTTAGATTTTGGTGGGACCTGAGATTCATTTCCATTTCGAAATTTCGAAATAGGGAATGTTGTGTGTTTGAAAGACGGAGATCCATGGAAGCAGGTTTCGTATGGGCGCACACAGAGATCCAATTTTCGAATTATGCTCTTAAGCTTGACCTAATGTCTCTGCAATATCGGGGAGCGTTCACTAGATCTGTCTATTTGATACAAACAGACCTTCGCAAACATTGTAAAATATGGCTCAAGATGGATTGAAGGGAATGGAACGACAGGAACAATGTAAATAGTTCATTCTTTCATTAATTTCGCACTGCTGGTTAATGAGCATATAGAATCGCCAACGGAAGGTACCAACTTCAATACCCGTTAAATTCATCAATTCAGATGCACCCTCAATCTTCGAAATCTACATCGCGACCCGTTTGATTGATTTTAATAGACTCATGATTGACCCTCTGGGACGTTTCTGTGCATCTAAGTGTTGAGATGGTCGTTAGGGTGCTATGAATTTATCTGGAATAGCTTTCAACCCTCGACTAAGATCATTAATAATGTCGTTTACGTCTTCTGTTCCCACAGAAAGTCGAATGAGATCCTAAAAGAAGAAACTAATGTTAGGTTCATGATTCAGGAGAGTATCATACAAAATGATTGGAAGCGATCTAGACCTACCTCGGTGATGCCGGCATTCAATCTATCCTGCTCAGTCATGATGGTGTGCGTTGAGCTCCACGGGTGTGTTGCCATGGTCTTGCAGTCACCAACGCTGTAGCCCATGAAAGTTAGCCCTGGTGCACTTGACACTATTTCCTAATCTCGTAAAGCCTAGTGTGGATGAACGTACTTTGTCATGTTTGATATCAAACGAAGCCCATCTACAAAGGCTTTACTGCCTATCGTGCCACCTACAACGCCAAATGATAACACTCCTCCAAAACCCCTTCGTAGATATTTCTTGGCCCTCTCGTAGTACTTGCTCGTCGGAAGCCCTACCCATGCCGCATTGTCAGCTGCCATTCTTGTGAGAGTTTCTTTGGATTCGTCTAACACTATTTTAATGCCTGGGAATACACTTACCCGGATAGCTGATCCAATTGATACGGTCATGATTGGCTAGAAATTGTGCAATCTGTAACGCGTTGGCAGCAATCCGATCACAGCGGAGGCTCAGAGTCTCCATGCCGAGGAGGATTTGCTGCGCCGCGAAGGGATTCAACACACTACCAACTTCCATGACAACCTCGATACGCAGTGCCATAGCGAAAGCTACATTTTCAAAGTTGCTGGCAAAGGAGAAGCCCATGGGCCCATCGCTCGTGTGCGTGAGGTGCGGGAAGCGTGCGCCCGCTTTTTTCCAGTCAAAGCGTCCCGAGTCAACAACTACACCACCTACCGTCGTCCCGTGGCCACCGAGCCACTTTGTCGCCGAGTGGACGACGATGTCAGCACCGAAAGACACAACAGGGCACCAGAATCCCCCTGCTCCGAAGGTGTTATCAACCTAGAAAACGAGGTTGGTAAGTCTCATTTAACGTTAAAGCTAACTCCTTGTATCACATGATACTTCCACGAGGCCTTTTTCACAAGATGCTCTGCACTTACCACAAAAGGGACATGATGCTCATGTGCGATGTCGGCAATGCCCTGAAGGTCCGGGATGCTGACCACTGGATTTCCAACAGTCTCAACAAAGACCAATTTTGTTCTGTCGTCGATCAACGGTCGGTAGGCCTCAGCATCGTCAGTGGAAACCCATCGTACGGACACTCCCATACGCGGCAACAATGTCTTGAACAAGCTGTAGCTGCCTCCGTACAGGGCTGTCGATGCAACGATATTATCCCCAGTGTGAGCAAGACACATAATGGTCTGGAACACTGCTGACTGACCGGAGGCACAGGCAACAGCGGCGGTGCCACCCTCGAGAGCCGCAATACGTTTTTCTAAGACCTCTACTGTGGGCTGTTGTCATAGGGAACGGGCACTTCATGTCAGCAAAATTTTGGTCCTGCGAGCCCTTGGAACACCGCGATGAACTTGCGGAGTATGGTACACACATTCGATATCCTGGAATACACATATCCCGCCTCTTCGTTGCTACACACCCGGCGGGCATGCTCGCTGCTCGTGAAGACATATGACTATTCGGGGTTGTCAATAAACTACTCCGGCCAGACTTCGACACTGGGTGACGGAAGGTCTCACCGCTGTGGCGTAAATGGGAACAGCTCTCGCTTTCGTCGCCGAGTCTGGCTTTGCTCCGGCGTGAATTTGGCGGGTGTCAAACCCGCGCTCTGACTCCAAACCAACGTCCACTTTGAAAGGAGCAAATGCGTCAGCCATTTCCGCTTTTGTTAAATGGTTGTAAAAGAAACTGTGAGCGAGGCTGAAAGTATGCTCCGAGATCCGGTCCGAGATATCCATTCGGCGTCGGCATACTGGCGATACTTCTACTCGGAGCCTTGAACATGATGTTTTCGGTGTCGTCTCGGAATTCGACAATTTCCGTCTGACAATGTATGAGCCGGTTTGAGATTGGTGCACTCCCGAAATTCCTCCTATTTGGCTTGCTTCGCGAGGAAGATGTAGATTGTAGGCTGACCACATCGGGCAACATTCGAGATCCAGAGCTGAGGCATGGCGGTTCTCGGATCTTGACGAATCCAGTGAACTCCGAATTTGTTCGCGATTCGACTTCTACACTATGATCATCCAGACTTCAGCCAGTTTGGCTGTGTTAAATTCGGTAGTGTCATAGCGAAGTGTTTGACATTTCAAGTCGTCAAATCTATCGAGATGACTTCCTTCAAGCCTCAGGCGTATCCACTGGGATTTCTTGCACATAGAGTTGCCGTCGCAAGGAACTCCTATGATGATGTCGAAATCAGAGCTTTTCTCGGTCTTGCAGGAATTATTATTGCATTGGTTTATTGGTTATCGAGCTACTCTAGGCAGACATACGTGAAAGGCGTTCCGTTTGTTGGCGGAAGCGACGAAGATGCAATCAAGAAGAACCGGATCCGGTTCGTGAAAGATAGCAAGAATATGTTAATAGAAGGCTATAGACAGGTATGCGATTGTTTTTCCAAATCAACCTCATCCATAATCCGCTCGGGTTGCTGGGAGAGGTAATGCTGATCTAAATCGTGCACTAGGCGAACCGCGGGCTTTACTATGTTCCCAGCAAACTAGGAGAGCGTCTGATGATTCCTACAAAATACCTGGAAGATCTGAAATCAGCACCAGTCAATGAGGTTGATTTCGTGGCCACGTTCATTGAGGTCAGCGAGTTCGCTCCATGGTATACTCGGCCCACTACTGATTGCACCACAGATGTTTGAAGGCAAATACACAACGATGGGCAGCCGATCAACTCTTCACCCTCGCGTCGTCAGAAAGCAGCTGAATCAAAACTTATGTAAGCTAACAAATATAGTCTAAACCTAAGTATTGTTGCTCATTTTCGCATATAGGGACCGTCATGGACCACATTCAGGATGAGATCAAAGACGCTTTCGAAGATTCTTTCCCTCCCTGTCATGGTAAGAGAATGACTCTTTTCTTGTTTGCTACAATCAAGTCAAGGAAGATTTCCTGACGTGATCATTTCAGACTGGACCGAAGTGGACGTAGTCGACCGAATAACACAAATCGTGGCCCGCGTATCAAGTCGCATGTTCGGTGGTACTACCCTTAGCCGCAACAAACAATGGATCCAATCGTCTATCGACTTCGCAACAGACGGTTTTATTGGCGCACAGGCACTCAAGAAGTATCCTGAATTTCTAAAACCCCTTGTTGCCCATTTTGTTCCTGCTATCCAAAATATCAAGAGCCACTATGCTGCCGCAGAGAAGGCCGCGATTCCTCTTCTCAAAGAGCGTGCGGCTAATGGCACTGCTGCGCCTGATCTGCTCTACTGGATGGCAGAGGACGCCAAGGGAGAGGAAAAAGACTTGGCCTTCCTCGCTGGTATTCTCCTGAAAGTTAGCTTTGCTGCGATCCATACAAGTGCAGCAGCACCTACGCAACTGTTGTATGATCTCTGCGATATGCCCGAATACATAGAGCCACTCAGGAGAGAAATCGACCAAAATGTCGATGGAAATGGGTTGCTCGACCGCCAGGGATTTCAGGCATTGACCAAGTTGGATAGTATTATGAAAGAAAGCCAACGGTTCAACCCCTTACTTCTCAGTAAGTTTGCAATATGCAACACACAACGCCTACCAAGGTTTCGATGTGTTTTGACCACCAACAGTTACATTTGAGAGAGTCATCACGGTAGACTACACTCTTCCTGACGGCGTAAAGATTCCGGCCCACACAACTATCGGCGTACCCGCCCACGCCATCTCGATGGATCCCGAGATCTTTCCTGAACCTGAAAAGTTTAAAGGCTTCCGTTTCGACGAGTCGGCTTCAAAGACGTCTCCAGACTCTCTGAGTGAAAAGGCCAAGTCCTCGGTAGCCTTTGCTGCTGCCAATCACGCGAGTATGGCCTTTGGATACGGGCGGCACGCGTGTCCTGGCCGCTTTTTCGCTTCAGCCGAAATCAAGGCAATCATGGTTTATCTTCTAAAAAACTATGACTTCAAGTTTCCTGATGACCAGGCTGGAAGACCTTCTAGCTTGATTTTCGAGACGCAGAACTTGCCTAACCCCGCTGGTCGTGTCATGTTCAAAAGGAGATGAACGATGTTCAACATCGTATGGTGGCTTGTTCTCGCTAGTTTCCGAAAGCGTTTGAGTGTAATACTAGACATAGACTAGGAAACGAAAGACCCAGAAACCTATTTCCCAAAGTCTGCGTTTTTGAATATTACCCTTACGACCAACGTAATTACTGCATGTACGTTATAATATATTGTCGTGCCGACGAACTTGAAGCAATTGAATCTGAATCAGCTGCTAGAAGATTGAATCGTGCACCTTTCAGACTGCATCAAGCGTCGTTCACTGAATCATGGAATTAACATGTTGGTTTTGGAAGGGTTTGGATGTGACGGGCTAGTACACAGCTCTGCCAGGATGTGATTACAAAGAGTTACTGGAGCCAATTATAGGCAATTTGTATTCGACTCATGAGACAATACACATTCACGTCCACAATCACGACCTGATGGGCCCTATAATATATCCATAGTGAATAATTGATGAGCGAACGAGATCTTGGGTTGACTACTTGAGGCGCGGTAGTAACAAAGGATCCTTGAGCAATCGTTCCATATCCTCAGTGCAAATATGCACAGAGATATCCACCCCGCTGTCGGTCCAAGACGGCCTAGACCCGGATGAGAACTCCCCAGAACATGGGGGCGCTTCTTTAATGAGAATGTCGCCGTCCAAGTTCGGCACGATGCCATCCGCGTATCGTATGCGCGATCCAAGACCGAAGTCGACATCGTAGATGCCAGCACGCGCCCAAGTTGTCACAAGTATATGACGCCGGCCAAGGAACGCCTGCCATATACGCTGAGGAGACTTCTCATACGCAGCGCTATGAAGATGATCTGCGAGATTTGCTGGGTCGCTGAGAGTGGAGATCGTATGCCGAATCTTTCGGGCGATAGGAATCAACGCTGCGATAGCATTATTTGATTGTTCATAGCCAACCTCAGAGCCCGGTAACTCGACTTTCATCATGATGATCGGTGAGCCCAAAAAGTCTTCACCCAGCTTGAAAGCAGATCGAACGCCAAGTACAAGATCGCAATAGACCAGGCCGTCATCCTTCCCGAGTTGACGTGCACGCACAATGCAGGACCAAATGTGTGCCAAAATGGCATCATGCTTGCTGATTCTTATGCCATCACTTTCAGTGCCTTTCGTAGCTTCTTTCAAGAGGAAATCGACCTGTGCTGTGTTGAGATGAATGGTATAGTCAGAAACAGGCACCTTAAGATCCCATTCAGCCCATGGCATGGGCTTGCCTGCTGGTGAAACCAAATTGGTCGCATTGAGGAATGGCGCAGGAGGCTTGCCTGGCACGGCCCACCAATCATATCTGTGCAAGGGTAAACGTTCAGTTCGCCTGATTATGGTCGGGTCCGGCCCCTCGGCGTTGATATCTCCTGCAGCAAGGTTGTCCAAACGCGCCGGCTCAAAGACAGGAGTCAGGGCTGGTGCTGCCAGGCCCTTGATGGCGGCACTACTCACACTTGCCCAATCCTTGATGAAGCGGATAAGACCCGTGATGTCCGCGAAGGGATGTGCCGTTTTGGCAGCGAGGACAAATCCACCATCTGACAATGTCGTGCATTGGATGGCCATGATCGGCTTGCGCAATCCCGTCACGGCATCAGGCTCGTTAGGTTGTAGAGCATGTGCAATATCGACAGCAGGCACAAATTTACCGAGGTTGTCGTCTTTACGATCCCAAAGTGGCTGAGTCTTGACGCGGTCTGTTTGATAGAGTGAGTCCGTGGTGGCAGAGCATGTTGCTGAGATAAACTCCACCCCGATGTCTGAGGAGGCCCCGAAATGCGCGTACACGCGGCCGAAGCGACGGGCGTGGGCTGGGAACTCTTGTGCTTCAGCGGGAACCGACGCGTCGTCAACGACAGCGATAGATTTCAACTGGCCCGCCCATTGAGGATACGAAGTAAGCGCAGTGCCGAGTGTTTGGCGGAGGTGCACAGCGACGTTCACTACATCCTTCTCATGGAGTGGCTCGAAGAGCCATATAGCATTTGTAAGAGCGAAGTTGGCGGTGGTCGCATCCAGTAGCGACAATGGAATTGCGTGTTCATGCCGTGTTCGCTCTTGAGGAAATACGCGCTCCGTCATTGTGACATTAATATCCACCTCGGGTGGCATGGTTGTGGAAGGCATGATAGGCTCGGAATGCAGCTTCCAGGTGTTGCTCAGGAGACGTGTTGACAATGTAAAACCATCAGTCGTCAATGAATGGCCCGACCGGTAAGAAATAGTCCCTTTCAGCGTGGAAACTCTACAGAGAGGGTTAACAATATTGTCGCAATCAGGTCGTCAAGCGAACACCCACCAGCTACGGACTAGAAGTGGGGCCTCGGCCTGTACCGACTATGGAATTATCCGAACTACCATGATGGGTTGAATGCGGCTGAACCAACATCAACCGAAAACGATTAAATCTCATCAAAGCCTATGTATATGTCGTTGCTTTTCTGAATTTTCTGAATAACAACCCAAGACATCAATATATTGGAATGAAGCTCGAAATTGTCGTTTTGGTGAATTTCCCAACCATAATCCCTTCAGCTGCGACATGAGACGTTGACTGAACCCAGGTGCTAGCCATTGGGCTGTTATACAAACTCTCAATTTGGTGGTTTCATCCTTTGAGAAAGTTTCCGGGCCCAGTTTCGGCATCTTTCAGCAACGCAAGTCCTTTACCCTCTATATTGAATGACGCACTGTCTTAAAAAAATCTCATCTGACAAAGGTGGTATAGGTGCTGTATTCGTGGAAGTTTATGACAGGCAGACAGCCTTATTGGCAACTTGAACTTCATGAAAAATACGGCAATTCAACCATTTACCGTTCTTTTCAGAGCTTGGCTGATGATTAGCAGGACCTGTCGTTCGCGTCGCACCCAACGAGCTGAGCTTCAGCTCATCTTCCTCATGGCGTGATATATATGGCCCCCGTAAGGATGTAGAGCCGTTCGTCAAAAGTGAGTTCTACGATGGAGGCAATTTTGCCGCAGAGTCGCTCTCGATCGTGAGTGAGCGTGATCCCAGGAAGCATGCTGAGATGCGCCGCTATCTCAGCAGCGCTTTTTCCGACCGTTCTCTCAAATCTCAGGAGCCTCTCATTGCAGATTCTGTTGACCGGCTTGTTGAAAAGCTTGAGGAAGCTGGTCGTGGCGCACACGGTACGAATATGGTCATGTGGTTCAATCTAGTTACCTTCGACATCATCGGCAGCCTTGCGTTCGGAAAAGAATTCGGTGGCGTTGAAGCGGGAAAAGAGCATTTTTGGGTCGCTATTGTGACGAAAAGCTTGCGTTTAGGTGCGCTCGCAGATTGCTTCCGCAGATTTCCTGCAGTTTCCGTTGTTGTGCAAAAGATATGTTCACGATTCATCGACAAATTGATGACAGAAAACCGTAAACATCAGAAGTACACCATGGACTTGGTACAGAGGTACGTCTTCAATCTTGATAGCTATGCGCTTTACTTATGAGCATATCTAACTTGGAACTACTAGTCGATTAGCAACCCGTTCAGACCGCGCAGATTTCCTCACTAAGATGATCGAAGCACGCGAGGAGGAATCCATCTCGGATTCTCAAATAGCTGCTCACTCTTCTGATTTTGTGTACGTGCTATAGACTCTTGTAACAAGACCTACGATTTTAACAGAAGAACCAAAGTATCGCCGGCAGTGAAACAACAGCTACAACACTTTCTTGCATGACTTACTACCTGCTTAAAAACCCTTCCATCTTATCGCAGCTGCAGAATGAAATACGTTCATCGTTTGCCCGATACGAAGATATCACTGCAGCTACCACTATTCCTCTCAAATACCTCAAAGCGGTTATAAAAGAGGCCATGCGCATATACCCTCCTCTTCCTTTCGCGCTTCCCCGCGTTGTTCCTCCAGGCGGATGCACTGTTGACGGCCATTTCATACCAGGTGGAGTATGTTCACTTATCACAAATTGAAATTCCTTCTCGAATTCTTTTCATCTAACGCGGACCTCCAGACCGTTGTTTCGACAAGCACCTTCGCAGCAAGCATGTCCACGGCCAATTTCAGTCAGCCCTGGAAATTCAAACCGGAACGATGGATTGATGAGAAATGTACCGATGACCTCGACGCAAGCCAACCGTTTTCGTACGGAACGCGGTCCTGCATGGGGCGGAGGTACGTCCCTTCTATCCGCTTGCTGTGCCATTGCGTGCTGATCTTCATAGTCTGGGGTGGATGGAGCTTCAAACTATCATGGCGAAGATTATTTACCGGTACGACATGGAGCCAATTGATGACACTGTCGACTGGCATCGTGATTCGAGGATGCATACTCTATGGGAGAAACCCCCTCTGATGGTGCAATTGAAGAAGCGTGTGTAGCTAGTTGGATAGAAGTCAAATAACAATGATTGGAAAGTAGGCAGGAGGCGGGCACCGAAAAATTAGTTGGTCGTGATTTGTTGAGGAAAGAGTTGAAAATGAGAATGCTGAAAACCGAAGTATGTGGATCAGTCATTCACCCAAGAAGAGCAAACGATGTCTGTGCAGAGCTTCGCCTCAACTTCAATTGAGTTTACTTGAATGGAATAACACCGCTCTATGCATTTCACTATTGTGTTGAAATTTCTTCAGCAGTCACGAAGTTTACTAGGTTTAACTGCGCCTCAAAAACTATGATGTTGATTTACAATCTAAAAAAAGATGTACCAATGTATATAACAAACAGCCTACATAAAGTTTCCTTCTTGCCACCAGTCGCACTTCGACCCATTGACAGCAGTATCTAGAACCGGCCCAACGAAGGTGCTATTGAAATTTTGCACAATCAACCCTTCATTGGACGCGAAATTAGGAATGAAGCCACCACTAACTGGATTAGGAGACCCTGATGTAGCAAAACTCGCAAAGTAACGTTGCATAATGATGGCCAAAGTGACGTTCAATCCGGCTCCTGGGTTGCTAGGGTCCATGAACGTGTATTCCAGGTCATTGGCGTGCCATGCTGGTGGTACAGAGAATTGATAAGCAAAGCTATCCTTCAGGGGTTCAAATAACTTGCTTATAAGATAGTTGTTACACGTAATGGTGGCGTCTGCGACTACACGTGCTATGCGGCTCAGTTGGTTCACGTAGCCGAATGAGCCATCAAAGTTGGCTGGGTACAGAGTTTGCTCAATGACAGAGAGTGCAGATCCAGGTGCTTGAGGAAACAGGAGAGCGATGTTCGAGTGAAATTGGCTGTCGTTTTTTATGAAAGGGGACGCAAACAAGAGGCCTTCATTCGAGTTATGGCCCCCCATTACTTGTATCGAGTAGTCGAATTGTCCTCGACGCAAAAGAAATGGAGGATATTCTGTGTAGCGATCGTTATCTAACACCGGGCCTATGATCATGATTTCGTCAGTTTTGAAGGCTTGAATGCACCATTTTACTCACCGAACCCAAACGTGCCATAAGGCCGAGAGTTGCCCACAACAATGCTATTGACAGTCTGCAGGGTCTCCGTGGGAAGAGACTGAAGTTCAAGCAACGAAGAAACATTAGAGGCTCGTAAAACCTGGTGGAGTGTTCCTTCTTCCTGAACTTTTGGAATGAAGTAAGTGTAAGGGCTCTGTAAGATGGCTTTTTGAAATAATGAAAGAGATGAAACCTCCAGTGAGGTCAGATGGTAAAGAATGGATCCTGCTCCCGCCGACTCTCCCATAACAGTGACAGCACTTTTGTTTCCACCAAATAGGTGAATGTAATTTTGGATATATTCCATCGCGAATACCTGGTCCTGGAGTCCGAGATTTGGAGAAATGCGTGAGTCAGAGCTAGCAAGAAAGCCCTTGATGGATAATAAGTATCAGTGATTGTATTTTAACGAGAGATTTCACGATTGGTACTCACGAATAGGCCTAGACGGTAGTTGACAGACACATAGATGAGTTCCTGGTCGTTTCGTGCTGCGGCATTCAACAATCCGACACCAGATCCGTACTCCGTCTTCGAGCCCTGTACGTAGCCACCTCCGTGGATGAATAGAAGAACTGGTACTTTAGCAGTATTTCTCTGCTTGAAGACGTTTTCTGGAACAAGAATGTCCAAAAAAAGGCAGTCTTCGCTTGAACCCGGCCGAGGCGGGTAGACGTCATCCTTCGTGAAAGAAGGCATCTCCGTCTGGTTTCCAACATCCGATCCTATGTAGTTGAACCATCCAGGCTGGGCTTGGGGGCACTCAATTCCGTAAAGTCCTGCTATCTGAGTGGTCCGGTTTTTCCCAGGTGGTGCTGGAGGTTTGAATCGGTTCAAACCAGTCGGCGGAGCTGCATAACGTACGTTCGTAAAGTTGATATAGCGAGCATTTCCGTGACTGGTCTATTTTGTATTTGAAATTAATTTTGTTCAATTGAGGGTATCAATAGAGTAAGTCTCACCTCGAGTAGGCCTTCTTGGATGGTGTAGCCCAAGTCCACTGTGAAGCTCGTCTTAGTCGTCAAAGGGGCTGTGTGTCCAACATCATGTAGCCCGAATAAAACAGCAACGAACAACCAAAACATTTCGATTTCTGATCGGCTGATCAAGCAATTGCAAAAGCTGACTTCACTAATGATAAGGATGAATGTTACGATGTCGTCGCAATCACCACGTTCGTACTGGGCGTATGCGACAAGAATTTCTCTACAGAAACCCGGTAGTTGAGGAGGTCACCGCCACGGCTACCCATACCAGTAAACCAGATTTGCGACTTAAGCAGCTTCATAGAATGGTGCTATCGGGATTCACTTCGGTGATGTGGCAGTTTGTTCTAGTGTCTTACAAGGGTAATAAGCGACCTCGCAATGAGTGATAAACGGCATTGGCCGCATTGGGCGATTTCCGAACTTTAGGTTTGATACGCTTGCAAACAGCGTCCACGTATGGGTGTGAGATTTCTATGACGATGGCTCCGAAGGATATAGACAATGCGTAGAGACGCGACGTGGAGTCATCCCGATACAGAGCCCATCCTTGTGCGACTTTTGAATTGAGACGAATTTTTCTTCCCCGCCAGCAACGAGACTATCGTAATGCAAGACCCGAGATCAATGCATTCTGATGCCACAGGCGACACCAAATACTCCACATACATTTCAACTCACGATGTAGATGCTCCATCCGAGAACACTTCTACGACCACCAACAATGCAAATGGATCATTTAGGAATCCGGTCGTCGATGACCGCAAAGAGCAGTTTTTCGAAGCAGGACGGGAGTACTTTCTATCAATGAACTACATCGGTTCTCTTGCAGCCATCGGACTAGCTGGCATGGCGGGTATTGGCGCTTTCTCCCTAGTTGCCCCAATTCTCATCTCCGTCAACGAGTCTATCGGTCCTGATCCAAACATCGTTTGGGTGTCGCTTGCCAGCAACCTTGCTCAGGCAGTCATGTTGACTATGACTGGTCGGCTCTCTGATATGTTCGGCCGGCGATACTTCCAAGTTTTAGGCACAGCTCTGGCTCTCATAGGTTGCATTATCGCCGCCACATCTAATAGAGTCAATGTTCTCATCGGCGCAAACGTGCTTATCGGTATTGGGTCATCAACTCAGGTTTCTTTTCCATATCTCATCTCGGAGCTTGTACCGATGAACTACCGCTACTTTGCGTCAAGCTACATTTATGCACTTCTGATACCTGTATCGGGCGTTGCGCCAGTTGTGGCAACTTCGCTTGTTGCTAATGGTCCTGGTGGCTGGAGATCTTGTTACTACGTCCTTATCGCTATCAACGTTCTGGCTCTTCTATGCTGGGCGGCATTCTACCACCCGCCATCCTGGGGTTACCTGGTAACCCAGAAATTTGGAGGGGCCCGAGAAAAAAAGAGCACACTTCGAGATATAGACTATGGCGGCCTCTTCCTGCTCTCATCCGGTCTTCTCTTGTTCTTGCTAGGAATCTCCTGGGGCGGATCACTATACCCATGGAAGTCTGCAGCGGTTCTATGCACTATCATCATTGGCAGCGTCATACTAGTCGGCTTTGTCTTCTACGAGAGACATTGTCCTACACCGCAGCCACTTGTGCCTCTGGCGATGTTCAGAAACACGGGATGGGTGGCAGTACTACTTACACTGTCCTGCGCAGCCAGCATGTATTACGCTTTCAGTATTGTTTTTCCAACGCAAGTTGCAGTCCTCTACAACTCGGAAAGCAAAGCAAATCAGGGTTGGCTCAAATGCGTCATTACAGCCCCTCCATTAGTAGGACAAATCATCGCGAGTTTGCTAGCTACCCGCATTGGACACATCAAATGGCAGCTCGTTGTTACTGCAAGTATTGGAGCAGCACTATATGGTGGTAAGTCATCTTTACATCAGAAGTATCACATGCTCCGTATGTAGAGTGAAATTTAACTGGCTAACATAACTGGCATACGTCCAATAGCAACGGCTTGTGTTACCCCCTACAATCGCGATACTGTTGTGTCTCTCCTTGTCGCTGGAGGCTTTGCCCTGGGCTGGGTGGATGCCCTTTGTCTCGCTTCGCTGTCTGTTACCTTAGAAGACCAGAGCGTGATTGGTACGGGAGTTGGGATTGCTACTTCGCTGAGGACTTTCATCTCCACCTGCTCAGCAGCCATCTTTACCACTGTTCTCAACAACCGTCTCACATCCACAATACCCCAGTTGGTTACCCCAGCGTTGAATGAAGCTGGTTTACCCGCCACATCTGTATCTGAGTTTGTGCGACTGCTTAGTGTGGACCAAAGTCTGCTTACATCTGTTCCCGGAACGAACTCCACGATCATTGACATAGGAGTAGAGATGTTTAAGGTGGCCAATGCGCGCGCTTACTCGACAGTTTTCTTAACAACTCTCGCCTTCAGTGGACTAGGGGTCATTGCTAGTTTTATGACCCCGGAGATTGAGTCGAAATTGCATGAGAAGGTCAGCTGTAAGCTGCAGGTGTGAGGCTGGCGAACAAGGTCATCAATTCAACAGCGCTGTACTGATGTGGCGCATGACCTATGTATGTTACATCCCTCGCCAGATGAAGTCCGTTATCAATTTTCTTTTGTCACTCAGCTAAAAAATGTCAAGGTAGCTGTAGGGAAATTGACGAAAGTGGAGAAAGTCTTTCTTTTTCCAATATGCAGCAGATATCAATCTGGAACATGCAACAAGGAATGATGCCCTTGACTAGCTTCAATGACCAGCGCGATATAAACTTCCCGATGTTGCCTATGATAATTCAAAGGTCAAAAGATTGAGTCTCGTGCGCACGCCAACCTATTACAGATGGTGAAAAGTGGGGGTATTCAGACTATGATGGTATGATGTCAGGCGGAAAATTTTACGGTCGTCAAGTTATATGCCTGGCTACAATCATAACATTAGGCTTCATCAACTGCTCTAAAAATTTAGATCCATCAACTTGCATTCCCATTTTGTTCCTTCAAAGCTCCTTCTCGTCCCAAAGATCGTCATGGCCCAGGCGGCCAGTGAGGGCGAGGTTGCTAGCCTGTGACTCCAGATCTTCCGCAAACAGGCGGTTCTTCATGTTGTGCCAATCCACGCTTCTCCACTCCTTTCCCTCACGGTCAATAAACACGGCATCTGTCTCAGGTCTCATGAGATATACAACAGTCAGCTTGCTCTTGCCCTTCTCTGCCGGGTGCGGTATAACGCGATGAAGTGACGACCGGAGCAGATTTTTGGACAAAAACTCTGCTGAATCACCGATGTTGCACACAGTATGACCTGGTTTTGGCGGGATGAACATCCACGCTTTCTTTCCAGGATGATACACCTGTAATCCACCCACATCAGAGAATACCATCGAAAGACTCCCAATGTCGGTGTGGGAAACGTGGCCGACTTCCTCACTTTTAGGTTCGTGAGGTAGGTACTTGAGAAGTCCGAGGGCGGTAGTAGAGGCGTGGCCCTTGCGGTGATGTTTGACAAGGTTCTGTTTGTCGCCCAAATTTAGAGATCGTGACAGACTGTCCAGAATGACTCTTCCCATATCGCCCAGTGTATTGTTAATATCTTCAAACGTCTCGCGCCTCTGCTGGAACTCCTTCGGTAATTTGGTGGACTTATCACGAGGAGCACTATGCAGGGCATGCTCGAATATCTGCACAAGTTCAGTCAAAACTACGAGCTGGTGGTAACTTGGAAAAATGGTGTCAAAACTTACGAGAAATCCTTCGAATCCATCACTTTTACCGGCGACAGATCCGGTCTGAATTCCGGCAGGCTTGTATCTATCGCACCAACCGCGTTAATTAGCTCGATCTTTCCAAGGACTGCATGTAGTTTCTTACCCGCCAATGATCTCCTCACCAGAAACATGGTCCTTGTTAACCTCCCATATAGACTTCTCTTCCTGTGGCAATTGGTAGAACTGCAGCGCTGCCGACGTAGCCACCTCGATCTGTTTAGTGACCTCTCGAGAAGGATGATCCCTTACATCAAGGTAGAAAAAACCCAGATCCTTCGCAGCATTTAGTAAAGTCTCCTCTGTCACTTTATCGCAGTCCATAATCTTGCCGATAGATATCGTTACGAGTTCCGCATTTTCACTCCGCGGATCCAGTCCTTGGGCCACGTGGCTGACATCAATATCAGCGTGAGGGGCCATCGCAAACAAAGAAACTGGCCTGTGGGGAGAGTTTGAAGATTTCTTTGTCGTGATAAGGTTTGCGCAGAATAGAAATATTGATGAGGTAATGAGACTCTATCAACTGGTATGTCAACAGTGAATTAGGTAGAACACGCTGCGAAGCTGGCACTTCCAATATCAACTTCGGTGTTCATGAAATTCCTTTGCGTTCAATTTATAAAGTTCGTTGTTTGGGTTATTTAGAGCAGCAAACATAACCATATCTCTTCATTGGTCCACATGTGGTCTTTTCGGAAATCTAGGTGCTTACACTCCCCCGCGGAATTTCCTGAAAGGGCGATTTCCGATGATAGTCGGACTGAGCCACGAGTGATGTTGGCGCGATGCACTCGAGAAGTGCGCACTGTTGATCAACAAAATTCTGTTTACAGAACAGTCCTGTCACGCCTGGCAAATGATTCGGCAATTTTTAAAAATGTCTATTCTTCCGCTAGGCATGAGAGCGGTGTTTCAAACCCTCCAAAAGGTTTACCATAACGAGAGTCAGTCTCAATTTGACTCTCTGATCAATCTAAAGTAGTCCAGACTCCATGATATCAATATATGAACAAGTCCACTAAGCTTCTGTAGAGGAGATAACGACTCGAACTCCCTTGGTTCCGTCTATCGGGGTGGGTACGAACCTATCATAGTGGATCTCGACGTCCTCTTTGCCTGTTCCGAAGAGGCTCATGCTAGAGCCCATGCGGCGGATCAGCAGCCCAAATACCATGTAAAGCTCGGCATATGCGAGACTGAAATTGGATATTAGCGATACGAACATTAGTCCTCACGTGAAATCTAAGAAAACTTACTTGATCCCGATACACTGTCGGCTGCCGCGAGAAAATGACAGAACATACTTGTCCAGATGATGATGGCGCCGACCTTGTTCATCCAGCCAGCGCTCTGGCAGAAATTTTTCAGGATTCGGGAATAATTCTGGGTGGTTGTGGATGAGAGTCGCTGTCATTCCCACAGGTGTTCCTGCCGGTATCTCTTGCTCGACCGTGATGCTCTTCCCTTCATTCTTGCCAGAACAGACTTTGGTCTTGACTATAAGTGGCCCAACAGGATTAATACGCTGTAGTCGTGTGCTTACACCGTAGGAAAGACGTAACCCTTCGCAAATAACGGCGCTAAGATACTGTAACTTCTCCAACTGGTTCCAGCTGACTCTCTCATCAGCATTGGGAAAGGCTGCCTCCAATTCACTTCTCAGTTTCCTCAAGACCCGGCAGTCATCAAGAACGTAGAAAAGCATAACTGAAAGTGCCCAAGCTGTGGTCTCTGTTCCTGCACCGATCACGATCTGCCCCTCCTGCCACAGACGCTCCAATCTCTTCTCTTGCTCTGGGAGATCGCCCATCAATAATTCGTGGAAGATGGTTCTCTCAGTTCCACTACCAATGTACCCTGAAGCAATGTTGTTCTGAGTAAGTCGAATCTGATTTTTAATATCCTCCTGGAACCGCACATAGATCGCTGCTTCTGGGTTGATCCGCATGACAAGGCTCTGAGGGAGTCTGTTCATCAGTGTAATAAGCCACGGGAACTGCTTGAACCATGGACCCATGTCCGTTCCAGCGATAATTGCGCGGTGAAAATTCGGCTCAAAAGTTGGGGATCCCAAGAAATTGTAACTTTTCGCAAACGCATACTCCATTACAATGTCTGTCGTTACGCAACTAAACGCCATGTTAATGGCAACAGGTTTGCCACTCCCAGAATGTTTCTGAAGCTGCAAAACCAGCTTTTCAATCGCGTTGTGAATAACTGGCTCAAGTCTGCTGACCGATGACTTAGAAAAAAAGCGGTTGAGGGCACTGCGCCGGAGGCGATGGAGGTCATGGCCGGACGTTCCGAATACACTGTCTGGGATCCCGAACTGAGCGCTGAAATAAGGGTATTTGTCTCGTCTCTTGCTACTACCAGCATAAAGCTCGTCGATGAAAGAGGGCTCATTTACATGAAGCTCGTTGGGGCTGATACGCACGATAGGACCATACTTTTCATGCATTCGTTCAATTTCGAACGTATAACGCCCTCTCTTGATGCCATCAAAATAAAATTCGTACAAGACTGTGAGTGCTGCAAGCTTTGGACCAGGATATCTTGCTAACGGGTGAAGGTACAGCCTGTAGGAGGCGAGGCCAAGGAGATAAAGCGTCAAACCAACAACCGCAGTCATGGTAGGATTTGCGGCAGAATGATGGAGGGCATATCCGACAAAGGTAGTTGCCATCGCGAGATCGTGAGGTTTTGATCTGATTAGAGAGATTCGAGAGAATGCAGGCGGACGACAATACAAGAACATGTGTCTATCAATTCAAATTGTAACATTCTCTACTCTTTTTGAGCTGAGTCTGCCGCTAAACCTAGTAAAGAAAATACCGAACTTCAAATTTTCCAATCTGCAAATCTCCAGGGGCTGGGCCTTCGGAACAAATAGCGTGCTCGTCGATATCAGGTATGTACATGACGCACAGAGTGCTCCATCTCACAATGCGAAATCAAAAAATGTATGTTGTCGCATTCAATCTGTCAGACTCTATGATTTATTCGGTGCCAATTTAATTTGTCAAAAGAGCGTCCTCAGTTTGCGTCATGTTGCCCAAATCCGCCATTCTACCGTCGAGAGGAGAACCAACCAATTGGATTAGCCGGTCGATGAATCGTTTGCCCATGCCATCCATATCATTCTGTGCATAACGAGTGCCATCATATCGCAAGCGCATATTGAAAGTATCTTCTCTTTGAATGAAATTAAGCTCGATGGGAGCAGTTGGCTTTTGCACTTCGAAAATGCGCCATTTGCTTGTGTCAACTGGCATGTCTAGTAAAACAAGAATTTGAGAATCGAACCAGTATGCTTCGTTGCCAAATGTCTGTTTAACATAACTTTTCAATTGTGGGTAAGTCCACTGGTAGTCGTTGACGCGGAGCAAGGTGCTCTGCAGCGACCTCAGTGTCGCGCCAATCGTTGAATCTTTCCTGGTTTGGAATATGAGCGGACACCGGCCATTGAGAGATCCCACTACACGCTCAACAGCAGGATGATCAATATTTCGTCCAGAGACACTGATCTTCATACCCACAGTATTGGAATCTGTGTAATCTGCGAGAACTAATGCCCAAGCAGTGTAGACAACTGTCGCTAGAGAGACGCCGTGCTGACGGGCAGACGTAATAAGGCTGTCCATTTTCAGCGGGATATCGGACTCCCACCTGTTCCACGGTTGGTCACTTGGCACTCTGGGCTCTAGCAATTGGACTGGTCTCAATTCTTTCCATGGCTCTGCGTAAGTGCTCCAGAAATCGGTGATAACTCTTGCCTGACGCTTAGCTTCGCCATTTAGGTATTGCGCAACCACATCGTAGCTTGGTGCAGGTGGAAGTGTGGCTGCATTCCCGTTAATGATAAGTTCAAGCTCTTCCAACAATATTCCGAATGACCATGCATCAGTGTAACTGTGATGAACAAGCCAATTCATCTGGATGGCCTCTCCAGGTACATCGACGATCCAGAAATTGGGCTTCAAAATGGATGTTGAGGACTTTTGCGAACGTAGTGTTGTCCACAGTGCCTCCCTCTCTCGCCGGGACACTGTTTCCATGTTCTCGTAGTCGACTGCGCTGAACTCTCTCCAGTAGACATCTGCTGCAGTATGAACTGTTTGGGCTTTGGTGTCCATGTCAAATCTTGTTCGGTAGATGGCATGACGGGTAAATATGATCTCCCATGCCTTTCGCAGGTTTTCGGTGTTAACAGGACTGTTAGCAGTGTTTCTGGTGAGGGAGTAAAAAACGTAGTTGCTCGAGGGATCAATTTCGGTTTCTTCCAAGAGCTGGAGCTGATGCGGCGTGAGTGATGTAGTAATTGATGAGCTCACGTCAGCAGATGCGAAACGGTCAGCGGATACTGCTGCTCGAGCTATCGCTGCTGCAGTATCCAACTCAAAAATCTTGCTCAAAGCCAAACTGAAGTTTTCGCGACGAAGGTGAGATTGAAGTTTCACAGCTGTGAGGGAGTGGCCGCCAAGCGATCTGAAAGATGCCGTAGACGGTATCTGGCTCACTGGTCGATCGAAGATAACTGCGAAAGCTTGGAGAACAACGTCCAATGCAGTGGATGCATCATTTTCAGTGCGTGGATAGCTCAGTAGTCGATTATTCACTTGATCTTTTACCATTGCTTGCAAGGCTCTTGTGTCAACCTTGCCGTTTGGCGTCAACGTGAAGTCGTTGATAGCGAATATGAGGTCTGGTACGATGAACACATCAAACTTTCGGACAAGATACTCGCGTAAAATGTCCACCGGTACCTCAGAAGGCGTCACAAACGCTACCAGCTGCTTCTGCAGAAGAAATGCTGCGGCTTTCTGAACGCCAGAGAAGCTTCGAAGAGCAGGTTCGACTTCCGCTTCCAGGTTGATCAGAAATCCGCGATTCTTGACTATGCGGTCAACACGAGCAACGAAATGTAGACCCTCCTCATCGCGACGAGCAAGGTCTCCGGTACGATAATGACGGACGCCATCTCTGAAGAAGAACTTCTTTTGTGTCAGAGCCTCCATGTTGAGATATCCAACCGCCAAGCATGGCCCTCTAATGCAGATCTCTCCTTGTGGGACTTCATGTTCTAGATTTTCATCTAACAGCACAATCTCAACCTCTGAGATAAGGTGTCCGAGAACGATGGGGCCTCCAGGTATCATCTCCACGGTGGAGACTGCCGTAGTACACTCAGTAGGTCCATAGCAGTTGTAGACTTTCCTTGTCGGGCTGGTCCAGATTCTAACCAGGGTTTCGTTAGGAGCTTCGCCTCCCATATAAATGCTATGTACACGGTCGAATTCCGGTGTTGGTTCCAAACTGGCCAGCATTGAAGGTGTCAAGATGAGAGTGCTACACGAAGACGCTGTGTTGATGACGTCGGATGGTTGAGCCATCGCGATAGTTCCACCATGGCAAATGGTCGAGAAAATAACTCCTGCACATCCTATAATCATCCCGTGTGTTAGAGATCGCGACTTGGTTCTACTGAAGACGTCCATTTGTAAGCAAGGTATTGACTAACCATCAAAGGCGACTGAGAAGAACAATAAGACCTTCTCACCCGGGCTTCCTCTCATAGCCCCAGAGAAATTTTGCTGCACCAGATGGACAGCGCTGCTGTGCGGGACCATCACACCCTTTGGTCTTCCCGTAGTGCCAGACGTAAAGATGATGTAAATAAGATCGGATTGTCTCATATCACCTCTGATGAATTTGAGTGCCTCGACCCCCTCTTCTGCAACAGAGTCAATATGCCTCGACAATTCGGGCATGCGAACCAGCTCATAGCCAGAGATCGTCGTTTCCACAGTACTCAGTACCAAGCGCGAGCCCACAGCTTCCAAAGTGGCGATAACTCGTTCTAAACTCCAAGCGTTGAAGTCTATAGGACAATAAGAAGCACCCAGCCGCAAGATTCCCAAGACTGAGGCGAGCATCTCCAAGCTCATCGTCGTAATCAAAGGAATGCGATCTCGAGGACGGAAGCCTCGTTTGCGCAATTCCAAAGCCACTCTAATGGAGGCATTGTGCAGTTGGTTGTAAGTGACGGTCTGGCCCTGGAACTCAGCGGCGATGCTATTTGGACTGCGTTCCGCGTGCTCGTCGAAAAGATCAAGGACGCTGGTCTTTAGCAGAGGTTCGCGATTTTCGATGTCGGTTCGACGGAGGTCTGTCGTGACAGCACCAACCATTTTCACTGATGCGTTAGACTAGACTGGAGTTTAGAAAGCTGGATGAATGTTTATCAACTACAAACAATATAAAGTAGTTGCGCCTTTGTAGCCGAGTTGTGATGGATAACTGCACGAAGATAAGGTGGCTGTTCAAATGGCGGTTGTCGCTTTGAGGAGTGGAGTTTTCCTAATCCGTCTAAAGCCGAGAGAGAGCCCTCGACACAAGATCTTGACGACTTTTACACCATTGTCAAACAATAAGTCTGCCACACACTAAACAAATATAGGTGCTATGCATAGCTTCCAAGACATCAACGAAGACACATTGAGAAGGGATGGCACTAGCCTATAATCCGAGATATTATAACACTCATTACTGCATCAGACCTTACTTTTGCGTCTGAAAGAGTACCTGGGCCGAATAATACGAGGGAGCCTGCACCTTGTCCCCGATGGCACTGTATCAGACCACAATAAAGGATCAAAATAATATTAATTGGCACCGGGTTGCAGAGATTGACGTTGGGTTGTCCCAGTGAAACAGCGCTGGAATCGACATGTCTCTTCGACAATATGATCCGAGTCGGAACAATGATTGTCATGTCCCAACAGTCTAGTAATGCAGCGCTTACTAGCATTTTCATTGAGTCCTATCTTTCTCCTGTTGACAGAATTGCGGCTTAGGAGGATTTATAGATAGCAAAGTGGATCTCTTGGTGGATACCCCAGCGGCCAGTCAGCACTGCAGATCCCATATATGAGGGTTTACTCACTGAAATTTCTTAGACGAGGTGCAATTATTTGACATGCTTCAATTCTAGGGTCAAACCGCACGTCTCTTGCCTGCTGGAGGATCGGTGGCTCCGTGGACGGCTGGCTGCTTATATATTGTAGTATGAGTCTCGACGCCAGATCACAACATGAACGCCGATCTGCAGACAAATGATCTCACTGTATTTCGACTGAGGGTAGAGTTAATAGAAGGAACATGGTGCAACGTCATCGGAGGCTCAATCTGCAAGAAATATGAGCATCAGTACGAAGCATCTTCCAGGATATGATCCACTCAAATATGGAACAAACATCATGAAAGTAGCATTTCATATCCATTCTGCATGCTGTTGATCACTGTCAACGATCCGATTACAGATTCAAACTATAAAACCCTTGATGAAAAGCTTCAGGTTGCGCTCTATCTACTATGCTTCCAGCAAAAGCTAACACGTATCTAATGCTCCAATGAAATTGGGGCTATCGCTTAACGGTAAAAAAAGACATACCGATCCATAAAGGAGGTAACTTGTATTTTGTAACTCGTGTACATTCTAATCACTGAAGTTCTGCAGTTTAACCAGCTCGCTGTACCTTCCGTTCTCCTCCATTAAGGCTCGATGGGTTCCTTGCTCAACAATTCGGCCATTCTCAAGGACTAGCTACAGTTAACAAATCGAGAACCAGGGAAAACATAAATGTTTCAGTTTTCATAACAGCAAACTCACCATAGATACAATCAGCATGCTTTACAGTGCTGATGCGATGGGCCACGGCGATTGTTGTTCGGCCACATGCAGCCGCATCCAAGGCCTCCTGAACTACTCTCTCGGACTCTGAATCTAGCGCTGAGGTTGCCTCATCTAGAAGTAAAACTTTCGGATTTCTAAGCAACGCTCGCGCGATAGTGATCCTTTGTTTCTGGCCACCTGATAGCATGACACCCCGCGCCCCAACTGTCGTGTTGAATCCGTCTCTAGAAGGATGAACTTTTTGTCAGCTCATGAAATATTAGTAGCTGAATAGATAAAATGCTTACGGAAGAGACAAGATGAACCCATATATGTTGGCGTCTTTGCATGCCTGTATCACAGCTTCCTCACCAGGACTTCCATTCTCTATGCCGAACACAATGTTGTCGCGTATAGTTCCGTCAAATAATGTTGGGGATTGACTGACCAAGGCTAGCTGACTCCGGTAGTTTTTCAAATTCTGATCTTTGATGTTGTTTGAGCCGAAAATGACTTGACCTTTTTCTGGATCAAAAAATCGTTCTATAAGTGAGATGATAGTGCTCTTGCCGCTACCACTTCCTCCTACTAAAGCAACGTATTCCCCGGGCTGGACGGTGATGTTGACATCAGCGAGAACCATCCGATCTGGACGGTTTGGATAGCGAAAGGATACGTTTCGGAGCTCTATAGACCCTTCGGCTGTCGACGAGGTAGACCCGTCACTTGCCCTTGCATCAATATGGACAGGCTGGCGAAAAAGCGCCTGCATCCGCTCTGCAGAGTCCCTTGCTTTCCCAACATCTGGTGCAAACGAGAAAATTGCACCAGCAGAGTACGAACCAGCAATTACAGCGGTATAGCAGACGAAAAACTGAAATAGTGTGTAGTTCTCAGTTGCTACCAGTCTGCTACCGTACCAAAACGCCAGCGACGCGCACAGGAAGTTCAGCGAGTGCGACGCAGCGTACAACAGCGAGGACTGACTGACAGATACCAATGACTTCTTCCGTTTTTCTTCGAGAATTCTATGGTAGTCTCTTTGAATTTTGGTCTCTAGATTCAACGCCGCGACGGTGCGGATATTAGAGCTGTACTCGCAGGCGTAAGTCGCAGAGGCCTCGTACGCACGACGAGAGTGACCTTCGAGCAGTGCGACGCACTTCAAGCGTAGTATACCACAGCCGAGTTGTATAGGCGTAGTGCTCGCACATACAAGGGCAAGCTTCCACCCAATAGCAGTTGCAAGACCGAGACCGGCGATGAGAGTGGTGAGAACAACAAGAAGCGTTCCGAGAACAGCACCTGATAGCCCTTGGAGGCTGGCAGCACTACTGGAGAGAACGCTGGTCAGGGCTGCAGTGGAATGATCGCCGCGCAAAAATGTACCGATTTCGTGGTACAGGATAGTCTCTAGGCCTTTTACACGCGCGTTGTGTGTCAGACGTTGGGAATAGATGGCAAAGCAGACACCCTGGCCTAACCAGCCAAAGACTGTTGTGAAGCCAATCATGAAGTACATCCAGCTCCAAAAGTCCACCAACTCGCGTAGCATGCTGTACTCTGAGGACTTCAGGGAAAGAGCGGATATAATTTTCGCAAGGAAGATCGACTGGCTGAGGCTAGAGTTATTATCTTCTCGGGCTAGATGTGTTTTGGGAAATCACTTACACAGGATGACTTGCTCCAGCAACTAGAGAGAAGACAAGACCGAAGATAACGAAATGACTGTCTTTTCGGTTAAGGCTGTGCACAAACATTGCTAAACTCCACATTGAGCTTGGTTCCTTTAGATCCTGTAACGGCGTGACTGTGGCTGGTGTAGGTTTATCGTCAAAATTTAATGGCAGTATCTCTGAAACAGTAGCCTCTTCGAGAGCACTTTGAATGGATGCCTCATCCAAAACTTCTTTATCTTTAGTCTCATGGGCTCCCTGATGATTAACCATATCATAGTAGATCGATTTCAATCCCATGAGCTCCACGTGGGCACCTTGTTCAACAATACGCCCCTTGCGCATTACGATAATGTTGTCAGCTGAATGTATTGTAGAAAGTCTATTATTTGATTATTAATGGATTCTTCTCTGAATTTTGTCACGGACTTTCTCACCTGTGAGCGATGGCGATAGTCGTTCGGCCCTGAGACGCAGCCTGTAGAGCCTGCTGAACGTGTCGCTCCGCAACAGCGTCGAGCGCTGATGTGGCTTCGTCCAATATCAATATCTTCGGATTACCGATGATGGCTCTTGCAATAGCGATACGTTGTTTCTGGCCCCCGGAGAGCAGTGATCCTGAGTCGCCAACATTGGTTAAGAAGCCGTCTGGTAAGGCCATGATGAATTCATACGCATTCGCTACCCTTGCCGCATCTTCTACCATCTTTTTAACCATTCGAGGATCTAGACTCTCATAAACCGATTCGAGTAGCCCGAACCGTATGTTATCGAATATGGTGGTAGAGAACAAAGTGGGGTCTTGGCTAACCAGGCCGATCTGCTGACGCAGGCATGAGACATCGATCGTTGAGATTTCAACATCGTCCAAGTCTCAGAATTACTTAGCAGGCGCATGAAAAATTGACACAGATGATTTACGTACAGATACTGCCGCTGACTGGTTGATAAAACCTTTCAAGAAGCCCTACAATTGTACTTTTGCCACAACCTGATGAGCCCACAATAGCAGTCATCTTACCCGGTGGAAAGAAGTGGCTGAAATTGTTCAGAACCAAACTTTCCTGACGTGAGGGGTAAACATGACTGACGTTCCGGAACTCGATTGCCCCCGTGAATGTTGTAGGATTTGTCCCTGTAGTGGCGCTAGAGTCAATCGGTGACTGACGACAGCACGCTTGCGAAATTTTGTCTGTCGCAGTAATACCGTTTACAAATGCTTGAGTGTGAGGACTTATGTTACCTAGTGCGAATGCTCCTGTGATGTTGACGAACAAGATCGTCAAAATAGCAGAGAGTGAGACCCTGCCTTGAACGAGGAAACGCGAACCCTGCCAAAACGCAAGGCCATAACTCCAGAAAATGATGCCATTCATCACCGCAATCATACATGCTAAGGCAATCCCACTCTTAGACCCAGCCTTACGCGCCTTCGCAACGTGCGCTTCGTACTGGCGGACTAGCGTCTGCTGCATACCGTATGCAGTGACGGCCCGCACAGAGCTGATCGCTTCTTCTGCTATACTCATTCCTGGTGCGTATGCTTCTGTTGACTGCACCGTATACTTGATCATGAATTTTGCGCCTACACTCATAGTTCCAACAATCAAGATCTGAGCAGGGAAGACGACCAGTGTCAGGATCCAGCTCTTGATGAAGCTAATGATCAAGGCAGAGATAAATATCGCGATTGCGGAGATCGTGGCTGACGCTTTGCCCGTGATGGCATCTTGAATGAGGCTGATATCTGTCGTAAGGCGCGCGTTCACTTCGCCGACGCCGAGTCCGTCGAAATAAGCAATATTCTGACGCAGAATAGCTGCGAGGTACTTCTCACGGATACGTTGCCCGATACGTTCTCCCGCTAGAGTAAAACCAACGGTTGCAGCGTAGATTGTTCCAAATTCAATAATGGATAGGTAGACATAGAAGAGACTGAGTTGATTGACCTCTCGGGTGAAGTCGTTCAACGTGGTATCGCCAATGAAAAAGCCGCGAAATGACTGACCCATGTTACCCAGAAGAAGCTTCAAGATGACTTATGTCAGCCTACTTCGATATTTTCAATACCAGAGGAGTATGCTCACCAGCGCAAAAGGGTTTGCTGCACCTCCTATGATGGCAGCGATAGCGCTCAGAGTGATGATAATCCCATCCAAACTGCTCGTGCAACTTAGCAAAAAGCGAGCAGGATTGTGCCATGAAGCCGGACTGGCCATCTGGCCCTGCAGCACAGCCTTTTCCTCTTTTCCAAGCATCAAACTAGGTCCCTCGAGAGATGGCTTTTCCTGAAGTGGGGTATTTGCTGCGTCCATGGTGCTACCCGCAGTGCTCCGCCGGCGCACATCGCTGGCCATTTCGTTTGGGCAAAAGGGATTACAAGAAGTCGCAAGACAAAGAATGCGAGCCTTGTTTCACGGATGGAGAGCGTGTCGGCATGCGGATGAGGCGGGAGTATGCTATTGGTTAGTGGAGTTGGAAAGGTCAATTTCGCTTTCGGCTCTTTCTGGACAACTCCGATTCCGCGAAGACATTCGTAAACGGGACTCAGCACACAAGATTTAAAAAAAAGACTTCCAATCACATGCATAGTGCTCGTTGCCGCTTATCACTGATCATCAACCAGGGTCGGCATGTCGGCATCCTAGCCATATAATCTGGGTGCATGCTAGCGCCCTACTCATTTCATATAGTTATACCCCGACAACGCGCTAAACTCTCGTTTACCGAGTGTTCTAAGACATCAGTTTCTTCGTTTGAGTGGAGTATGCGTTACGCGCTATTTAGTTAGACCTTCTTTCCTTGAATCGAACCATCAATGCGGGCTTCCACCACATCACATGCAAACGGCTCTCTCGCTCCCAGTCCAAATTGTTGTTTACAAGGTCCATGTCATACTTCCATAGCATCTTGGATAAAATCAAGTTGATCTCCATGTATGCAAAGCTGAACTCATTTTAGCCCAGAGACTCCTGTCATAGCGTGAAGCTGGTCGCGGGGCTTTTGTGAACTTACTTTTGGCCTAAACATCCTCTTGATCCCATAGAGAACGGCTGGCTAGCTGCTTTTATGTCGGTAGAATTGGGATCCATCCAGCGTTCGGGCTTGAACTTGTTCGGATCGGTGAAGTTCTGCTCACTATGGGTCAATGTCCAGGCGTGTGTGAACACCTCAGCCTGGAGGTGAGATCAGCAACGTGTGGAAGTTATTCTCAACAAAGGATGTTCTTACGCCGGCTGGGACAAATACATCTCCTACATTCATGCCTGTGGACACTCTAGGGAAGCCTTGGCTGCCAGGTGCGTACATTCTGAGTCCTTCGCTGATGACAGCCTGCAGATAGGTGAGTTGCCTAGCTGCTGTAGCGTTGATCTCATTATAAGATGAAAATCTGCTCCGGATTTCTTCCTGAACATGGGCAAGGCATACAGGGTTCCGCAGCAGGTAATATGTTACCGCGGCCAGGAAAGTCGCGGTAGTCTCTGCACCCGCAATACTAGAAGCATGTCAATATACAAGCAGGTTCTGTGTTGAGAGCTTTTATGGCATTGAACACATACGTCAACGTGGAGGCGTGCGCCGTCATTTCCTCCTTTC
The DNA here is from genome assembly GCF_028858645.1 of Bipolaris maydis. Lineage (NCBI taxonomy): Eukaryota > Fungi > Ascomycota > Dothideomycetes > Pleosporales > Pleosporaceae > Bipolaris > Bipolaris maydis. Next base: position 1,769,413 of record NW_027093866.1, on the reverse strand, counting down.
CTATGGTCCCTTCCTCGTACCCTTTGACGACAGTGGAAAGGAAATCATTCCTACTGGACTTTTTTGCTAGACGCCTGTATCATCTTCTCAGCTTTACGGCAAATTGCAGTTTGTTTTTGGATCTTACTGTTCAATCTTTCTACGACTGTACTGAGAATTCTGGTTTTGCACGGCCAGTGTTGATGGAAACAGAAGTTTAGCTAGCCCTGCGACGAACGGCAAACGACGAAGATTATCAATCAGCGTGATGAAGTAGAGATGGCTGACTAAAATCTCTGACCAGCTATGGGGCTTCCCTGTGACATGGCTCAAGTTAGTCAATAACACGAACTAATTTGCTTACCAGAAACCCACCAGCTTCTACGCTGTGAAACGACTCTCCGAAAGCCATTTCGCCCACAGTATCAAAAGCAACCATTTCGTACCACTTGGTCATGTTGAGACCGTTCACCTGCACTCCATCCGTGCCAAGTTTATCAATGAATTGGTCAACTGCTTTGGTGATAATGTCTTCTTGCTCCAAAAGAACCCTGGTGGAAAAGGCGGCAGAAAGCATCTTGCGCATCCGACCATGTTCATGCGGATCGCGCTCGCTCCCGATGCATAAAGATTTGAAGCCAGCCCCAAATACGTCATAGAATTCACTCTTGATGGGAGTGGGTGCACCGCCAACGCGATGTCCGTAGATGGCTTTCCACGACTCAACGGACGCAAAAGACAATTCGTTAGGCGATACTCGAAAAACGTGGCCTTATAAAGTTTTAGCAATAGGTTCGCTCCAAGGAAAATCTCAAGGGCCTACCGTATTTACGGTGCTGTGACTCGATAGCAAGATGAAAGCGACCAGTCTGCGAATGATAGATTCGCCATAGCTGCTCTAAGTCAATGCTAACACTACTGGAAGTGCGGAGTTCTGGATTCACTTACCAAACTGGACCTTGCCAACAACGGCCCAGGAAAGGACGCAAGTTTGTGGAAATAAACATTATAGATGCCCATGGCCAAGACATATAAAACAATCTGTTGTCTAGTCAGTTTACAATGCCTATGCTGCATTAGTGGTGTTGTGCTAACTTACGATAAGGAAAGTAAGAATGAGAACAGCTGGCGGATTTGCCTTAGCAGCGATCAATAGAAAATTAGAGAGACTCTCCATCGGAGATCGCACCTGCCCAATCATTTCGTGTTCAAGGGGCAGATATCCGTTTGGCTTTAAGAAAGTGTACCAATTTTGTCTCCAGTATGTGAGATGCGGCAACTCTTTCTCATATATGTATGCTTGGAGTAAAGTTGACACTCTGTTTTAGTGTCGAATCTTGGAATGCAAACTCTACCCATATTAGCGCTAGCTGAGCTGAGCATTACCCGATACAATGGTAACCGTGGCGCGCGGTTGAGGCTGCTCGCCGATGCAAGACTCGCATAAAGCCTAGAACAGTATAGTCAATCATTGGCGGAATTGCTCATTCAGGACAGATGCGTTACTGAAACTGCACGACATATTGTTTTTCCAAGAAGTAGACCACAACTCTAGTAAAATTGCCATGAATTCAATATAACAGTAACGCCTAAAGAAACGGCTAAGCTGCAGCAACCTGTATACCGCATATGCTTTCTGCCTATGTACTATCTTGATGTAATGATAAGTCTACCCGGTGGTAGGTGCATTGTACCGGAGCGTGGTCTTGCTCCAAATCTCGTTTCCGCTGATTTGGTACTCCAGACCTTTGATGTACCGCATTAGATTCTCGCTATGTGGAAATCTCTCATCTTGCCTTCGCTTCTCAACAAGATATTCATGCTCGTACTCCCACTCGCGGCACATGACCCACAGCACTCTCTTTGCTGCTGCATATGTGAGAGACGTCTCGTCTGCCAAAACCTGGACTGCCGAGCAAAGCGCCGAGCCTTCGGGATGACCTGTCTGCGCAGCCAGAAGCTCCTTGTCCCAGCTCAGAATGTCGTTGAGGACAGAGAGATGCTTGGCAACGTTTTGTTCAATGGGTTGAACGGATACGAGCTCTTCAGGCGAAACTTGGAGACCCATTGAGAACCTCATTAGAGAGCAGAGAAGTCTGTGAAAGGGCATGTTAGTGTTGCCATATGTTTCCGCGAAGGGATATTACTCACGCCTTTCCGACATCTTTCTCTCTGTAGATTAGGTAGGGACCCATGCCACGAATCGTGAGTCGGGCTTTGTCGGTCTGGGCACGCATGAAAGTGAACGTCGGCTCCAGGACATCGTCGGCTAATTGTCTATCATGAGACCTCATGTTCTCCCATAGATCGTACATGATCCACTCTACAGGGACACTGCGGTCTGGTTGGACATCACCGCGAGCAATAGGCATGAGTTTCTCGTTGTAGGCACATCCCTCTTCGAGAGACATGTCTTCCAGTATATCTGACGAAATGATAAGCCAGAGAGAAAAAACCTCACTAGTTCTTTGAGTTCAAACATACCATCGATTAGAAACAGAATTGTCAGAAGCCTGCAGGCGAGATGGATGCGATCGTCAAGACTCAAGGGAAAGTAAAGACATGTGACACGCGAGAAGCCTGCGGCGACAAACTTCTTCCTGTCTTTGGCTGTCTTGAACGGCCAGTGGGTGAGAAAGTACCCATCAACTTCGGCTGTGATCTGCTTTTCCAACGGATGACACTTCGCAACGAAACGAGAGGGTGGTGGCACAAACTCTGAGCCAGACGGAAAGGATACTGCCGGTGCTGTGCTGCCAGATTTCTGCTGAATATTGGCTTGCTTGCCGAGGAAGGCAGAGGGGCCATTATAATCGTGCAAAATGGATGGAGACATTGTGAAGTGTGCGACGCAGTTCTGATGGAACAAAGTGTTGTATGAAAGGTTAAGGAAGGATGAGATGATGATTCCAAAATTCTCAAATATTGCACGAGATCTTTGCTGCAGTCAAGATATAATAATTCTTTACGCGGCCTTGAATCACTTGGTATCAATTAGGCCTTTTTTGCGTATGTCGATGTTGCGAGCTGGTATGTGGCATCGCGATGCTCGGCAATGTCCTATCTGGGTCGTTCCCGACCTCTTGCTACTCATACAAAGAAGTATCGCCTGGCGAAAGCATTCAAAATCTCTCATATTTGCTGCATCTCCGATGACAGGCTCGAAGAACCAAAAATCGAGACGTTGACCCGGATTCGAAGCTCCGTGACTCCGCTGGCCTTTTCCGAAAACATGACATCCCTTCACTTCACTCTGGACGACATCCCGAGTTTGCACGGCAAGCGGGTCATCATCACCGGCGCATCCTCTGGCATTGGACTCGCTGCAGCTCATCTCTTCGCACAGAAAGGAGCATGGGTGCTCAATCTCGATATCAACCCGCCTCCAAGCGGACAGCTGGAAGGTGTTGAGTTTTATCAATGCGATATATCAAGCTGGACCAGCCTTCTGGGTGCTTTTCGATATGCTGGCGACATTGACATGGCCGTTTCCAACGCAGGCGTTTCAGAAGAGGTTGACTATTTCGCCGATACTTTTGATCACACGACTGGAGACATGATTGAGCCTGAATATCGGGTGCTGGATGTCAACCTCCGCGCGGCTGCAAATTTTATCAAACTCTCGATCAGCCATTTCCGCCGCCGTGCATGCCAAGGAAGCATTGTCATCACCTCAAGCGCGACGGCATATGCGCCTGAACAGTCCCTTCCCGTATATAGTGGGTCTAAGCTAGCTGTAAGATCGACTTCCCTTGGGATCAGTCTAGATTCATGTTCGCTGACCTGGTCGTTCTCTGAATATGCAGCTTGTGGGAATAATGCGCGCGCTAAGGTCCTCGTTGGCCAATGACAACATCACGATAAATTGTGTTGCACCCGCCGCCACCATCACCAGCTTACTGCCTCAACACTTAGCGGACCCCATCATTGCTGCTGGGCTTCCTGTAAGCTCAGCAGAGTTTGTTGGACTTGCTGTCGTGTACTCTGCTATTGCGACGCAGCAACATACGGTCGAGCTTTATGGAAAAGACAGTCTTTGCCAGGCGAAGAAGCCATGCCGCTGGAATGGACGAACCATCTTAACCTTGGGAGACAGATATACAGAGCTTGAAGGGCCCATAGCATCCCTGAGGACCAAATGGTTCGGACTAGAGAACACGGAACTCACTCGCTTGCAACAAGCAGCCACTGATTTTCGGTTTGATGTTTAGCGAATGTAACCCTGCTTGTTCGAAGCAAAAAATGGTACAGCTTAATCAAACCTGCTCTCCTATCAGCTCTGTGATTTCGGTCCCTTTTTGTACGGCTCGCTTGTGTTACAAGTAATAAAGAAGAATTCTTTCCTTAACAGGGATGGCGAGGTTGAACGTCAACCACGTCCACGTCAGAAGGTAATGAGCAACACGGGGCGCTGATCACGTGATCGATATCTCGCTAATACTTGAGATAGTTATACTAGCACTTTTATAGCTAGAGCTACCTAAGGTAGCTTCTTATACTCCGTAGTAACGACTGCGAGAACACCTAGACCTCCTACCGCTGCCCGACCGTGATATATACAGCAATTTCGGTACTTCGCCGAGGGATGACACATTAGGTGAGATGCTGGGTTGTGTAAGTGGTCCATCAGAACTCTCTACAGCAATTGCGCGGCATAATGCTCCCCTGCTCGGGCGTTTTGAGCGATCCAATGGTAAGCTGACATGCCGCCTGCTCTTGACGAGACCAACACACAAGGCGACTAATCTCGCACGAGATCCTTTTAGATCATAAGCATTGGGTATCATTTCTTGTGAGAACAGTCATCGTGTGTGGCTCGACAGCTGTATTTGCAGTTTTCTTTTTTTGGTACTCAGGAGGCGGTTGGGCCGTCGGGGACGGCGGCACGGTAGGCAACGATTTAACGTAGTATGGACTCTCGTTTTCAACGCCCCCCCCCCCGTCACAGTATCTGGACTAGCCCCAAACACGGAGCCCCCACATCGCCAAGCAGTTCACATCAGTAGCGTAAGTCTTGTCTGCCTACGAAATGGTGGGCTGACTGCTTGAATCTATACAGGATACTTGGCACAATGCGGGCCGCACCTTTATCTTCATATGCAGGGTCGTGACTCCCGGCGCGTAGGCGTTATGGCATTCCAGTCCCACGTATCAGCTAGTGAGCCAACTCGCTGTAATGTTTTAAGGCTTCCCACTCTCCATCCAGCTTCCTTTTCAAGATCAGCACTCCGCGGACTATTGCCACTCGACGTGTCCTCAAGCTGCAGGCTGTTTGCGAACTTTGAGTTCACCGGTACTCGGTCGCGAGCAAAGACGGCCGCTCTGAAACTGCCTTGATCCACAACAACACATCACTCCACAGCAAGAAGCTCATAGACAACCATGCGCTGACCGAGATCTTATTCGGACCCTTACAAATCGATCCAATACCAATAGGTGCGATTTCATCCTCAACATAAATACCTAGGTTAAAGGAGAGAATGTGTTTTGGCCAAAAAGCGCATCTAGAACGGTCTGTCCAGTGCAGGTTCAAGGTATAGGATCCTGTCGACTTGCCTCCTAGTCTGACACAATATCCGAATTAGAACAGCCCCCGTCAAAAGGATGATATTATTTGCCACCAGCCGCCTTCGCCATGACACAGTTGAAAAGACATATTTTGTAGATGAAAGTTGTAGCGTTGTGGTTATATACTTAAATGCTACAAAAAAGAAGGTTACACAATTTTATACTACTAGTGCGTACTGGCATCTTTTGTAGGGATTGTAGTTTTGCTCCGGATATCCAGTCAAATTGAGAGCTCGCCTGGGTGAACGAACTCTGACCCATCGGGCAATAAGCTCGGGTGCTCGCTTCAGTGAATGGACCCTGATTTCTCACGAGATGGAACGATGCCTATCTGAGACTAGCGCTGTTTATGGTCACTCACATACATAAAGTTTCCCCAACTTCTGCAGTGCAACCTCAGTCAATGCACAACTTCTTTCGTATTCGTACGTTCGAAATCGGTAAAATTAGGTGATGGCTGATCAAAATGTTCATGACGTTCAAATGCGGTAGCCAGGAGAACGCAACCGAGATGCACGACGTTCACGCGACAGATCGCATGGGCCGGCCTAATAACACATCCCATGTAGCGTGCAATTCCTGCCGCAAGAAAAAGGCAAGTTCCTTATTTCTGAAAATGACGGCCATGATTTGTTCCTGAAGTCTAAGACTGTAACTACAGCTTCGATGCAGCCGCGAGAAAGTGGGATGTCGTCGGTGCCAACAGCGCGGCACACGATGTGTATACGATACCCAGAAGAGTCGAGGGGGTAGCAACAACAAGCGGCACGAAGTGACATCAGCTGAGGCTGAGCGTCCAGAGATAACAGGCGGAGATAATGGTAGCGATCAGCAACCTGAGACAGTTGCTCAAGGGAGCGGACACCCTTGGGATGATGATGATTCGTCTTGCATCCAAGTAGCAGTTCCCAGCATAGCACCGGCACCGACACAGCAATCTCAAGGTCAAGCGGTGTCATCCAGCTCAGATGTCGGATCACGCAACGACAGCGGCACCACTACCACCACCAAGGGAAGCAGCAGCGATCGTAGCAATAGAGAGATTGCACGCCAGAGTGGGCCTCAAATCCAGCAAGACAGTTTTCAGCAGGTTGTTTCTCAAACAGGTGCAGTAGAGCAAAATACTCAGACTATTGCAACATGTCCCGAAGACTCTGATACCGGATTCTTCCTTGACTTTGCGGAAGAATATTTGAACAATACGCACGGTGGCTTTGTTGAACTACTTGATCCATTCGATCCGGATGGGCTTCTCTCGCACAACCACATGCCAGGTAAGCTCCGACTGATATGTTTCGTCTCGTATGAGGCGCGCTCACTGCATCGCATGCTAATCCAGTGCCATAATAGTTGAAAATTCGTCCAATCCCACATTGACTCAAGTCGGCAATTTCAACAACAAGGAAAGAGGATCAGGCGGTTCAAGTCGCGCGTTTAGCTACGACTCAAGCCAGTACCAGGCGCTCGCTCCCCTGGACCAACCGATGCGGACCTCCTCTTCCAAGTCTAGTAGTGTCTCCTACTCCAAGTCTAGCAGTGTCTCCTACTCCAAGTCTAGCAGCGCCTCCTACTCCAAGTCAAATGTATCTGACTCAAATCGAACACCATCTTCAGGCTCGTCACGTAACGGCATGGACATCGATACAGATTCATACGAGGATTCCAGCAACAGCTACGACGATGGAGACTGCGAATGCATGGACATGGCTCTACAGATCCTCGAAGAAGTCGTCATACCCCCTGTAGGTGCCGACTGGGCTATGGCGGAGAACACAATGTTTCTTCTCAAAAACAACATTTCTCGGTGCCTCGTCCTGTCCCAATGTCGCGGGTGCCGACAAGAGTCAGGCATCTGTATGCTAACACTGGTGATATATGAGAAGCTCATGACTGGGTTTGAGGAGGTCGCACAATGGTGGAGCAAGCAAGGCCATCCTCAAGGAGCCCGGGGCGATAGCCGTAGTCGCAGAGAAAGACATCATCAGCCACAGCAGCAACAGCAAAAAGAACAACAACAGCAGCCGCAACAACACCAAAGATCGTCTGGGTCGAAGCAACTCCAACAAAAAACCCGGATTACAATGGGGAAGTATCAGATCGATACTGCCGAAGAGCACCGTGCTGTGTTTGCGACCATCATTACCTGCCAACTGCAACGACTCGCCGGGCTTTCATTGTTGATGATGCAACATAGCAAGAAGGCAAAATGGCTGGCGCATGTGCAATATGGAGAAGGACTGCGTCTCAGGATAAAGAAACTGGAGAAGACATGGAAATGTTGAAAAACGGCCAAGGAAGTCACATTTCTACGACCTTGGTGGTTTTCTTGATGCTTCCATGGTCGAGGAAGGTGGGGGACGCAGTGGTAACACTTCTGTGCGCAAAGGTGAGATGCTCGAATCCTACCAAAGTAGATGCCCAGATAGACTTTAATGGAACAACAACAATACTTGATCCTTCCGTAAACGATCAGGTATATGCCTGTCAGATGATGAATAAAATATTTCGGAAAATCTAGGATTTTACTGACCCACAGAGTGTTTAGTCAGCTGCAATGGGCGGCGTCAGCTCCAGCTCAGCCCCCAATCAACAAAAAATCACTAACGAGCTCCTCAATCACTCGTTCAATAAGGGTTACTCTGCACCAACAGTAACATCACATCCAAAACATTCACAACTGATGATGCTCCTGGCCATGTCTATATATGCTGAAAACGAGCATCAGCAACTTGAATGACACAATAGTTATGTGCAAAGAGAAGCTTGAATTGAGGCAGACTTTTTCAAAAGTAAGGCTGGCGACGATGCCTCTGAAGAGGGAGCAGGCTGAAAAGCTGTATTTTCGGTTGGTACGCTTTCCATTGACATGGCAGACTCTTCTTCTACACTGCCCACGTCAAAATCGCCGCCGACAGTCTCCGTGTTAATATCTCCGTTTCGCTGAAGCACTCTAAGTTATGTTCTGATACCTAAATGCTTGGCGTAACTGATGGCGATTGTGCTGCTTGCAGCCTTGCTTTTGTGGCATCTTGTTAGCTACACAGCCAGGCCCAAGCCAGCGATTGGTAGGAAGAGGTAGCGCAAAAATCGCTCCGCCGATCTGCAGCTGCAGGTCTCACAGTTGCCTACCAAAGCTGAAAAAGAAGAAGGGCCCAAGACACGAATAATGTGGCATGTGATCCAGACTTTCAGCTCTATATCTCCAGCAGCATGCTCTAACATGCGAAGAATTTATCGACTATGGAGCCCTTTACTTCCCACATGGTAGCATAAATCAAGAAGCTCATTGCAAAGCCGCCACATTAAGACACCAGCAAGTTTTTGGACTTCTGGATGACTGGAGGCTTTTGGGTCATGAGCCGAACTTTATTCGCTTCCCGATGCAAGTCCTGAATCACTTATACAACCGCTATTTCCTGTTGAGACCTTTAATTACTCTCAAAAAACAACGGTTAAAACGAAACGATGATCATTTTGCTAGCACTTGAGAGAAATGGATTTGACGTCCTATTATCTTTTCATCTCCTAGAGTATTCTTTAAGACAAAGGAAGGGTAGATATACATCGACGTGAGTCTTCACATAATTAGCTTTCTACACTTCAATTTGTATTTTGGAACTTTATGAATCTTGGCACGAATGGTTCTTTTCTAAAAAAAACCCACCCTTCAATAAATCCTATCCTCGCCGATCTGGTTCATGGATTTAGAATAAAGGAGAAAGACTAAGGAATTCAAAAGATCTAGCGAAGCAATGACAGAGCGTGCAACAGCGAATTGATTGTATTCCTCACTGATGATACCAAATCGCGTAACCTGCATACAACCCATCAAGCTAGGAATCTATCGAGAGGCTCATGCAGTACCTCATGGAGAGCTTTATAGGATTATTGACGGCTTTGAGGCTTTATTTGTCCCCCCCTCCCGGACATTGAAAAACCGCCTAAGACAGTGTTAGCAAGAACGTTGCATTAATTTCACCGGAGAGGAAAACATACAAGACACCCACGATCATAACGTGCTTCGACTTCATTGTTTGCATCTTTGGGTTGAACCGGAGCACTGACTGCAAGTGCAGCGAAGATTAAGGGGAGAACAAAAGAAAGCTTCATATTGGTGATCAGTAAAGGGGCGTGAAGAATAGGACTGTTTGTATGTGTGAATGCGGAGTAAAATTAAAAAAAAATTGTGCCAGGACGTTTAGCTATTTATACTCTGTTATGAAAACCTCCCTCTCTCCACTGTATAAACAGTAAAAAAAGATAGCCATCATCTTGAGCCGCCGCTGAAACCAACCGATTCCGCCGCTCCGAGAGGATTCGGGTTATTAGGAGGGATGAATTACCGAAACAGACTTCGATTGGTGCAAATGACTCTAGACCATTGTAGTTATAGGGAAAAATCATATGTCAAGGCCGCTAGTAAGGGGGTGTCAAATAACTAGCGTAATAACATACCTATAGCTGGAAATTACTATGCCGTTTATAGTGTAGCGTCTGGTGGAATAACTATAAGGAGATAGCCTCGTATTTCTCTTTACTGAATCAGGGATAGAGTTACCCAAACAAGAACACAATAGTCATCAGCGGTATTTCTACATACCGGGATTAAGCCTACCATCGCATTATGATGATTGGCAGAGGTAATTAACGCACGGATCCAACCATTGGCACCGTAAGCACTTGAGATCAAGACTTCTCTAACCTCCGGTAACACTACAGATTGCGTATTCACGGCAGTAATACGGAGGAGGTGAGAAGCTGCAAGGCAAGACAACCACATATTATCCAGGGTACAGCGTGGGTGACCTCAAAGGCATTCTTGCCTGTGGGGGTTCGATATCGCAAATAGCTTCTGCAATGAACACAGTCAGTTTAGCAGTTGTATAGTGACACTACAATGATTTCTGCACTCGCCTACTGGCGATATCTTCTCAGTGAATGTGCAAAAAGATTGAGCAAAGTATCGTATTCTTATTATAATTTTGCCGAAGAAAAGAAATAAAAGCTCCCCGGTCTGGATGGATGAACAAAAATCATAATTCTGACGCCCATGTCATCTACTTATGGGTAACTATGTACTTATATGCAACAATTTAGTCGGATGAGATGTTCCGACCAAAAAGGACCTCCACGTCACCAGAACCAAGAGGATCTGCATCGGCGCAATCAAACGTTCTGTCCGTGCTCCATGCGAGAATAGCGTGCATTGAATATGACTGATTCCATCATCATCACTACTGTTCTAAAAGTACTCAGTGGCAGTAGCTGGGATAGAGCCAAGATTCATGATAGTGATAGACAAGTCGTATAAGCGATGGCATTGCGAGTAATAGTCCCGAAATTGGTCATACAAACTTTGAACAAGCTAGTAAAATCGCATCTTTCCTTTTGCATTACCGAGACTTGCTTGTACCATGCTCAAATATCGCATAACGTCACCTAGTAAGATATCGTGAACATAACCGAAACACTACTACCAAGGCAAGATAGCCACTGATTTTGTAAAAAACTACTAAGCTTGCGAAAAGCGCCAAGTAAAACCATCAACCATGACCATTTCCAGCCTCCTACTCAAGCGGCTCCAAAGCCCCCTTCCCACTAATCTTGACGACCCTCGGTTCCCTCACCAAACTCTTCTTTTCCTTCAAGCCCTCGGCATCAACCCAATTCCCATGCACCTGCGCCTTGAGATGAATCGGCAACTGTACAATGGCGACGGGCCTCTCAAATTCGCGCGTATCAATCACTACAATGTCGTTCTTGTTCGTCTCTCGCCGCTCCACCATGGCCACGATCCAGCCGTCACCCTCGGGCGCATCGTCGGAGCGGGGGATAAAGGCCGGCTCCTGGACCAAGGAGCCGTCGCCGGCGTAGAAGAAGCGCATGTGGCCTGTCTGGGTGTCTTTCATGGCGAGGGCGTTGAGGCCGTGGAAAATGTTTTTGCCGCCGTCGGAGCGCGAGGGCATGAAGGCGTCGAGGAAGATGTAGCGGTAGGGTTTGGTGTTGAAGCGCTCGTCGATGCGGGGGAACTCGCAAGGGACATCCACAATGACTTCAGGATCGGGGACGCGGGTGTCGGTGGGCTTGGTAAGGTCAAGTTCCCAACGCACGAAATCTGCTTTTGCGTCGGGCGCAGGCATTCTTCCGTCCTCGGAAGGGAAGAAGGGGAATGCATTGTCGTGAACGCGAGAGGTTTCGATGTAGAGTTTGTGGTCTTCGTCTTCCCATGCTCCTGCAGTGTGTACGAGCATGCAGTTTTCCCAAGGATACACCCTCCACTCGCCTTGCTTCCAGCCAGGCGGGAGCTTGGTGCTCTTTCTGCGCGGTATGACGACGAAAGTTGCAGGGCGGTCGTAGTTCCATGCCCAATGTTGACCGCCACGTTTCATACGTTCGACATCGGCTTCAAAGGGCCACAGCACAAGAATCAACCAGTTCGGAGTGATGGCGCAATCATGGATGGAAGCAACCCAAGGACCCTGGATCCATTGTTCGTCCTTCTTCTTCCCCTCCTTGTCTAGCGTATACACGACAATATCTCTTGTCGCAAGACCCTTTGCTTCATAGCCAAAGACGACCAATTCATCCGTGTATGGGTCCACCTTGGGATGCGCGGTAAATGTTTTGGACTTGACTTGGCCAAAGGGATCATATACACCAGTCTCAAGGGTGTTGGGATCTACTGAGTAAGGCAGGCCTCCTTCCTTGAGTGCTAGTAGATGACCTGCCCAGAAAAAAAGGTTTGTGTTTGCTGTTGAGTCGACTGCGGCGCGCACACATGGGTGATGCGTATAAGGGTTGCGGTAAAGGCCAAACATGGCCTTGTTGGCCCGGCGTTCAATCAAATAGCGCTCCGTCTCAACATACTTCAACTTCATATCCACTCTTCCATCATGGAATCGAAAGGCGGAAATGTGGCCGTCTCCATCAAGAGGAACATTGTTGGGATGGGGCGGGACGAATGGGTCCGCCATGACGCGGTAAAAAGTACCATTTAGCTCTTTTGGAATCTCGCCCAAGACGACCAAATCGCCTACTTCACCCTCCAGACGGCAAGGTGCACCTCCACCTGCGAGATCCAGAGCAACGGGCCATTTTGAGGTCAGTCCGTGAAAGATGTCGTCGGTCTTTTGCTGGGACGTTTCTTTCAAGCCAACATCAGAGGGTGTTGGTGGAACGACAGGTTGTTGAACATCCACGGTGGCCATTTTGCTAATGTCGTGAGTTCTGGAGTGTGAATCTCACTCTCTTCCTTGCACATGCTTTTTAAAGATTGCCCCAGCATCGCATGAGAAGTCCTTGTGGAAGCTGTGGGGCAATTGCCGATGTGGTGAAGAGGGATACAGACGCCCCACCCCCGCATTAGAGATCTTGGAGTTTCGGGTAGGGCCGACTGTAAGAACATAGTCATTGCGCATACCCGGCCCGCTGGATCTTCATGAGGGGCCATACGAAGCTAGAAGCGTAGGAGACTTCCTTTCAGATGACTACTAACCTGTTATGGTCAAGATATGTATGGGAAGGGAGAAACCGGACGAATCATGTATGGGACAAAGCGTGAGCAGCAAGACTTAAATAGTTGCGGGCGAAGGGAGCTAACGTGAAATACACAGCAACATTTCAGCCACATAAAAACACCCCACACGAGCAAGATCCTGGCATTCGACAATACGAAGCGATTCGTATTATCTCTGGGGTTAATTCTGGAGATCAAGGAGTTCTCTCGATCAGTCAGCTCAAACAAGTTGGAGTGCCTGCACCACCTTGTGTATTCACGTGACCGGAGATGATCAACACACGACGTCATCAGTCGGCAATTCACCTAAGCAGCACCAACTAAATCTTTCGTGCCAACATATCATCTCACCAAGTTGTGTTTAGGCATGTACCCGGGATTACTGAAAGATAGGATCGGATTAAACCTTCTATTGTCTAGAGTCTAATTTCATTTGCCTCGTTTCATTTCGCAAACCAAACTGCGCAAGCCTTAAGCCTTGGTCTTGGACCAGACCAATCCTCCAGCGTGGACGCCAGTGCCCGGCTCAACGGTCTTGCAAGTGGTGAAGCTTTGCCACAAGTCACCGAAAAAGTTGGTCTTTTGCTGGATGTAGCGTTCGCCAAGAAGAGGGGCAATAGCCCAAGTGGCCTCCTCGGCGTGGTAGAAGGGAATGCGTCTAATACACGTCAGCTGGGCTCAGCGCGAAGAGTTGGAGTGACCAAGACATGGTGGTGGCTCGGTATAGGTCAAACTTACGGGAACATGTGGTGAACGACGTGGTACTCAATGATGCCGTGGAAGATGTGGCGGCCAATGAAGCCAAAATCACGGTCCACAGTTGAGGCAGCGCCCTTGATAAAAGTCCAGTTGTCAGCCTCGTAGTGAGGAGCCTCGGGGTGAGTGTGGTGAAGGTAAGTAATAGCGACTGTGGAGAATTAGTTTTCACTACTTTGCAGCTCGGGGGAACGACACGCTTACCGATCCAGTGGTTCATCCAGAGGTAAGGGAGACCATACGCGAGAAGAACGGTCGAAGTTCCAACGCTGCGGGACCAGACATACAGAGCAGTCATTGTGAGGATGAGGCCGACATTGCTCAGAGCGACAAAAGGAGCCTCAGACGGGGTGAATACGTGGGCAGTGGGATCCAAATGACTTTGCTTGTAGCGGGAAGAAGTGTAGCGGTCTCCCTTGGTCAAGCTCTTCTTGCCAGCGCCGGCGTTCATCAGAATGTAAGCTGGCCAGCCAAGGACTTGGTGGAAGATGAGAGAAGCGACCGTGATGATGGGCGTGTCAGCGGCTGAGTGGTCCATGATTTTCTCGAGGAGGGTTGGCTTGGTCTTCTTGGCCTCGACGTCGGACTTGCGGTGGGGCACGAAGACGGTGTCCTTGTCCATGTGGTTGTGGTATCGGTGGTGGCGGGCGTGGCTGAACTTCCAGCTGAAGAAGGGGACCATCAACATGCAGTGGAGGAACCAGCCGGTAATGGCGTTGACGGTGAGGTTCTCGGAGAAAGAGTCATGGCCGCAATCGTGGGCAAGAATCCAGAGACCAGTGAAGAAACAGCCCTGGACGAAGCTGTATAGGGCCCACAGGGGAACTGTGACGAACCAGGGAGCGTCTAGGCGAGACAGGGGCACAGCAGCGTAGAAAAGGGAGAAGACGACAATGAGATCACGGACGACGTAAGAGAAGGAGCGAAGCATGGAGCGCTCAAAGCATTTTGCGGGAATGGCATCCTTGAGGGTCTTGACGTCGGGAATGGGCCGGACATCGGCCACAGCCGTAAGCCTGGTCTTGACAGGAGCCTCGTGGACACGGTGCGTAGTCGTAATCATGGTTGGGAAGAAAGGGAATGGAAGGGACACTCGTTCAGACACGGGGCGGGACGGTGGTCAGCCTTTTGTACCGATAGCGGCTGGGTTGAGCACGAAAACTCTGCCCCTTGATACAGCCTAAGCTCAACGGACCCGACATACGTTTCAACGTCGCGAGGGCAGCGATGTGCACCAGACACCGCCTTCGTGTCTATGGCGGTACGTAACAGTGGGTCTCGAACCGAGATTTCAACGTTGGCGCACAGCCCGCCCTAGCTGCCCCAGGGGTGAACACGTTGCGGTGAGCCGTGTTGGAGAGATGGCAAGATAGCCGACCAGAGGGCCAGAGGAATATGGGAGCAAGCCAATGCGTGGGATTCGATATCTACGCGTCATTGAGTCTGATGTGTTGTTTTTGTCGAGGGGGCTTAGCGAGAAGGAGAGTTGCATTCTCGCACCGTAGGTACCTTTGGCCGTCGGTCTTGCAAAAAAAAAGGGTTCAGGGTCCAGGAGATGAGCCGCAAGGTAACCGGATTGGGACGAGATAACACGAAGCCCCGTGGGCCCTGAAGATCTGCTACGGGGCTCATCAATTCCGAAGAGGCCCAGGCGCGGATGGTGGGCCCTAGGTTGGGTTTTTCCGCCGCACGCACGCACGCGGGTTGGTGTGCGTGAGGATGGGGATTCCAAGGAGTGAAGGAGACTGGGCGGGAGTGGCAGGGCATCGTGACGGCCCGGCGTGGGAGTGAAGCAGCACTCTCTGCTCACTCACTCACATTGTCGCTGGATGTCTCGAGCAGATGGAGCACACCGGCCTGGGGGCTGGAAGGGGGATATTCTGCCCTCAGCAAAGGCCCAAGGTTTTTGCCCCCGGAAAATGGTGGTCTAGGCTTGGCATGCTAGGGCGTTTTTAGGGGTTTTGGTTGTGCCTCGCTTAGGCCGAGGCCGCTGTTTCGGGAGAGAATGCGAGCAAAGGCCTCCACTCCACCTTGACAACACCTGCCCTCCCAGCCTGCACTCCCCCACGGCCAACCACAGCCACTCGTAGCAAAAGTGCTCGCAAGCAATACCACATGTCGCCGTCGGCATGCAATGGCGACTCTTGCAGCCCACGTCGGCTTGGGCTGCGGCATGCAGCCACCCCCTGCTGCGTTATGCACTCTGTCAGACCCTTCGCGTGCTTCCTAAATTCCCCGAGCCCGCAATCGCTCGGTGCCACACTCGCCAGACTGATGTTTGGTCGGATTGCTGCATCTGACCGTCCAAGTATAAGTACGCCTCTATGCCGATATGTACTTACTCGTCTTCACCCTGCAGCCAGCGAATAGCAAGTACCGAAACAGTCGCCGTCTCCAGCCCGTCCCTGGCTACACGGTCGCCGGATGGTTCGAGCTTCTGCACGCACACACACACACACACACACACACATGCACACGCCATTTGTTCCAACACTTGCATTACTAGTGCAGCCCATCAACGACCGTTATGGTAGGTAAATAGGGCGACTGTGGGCGGCAAAGCAACTGTCGTGGACGTGTCCAATCCCTCACCCACAAGACAACGAATCACGTGCGCCCCCGACACCAGGCCAAACTAATACCTATAATCCGACAATTCCACGGCCAGGGATCGCACTTTTAGCCAGCTTAATGACACCAATCACTTGTATCATCTGGCGGTGGAACATGGCCTCTGCAACATGAGCTTATCTGTATTCATCCAGCCCGCATGTGACGATGGGCTGATTCTCCCGCAACACTCTGACGAAGAACATCTCCTGCCGGGACCCAAAGTTGACCAAAATCTACTGCAGCTCCTCAACCTGATCGGACCCAAATACTTCTCTACCAAATCCATGGACCTGGGTAGCAAAGGCCAGAACATGCTTCGACATGTTTCTTCCTGGAAGATGTCTCGATGACAAAACATGCCAGAATCTCAACATATGCATGCCAAGCTGGACAACTACAGTAGCTCTGCAAGGGACAGACGGGTTCGTAATCGTCATACAAGCATCTGGTCTACGATTAGTATCATTTTTCTTATCAACGCCCACCCCGCATCAAAATCAGTCCTTAGATGAGTGGGAATGGATTTCTTCGGAGGATTTGCTTCACGCTATGACACCGAGTCTTTCCGACCCGCATCTTGGCTACTAGGCGAGCCAGCCGAGACCGGCAAAATCCCAACTTGACACGATGAAGCCTGTAGCTGGTATTCTTTCAATAAACAGCCTACATAGGTTTCTCGAGAAAACGACATCATGATCGAGAATCACAAAAAGTCCTCGTCCATGTATGCGTATAACAGAAGGTACATGTAGTCAAAGTGGGGCTATCGGCACACTGTCGACAATTAAGGTCTACGGCCATTCAGCAAGCGAGGCCTGCAACAGCATCGCAGCGCCCCAGGAAATAAGAATGACAATCGCCTTGGTGATGTGAACGAGGTTGAAGACTAACCAGCTGCTCTTCAGAAGCTAATGATCGACGCAGTGTGTGCGAGTCACGTGAATAAAATATCGCCAAGCCCAAAGCTATCCACTGTAGGTCTGGAGATGGCAGTCATCTAGAACATCATCGGTATACCCAATAAAGTACAAATCAAGCGAGCAGAGAAAAAGTAGTGCAAATTTGGAGTGAGGTATCCCTGAATCACACTCGCTTCGATTAATCCTCATGATCGCTTCGGTCCCCCAAGGATGTTTTCATTCTTCGTTCACATCATAACTCCATTCATTCGATCCCTACCTTGGCTAACGATATGCCATCCCATATTTACTTTGAGTGATCGGGCATACGCCTTTTAGATCGAAACTTGCGTCAGAACTGCGCTCAAGCACCGATTGCCAGTATGTACTGTGTTTGTGTTCAATAGCGAAAAGCCATGGCTCACGTAGCTATCCAGATATATACGCATGTTCAAGAAAAGGGCAGAATAACAGCAATTCTTTTCTTCCGCCTGCCGATGGTCAAACCGGGCACTAGAGGCAACTCAGCCCGTTCTTACAACTCAAATGCCCCCAGTGCGCATCATGACAAGGCAGTAAACCCCAACCGTGTGCAACCTATAGTTCTGCGACTCGCTATTCGATTACGCAATGATTTTTGGCTTTGGCTACACGGTCCATCGACCGCTCAAGTGCGTTGCCATAATAGTGATGATGGGAATAACCTTGCGCTTATCCGATATCACGACACCTCGGCCATCATGAGGGTATCTTATAATCGAGATCACAGTACAAACGTACACATCAGGCCAACATGTAGAGGAATAACAATCACTGTAGAATGATCAAGCGTTGAATTGAGATGGGAGTTTGGAAATCTCAATGATGTCAAGTGAGGTTTTTGGTGCAAATCCTCGATTACTACCAATTTTTTTCCAGGCGTTTTGTCATGCAACAGGATCCTTGATGATTGCACCACTCCATATAAATATAACTGCAGCTTCTATTCAGTTATTGAGTGGTGAATAGGTGGGCCGTTCGTTGTGTCTTTGAGTATTTGATGGTAAATGGATCTTCAGTGGCATTTCGGTGTAGTTGCACATTCCAGCACTCAGAATCCAACAAGTTGATTGAGTAGCATCCTATTTAGCGGCAAGAAGCTGCCCAGCTTCACTACACTACTAGCCAAACAAGAGTTCATTGACAAAATCGATTAGCAAAGCTACGTCAGCAAGAGTGCAATTGCTCTTATAATCATGACAGTTTTCTCAATATTCACCCAATGTCCAGACACATCTTGAGAAGACCAGAAAGATATACAACCACGCATCCCAATCTGCCTTGCAAATTCTCACGTGGCCCAGAACCAAGAAATCAAGTTGCATGGCGTGCATCACAAGCTCTTCCATATAACGTCTTGCACGTGGCTTACGCAGCAAGCTACCCGAGAACCAACCACGACTTCGATCGATCCCAATCTCCACTAGTCTTTTTGCCAAGCCTACAAATATCCACCTTCGCTCATTTGCCTTATTCGTACTACTCCACGTACTAAGTAGCCAAGAGGTGGCGATCGGAGATTCCAGCACCACAAATCGGCAACACACGATGCAATCTGTGCGTGTGTGTGTGTGTGTGTGTGCTCGCGGAAAATCTCAAACGCCGGATTGAAAGAAACAGTTTGCGAGGCGTGTGTTTGTTTTTTTGCGGGGGGTAAAAGTGTGGAGCCGCCTAGCTTGCTTTTCCCCGGATTAATTTGAGATATTCAGGTTGGGGCCTGACGTTTTCCGGCTAATGTGACGACTTCGGTTGCTGTGTCTCGCTTCTGCAGCGAGCTTTGTACTACCCTGAAGGACAATGATGAAAGCGTTGATGCTGTTACGAAAAAGATGATATAAAGTCTGGCTGTCATGGATGGCTGTTAATTGGAAAAATCAGTCCTTGGACTGTTTCTTTGCAAGGTAGGTCTGTTGGTGCTATTGACAGTGGGTTGTGTACAGAATGACCAACACTGCATCGCCAAGCTACGTAGCACGCCTCCTAAAGGGCCTGATTGGTGGAAGTTTCGCAGCATACGAGAACGCCTCTATTCTCAATCGCAGCATTCTTGTAATATCATTTGGAGTATATGAAGAGAGGCAGAGATGCTAGTATCACCAGCAATCAGTTGTTGCCATGAAGTTCTTCAGTGCTTGTTTGGCAGTGGCGGGCTTCACAAGTTTTGCCACTGCAGCTTCTCCTATTGTTCACTCAAATTCGGGTATATATCAAGGTCGTTACCTCGCTGAGTTTGATCAAGATCTCTTTCTAGGCATCAAGTATGCGCCCAAGCCCGATCGCTTCGCTCCTGCCAGACTCATCGATAATGCGCCGAAGAATGTGTATAATGCCACAAAATATGGAGTCGATTGCGTGGGCTATGGTGCGGATACTAACTCACTGGTGGCCGGCAATTTGACTCGAATCGGCGAGGACTGCTTGCATCTCAACATC
The DNA here is from genome assembly GCF_028858645.1 of Bipolaris maydis. Classification (NCBI taxonomy): domain Eukaryota; kingdom Fungi; phylum Ascomycota; class Dothideomycetes; order Pleosporales; family Pleosporaceae; genus Bipolaris; species Bipolaris maydis. The sequence continues at coordinate 1,749,610 of NW_027093866.1, read as the reverse complement.
ATCAAGCCGAGAACGAACGAGACCAACCTCCCAGTTCTCCTGTGGATATATGGCGGCGGCTGGACACAGGGGGCTACGAGTGATCCACGGTAAGAGAGGACCGGAATGATGGGAAATATTTTCTAATCCAGTGCAGGTACAATATGAGTTTCATCGTAGAGCAGTCAGTGCTGAATAAGAAGCCTGTCATTGGCATATCCATCAATTACCGTATGGCCGCATTCGGCTTCTTATACAGCAAGGAGATCAAGAAAGCCGGCGCGGAGAACCTCGGCCTTCGTGATCAGCGGCTTGCAATGCAGTGGGTCAACAAGCACATTTCTGCTTTTGGCGGCGATCCTTCCAAGGTCACTATATGGGGCGAGTCGGCGGGTGCGTATTCTGTGGGCGACCACATTGCAGCTTACAATGGCAACAACAATGGCCTCTTCCGTGCTGCTATACTCGAGAGTGGCGGCGCTGTTGGCCCACCGCTCAACGGAACGGATTGGTACCAGAAGATGTACGACAATCTAACGGAAACGGTCGGGTGTGAAGGTGCAAAGGACACGCTTCGATGTCTTCGCGATGTACCATACGAGACTATTGCACCGTATGGATTTCGAGGCCTGGAATGGTTTCATGTAATAGACGGTAGCTTTGTCCCCAGATACGGACAGCAATCGTTGAAACAAGGAAAGTTTGCCAAGATCCCGCTTATCCTTGGTACAAACACAGATGAGGGATTTGGTGTCAATGGTGTAGACAACGACTCGGAAGCCATTCATGAGCTTGTGCACTCAAAACGCTGGAACGTCAACGAGAGTGTTGCAGAAACACTATTGAAACTTTATCCGGACGATCCAGCGCTTGGGCTACCTTATGGATGGGGCAACCGCACATGGCCGCAGTTTGGGCTGCAATACAAGCGATATCAGAGCATTGCGACAGATCTGACCATGTACGCTCCGAGAAGGTTATTGGCTCGAAGCATGAGCGAGCATGTGGACCGTGTATACTCATATCGGTGGGACGCACCAAAGTTCAACAACACGCCAGATAATATCGGGGTCAACCACTTCTCCGAGGTAAGTGACAGCCCATGTTTGCAATTGTGGGACTTGGTGAGACTGACATTTACAGATACCGTTCGTGTTTGGCAACACGGAACAGCAGATGACACCGTTGGGAAAGGCACCCGAGAACCTCGCGCTCTCCAAGCTTGTGATGCGCATGTGGACGGCTTTTGCGTACGATCTGGATCCCAACGGGCATGGAGGTATGTATTATTGCTCAGATTAGTCTTGGGAAGCTGCTGACAAAAAGTGCAGTGCCGAATACGCCGGAATGGCCAAGCTACGCGGACGAGGCCAACAATTTTGTGTTCCGCAAGGACCGAAGCTATGTCGAAGGAGACAGTGACCGGGAAGAAGGTGTGGCGTATATTAATAGTCTGGTGCGGTGATGATTATAAAGCCGTTGAGTGTTTGGCCATGTACATATGTATATATAGCGCATCTATAGCGCAAGGACATTTGACTGTCTCTTTTGCATCAATGAAGCTGCTGGAATGGTGATATCGTGTGAGTGACGGTAGCATGTGACAGACGTCAAGTGTCACGAGTGAATGCAGGGCGTCACCGGCCTAGACGGTGAGTTGATCAGCCCAGGTGAACCCCAGGCGGCCGTTCAAGCCATTCACTTGATTACTTATGGTGCAATCCAACCAACAAGGGCCCAGCAAAAGCTTCGTCGTAAGTAAAAGGGCGGGAAATGGGCGTCGATGGGCAAGGCAGAGGTAGGGTGAGAGTGAGAGCCGTGCTTATCGATTGTATCGGTGGTGCGGCGCTTACCAAGGACGTAATGCGCGTCGACGTTTACGTTGCATTCTGCGCCATTGCGTTTCAACCGCCGACACTGCATGTCCACTGTTGATCCATACATTCTTAGACTTCAATCTCCTCGACTAACCTTCCCACTGACCCCGTCGCCCAGCTCTAGCAACAGAAATACGCACATACACCTCTCTCCTTCGCCATGTCTACTCGCGGGCAATTCAACACCAAGAACCCCACTATCAAGCGCATACGTACGTATCTGTCCTGCTCGCCAGAGCTGCCGCATAGCTAACAGAATCGCAGTGAAAGAAGCTTCGGAGCTCTCTCTATCGCCCTCTCCAGACTACCACGCTGAGCCGCTAGAAACCAACCTCTTCGAGTGGCACTTTACAATCTGCGGCCCGCCGGAACCGTCACCATACGCAGGCGGCATATACCACGGTCGCATCATCCTCCCCTCTTCGTACCCGCTGCGACCGCCATCGTTCCGCTTCCTGACCCCCACTGGCCGCTTCGAAGTCAATCGCGAGATATGCCTCAGCATATCAGGCCACCACGAAGAGACATGGCAGCCCGCTTGGGGCGTCCGCACAGCACTCGTCGCGTTGAGAAGCTTCATGGACACGGATGCAAAGGGCCAGCTGGGCGGTATCGAGTGCAGCAAGGAAGCCCGCCAGCGCATGGCCAAAGAGAGTGGAGCGTGGAAGTGCGCGGGGTGCGCAAAGAGCAATGCCGAGATTATCGAAGAGAGGGCTGCGCTTGTCAAGGAGATTGAGGAAAAAGAGGGCAAGAGGAAGGAGGAAGAAGTGCCTGAGGAGCTGAGGCTGGCGTATCGAGATGAGCTGGGCAAAGGCGGGGATGGCGATAGCAAGATGGATAAGGGCAAAGGACGCGCAGTCGAGAGCGCGACTGATACAGGGTCTGCTAGCAAGGAAACAGTGGCTGTGACTTCGGGAGTTGGTGCAACCACAGCGACGGCTCCAAGCACGAGTCCTGTTCAAGCTGCACATAGCGTGCCGGTGATAAGACCCACGAGAACCACACCTGCACAACCGCCACTCCAGCAAGTCACGCAAACGAGTTCTGACCTTGCTTGGATTGACACATGTATTTATGGCTTGGTGGCTGCCCTGCTGTTCATGGTGGTCAGGAAGTTTATTTGAGCGGCTTCATTCAGCGTCCATGTTTTGATTGGCGTGCGAGTTTACAGCAGCAGCAACATGGTTTTTTCTTGACATTGTTGTTATTTTGGCTAGCGAGGAGTTCTGGTTAGGTTGATAGTCTTGCTTTACCCATCCTTGAAAGGACTTCTCAAGACTTTATTTATATACATTAGATGTTGTTTTGGCGTGTGGTCTTTTTCCTCAATGACGATGTGCTCTTAGTCCTCTGCATCTACTGACGTAGCTGATCAATCGAAATGCCGGATACTCATTGTCGTACAAGCCTTACACATGTTGGGTATAGCGTGTTTCGACTACTAGCTCTCAAAGCTGCTGTTCACAGCCAAACAACCAGCCTTGTGTACTGCACCTTGCAATCTCTTGTGATTTCGCTGCAAATGCACTACCAGCTACGACTTGGGCGCCTACTGGAGCATCCACTCGCTGAGAGCGTCCCAAAGTTTTCTTGATTGTTACTCAAAGGTGGAAACCTGCTTCAGCCTAGATCATACCGACTCGCGTCCACCAAAAAAGGGCCATTGCCCTTTTTCCACAACCTCCAATGATTTCACAGCCAAAAAGCCATAGTGGGTTCAGCCTGATGCTATTTGCCTTCTGACATGCCTTGGTTAAAGCAGCGAGTCGTGTTGCTGTGGAGCAGTATGTAATACTGGCGACCCTCAGCCTGGCTCTCCACCCAAATTCGCTCCTGTTCGTTCACCAACTGCTTCCAACCTTCCTGCCGCTTTACGACCGCCAACGCATCAACACTTGGCCTTCACTTCGCTTCGACGCTTTCGACTAGTCAGACTGCAGCCACAGTTTGCCTTGCCAATCATGAACCGCGACGCTTTTCCGGAACCTGGGTGAGATTTTTTTTTTAGACTCTGCTAACAAAAAGGGCGGCAGCCGTTACGAGGACACCGATGATAAAGCAAATCCATGGCTTTTTCAGGAACTGCCCGATATTCCCGATGCAGGTCCCCTTGCCATCGACGCATTTGATCCGGTGTCAAGCTACGACAGTTATGTCAATGACATGCTTCCGAATGACCAGTTCATATTGAGGACCCAAAACATCAACTCCTACACACAGTTCCGCGAGATACCCAACGCAGGTTTATACTTTCCAGAGAATGATGTTCTGTTCGGAAAGAACATAGCCTATCAGTCAAATGTTGCGGCTGGCATGGACCAAGCGGAAGAGTATGTGTTGTTTTGTCACCATCTTATCTACATTCATGCTTATATCATGTCAGCATTTTGGATGACTCCACTAGAGTTTGTCTTTCTTACACAAGCGGCATTCTTGATGGATCTCAAGCATATTCGTCTACCTTTGCTCCACAGGAAAGCTTTTTGGCTAAGACTTTTGGGATAGACACCCAAGAATGTTGGACTGGATCATCCAAGCAATCTGAAACCTGCCCACAGGAATCGGATACAGCCAAATATGTATGTGATCAATGTCTGGTGCGTTTCGAAACGCAATACGACTTAAACATTCACTCTTATGTGTCAGGTCATCTGGGCTACAAGTGTAAGCATGATGACTGCGACAAGAAGTTTTCTCGCTTGGACACTTATCGACGACACGAGAGAAAACATCGAGATGACGCCAAACGCTTTCCCTGCAAGTACTGCAAAAAGTATAGGGGATCCAATGGTTTCAAGCGTAGAGATCATCTCGTGCAACACGTCCGGAACTATCATCATATTGGCGAGGATTCCCGGGGTCATTACGATGCATACGCTCTTTGGTGCCCAAGTATAGGGTGTTCCGATCACGCGGATTCCCCTAACAACGTTGGAAAGAGGCAAGCATTCCATAACTCGACACAATACATCAAGCACCTCCGTACTGTCCACGACCAGTCCGACCTCCCTTGCCCACAACCTGGCTGTGACCGCGTAAATAGCAAGGGTTACTTTCGCCCGGCCGATCTTCGCAACCATCTTCGCAAGGTTCACGGCACAGATGGTTCTTTGGGAGGCGATAGAATCTAGGCCACCCTCAGAAGCCCCACAACATACAACACCCTGAAAAGGATCAAACCCTTGCTCAAGACACAGCAGCATCTCTTCCAACTCACATACTCTCCATGTCGCTACGACACTACGCAGTCCATAAACACGAGTAAGACAAAAGAAAAGAGATGACGCACGTCATTGTCCCACGAGCAACCCCAACGGGAACAATTAGAACGGCGTTGGAGTTTTGCTTTTTCAAATTTCCTACAACACACCAATACCCAAAACGCCCCAAAAAAAATGGAAAGAACAGAGGAAAATCCAACAACACAGTAACGACCATGAGTCTTTTTTATATTCTTTCATTTTGGCAAAGAGTCTTGTTTCGCGTCTACTTTTGTATATTTGTTTTTGCGTCTCCTTACATAGAATAACCAACTATCGTCACTCGTTAGATACATGACTAGCCAAGCGTGAGACCAACCATCAAAGAAGCACATGTGTGTATTCGTTCAACAACAATAACGCCGACACATAATCTCGAGCCGTACAGTGCGAAGAAAGATGCAGCACAAAGTCCAAACGATAGCAAGTAATTACTCAGAAAGGAGGAGGACGGAGGAAAAGGGGGGGTATCTCTATTTCAACCGACGAATCCCGCAAGCTATGCAACCAACGGCTACCTTTGACAAATATTGTCAGATCTTGGAAGAAAGAAAGAAAGAAAGAAAGAAAGAAAGAAGCCATGTAAATATATGCCCACTGATTATTATCCCATCACCCATTCATACACGATAAACAGCCGTTCCCAGAGCCATTAAACGGTGGGAAAAAAAAAACACCAAAACCCCATGTACATGTGAATATGCCTAGACGAATGCTGTCGCAAACTATGCCACCTTTGAAGAAACGGGTCAAAAAAAAAGAAAAGAAAAGTATATCCATCCGGATGCAAGTGGATTCACTGCAGCTTGAGCAAAGCAACACAAGCCAAACAGCCCACGGCCAGCACGGTGCCCGAGACTTCTGGTCTCTTGATCCACGATCGGAGTCCTAGGCCCGGCTTGCGTAGAGAGGTATGACGTTGCGCCCTACGCATGACGTTTGGATCAATCAAGCCGGACTTTTCCATGGGACAAACATCCACCCGTGTTTCGTCTTGCTTTTCTGATTGATGATGATGGTGGTGGTGGTGGTCCTCGTGGTCGCGTACAACGTCGTTGTTGGCGTTGAGTGGGGAAAAATGGATATTAGTCCCAATCATTTCATCCAGCTCATCGACCAGCTCAGCGCACTGCTTGAAAATCTCCTTGGCTTCTTCGATCATGTCGATGCGTTCGTCGGGCGTGAAGAGTGTCTCGGCAGCAGACAGCCGGAGTTTGAACTGGGCCTTGATATCCTCGCCATCGTGGGGGCCGGGGAAATGCCAGAAAGAAAGACCTTGGCTTTTCAGATCTGGAAACTGATCCGCTTTTTCTTCTTGTGAGCCAGTGGCTGTCGTTGGCCAGAAACTTGGTGGGGCATGGAGTAAGCCTCCTCTTATCCATCTGCCGCCTGAGAAGATGGCCATGTAGAAACACCAAGCGTAGCTGACTAGCGTCCAGGGCTTCTCGTTGACGCTCTTCCGGATGTGGGTGCAAAATTGCGCAACCTTGTCGCCCGGGTACTTTGCCAATAGGACCTCGAGATCGGTGGGGTGTAGGCCCAGCAGGTATTCCAAGTCCCTCTTTAATCGGCCCGAGCGTATCAGGCCTCTCGGCCGTAGGGATTGCAGGAAAGAAGTGAGCTGAGGAGATGGAGGCGTCGGGGCACCGAGGGTGGATGTGAAGAGTGAGGGCGAGTCGTAGGGATTTACAAGGAGATAGGATAGCAATGGCGAAAAGGGCGAAGCAGCACCTTCGGGGTCCATTGACGGTTGCGCAGGCAAATAGGGTGAGTTGGACGGGGCATGATCGCGCAATAAGTCGGCCCACAAGGATTCAAAGGTCAGGAAAATGTGTGCAAAATGCAGCAGGCCTGTCGCATAAAGCGTCGAGTCTGTGGTATGCGGCGGGAGGGCAAGCGGGAGACGGGAGGTAATGAGGCGATTTAGGTTTGTGTGGAGGGATCTATACGAGCCGGATCAGCGTGCTGATTCATAGACACGCAAGGAAAGAGGCGGCGGGGTAGGAATTCATACCGGGTCGCAGCATTGATTTCACCAGACAGCGAGAGCGGCAGTCTGGGTGTGTCATGGCTCGCCTCGTTGTGCCGCGGCACATATTCTTGCTTCTCTAGCATGTTTGCGCAGTGAGATTGTCGACAGACCAAGGACCGTGGGTCAGGGTGTGTATTGGCGGGTGTGTGAGGAGTAGCAGAGCAGTCGAAAGGGCTGGAAGCGGGACAAAGGCGGAGTGTTAAGGCCGATGAAGAGGGCCTGCACGCGCGACAGGCACGAGGCACGAGGCAAGAGCAGCAGGCAGGGCATCGGGGGCTCGTGTAAAAAGCACGCGGAGCTAGAGGAGGGCTACATGTGCGCTAGGTTGTACATTCAGGCGGGTGGCCAGAACAAAGTCGCCTCAATATGTGGGGGTGGACGAGTTCCAAGGTCTGCGGGCAAAGGCCTGGAATCGAGCCTCGCAGTGGCGTTGCCATGATATAATAGCGGGCTGGCGCATGGCCGGTGTGCAGGGATCAGCCGATGCTGGGTCGATGGCGGTTGCAGTTGCATCATCGGTCGTGGGGTGGTGTGGATGGCAGCCGTGTGCGAGACGGCAGGCAAATGTGCCAGCTTGGGGCCGTGATGTAGGATGAGGAGAAAACAGCGCAAGGGCAGCAGAGGAGATTTTCAGGGTCCGTGTCATGGTTATGTGTGAAATGGGGGATCCTGGGGGGGCTGCGTTCGCATGGCCGCGTAGGACCGATTGCCATCGCGATCCACGGGACGGGCCCGTCCCACACGCCCATCGCGAAGGCCCCTGCGCCATGTACGTCTCTATACTTACATATGCACTCCGCTGAGGCCGAGAAGGATGCCACCAAGTGTGCTGCTTCGCGTGCCTGGCAGCATCATGGTGCCGGCCCCACCGTTGGCTGCACCTTGCTGCGTATGCAACCACATCACGTGTCCGGCCTGTGGAATCATGGCCATGCTTCACGACCTGCTGCCCTCTCCATATACAGTGCTGCTCGGCCCCAATCGTCGTGCTGTTGAACCTCCGCAATCCTCCCCGCCCGTCTTGAATCATGTCCACCGCCAAGTGCTTCCACAGAGCGAACCAATCAAAAAAACACATCGGCCAGAGAGGCTATCGTCCATCACTGAAATTTCATAGGCTATCGTGAATACCTCTCTCACAATCAAGTGCCCACCGACGCCTTCCTGCACCCCGGCCACCATGGTCCTTATCGTCAACTGCTTACATGGCTTGCCAACGTCACCTTGGAGCCAGACTGTGACGGACCACAACGACATCGCCATGACCTGCTAACCACGCCCTACCCAAACAAAAACCCGAGTAGCACGTGCCCCGGTACACAATGTCCAAGGCCGCACATCGTCAACAAAAATCTCTCGTGTCAGCCACCATCGTTACACGGCTCGTCATCTTGAGCCCAGTGCCACCTGAAGCTTGCATCTTCTAGGCCCTGGCCCAGTCAAACTTGACGTCCTGGCGCGCAGCCACTTCGCCAGCCGCCGGGTCATGACAGACCGGTGCCCAAACCTGAGCCTCAAACTGGCCCGCTGCAATGTTGTTGCCGAAGAACGAGTAGTCTGCATCAGTCAGCAACTGCATACCCGCACCTTGATTCAATCCACTGACAGCAGTAAAAGCGTCCAGGCCAGTTGACAGTGCTGTCACATCGGCCAACCGCACAACCGATGCGCGTGCTGTTGCGCCACACCATCTGCGTGAAGTGGCCCCAGGCAGCGTCAAAGTGCGGATTATCATAGGGATATTTGGTCTCCTCCTCGTGCCAGCCGTGCGTAGCAGTACGCGCAAACTCGACCCACGCCTCGTAGTCATCAGGCGGTGGGCTCACAGACGAGAGGTTGCTGCCGGGGCGTTTCTAACATGGTCAGACATTACTTTTCTTCTTGCCCATGTCGAATACCCACATGCTCAGGGTCGTGAGTGCACTCCTCGATGTCGGCGCGGGCTGCGTCTGCAAGCTCCTTGTCCCAAACCAGGTCCTGAGCGCAGTGCAACCTCCGCCAGTACCAGTGGGCTCGCATCACGGCACTGATGAACTTGGGGTCGTCCTGATGAGGAGCACCACCTGCTTGGACATTGCGGGGAGCAGCGTCGTGGGCTGGAGCAGCGACTGCAATGGCTGCAGTGAGAGCGGCCAGTGCACCGAGTAGCTTCATGGTGAGATCCTGGGTAGATGTTATACTTGTGTGTCGAGATTATAGGGAGTCGATGACTATAGATGTTGTGAATTGGTCGGCCGTTAGGAGTAGAGGATCAGCACCAGAGTGCAGTCTCAATGCAAAGGAGTGACAGGAGGCGCAGGGAGCGGGAAAAAATGAGTGATTGAGACAGAGAAGCAGGGGAGAGGCGAGGCCGGTCGAGTGCATATGTAGGTCAGGGCCGTCAAGGATGCCGCGTTGGTGATGGTGCGCGCCTGCCTTTACCAGAGGGGCCACAAACAAACAGCAACGTATGCCGGCCAATCAAGCAACGACACTGCTCACGAGGGAGCTAGCAGGAAATGAATGCAACCAGAGTGAATGATGAGCCGAGCGAGGAGCCCGTTTGCAAGAGCGTCCTAGTGCGAGGCCGGCCTGGAGGAGACAGACGGTTGGACGGTTCCATTGCGCGTAGACACCTGATGGCTACACCAGCCCGCTCTCCCGTGAGCCGACGAGTTCACCGTCTCTGGCTACTGCTGCCCTGTTACGGCCTTACTTGCAGCCGCCACCAAACACCGACCACGAGCTTCACGCTTGCCCACTGTCCATCCACACGCTGCTGCCCTTCCACACTCACCCTGTGGAACTGCTGGCGCTCGCTGTAAGGCCCCGAAGAGCTAGGCCTATGCATTCACTACACATTTACGACATCAACGACACACAAGGGCGTAGAGTGGCGTTTGTCATGGTTGAACACGGCGGGGTCTGAATCGGCTGGCCTGGTGCAAACAATCATATTTTATCCCTTCTGGCCATGTTACCAACCTCACAATGTGCAAGAATGACCCCACAGTACTATCCACTCATGCACCAATGCTCCACGTCCATCACCAAACTCAGTCGCGACCCGCGCCGTCTCTTGTCCACATTGCCGTCTCGAGTCGTACCCAAGACGTCCTCAACCGTCGGGGTACGTCACACTTGTAACTCGTGGCTTGCTTTTGACAGATGGTTTTGCGCAAAAGTGAATACAATCCCCCGTCATGAGACAACTCTTACTGTGACCCCTTCCTTGGCCATGTCCACGCGCTGTAAGTTTTCTATGCATTTGCCCGGTTTCAGAACACACTGCTTCTACTCGGTTAAGCTTACTCTGCCTACAGATAACCAGCCCCTCATCAACTTGCATCAACCTGGTATAGCGTCAGAGTCCCGCTATGCTCGTGGAGCCTCGGTTCAAGCATCAAGGCCACTCCCTGCTTTAGTTAAACGCCTTTGTGTAGGCCTTGCCGGTGACACAAAGTCGCCTACGCTGCCCAGACTACCGTCTATCGGCAAGCTGACGTCTTACCATGCCGACAACCGGGAATGAACTTACCCTAGAATGCAAACATACGTACAAGTGGGTGGCTGCATTCATGACCCCTGCACATCACACGGGTCATACAATCTTCTGGTATCAAAACCATCTCAGCCCTCCTTAAGTCGCTTCGCAGGACGGCCCATGATGGAGTCATCTGGGAGCCCGCTTCTCTTGGTGCCTGGCAGACTGGATGTACGCATGTCGTTGTCTTCTTGGCTGACCCTCCTGACTGGATACTTGACCTTGGAGTCTTCGAAACAGCTTTCTGCAGGCTTACCGTGCATGGTGAAGTAAGGGTGTAACAACGCTTTTTCTGCCGTGAGTCGTTTCTGAGGGTCGTACTCGAGAAGTTGCTTGAGGAGAGAGAGCCCCTCTGGTCCAGGCGTGTCCGGCCCGGAGCCGATTGGATATTGGTTGTTGTTGAGTGTCTGGTGGTACCACCGCTCCAATCCATCGCCGCTCTGCGGACGCGGAAAGCGTGAGGCATTGCCCGATAGGAGGGACGAGAGCTGATGATGCTCGGGCATAGCCGTCAGAAGTGGCCAGCGGTCCTTGGTCGGCATGCCCATGATCTCGACAATCTTTTGCATCTGGTTGCGCTGGAATGGGACCGTCTTTTTGCTATCCATTTTGGCCTCCTCTCCTTTGAAAATGGGCCGCAGGGAGAGCAGCTCGGCAAAGATGCACCCAATCGCCCACAAGTCGACTGCAGGTGTGTAGTGGCGACTACCAAGCAGCAGCTCAGGCGCGCGATACCATATAGTCACGACGACCTTATCGCCAGAGAATAACGACTGCAGTGGTTTGTAGAATAAGCGGGCGAGACCCAGATCACCAATCTTAATCTTACCCGCACTCGTGACCATGATGTTTGCTGGCTTGAGATCTCGGTGCATGACCCAGTTCCTGTGCAGGTAGACAAGACCTTGCAGCAGTTGGTACAGAATGGATTTGATGGTGCGAGCTGGGATGGCTTGGCGCTGAGGTTGGTTGTGATGATGGATAATCTGCAGAAGATCATGCTCGGCATACTCAAAGACAATGTAAATACACTTGTCTTCTAGGATAATCTCTGCAGTATGGACCACGTTTGGATGGGCAAGCTCAGTGCACAGGGCCATTTCGCGGATGGCTGATTGCGAGATGCCCGAGTATTGCAGTTCACCTTCCTTGTCCGGCTTGAACCTGGTGGTGTTAGCGTGGGACATGGCAACACTCGGCTGTGCTTCACTCACTTCTTGATGGCGAACTCGCCGGTGCGACCGTTGCGGCCCTCGGCCTTGTAGACACGCCCATAGGTGCCGCTGCTGATGAAGCCGACGATTTTATAGCGCTCCGTCACGCGCTTCTTGTTGTTGTAGCCGGTGAACATGGCATCCGGACAGTCTCCCGGGTCTCTGTTGATATGGGGGCAGACCGACTCAGCGCGTAATCATGTGATTAGGACTGAGTACAGATGAAGATGGCGGGCAGACACGGGGCAAGCAATGCAAGCAGGCGATATAGTTTAGACAAGGAGGATGAGGATGGATGGGGCCCTGACGCAGCGAGGTGGGTTGCTGGCAGGAGGGTGCAAGGGATAAGAGACGGCGACGGCGAAAAGGCAGGCGCGCGTCCCACTTGCCATGGACTGTTTCCCCCGCAGAGCCTCAGCCGGGGGCCCCATCGACGCCGACTAGTAGAGTACATGCATACACAGTAGGTACACCCAGCCATACCGCAACCACGCCCACGCCACGCTTTGCCATGAAATACCAGCCCTCAGAGCCAATAAGCGTCTCACTAGAGCGCGTCGCGCATCGCTCGCACATCCAAGCGGTGACAATTACCGTTCTCTGCAAGCCATCGTCATCATGACCAGGTAGCCAGGTAACCATGTGACCGTGTACTTCAATGTATCCTAATACATAAGCTGAGCCCGCTGCAACGGGCACGTCCCCAGGTGCCGGACACAGCTTGGAGCTGCGCCCACCACCCGATTCTCCTCCATCAGCAGAGCCCTGCAATGGATCCCCGTTCGTGGTTCAGCAGCTTGACCGGCTACTTTGTCTATATCCTCTCCGTCGCGACTCTCGGCCCCCTGCTCTTCGGCTTCCACCTGGTCTGTCCCCCCCACACGCCAACCTCACATCCCATCCCCCACAAGCTGCATAGCTAACACACGCTGTCTATCTTAGTCTGAGCTCAACGCGCCCGAAGATGTCATCCGTTGCAAGAAAAAGTCCATCACAGCTGCCGTCGCAGGCCCGACCCTCCCGCAATGCATTGAGATGACACCGACAGAATGGGGCGTCGTGGGCTCGCTATACACGCTCGGAGGCCTCATAGGCGCCCTTTCGGCCGGTCCGCTCGCGACAAAGCTCGGTCGCCTGAGAGCCATGCAGATATCGACCATCTTCTTCGTGGTTGGCCCTGTCTTCGAGGCCCTGAGCCCTAACATTGCCGTCATGGCTTTTGGAAGGCTGTTGTCAGGAGTCGCGGCGGGAGCATCGGTCGTGATTGTGCCCCTCTACATCTCAGAGATTGCTCCTCCTGCCGAGAAGGGCTTCTTTGGCGCCTTTACACAGATTGGCTGCAACGTTGGCATTCTCATCACGCAGCTGTTGGGCTACTTCTTGAGCCACGACTCATACTGGAGGCTTATTTTGGCCATTGGAGGCGTCATCGGCGCTGTGCAAGGCGCAGGATTGCTCTTGTCCGTCGAGAGCCCCAAGTACATTGCTGAGCAGGGCAACGTGTCTCTTGCAAAGAAGACTTTACGCAAGATTCGTGGCGAACATGCAGACATTGAGGATGAGATGCGCGACTGGGGAATGTCAGATTCGTCCCATGTAAACGGTCAGTCACTCGATATGCGAGCTATGTGGCCACGGTGAACTAACATGAGCACAGAGGAGGAGCAAACGCTACTAAGCCCTAACGCGTCAGCCGACGCCGGGCCGAAGCAGTCTGGCAAAGAAGGAAATCTGAGCATCATGCAGGTCTTCCGCCATTCCGACTATCAAAAGGCCGCCATCGCCGTCATCATGGTGATGCTGGCTCAGCAGTTCAGTGGTATCAACAGCATCGTCATGTATGGAGTCTCGCTGCTAGCAGGTCTGCTCGAATCCAACTCGGCCCTGCTCAACCTTGCCGTCTCGGCACTGAACATTATCGTGACAGCTAGCTGTGCGCCCCTTGCCGACAAGCTAGGTCGCAAAGTGTGCCTGCTGAGCTCTCTTGCGATTATGGGATCCAGCTCGCTTTTGCTTGCTATTGGTATCATCAAGGCGATTCCCATACTCTCAGCTGTTGCAGTTCTGCTCTTCGTATCCGGCTTCGCTGTTGGTCTTGGCCCTGTACCCTTTATTTTGGCGAGTGAACTCGTGGGTCCGGATGCGGTTGATGCGACACAGAGCATCGCGCTCGGGGCCAACTGGATTGCCACGTTTGTCGTGGCCCAGTTCTTCCCGCTAGCGAGCGCGAAGCTGCACGGCAAGGTCTACTTCATCTTTGCGGCGCTGTCGGCTTTCTTCTTTGCCTTTGTTTCATGGTACGTTCCAGAGACCAAGGGCAAGAAGAACGCCGATGAGGTGTGGGGCAGAGAGCGCAGGGTGGACTAAAAAGGCATGGCACGGCGCGGGGACGTAAACAGGTATTTTGTGAGTTCTGTTTTGTTTTCTGGGGTGAATCAGATGTTGTCAGGTGACAAGGTAGATTGATTGATTGATGCATATACTACCATACTTGTAGCACACGTGTGTGAGCATGCAATTAGCGTGAGTCCAAGTTGAATCGGGGCAATGCCCATTCGGGCGCATGTGCAATACTCTACTAATGCTCTACTACTCTGCACTGGCGCCATGGCAAGGAGGCGCAATGCTCCAAGCACCCATTTGCATTCGCCCGCATGCGTCCGGCTCCGAGGGTCGGTGTGGGGCGGAACAAGTGAGCGAGAGCAGAATTCCTAGTTGCTGACCGGAACATTTGGGCGCCACATGAAATTGCTTACATAGCCGCGGTTAGTCGAATGTCGGAGGCGGATCCCAAAATCACGACTCCCGAGCAGCTGCGGGTTCGGCTATGTCATTCAGTCGCTCGCCCCCACTGCTCCTCTTGCTTCGGTTTCTGTTTCTGTCTCTGACTCTGCCTCTGTCTCTGTCCAATTCCCCCGGTAATGCGCTTCTTTTCCCCGTAACCGCAGTCCCGTTTTTTTGAATCATTTCCGCCCTGACATCCACCATGACCGCATTCCCGCCCCATTTCTCGCCGCAGATTGGCACCGCTGCAAACGACGACTTTGACTTCCACACGTCGCCGGCGCATGAGCACACGCTGGACCATGGCGCAAACCAAGAGCGACACAATCCCCCGCCCTCAATCATCTCTCCTGCCTTTACCCCTCCAGCAACACCGGGGGTTTCGACTCCTTCGCATCCCCGGCCACCCCGCTCTATACCAGTCGATACCTCCCTCCGTACCGACACCCCCCGCCCAGATCTGCTATCGCAGCTTCCCAAGGTCGAGTGCGAGGTGCGCGCGCGCATACCCACGACCACGGGACACGAAATGTGGCTGCATGTGTACAGAAACAATGTCGACACAAAGGAGCACCTGGCAATCGTCTTTGGCAGCCAAATACGCTCTCGCTCCCTCGACGCAGAACGCCCTGGAGAGACGGAGCTGGATCGCATGACCAGAGGCGCATATGTGGGCCGCCTGTATCCAGGCAGAACCAGCTCGCGGATTGAGCAACTCAAGCGCGCGGAAGGTATTCCGCCAAAACCCACGCCAGACAGCAAACTAGCCCATAGCGACAAGGCCAATGGTCCCTCGTCTCCGGCTTCCGCTTCATCATCAGAAAACGGAGACGCTCCGCCCATTTCCTCGTCACAGCTACCGCTCGTCCGCATACACTCGGAATGCTACACAGGCGAGACTGTTTGGTCTGCGCGCTGCGATTGCGGCGAGCAACTGGACGAGGCTGCACGCCTCATGGCCGATCCCGCGCTGTCTCCTTCGGGCGGTGCCATCATCTATCTGCGGCAGGAAGGCCGCGGCATCGGCCTGGGTGAGAAGCTCAAAGCATACAACCTGCAAGATTTAGGAAACGATACCTACGAAGCCAACATAATGTTGAGGCATCCTGCAGACGCGCGCAGTTACGGTCTGGCCACAGCCATGCTCATGGATCTGGGTTTGGATGGTGATAGGGGAATAAGACTCTTGACCAACAACCCCGATAAAGTCCGAGCGGTTGAGGGTCCCAACAGAGAAGTCGTCGTCCGAGAGCGCGTGGCCATGGTGCCGCTGGCGTGGAAGACTGGCGGTATGAAGGGAATCAAGAGCGAGGAAGTAGAGAAATATCTGAGTACAAAGGTGAGTGGGTTTGTTTTGTTAACTTCCTACCGTATTACAGTCACTAATACAACAGGCAGATTGAAAAATTCAAGCACATGTTAGATCATAAATAATAGCATTTTCAACACGTTAAATACCATTTGTACATCGTGTAATTTGGATCTGTTACACCCAGGCGCATACCGATGACACTCAGATCACTCAATGGTTTTTCAGAACGAACAGAACATGCTCCATTTCACGATGTACAGCTTGAAATCGACACTGCCTTACTACCAAGTTCAGCTTTCCAACAGCTTTCATTCACTCTCCTATTTGAACTGCAATCTCTGGGCCTGTCGTACAATACTGTGTCTAATCACACCAAGCGACCGTAGGCCAAACTCTCTATCCTAGCCATATACCAAATAGCAGCAATGCCAACATCATTCATAACTCCGATTTTACGTCTTGATTTCGCTCACCAGACTATTGTAAAGTGTGATGACTAGAGCATTACGATTTGGGTTATATACATCAGTGTAGTTATTTAATTCTACGATTGGAAAAAGAACCATATTCTGATTTTCCCAGCAATCGAAGATCAGCACTTGATAGAGCTTTATTCCGCGTTTTCAGTAGTCATTGTGATATCCACGATGCAGTTTTTCAGGTTATACCAATACGATTACATAGCACATGAAACTTGGAAATGATTTCTACAATAGTAAATATGCTGCTGTATTCCGAGTTGTACTGCCTAGCTCTCTCTTGTTTAACAAATGGAGTCTCTTGTTTTGCGTCATTCTTCATTTTTTTTTCCTGCACTTAATCAGCATTGTTTGACATGGTCATTCTCTGATGAAGAAATGGGCAATTGATGATCTCACAAGCATATTTACCCGCTTCAAATTTTTTGAACTGGCTTTGCATTTCAGCATGCATGTTAGTGATTGTATTGTGTAAAACTGACTGTAATGCATTTGGCTACTGATGTGGTCATGTTAACATTCCATATCAAGGAATTCTTTCATAGAATTACTGATACAAACATATAGCAGAAGACTCTTTTAACTCAACAGAAAATTTCTCTCTGAGTCTCCTTTGGCTATGGCTACTGTATACCCTCTGGCCTTTTCCAAATCCTTTCCCTCACTGCGACATTCAATAATCAACGCAGGAAATTGGTAAATCTTCTGTTCTTAACATCACAGCCTTACTACCCGTCCCTTCAAGATTCACAGTACATATCGTACCACACAACCCTTTAATACTTATTCATTCATCTAGTTACGAATAAAATTCTGTGGTAATTGGATGCATGTCGTTATACTATGTCCTTGCAAACATCCTTCAATATTACTTTGATTTTGGAAAAATCATTCCGGCCACCGCACTCTTCCCTTCCCAACCGCCAACAATTCAGAAAATTCCAGACCGCGATTTTCCTGTTGCCTCCAATATCTATACACAAAATATATACAAATCAACCCTATCTACATGTGCAACAAGCTACAAACTGAATGAACTTATCTACATGTACAAAAAGCTATATACAAAAGGTCCCCGAGCACTGTGGCACGATACGTGATCGAGCTCAAAAGATCAGAGGGGCGACCCGCAATCGATTAGGTAGAATCAAGCTGAAAATTAATCACTGTGAAGGAATTGATTGAAGAAGGTGCCTATCTACGTACGAAAGATTATCGCAATATATACTACGAACTAGTCACGTGATACTACACCACAGCACATACCTAGGTCGTCTTCCAGTACAAGCTTTCACCAGACGTTTGACTGTATCCGATTTCCCTTTCTGCAAATGAAGTAGCACTCCCAGTTCCAACCTCTTGCTCCTCCCAAAACCCTTTCATGCATATGACAACCCCTGCCTTTCCACATCTCGAGCTATCTTCTCCTACTTATACTCACGCCCCTCGATGCCCACGTGAGCCTAGTAATTACAATCCAGCCTCTCGACCTCCATTTCCACCGACAATTCTCCGCATACGAATTCCACACAGACCTTCCTGTATCAACACTAAGGCGCCATAATTTCTCCGGAAAGTAAGTTTAGATTCTGGCCGGTGCCAGTGCGTAAGGCGAGCGTTGCGTCAGAGAGGCATGGCGAGATGGTCACATGCAAGAGCTTGGACACTAGCAGTATGTTGGGCAATCACATGAAAATTAACAAGCGTTTTCCCAGCCTTTGTGGGAGTACATGGGGTAGGGGCTGGAAGATTGCCAAGGGGGGACCGATTGGATTAGTCACGTTGGAGGGGTTGGGGGCAGGTTTCTATGGGACGTGGGGTTGAATTAGCCCGCACATTGCATGTGGAAGATGATATCAAAGTGTAGAATCGGTCTTTTGTTGCTTTTCCATTCACTCTTGGACTTTTAGTCAGTTTTGGCTGCAAAAGAAAACAATAGAGCCTGTTTCTACTTCAGCATTGTACAATACGCTCTACTTCCATCACGTGCATCCGTTTTATCCCCTTCAGTGTAGTATACTCTGCTACAAAGTTCTATCCGATGAGTTAGCAGAATGTCAAAGCCACCTGAGCGTACACCGCAAACTCGATCGATTGCCGTACCAAGTCTTGATTCTCCAGCTACAGCACCGTTTTGTGTGAGGCTTGCAACGAGGCGTGTCCAGACTCTAGTTTTCGCCTTTTGAATCACTCTAGAAGCAGGCTAGAACAACAGTAATGCATCTCTAGAAGACTTTAGCTTCCGTGCTAGTACCATTGTTGCATTCGAAAATTTGAGGTGTCTGCAAGATTGAGTTTGGTTGTAAAGGCTACACTGTTGTATAGCTCGATCGCAACGTGGTGGTGACAATAAGGTTTTAAAATGTCCGAGTAATGGCTGCGATATCGTACGTGCTGATAGGCCCGGGTGCGCCTGCTGGCGAATAGCGCGCACTTAGGGTCCCATGGTTTCACGCGGGAGGCAGGGGACAACGCTAGATTCCAAACTCTATACGGGTCAGCCCTTCGCTAACAATGGCGCCATAATGGATAGTTGCAAGCCCTGGGAGACTTGGCTCGATCACTAGTTCAGCCCCAACAGAGTTAAATTAGTTAATTAGTATCTATTTTGGATGGTTAATTCACCCTGC
This sequence comes from Bipolaris maydis, assembly GCF_028858645.1. NCBI lineage: Eukaryota > Fungi > Ascomycota > Dothideomycetes > Pleosporales > Pleosporaceae > Bipolaris > Bipolaris maydis. The sequence goes on along the minus strand of NW_027093866.1, from coordinate 1,730,520 downwards.
TAGGTATTATGAAGGGTATGGTTTGACTGGCATATGCCAAGCACCTCCGCTATCCCACCAGCTTATGATGACATTCATCTGGCACGGCCCGTATCGTCCTTCTCCGCCGTTTTACTGGTGCTAAATGAAGTTTAGTAGGCAATGAGTTGTCCAACTCTATGTATGGCTACAGCAGATGACAGGAAGTAACGTAGCCCTACCACATTTACTCGGTGCATGAGATTATCGTACATTCCAGGTCAGTGCGTGCATACAATTACGGTGAGTGTCGTGATAGAGCATCATCGTGGCTCATAGCTTTCTTCCTAGACAGGGCAGTCTTGCTTAGTAGGCTCCCAAAGTCCTTATGGCACAATTACATCAACGCAGACTTGCAAAAGTCTAGCGTTTGAGAGGCTTCATGAATGGCGACGAGAAATGAGCGAGGGGAAACTAGGCTTGAAACTACTACGAAGGATTTCCCCGCTGGGCGGTGAACTGATCAGAGGAAGTTGCTGAACAAGCGTTTAGGAGTGACCGTTTAGGTCTACACCACCTGTGATAGCCCAGCAAGGCGTTATTGTTCCTTCGGAATCTTACTATACAACCAAGCAGTGCTTGAATACGAAAGAATTAGGCGAATTCACCGCTGGCATTACAGCTGTCAATTCTGAACAAGATTCGGGCTGCTATGCATCCGCATTCGCGAGTCTGTCAAAACTCAAACACTGGCAAAAGAAATCGAAAGAAATCAAGACATTGAGTTTGGCATACGTGAAGCTATGATGCACAGGGCGACTCTACAATTTACTCAGCTAATTCAAGACCTTCTAGAAGACGCAACAGTGATGTTCTAGTCGGTGGCCTTAAAAAAAGGTGGGGTCATGTACATGAATCGGTGGAGATTAAGTTTGAAGAACACTGGAATTTTGATATACACGTTATTTTAGGCCGATTTGAACATTGGCACAGACGACACACGGCTAAGGGACCGAGCTCTTTGGTCAACGACCCGCAGCATTAGCGTCCACATGGATGACTTCGATGTACCAGATCCAAGCAACAGAGACTCATGATCGAGATATAGAGAGATAGATAGCCTCAAGTAGTCTGTTCATTGTTGTATATAAGGAGTGCAGACGACCGCTCAAATAGAATCATCAACTCACATTCACAACCATCACTCGCTAACACAGCAACTCACACTCTCTTTTCCCAACTATCTACTCTCACTCTTTACTATTAAAAACTTCATTCTCTATTCCAACTCCAACAATCAAGATGCGTTTCTCTACTGTCCTCCTTGCTGGCACTGCCGCTCTTACCAACGCTGCGGCTGTTCCTCAGCCCCCTCAGCATTCCAGCCTTCCCATTGTAGGTTTCCATCCACCGTACGAGAAGAAGTTTAGTTTCTCACCAGTGATTCAGCCTGTGACGGGACTCGAAGTGCTTCATGCTGCTCCCGTGAAAGTTGGTCTCAACCGCAACGTTGATGTCGACACCAACGCCAAAGCTGGTCTTGATGCTGACACCGACGCTGATATCGATGCCGACGCCGACACCCATCTCGAGAAGCGCGGTGCAGGAGCCCGTCTCAACGGTGCCGCCGATGGTATTGGAGCTGGCGCCTCAATCGCCGAAGCCATGAGCGGCCTCCTCCAAAAGCTGTTCCCCATCAACAACTGGACCTCTGCCCGTGAGACCTTCACAAAGGCCACCGTCGACGCCATGTGGGCCAGGAACCCCGACCGAAGACGCTGGGTCGCCGCTGCCTGCTACAATATGAACTGGGACGTTGCCAACCGTGGCGGAATCTCCGATGTCGCCAGTGTCAAGCTCTCCATGGGCGCTCTCAACACCGACTACGACTGCTTCTATATTGGTCGTAACAACGCGCTTTGGACTCGTGGTGATGGTGGCTACATTAACGTGAGTTTCCAATTCCCATTCCTACCTATTTCAAGAGGCAATCTTTGACTGACCGACTTCCTATAGCTTGCCATTGTATCCGACAGCAATTTCTGCACTTTTGATGGCCGCACCGCCGACCTTACCTGCCGATAAATTCTACGACCTATTTACGCTATCAAGAACGACATAGAATTTGTAGAACTCAACTAGACTAGATTCCTTAGATTTTTCCTTTGCTTTCTGTTATAATATCGTGGACGATAGAGGTTTGGTGCCGAAGAAGCTTCCTCTGGATTCCTCATGGCTGCTGTAATCATTCTTTTTGAATACTAACGTTTTTGTATTTATTCCGTAGTAAATACAACCCTTTTAACTATCCTGCTTTGGTGCCTTTGTGTGTGAATTTCGTGATGATAAATAAGCAATAGCGAGTGTTCACCAATCCAATCATTCTTTTGCACATCAAATTGCAGGGAAAGCAAACCAAATCACCCCCCACTCAAGCACACTCCTTCTCAACCTGCACCAACACCTTGACATATTCCTCTACACTTTTCGCCCCAATATGCGTAAAATCCCTTTTCTTCCCCTCAAACAAAACATACGGCACACTATCCACCCCATTCCCCGCCTGTTCCCTAATCGCCGCTTTAACCTCACGCAGCCCTTCTCCTTCATTCCCCACCACTTTCTTCGCCTCATCCCCACTCAACCCAGCAACTACACACGCCTTCTCCAGCGTCTCGCGGCTCGCGGGGTCAGCCCTATGTTCAAAATACTGGCTGTACAGACTACCTGCGGCTTTCGCCGCAGCATCCGGCCCCTTGTTATTCTGCAGCCAGTACAGGATGCGATGTGCATGCAGCGTATTACTCAGGGGACCGCCCTCGAAATCAAACTTTAGACCCTCTGCTTTCCCAATCAGGCCCATGTAATGCGCGTACGCTTTCATTTTCTCGTCACTGCCATGGTACTTTCTCTCCTTGTTCCATTCGTACCTGTCGACGCCATCTTCGTAGAAATCCGGGTACAATTGGTAAGGGGCGAGCTTGAGTGTGAATTGGGCGGGCGAGTCTGGATTAGCTGAGCGATAGGCGTCGAGGGCTTTGTTGAGACGGACAAAGGCGATGTATGTCCTGTGTTCGTTGTATCAGGTAAGAGGTATATAGGCTGTGCAAAGCGGGGGGTTTCGCTCAAATTACCAGGGACATATTGTGTCAAGAGTGAATGTTATGGTCGATTCGTATGGCATGGTGGATCAGCTATTCCCAAAAACAGGTTTGCAAGCAAAGGAAAGAACACAGCGTACTGTTGCTATTATAAAAACGTCAGAAGAACATGCATTGATCCGGGACTACCCTAGTCGTGCATACCCGAGCATGCGGATACGGGCTGCGGGTCTCCGAAAGACGTCATGCGGGGTGGCATGCAATGACCCTTGCTTCGCTACTGGAACTGATCTGAACTGTGGCGCAGTCATGCTACAAGAGAGGAAGCTGCCCAGCACGTGACATGGAGTGGCTAGTGATCTTTCTCTATCAAGAACTCAATTCCACTTGGACGAAAAAAAACTATCATTGAGGATGCTTTGTACAGCAGAATGCTCAAATCTAACACAATGGTATTGAACAAGAAACCTGAAGCGCCATGAAGATATGCCTCAACAAGTGTTACCCCGCAATCGCAAGGGATGAGGAGGCGAACTGAGCCTCGACTAATGGTTCAGTTTGACGTAGTTTCCTATAACGCTATTAGGCTTGACTTTGAATTTTCTTTTGGTTTGGAACTCACCTGGAAACTGTCCTTGCTTCCCCCGCACCTTGCCAATCCACCATTCATTTTCATTTTGTGTACGGGAAACAATCTCGATGATGTCACCAGTCAAGAAACTCAAGTCGCCCTCAGCTTGAGCTTCGTAATCGTACAGCGCTGTGACAGTCTCAGCAGCCGGTACCCCACTGAGACGAGAAGGCTTAGGTTTTGGAGGTGGAGGCGCTGCACCCTTGGCCTTGGCGGCAGAACCCCATGAGCCTGATGACAATGCAGGAGACTTGATATCGCCGGTAGCGGCTGCTGAAGGTCCAGGACTGTATGGTGGTGGCGGTGCTTCTGTCTCTACGGATAACGAAGTTCGACCAGCCTTGGCTTCCAGTGCCTTTGATGCATATTTGGACTGGCCTGGTTTCGCCCCTGCTATACGAGCACCGCCGGTAGTCTTGAACTTGACAATGGATATCTTTTCCGCCTCTTCCTGGGTATCCCCGCGCTTCTTGAGATATGCTGCCTCAATATCTAGGGTGAGATCGAAGTAGCCAATGTCCAGCCGTTGCATGCGCTCATGTAATGTGTAGAAGACGTTCAGCTGCATGTAGTAGAACGACTGGAACAGGGGCTTGATAAACTCTCTTTCCAACGCGAAGAGCTTCGGTAACTCATCCTTGAGCAGATCATTGAAGTAGTTGAAGTCTTGTGTAGCCTGCTCTAAATCATTCTCGGCCTTGTACATGGCCTTCTCATCCTTCAATGTCTTGTCTTTCTTCTCTTCAAGCTTCTTGTATGTGGCGCGGTGCCTATCGTAGTCGAGTTGCTTATGATCGCGCTTAGCGGCAATCTTGCGTACGGCTTTTATGATTATTAGGAGCTCATCCGCAGGTCGAATGACACGAGTCTCTATCATTTCAAGCTCGGGCTTGAGGGTTTCCTGCAATTCCTGAACTACAGCCTGGTATTGTTCACAAGCTTCTATGCCGGCTGCGTTGCCTTCGTCGTGAAACGAATCGGGATCAGACATGCGGCCGGAGATTGGCTTATAGATCTCAGCAATGGCTTTGGAGAACTCGATTTGGTGTGTGAGCATGCCTGGGAGGAATGGTTAGGCGGGTGTTGGCGGGGCCGTGTGAAGTATGGACGTACCATTTATGGCCTCAAAGTACCTAGAAGTGTAAGCAAAAAGTGATAGAGAAAAGCGTTGAAGTGAGCACATACTTCTTTGATTCATCGTGAAGCTTCTTTGTCTCCTTCTCCAACTCCTGGAAGCGTCGTTCGGCGTCTGTATAGATTGGATCTTTGGTGATATCGCCCTGAAAGACGTGCTGTTAGAGGTGGACTTTTATTCTCGATAGGATAAGGAGCGCAAAAACGCTAGAAGTATAGTGGTAGACGAGGGGACGTACAACATTGAACTTTTGCTTCAAGGTTTGTGGCGCCTATGCGATTGGGTTAGCAAGCCATGATGCCCGAACAGCGCGGGGAGTTTGTCGTACTCGGGAAACGCTCTTGGTCAGGCCTTTCCAACTCATGGCGGAAGTATGTTATTATGGGTGCGCAAGAAAGATGGGCAGAACACAGTAAGGGCAAACTCAGGTCACGGTACGGAGGTGGATTGATCGGGAGAGGCAGCAGGTAGCGACCAAGGATCGCGAGCGCCTGCGTGGCTGCTCAAGTCCCAATGACGTTTGTGGCTATGCAGCGCGCAGCCCTGCTCTGCTCGGAACTCCCGGAACACACCGAGGGATATCACTGTTGGCAGATGACCACACCCGTACCCGCTGCAAGCGGACTATTGATCGGTGCGTATGCGAGCCGCGAACATATTGTCACCCCTGATATCCCCGTTGTTTTTTTCGCGCACCCAAAGCCCAACTGCTGCAGGGCGACGACAATTCCAGCGTCCAGCGTGTGGTGGGCTCGCACGGACCGGCTAGTGCCTCGGCCCGTTCGTCCGCTTAGTCATTGGAAAAAGCTCAAGCTAGCTAAGAGGCGACCTGCCTTTCCCACCTCTTCACCATTGCACCTCCATTATGCCCAACATTGCACCCACCATCGCGAGGCAGGCCCTGCGCATTGCCTCTCGCCGCTATCCATCACCAGCGTTTGCACGCACCGCTGGTGCGGCTTCACGTCGTCACTATGTCAGCGAAAGCAAGTCCTCGCAGGCGACGGTCAATGTCGACACAGCGATCAAGCAGGAGCAGCGGGCCTTTTTAGACAAGACGGGTGGGCGGCCAAGTGATGCGACGATGCCAACAACAGGCATGGGAGCAGATGCCATGATGAGCCCTAGCGCCGGTAAGATTCAATCATTTGCCCCTCGGCCCCGCCTCTCATGAGACTGACAAAATCAGGCATTCTCAAGCAGGCTACGGTAATGGACCAAGGATCACGGCCCATCTACTTGGACATGCAAGCTACTACGCCCATGGATCCTCGAGTTGTAGACAAGATGATGCCATTCATGACCGGCATGTACGGCAACCCTCATTCGCGAACTCACGCCTATGGGTGGGAGACCGACACAGCCGTAGAAGAAGCTCGCGCAAACATCGCCAATCTGATTGGTGCAGACCCAAAAGAGATCATCTTCACAAGCGGTGCAACTGAAAGTAATAACATGAGTATCAAGGGCGTAGCTCGATTTTTCGGGAAAGGAGGCAAGAAGAAGCACATCATCACAGCGCAGACCGAGCACAAGTGTGTGCTCGACAGCTGTAGACATTTGCAAGACGAAGGTTTTTCAGTCACTTACCTGCCAGTAGGGAGCAACGGTCTCATTGATATGGCTCAGCTCGAAGCTGCCATGCGTCCAGACACTGCTATTGTCAGCATCATGACCGTGAATAACGAGATTGGTGTGGTACAACCTGTCGAGGAGATTGGACGTCTCTGCCGATCGAAGAAGATTTTTTTCCATACTGACGCAGCGCAAGCTGTTGGCAAGATTCCCATTGATGTCAACAAGATGAACGTTGACTTGATGTCAATATCTGGACACAAGATCTACGGACCGAAAGGCATTGGTGCATGTTACGTACGGCGACGACCAAGGGTCAGACTTGAACCCATTATCAGTGGCGGTGGCCAGGAGCGCGGCCTGCGAAGTGGCACATTAGCACCTCCCCTTGCTATTGGCATGGGTGAGGCTGCGCGGATCTGCAAAGAGGAGATGGAGGTATGTATCATGCCTTTTTTCTGTTCTGTTTTACCACCACGATGATTATTTGCTTTATACATGCATGGCTTTCAGAGTGTTAGGCGGCTTCGGCCGTCGACTCGCCATGTTGACAAATGTGCAGGGGTTATGAGTTCTTGATGTTGTTGATTTGTTCAAAGACATGACAAGCTAGGACATTGTGCTGACTCTGTCTAGTATGATACCAAGCGCATCACAGCGCTGTCAAACCGTCTTCTCGAAGGTCTGCTATCACTCGAGCACACCACATTGAATGGTGATCGCGAGCGACATTACCCCGGTTGTGTCAACGTATCGTTTGCGTATGTCGAGGGAGAGTCACTTCTTATGGCGCTGAAAGATATTGCTCTTTCGTCTGGGAGTGCTTGTACTTCGGCGTCGCTTGAGCCAAGCTACGTTCTTCGAGCTCTCGGCAGCAGCGATGAGAGCGCACACAGCAGTATCCGCTTTGGCATTGGCCGCTTCACGACTGACTCGGAAATTGATTACGTCTTGAACGCAGTCAAGGAGCGGGTGACGTTCTTGCGAGAGCTGAGTCCGTTGTGGGAGCTTGTTCAGGAGGGTGTTGATCTCAACACGATTGAGTGGAGTCAGCACTAAGTAATTCATTCATTTTGATACCCGGGTGGGATTTGTACGGTAGGGAGGCGTACATTCTTTTAGCGCTGGTTATGGCTACGCTCGCTGAAGCGGTGACGAGACACATGACTATATACTGTACTATATGCAATAGCTCTACGAATGAAATGTATCGAGCGACTTCACATACCCAATACATTGCTAAGGACATGGATTTGAATTTTGTGTATTGTGCCTACAAGGTCACGGAGAATGCAAACGCGACAGGTGGAAGCCCGTGCCTGTCCTGAAGATTGATGACGGAAGGATTGGCTGGTCTGGGACGCGATGGCGAGTTGCCAAGGTGCTGAGGGGCAATGCTCAATGCTCCGATGATGTCTTGGAGCTCCCCAGGTCCCCACCAACCTTGCAATGGCCAGCGAGAAAGTGCTGAATTGGCTGTACAGCGTCCTTGTCAATGCAAGTCAAGTCCGTCGCGTCACACCACTCGCGCTAACACACCAGCAGGAATACGTGGACGTAAATCGCACCTATCACGACGCGGCCGAGACTCTTGCCAACTACCCGTCGCTCAGCGTTCGAACTGAGCCCTACAGTCAGTCGGCCTCCGAATAGAGCTGGCACAGAGGCTGACAAGAGCAGCTTACGAGAATGGCGTGTCGGCGCTCTTACTGCTCCTCACAGGTACGCTGCCTGTCACATTCCGCGGTGCGACCTATGGCTTTCCGGTAGCAATATGGGTGCCTCATGCTTACCCACGAGAACCGCCCATCGTATACGTGACACCCTCTCAGGACATGGTCTTGCGGCCTGGACAGCATGTTAGCACAGACGGCAAGGTCTACCATCCGTATCTGGCGCAATGGGCGCAGTATTGGGATGTGAGTATTCATGCGCTCTGCAGGCTATGGATCAGGCGCGCATTTATAAGGTCTATGATAGCTGACTATGACGTAGAAGTCAACTCTCTTCGACTTTCTAGCAGTCTTGCGCGGCGTTTTCGCAAAAGAGCCACCTGTACGATCGAGACAGCAGCAACCACAGCAAAGTGCGCCCGCGCAGCAAGCTCCTCCACCCGTCCCTCCAACCCCAGCTGAATGGCGACGCGCAGCACATGGGACAGCCATTCCCTCGCCTTCACCAGCCGTACCGAACCAAGCTCCTGCCCCTCCCCCCAAACCACCAAAGCCTCATGAACAACAGCGATCTACGCCTCAAACACCGCATGACAGATATTCGCAACCGCCTCCTCTACCGCCGCATCCACCCCAACAATCTCAGACTAGATACGATGGGCCATCTAACTGGCAGCAGCAGCAGCAACAACAACAGCAGCCGCCAATGCCACCACCACTGGGACAACGGTATGAGCCCAGTGGACACGAGAACCGCAACGTGTCGATGTCACGGCCCCAACATCCACAAGTACAGGCGCATAGCTATCCTCAGCAGCCGTTCGAAACGGGAAGTCCAGTGAGCCCAATGACGCCCAATGGCCAAATAACCGCATCACACTTTCAAGGCTCAGGACCTCATCAAGTTTCTCCTCTCCAACCAAGAAACCAATACCAAGGACCCCCGGCACCTCCGCAACAGCAATTTGTTCAACCTCCTCCAGCACAACAGCATTACCCACAGTATCCGCCAGGTTATCCTCCGCCTCAAAACCAAAAATACCCACAGCAACAACAACCGCAACAAGCACCAAAGCCCCCAGTCGACCTTCTCGACGATTCACTGGAAGTCACACTGCCCTCACAGTCAGGCAACCAAATCCCTGTACCAGTGCCGCCGGTGCCACCGAATCCTGAAAAAGATGCACTTCTTCGGGCTCTCAGCCAGACGCTTGTCTCGCAAATCAATCAAACAGTTTCATCTAATATGGCCGCCATAGCACCACTTCGCGCCCAGCAAGCGGCTCTTCAAAACGCACATGCTCGATTACAGGCTGAATTGGGCGAACTGCAGCAGCTTGATGCAGCGCTTGCCTCGAATGAACAGGTGTTGAAAGGTGCCATGATCGAGGCGGATCGAGTCATGGAAGATGCGAGAAGAAGAAAGGCTCCAGATGTTGATGATGTTCTAGTAGCGCCGACCGTAGTTGGGGGTCAATTGTATACTCTGACTGCGGAAGAGAAGGGCATCGCAGACGCGCTATTTGTTTTGGGGCGAGCTCTTGACAAAGGGCGTATTACCCCGGATGTATTTGTCAAGGTACTCAGGGTTATCCCACGATTTGCCCCGTCGAACAGATGCTAATATTCTACAGCAAACACGGAGTCTTGCTCGAGAACAGTTCTTGAAAAAGGCGCTTATCAAGAAGATTGCCAGAGGAATGGCATTGGACGAATATCAGATGCAATAAAGTCGGTTTCGGAGAAATATGGACGACTTGGAAAGCGCTTGGCGATGTTCGCTTGACATGATATGTATCATACCTTGATCTCCTGTTGCTCCATATTCAATCACAGCCATCTAATGCCAAGAGTACTGGGGGCTTTAGTTTTCGGTTGCTTTGGATGCAATACAATCGTGCTATCATCGAGATACATAGCGGAAATCAGGCTTCTTGGGTCGTGACAACGCGCCTAGATGGTTACAAAGCTGGTGACTCATCACCAATTGCTCAGTCATCGTCATAAGCGCATCCATTTCATAGATTTACCTCGTAGCCGAGAAGCATGACCAGGAAATTTGCAAGACGGACAGAGTGGTTTAATCAAGGCTTAATCAAGCTCATGATAGTGCCGAGCTAAGAGATGCTCCTGCATCGATTTTCAGCGGGCCTACAATGTTCCGGTGCAGCCTCAGGCTAAATTAAGCCTATCCAGTACAATTTGGGATCAGGCAACCAGCGCGCTATGGACGTGGCGAGGCGGCAGGAGAAGTCTTGACTCTCTGTTGCCTGGCAATCTCTTTCTTCTTTATGCCTCGCTTTTGACCGTTGGCATCGCGCATTCTTTTGCGCATTCACTCGCTCGCATCCATATCGACACTCGTTTTGTTATCTACTAAGTAATTGATCAGTAACTATCTCTAATAATGTCTACCTCGCAACCTCATGTCGCCCCACCCGCAACCGGGGCACCAACCACGTCTTCGAATACACAGGATTCCATACCCCAGACCCCAGCAATACCATCGGAATCAGTTACCAGACCGAGTGCGAACACCAACACAAATGTGAACCAAGACACGCCGATCACCGCTGCGGGTGCTCCCTCACCCGGTCCAAATACGACGCCTACTGTAGCCCCACAAGCGACCACAGCCGATGAGCAACTCTCATTGAATGACAAGCTTAATGCTGGTGACCGATACTGGAAGTTCAAGTTTGCCATTATGGCCGTTATCATCATAGTTGGCTTGATCGGCATTGGCTGTTTTGCTTGGCTCATGACCACGCACACCGGGGGCTCTAATTACTACATCCTCGATGAGTACTGGGCTCTTTGGCCCAGTCTGATCTCTTGGTCCATATCCATCGCCTGGTGCCTCATCTGCATCATTGTCTTTGTCGTGCGGAAACGCACTGTGCATCCCGGTTTGCGCGTGTCGATGGAACTACTCTTATGGCTGGCCTTTATCGTCACTGCTCTTTTTGCACTGTTGTCTCTCCGAAACATAATGGATTACGGCATGTATGGCGGCCCTGATGAATGGGGATACGACTACTCTAGCTCCAGCTCTAATGGAGATTACGTCTTAGCGGCCAACAACACCTGGGTCTGGCAGGAGGACACGAGCTACATCACCAGTCCCCGCGACTGCACCAGCCGCTACAGTGTCTTCTCCGAGATGAACTTCAAGGATTGCGCCGAGCAAGATGCGTTTGTCAACAAGCTTTGGGCCGAGAAACCGCAACGCTCCAGAGTCAACCTCACGGGTGTCGTATGCCAGTTCTTCTCCTTAGTCCTACACTTTGTCCTCTTCGTCTGGGCCTGCGTCGACACCCACCGGCGCAATCGTACAAAAGTTAGCAAGGATGCTGAGAAACTCGCTGCTGGCATCGTACAGACTATGATTGGCAATGGTGCTATCATTCCTCCACCAGGACAAGCACACATGCAGGCAGGCATGGGGCAGAGGATGTATTATCAGGCTCCTCCCCAGGGTTATCCCGTTCAGCACATGCATATGCAGCAGGCGCCGGGACAGCAACAGCAATTCGCAATGCCACAGCAGATGGGTCAGCAGCAGTATATGGTGCCAATGCAGTACCATCCAGGACAGCAAGGTGTCGGTGTCGCCGGGCCGAGCAATGAAAAGGGAGCTGGACCGCGGTATGCGTGAGGGACAAGTTGAGTGTGGAGGATACCCTACTGAAAATGAGGATACCTAGTCTGAGTAATTGTGTAGTCGAGATACCCCCCCAGCAATATATATTTAGTGACATTTATCACGCTTCCTCTTTTCGATCTTGTTTCGTCGTATGGTTCCACATGAGATAAAATACCGAGTGAATGAGAGAAAGCGACAAAAAATACCCAATCTTTTGGAAATATCAAACACTTCTATGAAGTCTCATCCTTGACACTGAAAATCCGTACTGAAGTATCATCACTCGCAACCGCAATCTGTTCTTGTCCCTCCCCCCGTGTACCGGGCCGCCAGACAATCTGATTAATCGTCTTAGCAGGCAGCACCTCCTTCTCCACCATAGCCACCGCAACCTGATCCAGTGCCTCAACGCCCACACTTCCAATCCCCAAGTCACCATTCTCGGTACCAAATGCAAACACGACTTTACTACCCGCATCGTTGCGCGTGGTATTGCACGCCACAGCCGTGACGGGTGCGTTCGCCGCGACCGTAGCTTTGAGCGTGACTTGTACATCGGACATTTGCCAAATCTTGACGCTCTTATCTCTTCCGGCCGTCATGAACGTCGGGTGATGCGCAATGGCAGTCCAGGCTGCATCGAGAATCATGCGAGAGTGGCCTTTTGGATTTGCGTGTTTGAGAGCAAAAAGCGATGGCGCATCAGGGCTACGTTCCCAAATGACCCATTGACGGTCGCGGCCCACGCTCAGGAGGTACTTGTCGTCCTGGGAGAAAGCTAGGGAAGTGACGGTAAGGGAGTGTGCTTTTAGGGGCGGTTTGACTTCGAGCCATTCTTTTGTGTCGTACAGGCGGATCACGGCGTGGTCGATGGAACTTGCGCGGCAGGCGGTGGCGACGAGGCTGGCGTTGTGGCTGATGGCTAGAGCAGAGATTTCGTAGCCATGGCCGTAGAGTTTTTCTGTTTCGGGCCAGAGGAGGTGGCGGGCGAGGTGGTCTTCGAAGGGAGGGTGTTTGAAGTCGAGAGTGGATTTACGGATGACGGAGGCGGGGTCGATGGCTTCACGGTCGTCGTCATTGCCATTTTCGATGGGGTCTTCGTCACCGACGGCTTGGATGGCTTTGTTTGAGAGGCCGAGGACGGGAATGTTGGCGGCGTCTGGAAGTGCGGCGGAGTCGGACGGTCGTGTGTCGCAGAGTTTGTGGAGCATATCTGCAACGCCTTTTGGCTCGTCAAAGACACGGAGGAGCTTCTCGTCTGCACCAGAGATGAACTGGGTGTCCGAGACTGTATCGATGCAGTTGAGATCGTATCCGTGAATTTGTGGTCGTGAGAACTCGTGCCATGAAGGCGACATGCCGTCACGCTTCCATTGTGAATACAATCGTGTTGTCTGATCAGTCCCAGTTGTGAGCAGATACGAGCCATCTCTCGACCATGACACACCCTTGACTTCACGCACATGCCCTGTAACTGCTACCTGCTGTGTCCACATATCTTCTGTAGCTGAAAATGACCACTTTCGCCAGCTGCCAGTACGGCCGAGGGACACTACTGTGTTGCCGTCTGGTGACCAAAGCCCAATCCAGAAGCCTCCTGCACTGCCAGTAGCGCTTGTCGAACCTTTCTGAGCACTAATTTCTCCTAGCCTGGTGATACAAACCCATACACCAGAGGTAGGATCAGACTCCCAGATCGACAGAGAATTGTCTTCTGAAGCAGACAGCAGCTGTAACTTTCCATCCCGGTGCCGCCACGACGCTTGGTAGATCCAATCTTCATGACCTAAGAGTAAAGCTTCAAACGTAATAGAATGCTTGGATGTAGGGGAGCTAATCCAATGAGCTTTGTTCGATAGCGACTTCCCCATGCCACCCAGAGCTGGGTCATTTAGCGCAGTGCTCGCAGCAGGAAGTTCGTCTCCTCTGTGAAGTCGCCAGAGACGAATATACTTGTCTTGGCTTGCAGATGCCAAAAGAAGATCACTGTTCGGGTCTGCTGTTTCTTTGGTAAAAGCAAGTGCGCGGATCCATCCTTCATGTCCGGTCAGTGTAGCCGAAAGCTGAAATTGACTGTCTTGAGATACGAATATCTGGATGGTGGTACGAGTACCAGCGACAGCCAACACGGTTGAGCTTTCATCCAATTTCGCAAGCGCTAGGTTCAGGGGAAAGTATTTGGGAGAAAGCGTTATTGTCTGGACAATGTCGACAGCAATTGAAGCAAAGTCTAAAGAATGAGTGAGCCTCCAAATTTTGACGGTACCATCGGAAGATCCCGTAGCAAAGGTGTCTGATCCAGTAACTGTAGCTATCCGGGTGACAGGTTGCTGATGTTCCGATATGGTTTTTAGACATTCAAAGCGTTCATCTCTCCTGCCTCGCCATATACGGATGGTGTTGTCGGCTGATCCACTAAGCAAGACTGAGACGTCTGGTGATTGCGTTGGGAAAAACTTGACAGAATTCACAGGCTTGGTATGCCCACTCAAAATTGCATGTACTCCGCGAAGTGCCTCATCCTGCCTTGGTGAGTGAAAGGTACGTCATTGCTGTTGTGGACTCACTTGAGGATCCCACAAGGCAATATTATTGTCAGCGCCAAAAGCTAAGAATTGCAAACCAGCGTCATCCCAATCGGCGGCGGCCGGGTTTCGGTTGCCACCCGTGGCTATGAATTCAGGAGAGACGTGCATTGTTTGCAATGGTTGTTGTGCCTGCGCGGGTACTGTATCTAGTCATCCCGCCGTAAGGATTTCTCTGGCGCTAGTCTCGCTTAGGTAGTAGTGGCGGAAGACCCGTTTGCACCCTCGGTCAGACAAGCACAACCCATCTCTGCAACACGAGTATTTCAACCTTGTCAGTCTTTCTCTGGCTAGTGTTGATAAAAATCATGTCGAGCGATGACACCATTCCAATGACAGTCGAGTTCAGGTACATTTTAATGGCATCTTTGCAGTGCGGTATTTATTGACTCCCCTCACAGTGGAGGGCTCGAGATCCTTTTTGCAAACCAGAAGAAATATGATCTTTCGCTACCCACCAAAGACGAATCTGGCAAGCCTACAAATGTTGCTTTTCTAGTGAGATTTCTTTGTGACAATGTCATGAAGGACCCACGCAAGGAACTCTTTGTGCTAGACGGCACTGTGTAAGTCTAGAGAGCAAAGCACCCTTGGACCTGCGCTAACATGTTGAGTCAGACGGCCTGGTATCTTGGTCCTCATCAATGAAGCCGACTGGGAATTAGAAGGGGAAGATGAGTATCAAGTACAAAAGGGGGACCATGTCATGTTTGTCTCTACACTTCATGGGGGTTGAGATATGTGCATAGGGCGGAGGAAACATCAGTGTACCCGAGTGATTTTTGATGTACGAAACATGCGTGGCGGTGTGTAGAACGTTAGAATGGTCAACGTATCCAAAATACAAGCCAGAGCTACAAGCGAAAGCATAGTCTGGCTTACATAAGGTGTCGATGCGAAGTTGTGGAATAAGTGCAGCCGGCATCGATGGCGCTACATAGCGCCATCACTCTTGTACTATTCTCTTTGTCTGGATATAGGCATCAGCCACACTTCCTATGTACTGCAGATTGCCGAGGATATCGAGATTGGCAGGATACTTAGAGCCATGCCAGCGTGGTGGCTTAGCGGACTAAATAGGCAATACAGACGATGCATGCCGGGCAAGCCGCTGCGGTCAGTGCATGAGGTGCATTCATCTATCCGAGCTCGGGCTCTGGACTGTGCTTGTCTTGCAACAGGGTCAGGGGCAGTTCCAATGTGCAGGGGCGAGTGCGACCGGTGAGGCGAAATAATGACAAGTATCATGGGAATATGCTGGCATGTTGGATGTGAAAACAACACGTCGAGTTAGTTGCTTTGTGTTGCCAGCAGACTATCAAGGCATCTTCAGGCCGCTCTCTGGGGTGTGGACATTAACCACTGCCAAGCTCTGGCCACGTGATCACGTGCGAGCGTGTTCCCAACCAAACGCGTGCAATTTGTCCCTTGTTTACCCCACCATCAGCACAATCGACAGCAACGACCTTGCATCCACCAGAGTTGCAATGCCATCCGATGATGAGGACTACAAGTTGGCTGTGGCGAACTCGCTTCGACACGCCGATGCGGACGTCGCGCGGAATATCAAGGCAGTCTCCAGCGAGCCTATTGACCTCGTCTCGGACACGGATGACGATGACAACGACGAAGACCTCAAACGTGCTATTGCCCTTTCCTTGCAAGGAGACAGCAATGATAACCATGTGCAGCCACTCGACAAGAGTACAGCGATACCTACTCCTGTTAAATCAGGTCTCAGCTCCATGGGCATGGATCGAAAAGCCATGGAAGAAGAGCGTCTCGCAAGGCTAGGAAAGCGGAAGCGCGAGTCGTCTCCAGAGCGACCTTCCAAACAGGCATCGAAGACAATATCGCCTCCTGCGCCATCTACAGAAACAGTCTTACGCTATCCTATGGGCACTATCAAACGGACATTCGCCACAAAATACCCTAGGACAGACGACATTACCATCGATGAAGTCCTAGAAGCAGACACAGTTCGCACGGCAGTCATTAGTTCGTTCATGTGGGACTCTGAATGGCTGTTCAAAAAGCTCAACCCCGTCAAGACCAAACAGGTATGGATCATGAATGCAAAAGGCAAAGACGTCCAGCAGAGATGGCAAAAGGAAATGGAAGACATGGGCGTACCGAATCTGAAGATTCATTTTCCACCCATGGACGGCATGATTCAAAGTATGCACAGCAAGTTCATGCTACTCTTTGGTCCAAATAAGCTACGTATCGTAATACCAACTGCAAACATGATACAGACCGACTGGGGAGAGGTTGCGAATGACTGGCAGCCTGGTGTCATGGAAAATTCCATCTTCCTCATCGACCTGCCACGCAGAGGCAATGAAACTACTTCCACCCAGGAGAACATGACACGCTTTGGCCAAGAATTGATGTATTTCTTGGAGATGCAGAAAGTACCAGAGATGGTCTTGCAGGGCATCTTGAACTTTGATTTTTCACAGACCAGTCACTTGGCTTTTGTTCATTCCATGTATGATGGCTTACATGATAACCTTTGACTTCAGCTAACACATTGTAGTGGTGGTTCACACAAGACTGAATCAGAGCATCCCACAGGCCTTCCAGGCCTCGCCAGAGCTATCCAGGATTTGCGTCTTGACAATGTCGAGCAGATAGAACTAGATTACGCAGCTTCCTCGCTTGGTGCTATCAATGATAGTTTCCTATCACGCCTGTACCTTGCAGCATGCGGTAAATGCTTCGCAGCCGACACGGCCACGGTTTCCGATGTTCGTCGTCATATCCGGATCTACTTCCCCACCAACGAGACAGTGGAAAAAAGCATCGGAGGTCCTGACTGTGGTGGTATCATCTCCCTATCGCAACAACGTTATAACGCAGACACATTTCCGAGAGAGTGTCTCCGCGACTATGAGTCATCACGAGCAGGGATGCTATCTCATAACAAACTACTGTTGGCACGCGGTCGTAAGGACGGACGGCCAGTTGGATGGGTTTATGTTGGGTCAGCCAACCTGTCGGAATCGGCATGGGGAGGGCAAAAAGTGATCAAGAATGGCAAGATGGGCAGTCTCAACATAAGGAACTGGGAATGTGGTGTCGTCATGACTGTGCCAGAGGACAGGCTGGGAGGGCGGGACAAGGACAGGGACAAGACAGTGCCGATGAGCATATTTGAAGGCACTGTGGAGATTCCCTTTCGAACTCCTGGGGACGAATATGGAGCCAGACAGCCTTGGTTCTTCAGACTGGGGTGAGGGATCATTTGGCGGTGTTCGCAGCGGTGGGCATGCATGATTCGGCGGATTTGCGGCACTACGTAGTCTTGTCAGATGGGCTATTGCTCATTGCGGAGGACAAAGTAGTATCTATCGAAGGCTGTGGACATAGGGGTCGTGTGCATCGTGGCTGTTCAACTACGTCAGCAGAAGCAGCGGCAGTGTCATAATGTAACCCGGGATCTGTAGCACATTTTTCTCGGACGAGGCCGCTGTGTCGTAATGCGGGATTATGTGTCCGGGGTATCCTGCGGCTGTGGATGGCCTAGTTCAGCAAGATGCCGGTCGTGGATCGGGTGGTGCTGGGCTACCGGACCAATTTCGGGTTGGTGGCGCTGCCCGCGCCAGTATACCCTGGGCGCAAGCAGACACTGGCTTGGACAAGGTCATGGCCAACGTCCATGTTCGTATGTGCTTGACGACGATGCTGCCATGACCCCCCCAACGCCGCCTCTGCCTGGACAGTCAATGTGCTGCTGTCGACCTTTCTCATGTCCAACACACATGCGGCCTCTGGCATGCCTCTAACGGCTCCTGTCCACACCCTGTCCACGTCGCCAGCGCTATCGCATCCGGATGCGGCACACGCCAAAGAGCTTCCGCTACACCTTATCCATCTGATCCTCACATACGTAAGTATGCACATGTATGCCATCCGAGCCTCGAAAGAACCCATCCGCTAACCCTGACCCAAGCTCGACCATGTCGCTGACCTTGCGCGCATCACACGCACCTCGCGCCTCATGTATTACATGACGCTGCCGCGCTTGTACGAGCATGTCACACTGCGCGCCTATTCGGAAATCCGATATGTCGATGGCAGGCCGGAGGGCTATGGCGGTGGCAGCCCCTTTGCCATGGGACTGAACACGCTGGTGTCGCGCAACTTCAACAACTACATACGCAGATTCCGCGTCCTGGGCAACTGGCGCGAGCAAGACACCGAAGACTACAGACACGGCCGTGTGCCGGACAGCAGTATGGTGCTGCAGGTTGCTATGCGTGCTGCAATCGACCGCATGACCAATCTCGACAGCTTTGCGTACGTTGGCCCCTACACGCTCCCCTCCAACTCCAGCTCCTTGGCTTTGCTAATGCATTTCCAGCTGGGAACTCAACACTCCACCATTGCACACTATCTACCAGGGTCTTGTGGATAAGACCACGTTGACCTCACTGACCATTAGGTGCCAACGGCGACGTACACCACGCCCCACGACCATCATCCCCCCGCTGCCCAACCTCCAAACCTTGATTGTCTACGATATAGATCCTCTCTGTTATCCCGATGACATCTCACTACTTTTGTTCGGCTCCAAGAAGCTCGAAAACATCACACTGCATTGGAGCCCACGCATGCGCGCCGAGGGCGAAGAATCCGTCAATTTGCTGTCCATATTTGGTCGCTGTATAGCTGCCAAATACTCATTGCCGGTTAAGCGCCTTACCTTGTACAACTTGTATTCTCGCTACCTCTCCGAAGACATCTATGATGTCTTTAGTCGGAAAACTAGGACTGAGATGACAGTTATCAATTGTGGGGGCTCTTCTGATCCTCTTACTGTCTTCGTTGACAACTCATGGAAGGCAAGCCCCGACCATGTATTTTCACCCAACCTCAAGATGATTCGTACCGATGTTCCAGATACTGCTCTGGCTCAAACACTAGGCAGTTGCAAGGACATAGAACGTGTCTATTTCATCGCAAGTAGGCGAAACGACACCCTGTGTTCAAAGTCGAACAGCTGCACTGCGACACCCACAACGCCATCCCACCTGACACCCAGTATGAGTAGCGGCTCTGCGAGTGCCAATGGCACACCCGATAATGGGTTCGAGCTTCGTACCCGAAATGTTGCAAGCGAGCACATTGCTGCTATCCAGACAAATCACCGTACAATCCGCCACCTGCTCCTTTCTGATCGATGGATCTTATCCGAGGATACCTTGTTCAAGCTTTGCCAATCGTGTCCAAATCTGGAGCAACTGGGCTTTGCTGGCGTTGTCCCACCGCTCCAGTCCCTGCGTCAAATCTTTGCCCTTATCCCCAAGCTTTGGGCAATCCGTTTTTTGGTCCGCTCGAACACAGGTCCCAATGAAAACCCCGATATGTTGGATCCAGAGACCCACGCTTTCGCATTTGCAACAGAGTTTTGGCGGCCGGAATACCAAAACATCAAGTATGTTGGTTTTGGGGAAGACTTGGTGTTCAAGTTTGGTGGAGTATATTTTCCGCCAAATAGCAAAGAGCCAAGCAATGGTATTGAAGACAAGAGCATAAAGGCAAAATTGGCTGGGCCGATGAGAAAATTCCAAGTAGTAAGCAGGGAGAACGTCAAACATGTTGAGATTTGGGGCATGGATACCACAGAGTTCGATCCCGAACTCCCTTGAAAATATTCCTTCGACGAGACTACAAACACAATTGGAGATGTTCCTCAAACATGGTTATATCAGCGGCCGTGAGCGACATTGCGACTACATGCCACACTGATACTGCATGTCTTATGGACAAACCGCTTTGTCACAGACTACCATGCGTACTATGGAGTCGATTCGATAACAAAGCAAAAGATCCTCCAGGCTCGCGCTAGACGAAATTCCGTGAGATTCGGTGCTTCCGTTTTCTTCACGACGTTTGCCCACTATCAGCCAACCTCAATTGTTCGACGTGACATCTCTTGAGAGCGTTATATACAAGATAGTCACCATGAACAGATTCGCTCCACCGTGTACGAATCCGCCGTGCGTTTACTCTACGAACACGCTGTAGCAAAGCGAGACACGTCACTTCTTGCCAGCTTGTGGAAAGTCTCTCAGCTCATCCTTTTTCTCGTCTCAGTTTTACGTATGTCATTGTGTTTTTACCTTCTTCTTTCGCCACTTCTTCATGATCCTGGCAAATTGTTTGTTTCTTTATCATTTGCCACGGAGCCATAGCAAGCAATCCAAATGTACTAATGTTTGTCTCCCCTCATTAATCTACGCAACTCGCCCGCCCGAATCAATGAGACATGTACCATGTCCCTCTTTTGTACATCAATCTGTAATACTCTCCCTTTTTGGTTACCAATACAAATTCCAACCGCCTTGCAACATAGGTCACAGCGTAACCATCCAAACTATGATACACACCGCTAGCGACTTTGCCAAAAAAAAATATCTTATCATCAACGAAGCTGGACAAGGTAACTGCGGGAAAGTACTTTTCTGTGTTTCCGCTCCATCGGCCTCAGATGAGTCAAACAACTTAAGGCAAAGCACGATTGTTGCCGCTGTCAAGACGACGCAAAACGGATCATTGGGTCTCGGCCTTGCTCAGGAGATTCTAATTCTCCAACGTATCCATAGCCTTATTACTGGCAGTTGGGTAGAGCGACACTTGCCAGTTCTGATCGACTTTGATCTACCAGCAGCAGGACCAGGGTCATACTGGCTCGCCACAAACGCAATCCAAGGCTTCAACCTCGTCCAACTAATCAAAGCACTCATCCTTCCAGTTCCAGTCTGCGGAACAGAAAACTCCCTCTCGCAAAACACCGCACCTCCCCCGGCACTCCCCCCGACTCTCATGCTACACATCACACAGCAACTCGTCCAAACTGTCGCATGGCTCCACACCACCGCTAAAATCGCCCACAACGACATTTTCAGCGGAAACATCATGCTCGACATCTCCCGCTGCAACTTTTCTAGTAATCCCGTCATCCTACCCTCCCTCGGTTCCAGCGACACACTATGCGCAATAGATCGTTCGTCCATGTATGAATTCCTCTACTCACTCGGTGAAATAAGCGGATTATTTACCTCCTGCACCATATTACAGGACGCAACGGAGTTCTGGGGCGAATTGATGCAGATGCTTGTTGAGAATGAGTTGGACCGCGGTCTGCGTACTTGTACGATGGGGTTTGGAGAGTTTTGCGCAAGGTTTGAGGGGGAGATGGTGAGACAAGTAGAAAGTGGGGTGGGTGCGGAGAGGGAGAGGGCGAAGGAGTTAGTTGAGCGCGTTGTGGCGATGAGGGAGGTTGAGTTTCCTGGGGAGGAGTGGGTGAGGGAGGTTTTGGCGCGGGATAGGGATTTAAAATAGATAAGATCGTTTTGCACCATGGAACTTTTATGAAAGATGAAGTGGTGGGAGATATCCAGGCCCTGGTAGATAGGTGGCATTTAGTCAATGGAGTAGTCGTCTTATGAAGTTTAAAGCTTTTTTTAAAGCGTCGTACTAATGCCCAAATATGCTTCGTGGAGAACACACATCACTTAGAGGGTGTTGGTCATATGTTCTTCCTTGGGAATAACATTTAGTGAACTGGTGTTGATATTGCTGGACTATGAACTACAATAAAAATCAAAAGCATACAAGACATCAGGTGTCTTCTTTGGAGTACAAAGCATCTCACTCTGATACTAGAGCTTGGTCGACATTTTCGACCAGCCCCGCTCACAACCCATTGCATTAGTACCATAAAAGAATTACAGATGGAGGTGAACATGCTCTCACCAACCACCTACGATTGAAAAGTCGGAACTATTACAGCCTGGAAAACCATATGTCAAGGTTTGCAGACTCTCACCGTATCGAGTGTTTATTATTCACAACGCTAATGTGCAGCTTCCAACCTGAAACTGCATTTAATTGCTATCAGAAAAACACTTCCCTGTGTGAACCTGCCTAAATTGGCCTAGGTACATTATGAGACATTAGTGTAGTACCTAGCTAGGTATGACTGGCAAAGGTTCGGTCCGATCCGGATCCCTTCGGATACGTTGTAGTGGGCCCGGTTATATGGATTTCCAAGCTTCTTGATTTACCATGTCTGCAGTTTTTTTACCCAGCCAGTCAGCGTTGTTTAGATTCATTAATGCCCAGAGTAAGCAGAAGGAAAGCTAGCTACAAACTTTGTATTTATTTCTAAATATTGCTACTTAGGTCACAGACATAGAGAACATTAACTTAAGTATCGCTAAAGACGCGTTTAGTTGGCGTAAAGCTCTTTAGCTATATTATGGTTGCTAATAGGGTAAAAATACGTTTACAGAAATGGTGTACTGTAGCTACCAGCAAAACTTGCTTACCTGGAGGCTCTAAAAACAATCATCAGGCTCTTCCCGCCGATAACTCTCCATCTTGGATTAATTCCAGGGAAATACCAAGCTGTTCTTAGCAGCTCAGCGGAAAGTCCATTCCACACAGCATAGCTGTCACTCTCTATCCTGCCATTTGCACCTCTTGTTAGTGGCCTACATGTATGAATTTGGCCTACCACCACAGTGATCGAGCACCAATGAAAAAGGATAGTCAACTCGACAATGAATATTGGCGCTCAAGTACTGGTATGCATGTGCAGGTTGTTTTGAAACAATATTCAAGCCTAATAGAACTAGGAGAATAAGGTATCGATAGATGATGATTCATGACAGTCCTCACAAGTAACTACACTTGGGTGTGGCTAGGGTGTTTCTTACACCCTGATCTCTTCCTCCAATCAAATCATGTAGATATAAGACTTGCAGCTTGTTGAAAAAGATTTGTGCAGATCTGTAATTCTTTCAAGATCGGCTTAATAATACTTATTGTTCAATAGCTATTAAAGCGCATAGTTAATAAGATACGGAGCTGCGAAAATGGCTGATTTTGGTGTAAAATCGCTTACGAGGCCGAACTTTAGTCCAGTGACTGTAGTATATAGCCGCTCCTACAGCTACAGTCTATCGTCTCCTTATTTTAAACGGTTATAGCAGCTACTCTACGCTAGGATTTAATTATTTCTATGCTAATAATAAAATTGTTGCTCTCTATATACCGTATTATACCTCCTATCTCCTCTAGCTACTTGATATAAGCTGCTTCTTACTGATTAAGCACGCATACGGACGTAAGATTAAAAGGCTCGCCCGCTAAGGCGTCTACTACATACGTTAATAAGATAGACTTCCTTACAGCTTGTATAGGGATCTGGCCGACAGTTTCCATACAGTAGAATATCCAGGCAGGTTTCTAAGCGACAAGCCTTGTCCCTACTTATCTAGATCGCGTTCCACCGTCGCTCACAGTAGCAGAGCTTCAGTAGCAGGTACGCTATCTCTAAGAGCGACTGCACCACTAGCTAGAGAGCCCAACGAGTGTTGCGATACGTCAGCTTACTAAAAGCGCTTAGCTTGCAATGCAATCAGCGACGATACTTATAGAGGAGAATAAGAAGCTACGTAAAGAAAATCAGCGCTAATGACAAAAATAGAGTTAGCCACGTCAATATATTGCTTCTGGTGGAGTACTTCAGGTACAGTAGCTTGCTGCAGAGGCAGAAAGGATGGTCATAGAGGCTAAACAGAGCCAGGCTGGTGAGCGACGTCAGCGCGCGTCGCCAACGTGTACGAAATGCTATACTCAAGGATATACTCGGACTTCATGTAGAACTAGATAGATAATTATCTTTCTAAATTTTATTGGATTTTATCGCACTATTGTGGCTCAATTGCGTAAAACTTCGTGTTGAGTTTATAGGGTGCGCAGCTTACTGATAGAACCCATTATAGGCTATATGATTGTAAAAGACATCATTGTAGAGTTTAGCGTAGTTACTATATATCTAATTGTATGTGTTCAGGAAGCCAGCTAAACAATAGATTGTAGCGATGACATAGAAACATTACTCTTCAGCAATGCATTCTCCTCTCTTAGGAACCAACTTCTCAGCGCTAGCATAGCTGCAGCATCTGGAATGAATCGCTTGAATTTTTTCCCTCTGTTTGCTATATAGCGTATCAGATCAATTATCTCAGAAAAGAATGGCAGGCCACACCCCAACCTGCCAGAATCGGGTATTAAAAAAATTGACTTTACAGTCAAAGTACGTAATAAAAGGATTTGAGTGGACCTCTGCGAGACCCTATTAAACCCTAAAAAATAGGTTAGTATTACTACTAAAATACGCCTCTTAACGGGTATATGTTAAATAGACAAATCTCTATTAGGTATAATAACTAAAATTCGGTTACGACGAAGGTAGCAGCACAGCGAACTGCGGTTGCGACGAAGGCAGCAGAACAGCGAACTGCGGTTGCGATGAGATAATAAACTATGGTTGTAATAAGAACACATTGCGCAAAGCGCTCCTGTGCCTATATATTCGCCATATCGCATCTCATTAAAGGTACGAATCTATTAGAACTCGATATCTTATTAACGGCACAAATCTATCCAAACTCCCATCACTACTATGTCGAACTTCCTCTTACGGCTCCCGTCGTTTTCGAGCTATTTAGTGCTAATTAAGTCCCCCACGTCTATCAAACCTATAATAACCTTCTACAACAATTTATCTAATAATATCCACGAAGAGATATATAGGTAGATAAGGGAGAGATTCTGCAGATTAGAAGCTAGCGCAGAATCTACTAGTACGGTTGAGCTACGAGGGATCTAGCGGATTAGCGAGCACGCACTTATAAGCAACTTAGACGCGTGCAAAATCTACTTAGCAGGTATAAGTATTATAGCTATTAACCTAGAAGGGCCGAAGGTGGACACTATATGGTAGCTGTACGGCAATATTATCTATATTAAAGAGGCTTCGAAAGCCGAACGTCCGACTGATTAGTAGAAGGAGTTTTTAGAGAGGTTTTAGTCTAGTAAGAGTAAGGCGTGGATGGGTATAGTGCTTTAGTTTTATAGCAAAGCGCTGGGTGTTCGATAGGCTAGAGATAGACTTAACGGCGTCACGGACTGTGTAGCGATTTGCTCGTGTGGACGCGTGACGATATCGATGGGCGGGCGTGACGGTTTCGATGGGTGGAGCTGAGAATGGGCGCGCGCGGTTGCTGATTCGAATACCTGTATGACTAGTTCTAATAAATCCCGAAATTTTGTTTCACAAAAACGTTCCCGAAAGGCCGGAGCCAAATCTGGAATGAATACTCGACTTTTTCACGCATACCAATCCCGCTAGTATGGATCTGTAGACAGCGATCAAAGTTTCGCAGTTGCTCCAGACGATAAGCGTTGTTTTCCTCATCTTTGCAGCATATGCTATATGGCCCGTAATACAGCGCACATGGCATCTTGCAAAGTTTCCCACTATGAAAGATACAGAATGGATGAGAAGTATCGAAAAACGTACCTCTCATCAGCACGAGAGATTTATGAAAAGGGATACGCCAAAGTAACATCATCTCGCACTCGCAAAAGGCTTGTTACTGATACTATTACAATCCAGAAACTCGTTTCACACTCTCTTGAACGAACAAAACTTACTGCTTCTCTCCAGAAGTTTCTCTTCCGTCACTACTCACATGTTTGCAAGTATACCTAGCGTCGCAAGCCTCCTGCTTGGGGTCGCGCAAACCAGAGGTTAAGAAGCTTCACCAACGCGAGAAGCTTGCTGAGAAAATACCCAGGCCCATCATCGAGGACAGAATCCACAAAAAAAGGCCGACGACCCGAGCTAGCAAGGAGCCAGGTGACTTGGTGCAATGGATGATTAAAAGGAGAAAACGAACAGGAACCCGTCTTGAAGAAACTTATCCAGTATCAGCTTTCTAAAATATTCGCTGCAAACCCACAACACGACTGCAACCACCACTGTCATTTTGTACACCCTCGCAGTCACATCAGAGTACATCGAGGCCCCCCCCCCCCCCTTCGCGAGGAAATCCGTAACGTCTTGCCTGCCGATGGCCTCATCACATTCCGCGCACCACAGCAAATAGAGAAGCCTCGATAGCTATATCAAAGAAGTTGTCCGCGTTTCCCCCGAGCTTTCCTCAGTAAGTAATTCCTCCAAAAAAAAGCCCTCGCCTTACCTTACCTTGGGGGGGGGGGGGGGGGGGGGGGGGGCTTCCATCAAGAACTAACGCAAACCTTCTTTTTTTTCTGTCTCACTTACTTCCTAGCACCCTCCGTCCGCTACATCAAGAAAAGGATTTTGCGCTTTAGCAACGGGTTCAAATACGATACCCGGAGCCAAGTCGTGATTGAGGCTGCTCTGCTGCTTCCCTCGGCAAGGGACAAACGAGTTTCCACCAGTTGGTGGAAAACTTTGATGGATTTCGGTCGTACGAGTTAAGGGGTAGTGGCAAGGTCACAGGATATTGCGCGGAACCAGTGTTGTCACGGCCCAACGAAATAAAACTGGATTTTGGGTATGACAGACACGCATGTCTAGGCCGGTTCTTTGCTGCAAAATAGATCAAGATGCCCGATGGAAAAACAGACATGTAATCCGCCCCCCCCCCCCCCCAGTTGATTGGGGTACGCATATTAATCCCGATGTGAGCATGACGCTTTTGTTTAAGAAGGTTGAAAGTGTAGGAGTTAGAGTTCCCTTTTCAGGAAAAAAAAGCTATAGAATTGAAGTCCACAACCAACTACATCAACCCATCCAAGCCGTCATCATGCACTTTAAGACTCTGCTCCTTTTCCAAGAACAACTCCTGCTCCACCCTGCTCTTCTCCACATCGACGAAGAAGTACAAAAACGCGCAGCTGACGAGACTCAACGAGAACAAAAAGTAGAACGGACTACTATTGTTGCCCGTATCATCGATGATGGCGCTACTCACGAGCGGCCCAATGAACGCGCTCGTCTTGCCTACAATCGAAAACAAGCTGAAGAACAAAAACTCCTTACCGCGCGGAGTGACTTCAGAAATCATGGTCTGCGAGTAGCTATACCACGGACACACGAGAAGCCCGTAGAAGGCTTGGTACACCCAGACTTCCCATTTGTTGTGGAAGCCGAAGCGCTGGGTCCATATGCCGACCATGCCCCAGCCGTCCAGCAAGACGATGCAGATGGCAACAACCATGAACATTGTCTTTGTCGAAAGCCCATACGATTTTTGTATGCGCCAGAATGCGCCGATACCGACAGCCTGAGCAGCAATGCCGACAATGAGCAGGTAGGTCAGCTGGAGGCTGTTGTAGGCGACGATTTCGTTTTGCAAGGTGCCAATGACCGTGACGGTGGTGTTGAGGCTGTCACCGAGAAGGAAGTAGCCTGCAAGATAGGCCAGACTCTGTCGCAACTGCCAGATCTGCTGCGAGGCATAGATGAGCTGTTTGAAGCCTGCGACAATGATGTTGCTGCGCCCTGGATCTTGGCCCGGACGTCGCTTTTCGAGGATGAACCAGGGGATCGCGCAGAGGATCCAGACGCCCGTCGCAAATGCAATGAGTACGGAAAGACCCCAGTTGTTGTTTGCCGCGCTGTCGTTGACGTGGAGCGCAAACATTATACCGACGATGACTGCGAGGATAAGGATTTCAAAGACGGATTGGGTGTAAAATGCTACGTTGGACAGCTCGTTTCGCTTCATCATGTCGGCAAATTCATAGTCTGCACGATCAATTTTGCCTTCTGCAAACTCTTCTGCCTTGATACGCAAATCCTTTGTATTGCGTGCGAGACCCGGGAAAGCAGCGGTCCAGAATGTGATTGTAGTCTGGTACGCAATGAGTCCGACAATGTAGAGTCCGACGCCAATGTGCCACTTGTCTTCGGTATGGACGCCCAGCCAGCCGAATCCAATGCCAAATGCGATTATCGAGAGTACGATGAGGATGTTTGGACGCCAGGTGCCGAAGTCTGCGAAAGAGCCTAGGATTAAGAAAATAACGACCTGGATGGCGAAGCTTATGCCGTTGCACAAAAGTACAATCGAGTTGATTGTGCGGTTTCGGCCCATGAAGAAGAGAGCTTCAGAGTCGCCGGCAGCCAGATACATGAGGTTTTGGAAGGCCGTAGGACCAAAGTTGAAAAGCGTCAATCCATTGTCTCCGACATAGTAACTATTGGCAAATGGTTAGAAGGGTTTGAAAACAGCCAGTACACCGCGCGAGAACGAGTCTCCAAAGAGGCATATGCCTACCAATAATACGCCCATATTTCCCATCGCGAAGTCTCGTAGCGCTCGTCGAATTGGTCGGGCGCGACTGGTGTATCCGTCTCAACTGGGACGTCTACAGCGCCTTTAATCGGATCATCACCTGGCGCGCTGAGTGGCGCAAGGCCCGGCTCGTTGGATGCCATGATCGGGACTCGTACAACGAGAAGAGCGGCCCTGAGAACAATAAAAGGCTGCGAGACCAAATGCCGCGCAACCTACGTCTTTTCTATGCCGCACCGGTATTCGCTAAGCAACACCCTAGTCGTTCGTCGCACCCGTAGCCCGGAGATAGCATGGCTAGCTGATAACAAAATGCATGGGGTTGGAATGCGCTTGCGATCCAGGCCTGGAAATGTGTGGCAAGCCGGGAGAAAACAGGCCTGTCACCTAGGACTTTGCGCGACACCATGCGGTGCATGATTGGGGCGAACACGATCAAGATATGCAAGCTATTGCCAAGTGGAGCTTGGCCGGTGGAAAAGATGTGGGGTGAAGCTGTGAAACCCTGAAGACTCGGTGAGCTACTAGGCTTTAGCGGGAATGGCCTACGCCACCGCCGTCGAGTCTTTGCAGCATGACCCGCTTTGGTATCTCAACCGAGTTTGCATGGGAAAGCGGCAGATGGTTCTTGAGAGCGGCTTGAGGCTTGTAGTATGTAGCGTGGTAAGGGTTGGATCCATGTTGAGTGAGATTCATAGCTCCATATCGTAGCCCCAAACCCCCCACTCTACCATAGCAGCTACATCTCCAAGCATTCAGCTTTCCACATTCTGATGAAGGAGAAGAAGATTTGTTACTCTCGGGATGCTTTACGGGGATGAGCGGTATAAGTGCAAGGTTACAGTTGAGTATATTGTCCATTGTTTATTTTATCCCTCTCATTCGAGACACCCGAATAGCCTGACTTGCTTCATCATTGTGGCCAGCCTTGTTGCAAAAGAAGCGATGCTGGACGCGCATCTGCCTCCTTATAAATTCTCAAAGTCCTTTTCCCACTTTGGAGAAGCCAAAAAGACGTCCATTACCTTGAATCCAATACCATGCTCATGAACAATGAGATACTTGGAGCCTTCCTCCCAGATCTCAGCGGCACATTCGAAGCATCGCTGACACACATGGTTCATGTCATCCGCCTGATATTCGAGCCAAAGCTCGCTCTCCTCCCATTCATTCTTCTCCTTCTCCCAAAAGCAGTTCGCACGAATCACTTGCCCAGTTCAGTAAACTCCAACCTTTATCTTGGTGGAAAGCCTGCATAAGGCGCTGGGCCTTGGCCACCCGGCCACGTTGCATTCGTATTCGCCGGAGCAGTATTAGCACTGTCCTGGCTTGGAGCGTTGTAATTCCTGCTTGTTGTGAAACCATTGCTGTACAATGGATCTTGGGATACTTCTCCCGTGGGATAGTTGGCAAACCCAGAATCGTTATTCAGAAAGAAGTCAATGTTGCTTAGCGCCATATTGCTTGACTCTTCAGCAAAGACATTGCTACTAAAGGTGGAGGGAACGGTGCTACCTTGTATGTTCGGGAAGAACGACGTGTTTGAGCTGTTGGACTGGTGCGTACGGCTAGGCATGAAGGAAGGTGGGGGTTGCTGTATCATGCCATTATGAGGCTGCTGTACGACGCCCGTGTTGACAGCCGAATGTACGTTAATCCCATAGTTTGAGTGAGTTTGAGCCTGCGATGCTGTATTATCCAATCCTGCATTCTGCAAAAGACCTGGCTGCTGCTGCTGGGGCGACAGATGGCCCATGGATTGTTGTCGTCCCATTGGAGGCCTGGGTTGCATCATAACACCGTGCTGTTGAATCGGAGACGGGCCATGACCTGGAGAGTATTGTCGTTGAGTGGTTGGAATGGGTGAGCTTGGACTAGACGAACTAGTGAAACTTGCCGATGGATACTGCCTGTATCCAATACCTTGTGCCATGTTCAAGGGCTGCCTTGGGGTTGGCTGAGCTTCTGTCCTCGGTGCACCTCCGCTCGATCCTGTAGGCGGATTTGAGCCCGTACTAATAGAATTAAGAAGGAAAGACTGGTTACGTGCGCGTTGAAATGCGGATGTAGTGGTTTCGATGTTTCTGGAGATGTGTTAATTATGCGTGTGTAAACTGGTTGCAACGCCTGTTGGCTTACCCATTGTGACTTAACCTTCTTTTCTTGTCTGAGTGGGAGGTCTGAAGTTGCTGCTGCTGTTGTTGCTGTACGCCAGGCTTCTGAGGGGTATTCTGCATTATACGAGTCACCATTTGCAATTTCTGCTTAGCATCCTCGGCCTCTCTCTTCACTCCTTCCAATTCTTTCGCCATAATCTCTAATTTTGATTGCCAATGCAATTGAGCATCCTGGAGCTTTATCTGATTAGTTTGAATCAGCTCAATCTCTCGCTTCCTGAAATAGGCTTGATCCATTTGAAACCTGGCTTGTGACTTTGCTATCGCATCTTTGTCTTTCACAGCTTGTTCCTTGTCCTGTTCAGCCCTAGCAAGAGATAGTTCCAGTCGTATGATCTTGTCCTTGAGGTCACGAAAAGTCTTGCCAGGTTGTGTTTCGATATCAAACTCGTCTGGCTGATTAACTGTAAAGCCAGTGTGGATTTCATGAAGTCCCCCTTCCAACTCTTGGATTTTAGCTTTTTTGGCCGAGATTTCAGTTTCCAGATGCGTGATTCGGACCCTGAGGGCATCAACCAATCTACTGGTCTTGATTGAATAATCATCAAATCTAAAAGCCAGCTCCTTCATCGTGTTTTGAACATTCCTAGCCTCGTTGTTGGCATGGAGCCTCTCTGTGTAGCGTGTTTGGGCGCGCTGCTTTGCCGCTGCAGTCTCGGCTTCAGCAGCAGCAGTGCTTTGCTCAGCTTCGGCGACGCGTTGGTTAGACTCGGATAATGTTTTAACAAGATGCGCTTTGTCTTGCTCAAGTTCAGCGATCCGACGCTCGAGGGTGGCGATTTGGTCAGGATATGGCGTGGGCGGCGAAGACTCAAGAGACTTTCTGGCCGACATGCTGGACACTGTCACAGGGTCCATATGGTTTGCAGCTTCTGATGTAGGATTCGAATGACATGACGTCGTTGACATTGCAATGGGAGAGACCACTATATGAGGTCAGCGCAAGTGAAGGTGTTGTCTAGCTAAACGCCAGGCTGATCAGACCCCCACTCTATGCGCTGCTGTATGAGTGTGAAGCTGTGATATTGTGTCGGCTGAGTTTGCGCTTGAGGTGCGATAAGCCGGTGTCAAGGAGGAATTGAACAATTGAACCCCTTTGCGAAAGAAAGGAAGCCCAAGTGAGATATTCTGCGTGCTGCGAGTAGTCTCACGACTGGGGAATCCAATTAGCGTGGATTGTACTGCTGAACGAAACACCGAGGTGTCATTGTTCGAGTTGTTTGTCGTGGAACAGATGTGTTAGTTCGATAACGTGAACGTACCATAGTATGCTGTAATTGTCTGGAAACAGCTCAGTTAACTTATATGCGGCAGTCGGATCGGTTGAAATTACTTTATAGGCATATATGTGCCAGTGAAGGCCGTAACCACGGTTAGCTGCGCTAGCCACGTGAGTTTGGGGTTTGGTTTGGGAAAATGACAAACGGAACTCTGGTTCCGCTTCAACACAAGCTGGAATGCGTACACGTGGCTGCAGCGTTCTTCTTTGCGACCATTTAGTGTATGAAAGCGATATGGGCCTGTCTCGTCCATTCTGGTCCAGCATATTCGGCGTGCCTTTTAAGATCCTTGTGGGCCGGAAGTGAACGTCTAGATTTTAGCTGACAGCGCTCGAAAATAAAGACACTCAAGAAATTCCCCGATGTTGATGCAAAGACATATTCGACGGCACGGTTTTCATCAAGGTCACTGCCGATGCCGACAAGTATAGATTCCTGTCTCTTTCACACATTTTCAATGAATCGCACATTGCGGTCTTTTGGAGAAGCCCTGTTGTCTTCTGTGATCTTCTTTCTTTCTCCGTCACACTAATACATCGTCGGCTGCCACGTGCCAGTACGCTATATTCAAGGTCAAAACAGAGTATTGAACAGTGCACATGGGGTGCGGGACAAGAGTCTGGCTTGCCGATACCCGTAGCGCTAGCGCCATGTGGCGTTGCTTGGTACTCACTGCTCACTGTTTCCTCGGCTTTCTGCCTGCATCTGCACTTTACGTATGTATGTAGTATCTATACGAGCTCTCGCCACCAAACCCCTCTTATTTCTCCAGATTTTGGCTGCGATGGAAATGCCGAAACTCTGGTGGCCCGGAGGATGCGCTCGACGATCCCTCCTCTAGATAATGGGCCAGCGCAAGCGTCCTGTTGGTTACAAAGTGCCGAGCTGGCTGGATTAGAGTTCACGATGCGACGTGGAGTGGCGCTATTCCTTGGGTCAGATGGCGGAATTTCCAAGTGAGCAGAAAGACTGGACGTGTGAAAACCGCAAGGCTGATGGCATCTTTTTGCCGTACAACTGACATTTGCATTGATGAGGCGAGAAACGCAACGGTAGTTAGGCATTTGAATGCCTAAATATAGTAAGCTCGGCGCAACACGAGGAGTGACGGATGATGATCAGCAAAATGACGTATCATGCACTAGCACTAGCAGCCACTAGCACCGGATGTGACCCCGTGGGTGCATTGCTTGCAGAGGCCGCTGTCTACTACGTACTACAGGTACACTTGGTTGCTGTCAAGAAATACAACATGGAAGAGTTCCTTCATGGTTTTGGCTGTAAAAGCGAAAGATTGCCATCTTCTATAAATATAGTAGCGGTGACCCAAGCTGGTCAAAGCACACCAAAGGGCTCAGGGTGTAAAATGCGGGAAATTAACAAGTCGTTGAGTTCGGATATTACGGCTGGGCAGGGCTTATATCTATCGGTCCGCACTGGGGCACTGTTTTGCTTGGACCCGGCTGCGGCGTCGTGCGGGTCAGCACTAGGTAGTCGTAGTGAGGAAACGACGTATGTACACTCGAAGCCAGGGATGTGGGGGAAAGGGAGCTTGCGTACTACTACATATAAATACACAGACCCCCATCCCCGAGAGGTTCATTCATCCACCATCCAAACATCTCTCTTTACATACACCAATACAACAACACACCAAAAACACATTTATCAACATGCGCTTCTCAACTCTCGCCACGGCTCTCGCCTCCATCTCCTCTGCCTCGGCAGCTATCTACGGCATCACCGCGCCAGCCGTTCTCTCCCCAAATGAGACTTTCCCACTCACCTTCATCTCCAACATCGACCAGTCGAGCGCTCTCGACGTCGCTGTAGCCTATGGCTTTAGCGCTCTACCTGCATACCGCGGCGCTCTCGGCTTCAACTACGAGACCATCTACCTTGCCGGTCCAGAGTCGGGATACCAAATGGGCACCAACTACACCGTCAACGTGGTAGCGCCCGCAGCTATTGCAGGCTACAACGGATCCGTTGTTGTCACCGCTTCTGTGTACCAGATCTTCGGATTCTCTGGTGTCTACAGGTTGAACTCGTTCAATGTTACTGCTGAGGTTGGTGACGCTTCGCCTAATGATGGTGTTGTTTCCAATGTCAACGGGGACACCAAGGCTACTTGCTTCCTTTAGGTCACGTGTGTGTGTTAGCGGGTAGAAATGACTATGGAAGCCACCGACATGGGAATGATACTAGACAGCGATTAGCATTATTAGAATAATGTCTGCAATAGAAAGATATTCATGTAAATAAAAAATGGTTTGCTGATACACCTTTACCTTTCTTGTCCCCACATGACAGATACAGTCAGCACTTGTGCCTTATTTGCTCCGAGAACATGTGCACGCACATGCACAAGACGAAGAGTACAACGAGTACGTAAGCTTCAATTTGAATTTTCAACCTTGTACGGAAGTCGCTCCCAAAAGTTATCGCTAGACCGGAGGAGCTCAGTTAGAAGTTAGTGCTAATAGGGGTGCCCGTAATATCACCGTAGTACTATCGAGTCTTTACCTAGTTAGAATTACGCTATAACTTAAAGCTTATTACTTCTATATACTTTAGATCCTCTTTACCTAGTAGTTAATAGCGTTACTGTAACTAATACTTATAGCGAGAGAGCGTTAGTAAAACGTACAACGTCGTTATTAATTCTACCTATAATAAGGGTAATAATAAGGACTTTAAAGTAATAATAACTACGCGCGATTAGATATCCGTGTTTAGGGCTATTCTTACGTTACAACACTAAGAAGCACTAGTATATTAGCTATCTATAGCTTTATTAAAGTTACTTAAAAAGATATATTAGCGCTAAGATTATATTAGACCGCTTAACAAAACGCTAACAAGAACTTCTAACTAAGCTCCTCCGGTCTAGCGATAACTTTTGGGAGCGACTTCCGTAATATCGCGAGCAACAAAGTTGTTAAACATCCTTGTCGCCGGGCATTGTGTACTACTCTGCTGCACTATACTGAGCCGGAACAATCGCTTGACCTTTTTCTCTGTTTGCTATATATATGTAGCGTATCACATCAATCTTCTCAGAAAAGACGGGCAGGTCACACCCCAACCTGCCGGAATCGGGTGGGTTTCCCCGAGACTCTGCTGAACCCTGCAGGGCCGGAACAATAAGTGATCGAGCGGGCAAACTGGCGACAAAGATTTCTGCGCCAAAGTTGACGCACTACCTTGTCAGTTCTCTCATGTCACCACGCCACAAAGGTTAGTCGTGAGATGTTGTATTCCAGGTGCACGGGAAGGACGCAGAAATACATGCTATCTGTACTAGAATGAAAGGGTAAGATTGGGTGGGAAGTGAAAATGACGGTCCAGCTAAGAGAGATGGAATCAAGTGCCGTTTACACTGAATATATTTCAGGAGGCACCAGCCGCAACAGTGGTGGTAGCTCCTCCATTTTCCCCTATGCTGCCTTCCCATTCCCATTCCAAACACAGGATGCTCATGCATGAAAATTCCCAGCTTCTTCTGGTATTGCTGTGAAGACCTTAGCCACAACACCAGTCGTACCGTCAACCCAGTTCCTCCTCTCTTTCCCGGTCTTCTTCGCCTCCAAAATGTATACACTCAACTTCTTGCTAGACCACTCGAGCGACAACCACCCTCTGCCACTCTTCACACTCTCTGATAGCGAAGTGAAAGGCCTGGGAATGGGCATAGGGACGGCCAGCACACAACTCAAACACTCCCTAGTAGAGGAAGTGGCACAAGCCCAGCCTTTGAGGACACTAGCGCATTCAGTCAAGTTGCAGCCAAAGTCTGGACTGCTGCGAACTACTGTCATACTACCTCGGATGCGGAGATTGACGCGCTCCCATTGGTGCATCAACGGAGAAGACGATACAGCTGTGGGGCATTGGCGGGGTCAATTCCATTCGTCCACCCCGCCATTGCTATCTCTCTGCTATCTCGGGGATCCAAACAACGTGACTCCCTTTTCCTTGTCCAACCCCGTCGCTCATTGCTGCCCCAATCTCTTTCTCAAAATCACCCCAATCCCTCGACCGCCTCCTAAGATGAGCACCAACGCAATCCCCACCACGCAAACAGCAGGCTGGATCCAAGACCCCGGCCCAGACTGCGTCCTCCAGATCCGGAACGACGTGGCCGTGAAGCAGCCATCCGCAGGCGAAGTCCTCGTCAAGCTTGAATACAGCGGCATCTGCCATTCGGACTGCCACAACCTCGCTTGGCCGGGCAAGTACACCGAGGTGCCTGGCCACGAGGGCGTCGGCACCGTAGTCTCGCTAGGCGCAAATGTGTCGTCGGAGCTGATGGGCAAAAGAGTCGGCATCAAGTGGCTGTGGAATGCGTGCCAAACGTGCAGTAGCTGTAAGCAGGGCAAGGAGAACCACTGTGCCAAGCAGAAGAACACCGGCAGGAATGTGTGGGGCACGCTGCAGCAGTATGTCGTTGCCGATGCGCAGTTTGTGACGATGATTCCCGATGGCGTCAAGAGCGAGATCGCAGCGCCTCTGCTGTGCGCGGGCTTGAGTCTAGCAGGCGGTGTGTCCAAACTCGAGCCCGAGGTCAACCCCGGCGATTTCGTGGCTATTGTCGGTGCCGGCGGCGGACTGGGACATATCGGTGTGCAGATTGCGAGTATCAAGGGGTACAAGGTGATTGCCATTGACAGCGGGGTTGAAAAAGAAAAACTCGCAAAGGAAATGGGCGCCGTGGCGTTTGTCGACTTCGCCAAACAGGATGTCGTGCAGGCTGTCAGGGAGCTCACCGATGGCGAAGGCGCACACGGCGTTATTTGCGTGGCCGGAAGCGAGAAGGCATACATGCAGGCACCGGACCTGTGCAGAAACAGTGGTGTCTTTGTCTGTGTAGGCTTGCCACCGGATACCTTCATGTTTCCCATGAGTCCCATACACATTGCTAACAGGGGTATGTTGTTTCCCCCCCCCATCCAAACGTATCTTGAATTGTCATGCTAATTGGAGACAAAAAAAATTTCAGGCCTAACAATCCGCGGCTCATCTACCGGTAGCGCAAAGCAAATGGACGAGCTGCTCCAGATGGCTGTCCAAGGCAAGATCACACCAAAAGTCGAAGTATACGACTTTGCCGATTCGCCCAAAATCCTGCAAGAATTGAAGCGATATGAGGTTACGGGTAGGAAAGTGGTGCGGGCGCCATAAGAACCTTGGAAGGGGTTTGTGCTTGGGGTGTTTGGGGTTTGATCGGTAAGGTAGCGGTCCAGCAATGTGCATTGCCATAAGGAGTTGCGGATGCATTAGTAGCACGGAAATTTTGTCAAGTTGACAAGTCCTGACAAAAAGTGGCATAGAGGAGTCAGAGAAGAAGAAGAAGAAGAAGAAGAAGAAGAAGAAAAAGAATCGGAGTTGAGAAAAAGAAAAGAAGAAGAAAAATGTACATTTAAATCTTCTCTTTATCAAGCATGAAACACTTCCAAGCTGTCCTTGAAAACAAAGTGTCATATCAATGTCTAATACCAATCCCCCGCCTCCTCATTTGCTGTCACACGCTGTGGATTCATGCTCAACACCCTCTGCCCGGGAATGGTATCGGTAAACGCGCTCTCAAAGACGCCGCTAACGGCCCTCCTGCCAATCTCCTGAAAACTATCGTAACCCTCATTCTCGCCCATGATGGCACTCCACTGGGCATCGAGCGGACTCCGGGCGGGCCCCAGATCGCTCCAGCGGGTGACGACGAGGGCCTGCTTGAAGCGGCCATGCTCATAACTCCTGACGTTCTTGTCTTCGACGAGCTTGAGCTCGAAGAGGTACTCGGTTGGGCACTTGGGACAGCGACGCATAGGGCGGCAGGTTGAGCACAGGGGCACCATGCCGAGGATTTTCTTGCCGAGATTGCGTTCTTTGAACTTGTCGATGGCGGTGGTCTCGCTTTCGCTCGCGTAGGGGATGTGCGAGAGGGCGCATTTGGGGATCGAGGTTAGGATGCCGTGTTTCCAGTGGGCGCACACGCTAAAGTAGGGTGTGTAGTCGCCGCGGCTGAAGAGCAGGAGGCGCTTTGCTGCGTCGGTGAGGCCGCCTTGGACGTGGTGCTGGGAGCGGACGCGCATGAGGACGTGCCCCTTTTCGGTGATATGGTATGCGGATTCGTGCGTCCAGTCTGAATACGCGTCTTTCCAGCGGCGCGCGAGGGATTGGTGAGGGATGCCGTAGTCGGGACCGTGGGCCCAGTTTCGGCGGGCGAGTTGGATGAAGGCGAAGGGGAGGGTGCGGCCGTCGGTGATGCGGATGCGGGGAGGGGGTATATGGATGTTTGTCATGTTTGGGCATTCGAAGAGGGGGTTGAGGACGTTTTGGGGCTTCAGCGATTCTAGGCCGGGTTGGATTCGGAGGTGCCATTGAGCGCATGGGAAGCAGAAGAGATGGCGTGGCATTTTGGGATCCATGGCGAGTAAAAAGTCTAATCGGTGTGTGCGGTGCACTGGGTCCAGAAGAAGTTTGTATGGGTGCTTGCCTAGTCGAGCATACATGGTCCGGCATGTTGATGATAGATTGGCAACATCCAACGGTGATAGAAAGTCGGCAACGCGTAGCCACACCTCGGGTGATGCACTGGCAAGCATTGCCGTTCCATCAGGTCGTGAAGGATCGTAAAGGAGAGATTCGTTATCTTTCTCCTCTTCAATGGTGTCTACTCCATCGACATATGTGAATGCATGCATCATCTCGGTCAAGTCCTTTCTCTCTCCCGTATCCTTGTCAAGAATATCATCTGCTCTTGCGCGTGCCGAAGGTGCTCGATGTGCTTTGCTGAGTTTCGACGGCTGCGCTTTCGGCGGCGAGTACGGACGCATATTCTCGCTATGTATCTGTGGCAGAGATCCTGACCTTGGGCTCTGCGGGTGATATAGCGGTGCGGCATATTGTGGTTGTCCCTCTGAATTGCGACGATAGTCGGCTGCTTGCAAATCAACAAAGAGATGGGTGTTGCTCGTGTCAGTGAGAGCATTGATGGCAGTGTATGGGTTATCGCGCAATGCATGCGGTGCAACCCCAATAACCTCATCATATGGCGGAAGGCCAAATTGAGTTACGGTTGAGCCGTTTCTTTCGTCGGTAAAACTACCAGAGTCTTGACGTGCAGTCCTGCCCACACTGACGGTCGAGTCAAGCTTTCCAAGCATATCGCTTCGTGATCCTTTCTTGGAAAGCTTTTTCCGGGCGCCTTGTGGTTTTGCTTCTTTGCCGGATTTCATGCCAAACATGGCCCGGAAGCCACTCTTTTTGGTTTCCTGTTCGGCCATGGTGAAGCGGCTGCCGCTGGCTTCAGGGTGCGTCGTGTTTCAAGAGGAACTACTCGGAAAGGTCCTTCTACGGCTTGACGAAGAATTGAGTATGATTGCGTATGATGCATGAATATCGTTTCACACGGGAGAAATGTTTCTCAACAAGTGATGGGAATTGCCGCAACTTGGATGATGATCGTCATAGCGCGACGGCGGCTTGTTTCGGCAAGGATCCGAAAGCATCCGCTCGATGGATGTGAGTGTGCTCTCTAGTACTCTAGGCCGGAGTTATCGATAGCATGCAGGTCATGATCAGCAAGACGCAGGTGGTGAGCAGTAGGCTTGAGCGTTCCCGGCATTGAATTGTGCGGGCGGGCGGGAGACGCGTGGGGTGGCAAACGCGAAACATGCACGAGCTGAGCTGCTTTGGCCACCTGATGTAAGCTGTCAGACACATGTGATTCGTCTACCATTGCAAGTGTAGTCCCTGTCACACCTTGTCTACAGGTGCCCGTTCGTAGTCTTATACTCCTAATCGAGCCCTATCATACTGGAAACCCCCGGCTCATGCATGCCCTAGAGGTGTCCGTACCCGTTCTGCTTAGTGTGCATTCACTTGTACGAGGAAGTCTTTGTTCATGATCGTCCGAATTATAGTGTGTGGGAAGAAGCGAGGCAAGGCTTAGTGGTGGCGCAATGCAATGTGCTGGATACCTCATGAATAAGATCTATACAAATCTTCTTTAGCACCATCTTGAACCCATGTTGAAGTACGGAAACGGGGGTATCATCGTTGAGTTTCCACCTCGAAAAAAAAACGCCTGGTAACCCATTCACAAACTGTAGGCATTGTTGAAGCCACAGTTGCCATGCCCCTCCTGCATTCGCTTTTTTAATCCTCCGTCCTCTTCTCCGCACCATACCCGCCCTTGCCTTCTAAATTCTGATAACTCAGACCCTCTCCCTTTCCATTTCTTGGACCTCTCTCTTCCAAATCTTCCTTGAGCCACTTGAGCACGAGCTCGCCCAACAGACTGTTCCCCGTGTATTGCTGGCCCCCAGCCGCCTCGACCTTGACATTCATTTCCTCTGTGCTCCCCCACTTCTTCACCTTGCCCAGACTCATATGTACCAGATGGGTTGGCCAGGTAGCAAGGTTGTCCAGAATGTGCGTCGCATAAACAATCGTACAAGGCCTTGTCTCCGTCTCCTTTTTCAAGAAGTTGAGAAAGTTACTGCGCGACAGCAGATCCAAGTCTACTGTAATCTCGTCAAGCAGCAGGATTGTCCACGGTCGCAAAAGACCCATGGCGAGCTGCACACGCCGCCGCTCTCCGTCAGAGACGGCATGCATGCGCCAGCTCAAGTCGATGTCGAGGATGCGCACGAGCTCGTCACGGCGCTCGGCGTAGTGGTCGCCGCCGACCGAGGAAAGGAGCGTAGGAACATCAATGTCGGTGCGGACAATGGGGTTAAGCACCCATTCGAGACCGAGATATGTCACGCCCTCCAAGCCCATCTTGAAAGGGTCGATACCGGAGATGTGGACGGTATTGGCGGGGGCCATGCGCTTGCCCGAGAGGAGACGCAACAATGTTGTTTTACCCGCACCGTTGGCTGCATCATGTTAGTGACTTTGCTTGGGCATGTTACAGGTCTTGAGATGCTACTTGCCTCCGATCAGCAATGTTCTGCTGCCCGGCGGCAGGTCGAGAAAGACATCCTTGAGCCCACTGGAGCCATCGGGAAAGGCGTAGCTGAGATTTTTCACGTCAATCGACGGCGCGATTTCTTTTGTATTTGTCGCTCCAGACATATTCACAGGGTTCTAGCAGGATACGTATGTAAATGGCCGTTGCGCCTCTTGGTGGAAAGGAAATCACATTTTGCGTGCTAGACGACAGTAGAGTCATTTTGGTAAGCTAGACTCGAGATGTGTGATGCCATCATTCCTGCATGTGATGTGTGCTAGTCCGAATTAGGCAGGCATCAGATTCCCCGAATTCTGTAGTCGCCATACTTTTCCATTTCTACGTACCCCTGTTGTTGTGATTACCTACCAAGACACTACATGTTGATCATGACAAGCTACTGATGCATGTTATGTTTCGCGGTCAATATAGGGGATCGACTAGTAGGCCGTTCACTCATCTATTTTGTAAGCGCTATTGGAAATACCAAGGCTAGGCATCGAGTAGTGCCAATAGCATCCTTGTATGTTAACAACGTCGCAAGTCTCACCTATTCTTCATAAGTAATTCACAGTAAAATAGGCTTTGTAAAGTAGCATCCGTAAAAAATGTAATTAAACCCCGAGGTTGTGCTCATGTATGTACAAGCTCTAAAAACACAACCTCGAGATTCTCATACTAAAAAACCCCCGAATCTGCACAGATCCACGTGCACTACTAATCTACTATGCACCAGCATTGTACACTGACTATGTCTATCTCCAGCCCCTAGGATCCCAGTGTTAACATGAGGCAACCGCTGATTTAGAGAGAAACACAGCCGTTGGAAGAGTCCTCGAGGAAGAGACCACCGTAGATCTGGCTCTCGTCAAGAGGTGACTCCTGGAAACCAGCATTGGCAACATCAGAAGTACCAGTGGGCTTCTTGAGCATACCGCAGTGGTACTGGCCGCCACCAGAGAGGTCA
Source organism: Bipolaris maydis (assembly GCF_028858645.1). Lineage (NCBI taxonomy): Eukaryota > Fungi > Ascomycota > Dothideomycetes > Pleosporales > Pleosporaceae > Bipolaris > Bipolaris maydis. The sequence goes on along the minus strand of NW_027093866.1, from coordinate 1,688,683 downwards.
GCGGTGATGGGGCCAGCCACCTTCTGGAGGGCACTCTTGCCCTTGCTGTAGAAAATGGTGACCTCGCTATGATGCATGTCAGTACTATATTTCGCCATCATTGTACAGTACTGATTCAGAAAAACTCACTTCTTAACGTAGTCGAGGGTGATTGCAAAGTTCTGCCAGTTGGTGAAGTCGATGGGGGTAGCCCAAAGCTGCTTGTTGGTGCGGTCGAGAATCTTGAAGCTGCTCTTGTCGGTATCGTTCCTGCCAATGAGGGTTCCGGCCTGGAATTGGATCTGGTTGCTGCTGAAATCAGCGGCCTCGTGCCACACGTTGAGGTACTCGTGGGTCAGGTTCATGGCCCTCTTGGGATTCTGCTTGACACTCCAGTGGAGGGTCTTGACGCCCTTGCCACCCTCGCCATCGGCAGCGTCCTTGAGAAACAGGAGCTCGGCGCGACGGAATCCGAGCTGCTTCTGGAAGATGGAAGCATCAGAGATGGTGAGCTCAACAGGCTTGAAGCCGCAGTCGAAGCGGGAGGCTCCAACGTTGGGGAACTTGAGAATCTGAGACCATGTCAAGTTGTTGCCCTTGACGAAGTCAGCGTTGAAGAGGGTGTTGGTAGCAGCGCTATCGAAAGACTCGAGAGTGGCGTTGAGAGGAACACGGCCATCGAAAACGATGGGGCACTTGGGAGAAGCGCCGCCTGAGGAGGGGGCAGCAAGGGCAGCAGAGGCCGCTAGGGCGATGGAAAAGAGTGTCTTGGTGAACATGATGGTTGCTGAGAATAGAAATGTCGTCGAGACTGTGGATGCAGTTGGAGTTGTGGAAACGGTTTCACTGGGCTGAGCTTGAGCTTTATACGTAGCAGTTGATGGAACACCAAGCTCTGTTGCAATTATCCTAGTCAATATACTTTTACCTTCGATATTACATGTAAGCACAGCAAGCGTCCGCCGCGGCGCCTTTTCCTCGCCGAAATAGAAGGTTTCATTGTACCTTTCATCTGCAGGTAGTCGACTCAACGGGATCGCCAACCTATGAAAACAGGGGATCCAGGCACCTTGCGCGTTCCACAGTAGGTCCGGCGACGTCAGAGTAGGGCCGCATTAATATGGGAAGGGTGAATCCTCGCCTTACCACGGCCTGTCGCTGGGCTGTGGGGTAAAGTCGACCCCATTTAGTATGTAGTTTTTAGTGCACTGACAAGCGGTCCGGCCACCCGCTGCTTGGGGCCAAGACCCCCTAGAAGCCCATTTAATATCGACTGGTGTGTATACGTGCTGTACAAGTGGAGATGAAGCACTGCTCCGCACAGGTGACTGTGGTTGTGGAGAGGGCACTTCTTGCGCGTTGCTTGTTCCTCCTGCGCATGAGCTTAGCCGTGTGTATGAGTACTAAATGTAACAGCATGCGTTCTATTCCTATGCTTGACACGCTGGATTCCTCATGGCCTTGGTCCGAGTATCATGAACTGTGCCTGCTCCGCCATGCGAAATTGTCCACGGAACTCCCGAATAGCACCGTAAAACACGCCAGTGTCGCCAAGAGTAAGCAGGGGCCGCGCACACGACCGGGCGCTTCGTTCAGTGAAGGTGACAAGCCGTTGGGCGAACGAGATGTGCGATACGTGCGATTGCTGACCATGTCACTCGTGAATTCAGCAGGGAAGCCGACGTGTAGTAGCTTCCGGATGCAAAAGGTTCCACATGCTCCATTGTTCCAAATGGGAGAGAGGCCCGCGCTCCGAGCTCTAAGTTGTGCGCCGCTAACCTTTCGCAGTTGCGGCTTCATCGTCACAAAGCTCTACTAGGGCCCCAAGGCATGGGCGGCAGCTGTAAGACCTGGCGTATACCAGCTTATAGTCGAGCTACATTTGTCTTCTACTATCCCATGCGATCCAGACAAGAGCGGATCCTAGATTGCGCCAAGGGGAGCAGGTGGTCAAGCCGTCTTCACTGCATGCTCATCCACGCGTCCCCAATCTCGACCTTCACAACATGTCCTAATTGCCGTCTTTGTCCCACTCATATGCGGTATCGTGTTCCGCCAACGCGCTGCTTACCGTGCTTCGCATACCCAAACCATGTGCCAACCTAAAACGCCATGCATGAACGTGCTGACAAGCCACCGCAAACGCCTCCCTATACACGGCCTGAACATTATGTACTCTATGTCCCAGGTACACTCCCTCGCCCAGTCTAACCTGCCTTGGGAGTAAGCCAGGTAGCTTCTTCACAGCCTGCGTAGAACTCTCGCTGTCCGTTTTCTCCCTCAACCCCAAATCCCATTGCGCGCAGCTTTGCAGTATCCCAACCACTGACGAATTCACCCTGTCCGCCATTCTCTCGATCTACCGCGTCTCCAAGCTTAATGTAGTCGGCATGGCGGCAGACCGTCTGCGAATATGACCATTGTAAGCAATTGTTGTCATTGGCGCATTCGGAGCCACAAGAACCGGCGTTGTGATGCGCAGGGCGGTCGTTGGGGACGGGCGCCGTCGAGAGGTTGTCCCACCATTCGCGGCTGGGACCTTGAGCGAGGAAGGCGTGCGTGTACGAGAGGAATGACGAGTAGGTAAATGGTTTCTGTAATCATCATGTTAGCAGAGTGCATCGGCGCGCGCACGGGACACGAGACTCACAGTGTTGTATGGTCGGGTGCGCTCCCACTTCCAAAGATCCTCCATCTGCTGCGGCTTGACCTGGTGCAGCGAGAGCATGGGGACACACCACCTTTCCTTTGTAGTGACGACGTCCTTGATCTTGTCGCTTGCAAACGTGGGGTGCATCGGCCCTATCTTATGGCCTGTCGCGTTTTGGATGGCATAGGCTAGTACAGCGTCACCGCGCTGCTCTTCCTTGACCCAGTTCTCATATCGGACGCTCAGGCGATTTTCGCGCGGGATTTCCGTCGATCCAACCGTTTTGGCAGGGATGAGTTTCCTTACCAGTCCCTGTGAGAGGACGATGCCCGCTCCGCCGTAGGCGAATTGTCGGCCTTCGGAGCCTTTGTGTGGTTCGCCCATGTAATGAGGCTCAGAGGGGTCCAGCTGGCTTAACAGCCGGAATAGCGTATCCCAGAAAAAGTAGACGTCTGACTCGACAAATACAAACCACTTGGCCGTAGGGTTGGTGATGTACGCCTTGTCCACCATGGGCAGGTACTTGAAACGGTCGAGCTTGAACGACCGCTGTTGTCCTTTGACTGTCTCGCCCCCTTCGTGTGCCTTTTTCTGCGCGACATAGGCCTCAAAATCGAGGTTGTCCTTTTGGTAGCTCTTGGGCAGTTCCGCGAGAATATCAATGACTTGTCGGTCGCCTAGTCGCTCGTCCCTATCGCCGACTATGATCAGGTTGGTGATGCAGCTCGAAACCGTGTTGAGGTGCGCTTTTGTTTCGTGTGCGCCGTCTGAGGCCACCTTGAGTACAACCTGCACTTCTTCAAGCAGCTTGGTTGGGAAGTTCTTGCAGTAGTCGAGCTCAATCGAGTTGGCGGCTTTTGTCTCCAGAGGCGGAAAAAACGACTTGGTCTTGGCCTTGTGTACGGGCCCCTGTGTTCGCGACCCTGTGCGGTGCGAGAGCGAGTAGAAGAAGAAGAAGAATAGGAGGCCGGGGAAGACAAATCTCCATGGCCGTCGCGCCAGGCGGCCAGCCACTGTTCTCAGCATTCTGTTATCGCTATGGCCCCCTCAAGGCACCGTCGTCGCGGGGAGGAAGAGATGGCGGTCAATGGACAAGGCAGAGGGGCTGGATTATGACGTAAGGCGGGCGCTGGATGGGCGGGCGACGTCGCCGTGGCACATTGGACAGCCCTTTGGTCTGTGGTGGTGGTAAAGTGGTGTATGTAGTTGCAGGCAGCGTTGAGGGCGCATTGGTCCACCCGTCGGTTGTCGTCCTGCGCCAGTCCAGCCCGGCTCCCTGAGAATGTCAGGCCCAACACGCGAGTGGCTAGTCCACAAGCGGTAAGGCCGCCGGCGCTAATCCTTTCCCCACGTCTCCCGCTGCTGCTCAACATCAACCCCAGGGGCCTTGTAGAGAAGATCTCTTTACAGGCCCATACACACGTGCAAGGCCCGAGGGTGACGTTGGCTTGGTGGGGGCACCCCTGGTCTGTAGAGATTACCCCCTGTGGTGAGATGACAAGTCGATAAGAGACCCGACCGTTGCTGATGTAAGAATGCTTCATAGCAAATGCTGCAGGATGCATTGAGCAAGCAAATGGGGCATGGACATGCATTAGAGAGAATTTTCTAGCCACAGCGATTACTTCCATACGAATCCTATGCAAAGAAACTTCAAAGATATAAAACTAGTTACTGAACAGTGATTGAAGTCCGATTGCATCAGTGGGCAATTTCTCCACATTGTTGTTTCTTGGTATGAATTGAAGGACACACCAGTATAGGTTTCCCCTCTGCCTCAATACTGAATATAGTTTCATTGGTGAATTACTTTCAAGAGGTGTATAAGAAATGCTTTCTAATGATTACCAGTCTTCCCCTTATTCTCTGGCATGTAAGAAACCCGATAAGACAAAGATAGTCTCGGCAAGAAAACTCTTCCAAGTTCGCTTCTCAACCATAGAGTCATTGTCAGAAAGTGATGAGCTTTCATCCACGAGTCATAGCGCTTTTGTACTGGTAGATTAAAAAAGATTTACGGCTTTCTTTGCATTACGAACAAAGAATGAACAGCAATCCTTCACCACTGATGTAATAAATTGACCAGCATTTCGTATGACTAGGGATTTTTGACAATCCTTAGAGTCAGATACACAACACTCTGATGGAGCAAGAGGCAACAACGGAAAATGACAATCTCGATAAGCTCTGAAGAATGAAAATGAAGATTATAGAGAGTACCGTCGAATCCAAAATACTACCGACCATTCGGAGAGTTTAATGTAAAAGAAAAACACAAAGGGGAAACGGGAAACGGAAACTATCGTGGCACGATATGTGATCGAGCTCAAAAGATCAAGGGGCGACCCGCAATCGAGTAGACAGAACAAAGCTGAAATCCAATCATTGCCAAAGAATCGATTCGAGAAGATAACTCTCTGCTTACGAAGAGAAGTCAGAATTTGAATCCAAGATCTGAGAACGTAATACTACACTACACTGTTTGAACTTGAGATTAACAGTGTACAAAATCAATTCTCATGTAAACACGAACATGAACGCACATCGTTCAATCATTTTATTCTAGCAATTTCAAGTATCTTCTGTTACATTCTCAGAGGTCTTTCACTTCAAATAAGAAGAAAAATGTGTTGTTTTGAAAAGTGGGTTATCGGGTATATAAACTTCGTGACACCAAGAACCACCCAATATCACCGTTCGGGCACCTACCCGGACCATGCACGAGCACATCAGTCGAACATGCATCCGATTTAGCAGTCTCAGACACAGATTAAGACTTATGGGAGTGAAAGTGTGCCGATGCAGCACATTGGTCCTAGGGTATCCGACTGTGGAGTACTCTATACCCATCTTTTGACTCGGAGCAGCCTCTGGAGATATTACTGAAATTGCATCAAGTTTGGGCTAGATATTAAGAGCTCAAGATATATTTTCCCCTGAAACATGTTAGAAACAGGCTAAACGCTCACCACCAGTGACGATATACGCGCCATGTAGCCGTTATTGTTTTGTAAGCACATTCGGCTATTCCGGTCGGTCCTGCACCTTCCCCGCTTCCATGGGTGACATCACCCCTCTCAGTCCGTATACATAAACAGCAGTGACTCTCATTCCTGTTGAATTTTGAGGCAAAAAAGGAGTTGTTTCTGCGAGATAAACTCGCATTGCTCTAGAACCAAGTACTAGCAATGGCTTCTTCCACCGCCGAGTAACTTCACCAAAGCATACACTACAAGTGGCCATCACTAACGAACATAGTTTGGTAAAGCTAGCTCAAACGCTTATTCGCGATGGGCCAAAGAGAATCGAGCCAACAGCTCGACGCGTCCGCGGTCTTTTCAACGGGAAATATGCATTCGACACTACCCAGGCCCGCCACGTGTGGGAACTCGACTTGAGATATCCACAGTACATCACTTTGCAGCACCCGCTCTCTCCAAAAGGCCTCCACTTGACTGACTCCAGCCAAGATACTTCATCCCCATTTCCAGCTTCACAGCCGACGCCAAGCTATCCCAAGAAGCCGCCGTCGACAGCACCTCGAGCGGCGCCCACCTTGGCACCCTAACCATCGGCACGCGGAGCACGCAGCGCATCCTCGTCTTCTCCTCTGGCGTCCTCAAAGACCTCGTGAAAGTAGATTTCCCCGCCATGGACCAATGGCTCGAAGAAGACACGCGCATCTACTGCCACCCCAAGGACCCCTACAAGCGCATCGACATCCTGCCGTCCTCCCGCAGCATCAAGGTAGCACTCGACGGCGTGACGCTGGCAGAGACCAGCAGCGCGCTGTTTTTACTGGAAACGACGCTGAGAACGCGGTACTATGTTCCGCCGACCAGCGTGAAATGGGAGTATTTGACGCCTAGCAATACGCGGACATTGTGCCCGTATAAGGGGCAGGCGGAGTACTATCACGTCAATGTTAACGGGGGGACGTATAATAATCTGGTATGGTATTATCGGTATCCGATTCCAGAGAGCGCGCTGATTGCGGGGTATTTGTGCTTTTATAATGAGGCGGTGGATGTATGGGTTGATGGGGTGAAGGAGGTGCGGTAAGTAGTTTTTTTTTTTTAAAAAAAAGGGTGATTTGTTCGGTGAGTAGTGTGTATTGGATTAAGGGCTTTTCTCGGGTAGGATGGTTGGCAAATCTGATCGCCGCATTTTTACCATTACTCAGATGCGATTTCAACAGAAAGGCTGGATTAAAGGGATAAAAGGGATTTTTCAGGGTGTTTACAACCAAACCCATAGTCTTGTCGCCTGGAAAAATCAACATGGTCTTGTTTTTTTTCTTGCGAATATCGCTCGATGGGTTCTTCACAACTCTGATTTGATTGGACGACCATGTGACAATATATTTGGCACATGCTAGATGTCTTGTCTTTGCCATCGTTCAAATGTTAATTTGTGGTCCTGGGGGGTCAAATCATGTCATTCATGTCCCGCTGCTATTTGCGTTTACTACCAAGACATGAGCCGATAGCCGATAGACTTGAAACACGGTTCGGTGTCTGGCGAGGGCCTGGGGGTAGCTATGTCGATGGTAAAATTCATCTATCTATGACGGTATCATGCAATTATGTTTGTCCGACGATTCTCGCTTTCGTCATGTATAGAAGACTTCTGTGGTAAAGGCTAATTCTGGGGGGTAGAGGGCGGCGTCATAGCCAGCTACTGTTGAGAAGCATGTGCTTTTCATGCTGGACGGTTGGGACTTGAGCCCTGTGTTGGGGTGTCGACTGCAGGGCTCGAGGAATCGTCGTTGCTGCTGCTTTTTCCTCCGCGGTAGGATGATGATGTTGGCGGTGGGAGCATGCGATGAACCATGGATTGGGCATGGGAGATGGCCTTGGAAAGGGTCGCCGTATCGAGAGAAGCAAGCATTAGTCGGCCAGCCTTGAGTCGCATCCTGGGCCTTACTCCAGCACAGCCGCTATTGAGAGATTGGGATGGAGCCGCTCTTGGCAATACGCTAGCCTCTTTGGGCGGCGGCGGAGAAGGACGAAACATGCAGAGCCGGGCTGGATGCGCCATTTGGCTGCCTCGCCTTGGCAGGGGGGCGGAAGAAGATTGCTCGGTCAGCGACAGATTTGCTCGTCGGCAACACTGTGCCGTTCGCGCAGACGATGCAAGAGATGGACTTCAACAGAGGCAAGCAGCTGGTTGCGCGCACGCAGCCGGCAGGGCCGACGGCTGGTTCGGCGGGTGCTGTGGCAAGACGGGAGAGGCGCGGGCTTGGCCCAGTGTGCTGTTGGTGAGGACGACTCGCAGCAGCACACCATCAACGTCGGCAGATTGCACCACTTGGGGAAAACGCTATATCGACGTATACTTTATGCGCTGTCCCCGCTCCACCTGGTACCGGCAATGCGCTGCTCTGTCAGGCAACCATCGTATTGTCTGCGGGTCCGACAGGTGCACCAAACGCCCACCACCCTGCCGGGCACAGGCACCGTTGCTTCCGCAGAGACGAGGCCGTTTTGACATAGCACATCCCCAAATCTCACGTACGTGCTGTTCCCGGAGCAGGTCCAAGGGAAAAAAGAAAGGAAATGGTAATTAGAATACCAACATGCGTCTCGCCATTCGGCAGCCCCCCATTGTGCTCTCTCGCACAGCATCCCAACCGAACGTCATGGCCAAGTCTTTCCGCTCGCCTCTGCTCAAAGCCAAGGTATGGCCTCTCGTATCTTTGCAATGACTAAAGTAGAGAACAGATGTGGGTGGTTTCAGCCATGGCCTTCGCATCCGGGGCCGGCCAGCAGTCTGTCGGAAAGTCGACAACGCCATGATGGAGCATTTCCATCGCCATGTGCTTTGGACAAGACAAAGTCGTACCGTTGAGGCGCCGTCACAGAGGTACATGTGTAAGTATACCACTCGGATGACGGCGCTCTGGAAGCCCATGTAGCCTGCGCATGTATGGAAAAGTGACATCGATGCTGTGCCCCGCAAACGCCCAGCAAGCAATAAGTAAATGGCGTCCACATCCGTACGCCCCAGTCGCGCATCGCAGCAAACCGCCAGCGCCCATACGCCCGTCCCACCCATGATCTGCATTCGCCTAGAAAAAGTCTACCCGAAATAGCTCGTGCCGTTCCTGCTACGCCAGGGCTGCCCAGAAAAGGGCTTGCATGCCCAGCTCGCTAGTCCAATCTCTGCTACCGCCGTGTCGGAGCCGAAGATTATATGTATAGGAGCCTTGCGCCGGAAGGCATCTTTACGAGTTATCGTCTGCTCTCATTGCCCTCCCTTCAATCCCAAGGGCATCGCGACTCCCCGTCCCTGGAAGTCCTGGACTTCTGTACATTCGCTTTTGCATCACATTCGCTTACCTTTACCAATCATGTATCTTACCACATTAATAGGCCTCGCGGCCGGACTTGCTACCCACGCTGTTAACGCAGCTTGCAGCGGACCCCTTCAGATTGACGACTTCTCAAAGTGGTCTTCCAACCAGAACAGCCTGGGCACCTGGACCAGCGGTTCGTGCTTTTTTTGCCCCAAAAAACAAATCCATGCATTTCCTAATTACCACAGATGATTCTTCCATGCCCTCAATCTCAGCCGCCAACGGTGTGCTCTCCTTCAAGCCCAACGCCAATTCCTACTTCTACGAGACTCTCCCATGCCAGGCTGCCTCTTCCAATGGATACAACTCCATCACCTTCCAGATCAAGGGTCCTGCTCAAGGCTCTGCAACCCTCGAGATCCAGACCAAGGCCAGCTGCTCCGATGCTGCATACTCGTCCAAGTGGGTCACTCTGACTGGTCTGACCGGAAGCACCCAGACCATCACCATCCCTCTCACTCAGTTCTCTGGTGCCAACGCCAATGCCATAACTGGATTTGTCTGGTCCACATTTTCTTCCTCCACCACCACATGGCAACTCAGCAAGATTGCTTTCGGGTGCAGCTCGACCGGAGGCAACCCGACCTCGACGACAGCGACCCGCACTACCATGCAGACCGTCCCCGTCCCCACCGCCACTGGCACCTGCGCCCCCTTGGTCATTGACGACTGGGTTTCCCAATCCCGCCTGACTTTCCTGTTCTACAACGCCATGGGATTCCCTACCTCTGACGATAGCACCATGACCTCTATCACCGTTGGAAAGCCTGCCAAGAACCGTGTCGAGTTTGTTCCCAAGGACGGCTCCTACTTTTACAGCCAGTTCCGCTGTGTTGACGCCAAGGCCAAGGGATACAACGGCATTTCTCTCCGCATCATGGCTCCCCAGGGCGCCTCGCTCAACATCCAGCTTGACTCTTCCGACAGCTGCGACCCGACCCAGGCCAAGTCATTCTATGCCTCCTCCAAGGATCTCGGCTGGCAGTTCGACGGCTCCGAGAAGCTGTACACCATTCCCTTCAGCAAGTTCTCGGGTCTCAACACCGCCAAGCTTACCACCATCCTTTTCTCTGGCTTCACTGGTACCACTTCATTTGGCCCCATGGCATTCTACTGTGGCAACTCTGGAGAGTACATTCCTCCGCCTACTCCTTCAGACTCTGGTTCTACCGCCACTGTCCCTGCCCCCAGCAATGCTGCTGCTACTGGTCTCGTCATCGACAGGTTCGCCAATGCCAACACCAATGCCATGGGCAACTGGCACGGCGGTGACGAGGGCATGACTCTCAAATATGAAAGCAACAAGCTCACCATCACCTCGCCTGATGCTGACTATGCTTTCTACACTCAGGTGTCCGGTGGATGCTCCGACTTCACCAAGTACAAGGGTTCTTACCTTCACATTGCTTACTCTGGTACCACTGACTTCACTGTCGCCTTCCAGCAGCACAACAGCAAATGTGACTCTGAAATTGCCCCTTACCCCGAGACCTGGGACTCTGCTGAGGCCAAGCGTTATGCTAAGGATGGTCACATCTACATTCCCATCAACCACTTCAACATCAACCTCAGCCGTGTTGTCGGTTTCGCACTCAAGGGGTTCCACACGAAGGAGTCCGTCACTCTCTCCGTCATTGAGATTGTATCATCCGTTCCATCCTCTGTCAAGATCCCCAGCAAGGATGATACTGGCAACCTTGTTTTTGCCTGCAAGCGCCCCAACTCTTTCGCCTTTGCCATTGACGATGGTCAGCCTGAGCTCGCTCAAGAGGTCCTCAAGATCATCCGCGAGGAGAACATCAAGGTCACCTTCTTCACCGTTGGCGCCCCTCTCCTCGACGCATCCACTAACCTGACCAACGTCTACAAGGAGATGAGCGCCGCCGGTCACCAGCTCGCCCTCCACTCCTTCACCCACCCCAAGATGGAGGGTCTTCCCGACTACGCCTCCATCGACTGGGAGTACAACGAGGATGTCAAGGCCATGAAGTCGCAATTCAACGGCTTCCAATCCAAGTACTTCCGTCCTCCTTTCGGTAACGAGGGTGCCCGCATGCGCTCGCGTCTCACAAAGGCCGTCGGCAAGGACGCCCATATTGTCAACTGGAGCGTCGATGTCGAGGACTGGCTGTGGGCCGAGACCGACACCCCCGAGCAGCAAAAGGTCGCCTTCCAGCGTGACGTCAACAAGGGCGGTAACCTGGTCGTGCTGCACTACCTCTACCCCAGCACTGTCAGCTACCTCAGGGAGTTCATCCAGATTGCTAAGAAGACTGGAAAGCAGCTTATGCGTGTGGACCAGTGCATGATGGATCCTAATGCGCCCCCGTTGTAAGATGTCAAGACCAGGACGAAGAGTGTGCTTTTCGTTTTTTTCTTCTTGTACTATGTGGATTGTTTGGGAGGGGGGGGGGGAAGATGTTTATGACTGTTTGTTAATGCGGATGAAACAAAAGTCATGTTGTAGATAATTCATCCTGAGACTTTGTGCATGTATCAAATATGAAAGGCTCGATAATTGTTCAATATGAATCTTTGGACCAAACCTTTTTTTTCTCGATGGAGATTTCTTGAACGTGATTGTATTGGCTTCGGTTGCATCGCATGCTGAGATGTTGGGATTGGGCTTTACTGCTGTATCGTGATGCAGATAAAGGTAGTGCTAACAGCATGTAAGCAACGCTGAAGGAAGGTGCGGCTTTTGCGTCCTGCTACGTCTTTTGAATCTCAGTCCAAAAAAAAGTCATCTCATCAACTACTCTTGAGTCAACTGTGTACTTCATGGAAACTCTCAACATTCCACATGTCCACTTTCCGTGGAGAGTGACTGATTGTTTTTTTTAAATACCGCTTCAATGCCGTTCCTAATAGTAAGATCATACGCTGGAATCTTTTACAGCAAAATCCGCATCGTAAAGTACTAGCTTCCCAATTTAGCATTTCGTAACTTATCAAGTGCAAGATTACGTGCACAACTTGGCATTTCGGCTGCTCTTCCTTAATTCCCCAATCCCCGGTTTTTGGTCGTAGTTTGAGTGCTTGAGGAGTGTGCAAGGTGTAAGCTTGAGTGTGATCTTGCGTAAACTGCGAGTGCACTTTGGTGGGGATTTTCGGACTGGGATTTTTTTTAATACTGCCGAGCATGAACTCTACAGTAATTCTGTAAAGAAGTCTATAAAGTGGTTACCCGCTTGCTTCTCGCCAACGCTTTCGTGGTCAGCCACCAGCTAGGAAAAGACTTGTCAACACTGACTGATTTTGGTGCTACGGTGTTGGCATAGCTCTTTAACATCCAAAGGAGAGGTGCCCATGAGTACTGATAGGAAACACGAGGGATTAAGAGCGTAAGAGACTTGCTTCACAACTATGGCCTTGAAGCGCCTCAAGTGCTTTGTACTCGTTTACTGTCGTGGTTGGAACACGAACCGCAATGGCAGTGGACATGGGAGGTAGGGTAAGAGAAAGCCCCATGTTAGCAATGTTGAAAGTGCTTTAAAATCCGGGTTCCTATGCTTTTATATGAGAGTAGAGCTAATATTGGTTGTTTTCGCTTCGACCTGGATTCTGTGAACGAGCTAAAATTTTATCGAGGAACTATTCAAAGGGCGTACAGTCCATCACAACAGCCAATTTAACTTAACTAATGATATGTTGTATAGGCCCGCACAGACATAGTAAAACCAGCTCATACGAGCTATCTCTGAAAGTTTCTACGTCTCCCACATCGTATATACCCACAAAGACATGGCAAAGCTAGCTCTATACACTATTTCAGGGACATATCCCGGTAGCAGGCCCGGAAACAATGAAACCGAGCAAAAAGACATCGGCTAACGGCTCCCCAGATTAGTGGTTCTTGATTTGATTCGACTCTTCTCAATTCTGTTTAGTGGACCTATTGGTCAACATACTATGTTACAAGGCAAAATTCTTGTGTTGTAGAGACACTGAAATGACAATCAGGTTCTCCCTTGGATAGATTCATACCTGATTTATTACAGGGAAATACTAGGCTGTTTTTGATAATACAACGGAAATTACAATCTATACACATGATATAGCTCCTACTCTCTACTGCAGTCCATGTCATCCCCTTGCTGGTGGCTCACGCCAAAAGCTTTGGCCTAGTACCACAGAACACCTGATTGGTGTCGGTATGACATAAGGCACCTTGCATTGAGACAAACATCCGAAGTAGGATCGCATCGGATCAATACCCCGCTAGATTTCTTGGTTTACGTAAAGGGCAGCAATGATTCTACCAAGTATAGTATGCAAGGCCATGAAATGATGATAGTTGCCATGCAGTAAGGGTCTGCCAACCCCACAAATCATATTCACTCGGCCCTCGGTTTCCAGTGTATCAATCAAGCAGCTTGATTCTCTCCTAGCCAACACCACCACACTGCGTATGTATTCGTAACTGCTGCTATATGTAATCCTTACTGAAGGCTAATCCACCACTGAAGCGTGCCTGAAGTTAAAGACTACGATTACAGACGCATGTCGTCTTCAGAAAAAGATTCTTGTGGAGATGGTGAAGAGCATCTCCGAGACCACCGCCAACGATCCACTTTCTGGACAGGATATATGAAAACAATCTTTGGAGTCATTGGATGGATGATCACAACCTTGTTGCTCATTGCCATTCTTCTGCAGCTTAAAAATGGGTCCCACTCCCATATGTCACACGCAACTACAATGGGGGAACGAGTCGCCTTACAAAGACATTTCCTCACCATACAAAGACGAATCGTCACTGTACAAGGGCGCCTCTGCGCCTGGCGGAATTCCATCTCCATCTCATGCCGAAAGTTGGCCAAAGTGTGGTTCCACACCAGCAGAAGCGAAGAGTCTCGGATGCAAGTTCGACATTCTCAGCTTCGCATGGCAGCTACCAGCATGCTACGACGAAAAGATCATGGACGAATTCCTAGCCGAGAAAGACTGGGTCTTCTACCGCGAGCCCAACGGCACATCGCCCGTTTCCAGAGACGTTGCGTTGCAAAGAGAGCTCGACTTGTTCGTTACTCAAGAGTATCGCCGTACACATTGCATGTACACGTGGCGACAGATGCACCGCGCTTTTACGATTCAAAAACACATTGACAGTCACCTGAACGACTATTACCATACGCTCCATTGCCACCATGTCATGCTGGGTGAACAGATCCCAGCGGATGCGGTTGGTGCTGTTGGCACGGTGAAATATCCCGCTTGCCAATGAGTGGTTTAGTCGCAAAACGGGTTCGGAAATGAGGTTGGGATAGGTGCAAACAACAGGGTGTACTTATTGCTTCCTCTTCATTCAATGCAGAGCACTTTCTTCTACTTTTACTTTGTTGGCAACTAGGATAAATACATATTTATTACCAAGAATGCCCTCTACCCCATCACAATGGGATATTTCTGTTGCCTTTCAGAACGACTAGATCAGACTGTAGCAGCATTCGTATCTAGAGGCACATGCCACCTACCTCGGTCATACTGCAGCAAGTTTGCGACCGCGGAAGCGGGTTCGATCCTATCTCGGAATTACTGCGGTCCGACGCAAGCTTTCAGTATCCGAAAACCAAACCGTAACTACATAATCCTACTTTATCTTCTGAAAATTGGGGGGTTTTTCAAGCCCAGGATATACGTTAGTTTGAATTACAAACCCGTGTATTACGCCAGCCTAAGTATCAGTGGGTTGGAAGAGAATGAAAGATAGCTGTTTGGAAATTTGGACGACTCAGCGTCTGGATTTTTTGCCATTAGCGCAAAAGAAAAAAAAATACCATGTTGGAGGAAAATGAGAGATTTGGGCCAGACCGAGAGGGGGAGGGGGAGGTCTTTTGTGAAATCCTGGCACTAGGTGTTTAAAACGTAGAGCTTGCTTGTGTGAATCTTGTTCGGGGAATGGGGTTCTAAATATTTCGACACTTTGTCGCCTCTTGAGTGCCACATCAATGCAGCTCTCCTCGAGTCTATGACCCGGGTCTCCACCGGGCTTTCGTGGTTGACTCTGGAGATTCCGGGGAATGTTTATTCACGGAATCAGGGCTATTGACTTTGAAAGCGGATTGGTGGGCTGAGAAGGGGATGTGGCTTTGAAGTTTGAAGGTGCGAGATACTGATGTGTCGGACGATGTAATCGTTGTTGGGGAATCGGGCTCTGTCGCTTGTGCGTTTTACAGAAGTTATCTGGGAGTCTTCGGCTATTAACCTTGATCTTTCGTGGCGGATATTTCTGGGTAGTAGCATGCCGAATACCTACATCCTTTGCACGCTTGATCGCTGGTACCCGGTCTATATGCCGCAATGTAACTTTTTTACTTCACCTAGGACTTTATCATTATCCGGTATGTAAGTAAGTAACTACCGATTACATACAAGGGGCAGGGAAGTGAGAATTGCTAACATCCATGAAGCGGGTGGGCAAAATTTGCTGACGTTTGGGAAGCGGGGGTTCACAGGAATGGATGGGGAGCGGCAAGAATTTACCCCAACATTTGTGATGCGAACGGCTTGTATTCCTGGGTTTTTTTTGGATCCGGGCTAGCGGGATGGCGCGGACGTGCGATGGAGCCCGGAAGGGACATATCTGGCATTGGTTGGAAGGAGATGATAGAGGCGGTGATTATCTGGAAATGATCTGGTTGAAGTTGATTATGAGAATTTTGTGTTGGATTTACAAAAGGAATACAGATTCGGCTATCTTGAGGGAAGCTGTAGGTCTTGTTGCGATGTCGTATTAGTGGAGTACATCTTTTTGACAGATATCCACATAGCACCCATCTCTGAAATCTTAACAAAGGTGAATATTGAGTTTTATAGAAGTGGTTTTCACTGACTCAAATCACCGTAGGTGTAGATTTGTCCAAGATGAGAGGCATGCCATAGTTTCTTAGTTGAAGCTGTAAAGCATCCCAAGGTCAGAGAGACTAGACAATCTATGGACCTGTTCTGCTTGTTGCAATCAGTTGAATTTTTTCCCACAAAATCGACATATTGAGATGTAATGGTATCTCTGAGTGCATGCTGTGACGGTAATGCGTCATACACACCGTGGTGTTATGCCTCGGGTTGAAAGAAGATTTGAATCTGTAACCTGACATCTGTGACAAATTCCCTGAGTCAAGGTCATTTCTGTGGAAGGCGCGAGCTAAGCCTCATCCTGATTAATTCGATGTGCATACTGTCAGCATATCACGTGAAGGAAAAGGGGATTTGCTGTGGCAGTCGATTGTGTATGTAAGGATTGTCAGCACCCTGTTTAGGTATAGCGCCTTGGCAACGGTCACGCGATCAGGGACTCCACCAGCTATTATCACCACAGAGTGACAAGCCGACTTGTGCATGCACAAGATACTGTCTGTTTTTAATACCTGGCCGATCAAAAGCTATGCAGTACTCGCGGTGCGAACGGAATCTCTCATTTAGTGTTGCTTTGCGTACTTACAGATCTGCACCTCCAAATTAGTGTGCTACGAAATACGCACCTTTCTTGTTCCTGCTGATCACTGCATTCGATTGCCTTCCCAGTCTCTCCAACACAAGAGGGAAAAGGCCAAGCGAGATAGAAGGCGAAGGGCTTCGTACCACGACGCAGCATTGTCTTTTGAATCATTACTTATACGTATTGTCGGCGCCGAGAGCAAATCGAGGATGGTCGGGGGTGTGAGATTAGGTTAGCGGCAGGTGGGGACAGGACTCCTTCCAGAAGGCATGGGGGTCAGGCTTGGCGGACAGGGGACAGGGGACAGGGAGTGGGAGACGTGGGAGGCGTGGGAACCTGGCATTCTGGATTCTGACGTGCATCGCAGCAGGATACCACAGAGGCATTCTACAGCCCCGCGACCACTTTGGACGAGGTCTTCCTTCGACTGGCAGTGCCAAAATCGCCGCCTCCTCAGTCTACGTCCGGATTGTTCGTTCCATCACGCCATCGTTCCATCCGCTTCCGCGAGCTAGCCCACCCGTCCCGAATCCACTGCTGCCGCGCACTTTCACACTCGCCCACGACGCCCTCGATGCCCTCCCTCTCGTAGCCCTGCGCTTCCCTCGATTATGTTCGCCAGCACGAGGCTCCTGATCCCTCAGCACATGGCGTGCACTCGCGACCAAATATCCCAATAACACTCGAGCCGGTCAATGGCCCCCGGCTGAAGCACCACAATGGCCCTACCCACTCTTCAGTTCCTCGCGGGGCTCCTGCTCCTGATATACCTTCTCTCCTTTGTTCTTTTCGCTTTTATCCGCATCGCCACAGGCGTCTCTATTCAACGGCTTGGCCTCAGAGGCTTGCGACGCATCGCTTTTACCCCCAAGGATGGTCTGCGCATCGAGATTCGTGGCCTCGGCTTTAGCCTCCACCGGCCCACCTTTGCCCAGCCAACAGTTGCCAGCATCGTCCTGGACGAGCTCAAAGTGACTGTTGACCTAAAAGCGCTTGGTGAGAGGTCACGGAAGAGGGCGGGTTGGACACAGTGGACCAACGGGACTACGAATACGGGCAAGAACGGCCACCCCCCCTCCGACGAAGCCACCCCTGGCGATACGACCGACGACGAGACACCAAGAAGCCTGACATGGAAGCGGTTGACAGACGCCAAGGAGAAGATCAAGCGTCTACATCGGAACATTCATTGGCTGTGCCAGGTTGATTTGGTAGCCAATGCGTCCTCTCTTGTCATTATCGACGTGGGATCGGTACATGTTGGGGGCCTGCAGTTGGCCGTCGACACCAGGCGCAAGACTGTCGACCGCAATAGGCTCTTCAACCACCACAAAGCCAAGCCCGATCAAGAACAAAGACCTGCTGAATGGCTCTTGACTGCTCGCAGTATACTCTTTACGCCTGAGGGCAGAGAATCAACAGAGTTGCTCGATGGCTTCAGCCTGAACATTCATGGCTTCCTTAAGAAGGAGCTTGAAGGCTTGCGTGATGCCTCCATTGCCCTCAAACTCGGCCGTCTCAACATCCCGTACGACGATATCAAGCTGTGCGTGGACAGAGCCCAAAAGTGCCGCGCCACTACCGCCCAGAAGCCGTCTCGTGTCAGTCCAACAGACACTGCCCTCATGCATGTTGCCGAAGAAAGTGATAGCCCTGGCAACTGCGAAGAAACGCTTACCCATACCGTTTCTGACTCTCGTGAGTTCGCCAGCTCCATTCTTCGCGGCATACACGAGTTTCAGTTCGCCGTTGGCTTCCTTGGCCTTACAAAACAGATCGAGACTGGCCAAAAATCAGAGCCTCCTGTTTATCTCAACCTTTCTATGAAGGAAGTTGGCATGGACCTGCTTCGCTTAGACCCTCGCAGCCCTGCACATCGCATGTACTTTTCACCCAATGACATTGCACATCAAGCTCTTCTTGCTGCCATATCCATATCCATCGGTATCGACAACAGTGACGGTCAGTGTGATCGTCTTCTCTACGTTCCCATGGCGACGACTACGCTGAACACAACATTACCTTCTAAAACCATTCATTTCTCCAATGACAAGGACAGCGCAGAGCGCAATACCAATATTTTATTTGCTAATCTAGTCGTTACATCCCCATCGCTGGACCTTGACCCCAAACATCTCCCGCTCCTTGTGGCTATTTTCCACAACTACGAGTCACGTCAAAAGCCGCAAAAAGTGAGGAGTCGCAAGCCCTTCTTGTTTCGTCGTCTTCTACCAAAAGCGAACATCAAAATTTCGATTCACGAGCCCGTCATTCGAGTCACTCTTCCACCGATGGACGTCAGTAAGCGCGACACTGACGAGTTCGACCTTCTCATCTCAGCGTCATCTTCCATATCTCTGGATATGGAGTCATCCCATGCTGCAGGCGGTGACTTGCATTATGCGCTCAGCTCGACTTTCCGCATGAACGCGCAGCAGTTGTATTACCAAACAACCACTGTCGAGACACATGACCTGCTGTTGACGGACTATCTTGAAGTGAAAGTACAAATGAGCGCTGCTCCGGATCCAGTGGTTGAAGTATGGGGCACAGCGCAAACATTCTCTCTCTATTTAGTCCGGCCTGAAATCAGCGAGGGACTGCGCCAGATCGTCACACAGATGCAGAAAAATATGGGCAGTAGGCGTAACGGACTCAAGCAGAAAGAAATGAACATGCTGCGAAGGTTACCCATGTGGATGGCTTACGTGCATCTTCAAGGATCAGACTTCAATGTCGAAGTAGCCGGTGTAGACCCCGCAGTATCAAAACACAGCCGTGGAATCGCTCTGCATTTGGAATCGTGGACAGCAGAGTACAAGCAAGATCGAGGAGATGATATGGATCTCAAGCCTATCAGACGGCGTGCTCCAAGTCGAACAATCAATCGAGATGATCACATGCTTCGATCACCTCCTGCTACCCCGAAATCACCCAAGAGACCTTCGGGCAATCCAACTGACGGCAGACGTGTTGCTATACATTTCAAGGGCCTGGAAGGACTCGTCATCGAGGAAGACGACCAATCGGAACAAGAGCCAACATTGTCATTACCCCAGATGGAGATTGTTTTCAACACCCTCTCTGACAAGCAAGGCCCTATTTTCCACGTTCACATGTATTGTCAGAGCTTATTTCTGCGCTACTCCTTGTACCGCCACTTCGCCTTGTGCATGGCGATACAAGTGCTACAGCAATCCTTCAATCTGGGTGGGTCAAAGGCGGCAGAGCCTACTACGCCTTTAGCATCACCGCGACATTTGTCTGTGCCCTCCCTTGGTGACGATCTTATCGATCCCATGAGCAAAATCAATCGCGAGATTGTAACGGTCGACATCAAAACTCATTTCCTCCAAATTAAAGCGGATATGCCTGCCGATCCACCTCTAATGGTTCAAGTTTATGAATTAGAAGCAGGCAAGCATCGCTGGTCAAGTCCATTCCTCAGGTCGCGTCTGATCCGACTCTTCGCCGAGAATCCAGCAATCAAGAAGGTTTGGAGTCGAATCATTAGTGTCAAGTCATTACGTATGGACTATCGACAGTCGAAGCTAAGATATGGTCATACCATCACAGATGAGAAATTGTTTGACATTGCAACGGATGCAATCAGGATGAGCGTGCCTCATCAGCTGGTCATGCACAAAGTTTTTGACAACATTGCTAATGTCATGAAGACTGGCAAGCAACTGCATCATCGCTTTAGGACTGGTACCAACGAATATGTTCTGGAGAAAGAAGCCGAAGGGCCCAAAGTGGTGCCAAAGATCTCATTGCGGAGCCGTGCGGTACTCTTCGAGCTAGAAGACAATGCTTTTGAATGGAAACTCGGCACCATATACCGCATTGGGCTGATGGAGCAGAAACAGAGACTCGCTCGTGAGCATGCTTTTGACTTGAAAGTACGAAAGTTGCAGGAGGAGCAACGTGGCAACTCGCGTTTTCGTGCAAAGTCATCCCACGACCCTTCAAGAGGGAAACTGAAGAAGAAAGAAAAGGACCTCAGGTTCCATCGGCGCACCAAAAGTGCAGAATCCAATGGCAGCAGTTCGCCAGAACGTGGTCGTTCAGATCATCCTATGCGATATAACAAAGACGGCTTTAGTGGATTGAGTGGCTCACACCGGACCTCCATACAAGATGCTCGCATAAAGCTCAATCGTTTGAATGCTCAGACCTGGAAGAAGCGCATCGACTCTGCAATGTCGGGTGAACACCGAGCAATGGATGAGTTTCGTTCAACGTTTTGGGGCTTGGACGAGTTGCCTGATGACATCGAACAAAAGGAAACCATCCTAGCTGTTCCTCAACGCCCCGCTCTCATGTCACTAGCTGTGAGTGACTTGGAGATTGTTATTGACAAGCCCTCTTTCCCCATCTCGGAGTACCCTCGCTTCTTGAACCGGGTTGGTAAAGGCATGCCATTCGATACACAATACGCTTTGTTGATACCAATGCATGTCCAACTCCAAATGGGTGAAGCCAAAATAAGCCTCCGAGACTACCCACTGCCTTTGATACACTTCCCAGCCATCGGCAACATACAATCATCACGCCTCCCAAGCGTGTCAATGAGAACAGATTTCGTGATTGCTGAGGAGTTCCGGGATATCGAATCTTCACGTGTCAGTCGAGTTGTCGTTGTACCACCAGAGCGGAACTCGGCAGGAGAGCTTACAGGTGGATATGCAGTCGATGTTCGCCGCACTGTGGCGCCTGTGAAGACTTACTCTGACATGGCGATTGACATCAATTCTTCATACCCAACCAGGATCACCTGGGGAACATCGTATCAGCCTGCAATTCAGGACATGATGCAAATTATCGAAAACTTCACCAAACCTCCCGTGGATCCTTCAGAACGAGTTGGATTCTGGGATAAGATCAGATTGACATTTCACTCTCGAATCAATGTTTCGTGGAAAGGCGACGGGGATGTTCATCTCATTCTCAAAGGTTCGCGGGATCCGTACATGGTCACTGGCCACGGTGCAGGTTTTGTCATGTGTTGGCACAACGACGTCCAGCTCAGCCTGGCCGAAGACGAAGACCCAAGAAACTTCATGGTTGTCAAGAGCGGAGGTTACGTACTCGCTATCCCAGACCTGACCCATTATGCCCGCCAGGAGACCGAGGCTGAAACTAATGTCCGTCCGGACACAGCCTCCAGCTCCTCCAGTCAAAAGCAGCGAGCCGTGTTTAAGAAAACAATCATGAAACTGAATGGCAACGTGCGATGGGTTGCAGGATTGGTTTTCGAGCGCAACTTGGATGACGGTGAACGCTCCTTCAAGTTCATACCTCATTACGAGGTCACTTTGAAGAATCCCGAGTTTGCGAAGTCATCTGATGGAAAGGTAAAGATTGCATCGCTTCTTTTGATAAAAAATATTGACAATAACTAGGAATACGATGCGTTCCGAGGTTTCCGTAGTCACCACATTCACATGTCCATTGCTATCGCTGCTCCCTATGATCGAGAATGGTCCGTTGCTAATTTGGAGCCATCGAGGACTTATAACAGTGTCCATCTCTCCCCTCGTTTCTTCACCCATTTCTACAGTTGGTGGTCCATGTTCTCTGGAGCCATGTCATTGCCCGTACGTCAAGGCAAGCTTTGGCCTGGAGTAGAAAAGTCGAGCAAGAAGTTCGGGCGACACCTTGCGACCATCAAGTACAATCTCTTATTGTCGCCACTGTACATGAGTCACATATACAAGCACAAGGACATGGAGGACTACGGCGCAGGCGGTGTTTCCGCGACTGGACTCAAAGCTCGTCTGGACAGCTTCATGTTTGACTTACATCAGCGGCGAGAAGAGTTCCGGACCTTGGTTCAAGCACCGGAGGGTCAACAGAATAGTAGGCAAAACCAAACCAGTGGTATGCGAATAAACCAGGTCCAGCTCGACTTTATTCGAACAGACATCCGTGCTGTGTCTGCAAGTATTGCTGGAACTGGATTGGACGACTTGGACAATTTGGGCCCAGATGACTTTAGTAGTCATAATCAAGAATACCTTACGGCCGACCTTTCAAAGTTCAACATACCCGACAACGATCTCGGATGGGTAGATATGGACGACTTCATCGAACTAGGTTGGGTCTTGCCTTCGCGTAGACACCCAGAAACACAAATCCTACCGCTCGCATTTGCGCCACGCTTCACATACTTCCGCCAGACTGATCACAACAACAATATTTCAGGCGACGAGAACAGGAAAAGCGCCTTTGGAAACGAACCTACACATCATTGCGTCATTTCAGCACGCAACGATCCACGGCGAGTGCAGTGCCACTTGATTGAACAACGTATCGAGCGTGTGAAAGAGCAAATTGCTCACAATCAACGTACCGTCGATGATCAAGAGCTCAAACTTATACGTGTAACATCAGACGAGCAGCAAGAGACAAAACAACGCCTTGTGACACTAAAGAACCATACGCAGTTCCTTCAGCGGAAACTTGAGTTCTTATCCACAATGCATGTGAGTCTGTTGGAGCGGCTAGGAGGAGCATCTTCGGATAGTACGGTTCGGAACCCAGAGGCAGACGGAGAGGACGAATACTTTGAGGCAGACGAGGATCCAGATGCCCCAGACAGGAACAGCAAAGACTCTAACGTTCCTCCGAACCCGATCACTGACTCAACGAACGAATTCAACAACCGATTCATTATCCACAATATCCATCTGAAATGGAGCAACTCACTGCGTAACATCATCCTCCGTTACATCCATCAAGTCAGCCAGCGTCGCGGTTTTGTTTATTACATGTCGCGAAGGGCTGTAAAGTTTATCCTGGACGTTGTCGAAGAGCAAGAGAGAAATCGAGGACCATCAAACCGTTCGACTCAAGAGACTCCTGTGACAGTCGAAACCGAACCTGGCATGAATATTGACGAAGCCATCGCACAACTGCTGGATGAAGGCAAGAAGTTTGTTAATGCCGATGACGAAGATGCCAAAAACGAATCTCCTTCTGGAGCTGGAGCAGTGCCAGAAGCCGTGCATGCCAACGCGTCCAAAACGGATGAAGACGTTGCAGACGACTACCTATCCCAAAACTCGTATCTTGTGCGTCTCATTGCACCCCAGATACAGCTGCAAAGTGAGAAAGACACAAAATCTGCTGTCCTTGTCACGGCCAAGGGCATTCAACTCAAGGTGCTTTCGATCATGGACAAGGATCGAGTAATGGATGAGGTCTCTGGCCTTGTCCAGCGAAGATTCATTACTGCCATGGACAGCCTGCAGATCTTTGTGACAAATTCCAAGACATTCAGTAGCACTGAAGACATTCATATGTACTCTGGAAGCAGCTATGGGTCGCCTGCTGGTTCCGCATGGCCTCCATGGGTACCATTCGAAGTCATGTTTGAGTTCCACACCAATCCGTTCGGTTTCCAGCGAGTCGTGCAGCGTACCTCGGCCAGTATGCGATATGACAAGTACAATGCGCTGCGCCTGAAGTACAATGACGATGTTTCAACAGCTGATTCTTCATCTTCTACCAATCATGTTGAAAGTAGGATCGACCACCTCTGGGTAGACTTTCCACATGTTCGAGCAATGTGCGATTCGAGGCAATACTACGCCATGTATGTTATTGCGCTTGATCTCTTGCTGTACCATGAGCCATTGGAAAAGACACGCAATGAACGTCTTGAGAAGATTATGCTAGCATCCGATTTCACCGATCTTGCTGGTGCACCGAAACTGGTTATGGGTCTGCAGGAGCGTATTCAACAACTCGAGGAGATCAAGACTGTCTTCCAGATCCACGAAAAGTACTTGGACAAGCAAGGATGGGAAGATCGCATTGAGGTGGAGAAGGACCTGGCTGTGTACGAGGATGAGCTGTTCTTCGTCATGAAAGCCATCACCACTGCACAGCGCAAGCAAGATGATCGCTCGCAGACGAGAGAGTCAACAGGTCTCTTGAGAATTTGTGTCGCAGCCTCTGACATCGTATGGCATCTTCTCCGCGAGGGCGCTGAGTCTCTGGCAGAGTTCCAACTCAAAAACGTGGTGTTTGATCGAACTGACAACAACGACGGGTCGAACGCGAACTCGATGGAGATTGAGCAGGTCCGTGGTTTGAACCTGCTACCAAATGCACTATACCCCGAGATGATCTCGCCCTTTTTGGAGAATGATCAAACGCTGCCGGAAAACGCGAAATGTCTCAAGGTCTACCTTGTAGCCTTGGAATCAATTGCCGGAATACCTGTTATTGAGCATTTCGAGGTTGAGCTTTATCCTCTCAAAGTCCAGTTGGAGTACCAAATAGGCAAGAAGCTACTTCAATATGTCTTCCCAACGTCTGGAGACAGCGATGCGACTACACCCTCTCCTCTCTTGCTCAAACATACCCTACCGATCCAGGATCAAGGGGATGATGATGACGTCCTTCTTTCAAGTGTACCTCATAACATGGGAGCATCGCTATCAACCGACGAAGGCGCAGTGGAGTCTCTCAAACGACGGCTTACTCCGACGCTGCAACTGCCTGACCCCTCTCAGAAGAGTGACTCCAAGAAGAAAAGCCCACCGAAGAGACCTAGCAACCACTACTTCCGTTTCTTCCGCGACAATCCATCTCGTAGTGGAACCGAGTTCCGCCGAAACCTGCATCCAAACTCGGCGCTGAACATTCCCACGCCAGGCAGTAATTCCTCTTTGTCCTCCACAAGACCAAGCTCTGTCCGATCTGGCACAACCAACTCTAGCATAACATTGAACGAATCTGAGCGCAGCGGAAAACGCTTTGCACTGTACCGTACAGGCACCAGCATGAGTATGGGTATGGGCGAGAAGAAAGCCAACAAGAAGGAAATCAGAAACGACGACTTAACGGAGATGATGAATCGTGCAAGTGAATTCATGACGTTTGCCTACATCAAGGTGCCATCCATGGTACTTTGTCTCTCATACAAAGGCAAGAGTTCTCGCAACTTGGAAGACGTCCACGATCTCGTTTTCCGCATGCCCACGATAGAGTACCGCAATAAGACATGGTCTAACCTAGACCTCGTCACGCAACTCAAGAAAGACGTATTACGCGCGCTCCTTTCGCACGCAGGTACCATTGTTGGCAACAAGATATCACACCATCGCCCCTCGGCAAAAGCGCAATCGCGCCTCCGCCAAATCGCAAACAGCAGCACGCTCCTCACCTCCTCGCCCGACCAATCCGTCACAGACTCAAACTCGACACTCGACCAATCCCCCGGCGGCGCCTCAGACATCTCCTCTGACGACCGGATCGTCGGCCGCCGCTCCTTCGCATCTGGCCGCGCAGGTAGCACCATCAGCACTGTCTCCGAAGAAGCCTCATCCTACTTCTCCGCCTCGAAACCGCCTTCAACCTCGCAGGCCCGCTCCACCCACGGCTCCATCATGGGCGGTCTCTCGACCCACCACAGCCCCGCCGGTGACGTCGAAGACGGGCGCGCCTTTGCCGACGAGCTGTCGCGTGTAGACAACACGGAGCCGATCCATGCAAATCTGATTCATAGTCTAAGTCGCCATATCGCGGGGGTTAGCTCGCCGTTTGCAGGACACATGCGTGCAAGGGCTAATAGCGGGGCGGCGAGTACTAAGGCGGCGAGTGTGGCGACGGGGTTGAGCAATGGCAAGGATAGAGAGGATGACGGAGCGGAGGAGGAGGTGTTGGTGGGTGCAGGTGTAGGTGCGGGTGTGGGTGATGGGCCGAGGACGAAGAAGGCAAAGGCTTTGGGGAAGAAGTTGCTTGGTAGGGGTGGGTAAAGTTTAAGACCTCCAAGTTTTTTGGGGGAAGAGAGTTGTTGAGGTTTTCTTTTCTCTCTTTTTTTTCTCTTTTCCATCTTTCTTTCTTGAAAGTAAGTGTTTCGGACTTTTTCTTCCTTCTTTGCTTTTTCTGTTCATAGGGTTTGACCCTTTTTTTTTTCTCTCTCTCCATCTCTCTCTTTTTCTTCTTCCCAAGTCATAGGAAAAGAAGGTGCGGGGATTTTGGAGGCGAGTGCGAGGGTGTCAAGGTTGTCTAGATCGGGTGGGACGGTGGATACAATTCTTTTTTTTCTTCCTCTTTTTCCAACCCTTTTTTTTTTGTAAATCATTTTAACTAGTCCCCTCGTTTGTACGTGGAGAACTTGGGGGGAGGGAAGGGGAAATCCATATCACGTCTTCACGGTTCTGCTGTGTTTTGTATTGAGTTTTCATTTTTCATTTTGAATGGAAAGGAAAAAAAAACAGAACACATGCAAGAGTAGAGAGAGTCGTAGGCTTTTTTGTATAATTTCCTTTGGTTTCTTGGAGGGAGGGGGAAATGGTGTATAGATGGATTAGAAAAAGCTCAAAAAATATGGCAATCTGACATTTTAACTTCTTCGCTTCAGAGATTCATAATCGTGATTAACCGACTATATAACGACGTAATCAACACTAAATACACGCCTATTACATCGCCCACCTCTACAACATCCTCACGTCTTGATTGCCTCACGCTGGTTCTCCTTCTCCTTTTCCTTCTCCTTGTGCAACTCCGGGTTAAGCGGATGTTTGGGATCATACCCGACTCTCTTCACGATGCCCAGACCTTTCGTCCTTCCTTCACGGAAAAGAATGCGATCGCCAACAGTAAGATATTCCGGGCGCTGGACAAATCGGAAAGCGACTTGAGCACGGTCACCGGTGCGAATGTACTGGCGATCAATATCAATGATGGCGCATGTCTGAGAGACGGGTCCCACGTGGAGCATGGCTTGGTATTTTGTTTTGATGGTGGTTGCGTGGGAGAGGATGAGGACTTCGGCAACAAATTCGCGGTAGACTTTGGGGTTAGGCAAGATGCCGGTTGTGGGGTCGGGTTTGTCGGGTTTGTGGAGGACGACCATGCCTTTGCGGACATCTTTCCGGCGGACGTTGCGGAGGGCGAGACTGGCTGATTGGCCGGCGGAGCATCCGGGGACCTGTATTCGTTTGCGCTCGATGGAACGCACTTTTGTGGTTTGGAATTGGCCTAGGCTGTCTGGGCCAACTAGCACGGTGTCACCCGTGTGTATGACGCCAGACTTGACAACTCCTGACACAACGGTACCGACAAAAGGGACGGAGAATGTGTCATTGACGTGGAACTCGAGGGGCGCAGAGCTGTCGTAGTTGCCATGGTGCGGGAGTGCGTTAAGGAACATGCGAACCAGGTCAATATTGTGGCCAGTGACGTTGGACACCTGGAAAATGGGACAAATGCGGCTCGACACAAACTGGGTTGCAGTGTTTATGCACTCCTCCCGGTTCTTAACGAAGATCGGTATCTTGTGCGCACCGGGAGATTTGAGAATTTTTGTCAATTGTGTAATGGTCTGCTCGAGAATTTGGGGCGGGCAGATGTCGATTTTAGTGATGACAACCATGACGGGCACTTTCATAGCGAGTGCAATGCCGAGATGCTCCCTGAACTGGTTAGTGAATGGAAAGAGAAGGGCACAAAGTAAACTCACTTGCTCATGCCAACAAGTCCATTGTTCGCTGCTATCATCAGCAAACAGTAGTTAGGCTCGCTCGACAACAGGCCAAACACCGTGGTACGCAGGTACCGTTCGTGTCCTGCGAGATCAGAAAAGCTAATGACTTTGGCCTGTGGATGTCAGAGCTGATTTGAATATGACAACTGATAGGACCTACCGATCGCCGACCAATTTCCTCCCATGTGAGCTTTCGACCAGGGACATTCGAGACGACTACCTCGCTCTTGCTGTCGAAGCCCATAATCTCCATGCCGACAGAGCTCGTACGGCCACTCTCAATCTCGTGTTTATGTCGGAAGAGATTGACGCGCGCCTTTCCACGGCCGTCATCGAGATCGCCTTTAACTAAGACGCCCAACATGGTGCTTTTGCCAGCATCAACTGGGGGCTGTCAGCATTTGTGCAATTGGATCCGATCCAGCCAACTCACCATTTCCTACGACAGCTATCCTCGTCTCAATGACATCGTCGACGCTCTCTGGCCGCTTGCGCAATATCATCTTGCCACTGCAGCCTGTGTCTTTGGCATCGCGCGGGCCGACTTCAATGTCACCACCAACGTTCCTCGTCAGGAGCATCTTGTAGTCTGCCTTGATCTGCTCACATACGGTGCCTATTCTCTCCACGGCCGCATCCCAGACATCTTTTGTGAAGCCCATGGAGTCGCCCGTGTCCTCCAATCCGACGTCAAACAGAACCTCGCCATGGCCTTCGGCAAGGCGGTCCTTGATATGCTCGGCGAGGGCAGCGACATTGTCTTCTGCAGGGTCGGAAAGAAGCGTCTTTAGGCGAATATGTGGTTTGCTGTCGTCAGAAAGGCCCAATTCGTCCAGGACGCTCAGCTCGTCGTGGTCGTCGAGAGTGGCGGGGGAAAGACCCGGGGGGCGTCGCAGCGCCTGTTGCTTCTCTACATAGTCTGCGAATTCGCTCAGGGCCTGTGGCGACAAGTCAGATTCCGCGCATAAGTCGCAGGGTGGCTACGCACCGACTCGCCCTTGCGCCGCTCTGCTGGGCTCTGTTTAGGCTCGTGCCGTGAAGCCATTGGGTGTGTGGGGATGGTGATGGTAGTGGATGGTGGAGTGATAGTAGTCGATGTCAGGTTGTGTTGTATAGTATGCAAAAGGTTCGCCGTATTAACAAGACGGTTGGTATTCGCGATATGCGGGTCAAGAATCGAAGTTCCATGAGTCGTTGTGCCGTGCGGAATGAAGGGTGGCGTGTGCTGGATGACGCTGGAAAGTGCATGATGCTAGGAAATCCGGGGGCGGACGGGCACTTAAGCTGCTGCTATCGATAGAGGCCATGACGCTGACACCCGCCCATTGACTCACCCTCCGCCCTCGACGCCGCCCATAAGGCTACCACCGCCGTGATCTTCATCGCAGTCATCCACCACACTAGAGTTGCGCCCTCAATGAATGGCCGATCCTGGTCGTGCTCCAGACTCTGGCCGCCGCCAAGAAGGGCGCAGACACGAACACGACACGACACGACCTTCACCGCTAGCGGCTGAGGCTTATCTGTATCACGGCATCGCACAAGACATGGGGAGAAAAAGAGTCATGTGATGTGTTGGTGCATCTAATCTTACATACTGCGTATATACAACCCCGTTGATTCCTCACGAGGCGGCCGCCGTCGCCGTGACCCCCCGCTCGCCGCAATACTTGGCCACTTCTTTCTGCAATGTCTCGCGCTGGTTGTTGGCAACCTCCATAATATCACTGACACCATTGACCGCCTTGCAGTACTCAAATGTATCTGCCATCTGCATGAGCACCGCCGTGAGCTGGTTTGGTAGCCACTATCGCCAGTCAGCAAACATCCAAGTAGAAATGGAGGCCAAAACTTACCGTCACAATCGGACTACCACCCGTGGCAGTGGGGTGCGATGTGTGCTTGAGAATATACTCGCGCGTGAAGCACCAGTGCCGCCAGCGGAAGTCGCGGACCTGGTCGAGAGCTTGAAGATAGAGTGCAGCTGAGATGGAGTCGCCCTTTGCAAACTCCCGTACTCCAGCTTCTTCAGCCGAGTCGCGTACTGCCTCGAGAAACTCGCGATGGTTGCCAGGGCGGTACTGGCGGAAGTCGCGAAGAATATCTGTTAGAGGTGTCTCCGGCATCTGCACTTGCAGCAGATTGTCACACATGGGGATCATGCTGTCGTTGGCGCCAGACTCGCCGCGGAAGGACATTGGCTCTTCGCTCACACCTTCATAGATGACTCCGTTGGGGAACATGGACTGTGACGTGATACCAAAGATGAATGTGCGGAAGTTTGTGTATCCCTGAGGTTTGCTACGCTTCCACATTGCTACCATGGTCAGAAACCCATAAACCAGTTAGAGCATGTCACTTACTGTTCATGACCCCGTTGACTTTGCTTAGCCCACTGACGAGCGTCCGTAGACCATCGTTGAAGGCCTCTCGATCACGCGCCATGCAGCTTTCAATCATGTCTGCAGCCCCCTTGACAAGGGCACCAGACTCTTTGACCATGGCAATGTGGACGAGTACAAAGCCAGCCTCTGATGAGGTAGGGTCTAAGCCGTGCTCAAAAGCACGAATCAGCCGTAGGTTATCATACTCAAGACCACGAGAAGGGTCTTCGAGGCGATAGTTGAAGAGGGCATATGAGCCTGCGTACTCCATGAACGGCTTGAAGCCAGCACTACACTCTTGCATCAGCCACAAGTACAAGAGGATTCAAGAAAGAAAGGTCAACATACATCTCAGCTACCTTGACAATAGGCAGTGCAATGCATCTCGGCAGCGACTGGCGACCCAGGCCATATGCTTCACCCTTGACATGCCTCTCATGGCAAGGCTCAAACAGGTAGGCAGAGGCCAGGAAAGAGTAGTCTCGATACAATGCATTCATGACAACAAGGTCATCGCGATACTTTTCAACCTCAGCAGAGAGATCAGGTAGCTCCTTAAGCAGGGTCTCGCCAAAGGTGAAGTTGGCGAGGAGACCCGGCTCCCCTGACAGTGTCTTGATAGGCATGCGTTGCAGGAGCGACTCAAGAGCTGCAAACTCTTTTGGAAGCTCAACAACAGGCTCTTGACGAGGGAGGAAGCCTCGTGTTGTTGACACCATAAAGGCAGGAAGAGAGCGGTCTTCAGGACGGGTGTCCTTGAGGACAGGAAAGTCAAAAGTGGGAGACATAATGAGCAAGACAAGAGATGATGAAGGCAAAAAGATGTTCGAGATGAACAGGCGTCAGTCAGAAAAGAGCTGGACCGAGAACCGATGGTTGTTGTTGGTGCTGAAGAGAAACATGTCAAAAGGCGGGCTCAACGCACGCTTATATCTCGTGGCCGGAATCAAAACCGGCCACGGAAACGTACCGGCCTCACCAAGATAAGAAGTACGTAATGACTGGATCACTTGTCTCCATTTGCAGACTTTGACCCGGACACCTTCTCTGCTGCCCGCCTGAGTTTCCCCATGTTCCCCAGAGCACCCGGCACCAATTTTCATGGTCAGCTCGTCGTCGCCAAGACATGGGGATGTTGGAGGGGAGGTTTGGGGCGGCAGTGAGACTTTAACTACATTTCTTGCAGATGAGAGGGAAGAGACTGTCTCATACATGCTTTGTTTCGAGAAAAAAACGGATTTTGGATAGTAGGGGTGCGAGTGACGGCGCAGTATTGATCTCATTCACTGTTATCGCGATGCAGCCCACCAGAGCCAAAAGATGAATCAAAGAGCACTAAACATCCAACTCAGCAATCATTCCGAAGCACATTTTCAAAAATCATCTTTTACAAATCATGCGTATTTTTATTCCATGATTTTATTTACCGCCCTCTCTCTTCCCCATCAACAATACCACCCGCCATATCCTTTGCACACCTTCTCATTGTCTCGGCCCGACTCTTACCAACCAAATCCACAGCGCACCCACTCCCCTCCAAAAAAGACCATCTGCACCAAACCTACATCATCACAAAAAGCCATCCATTGCTTTATATCAGTCTTTTCCCTTCAACAAGTCCCCCAACCCACTTTACCCCAGCCAGTTTACAAAGTCCCAGGAACCCTGTCTTACAGTACTAGTATTGGGAAGGGGCGGTTCTCCTCTCGGCAGCGCAGCCAACCAGCGTAGCGCCGAGGAGACCCCGCAAGTGCGCGCTCGACTTCCGGCCTCTTGGATGCAATTCCGGCCTTGTTATCTGGGGTTTGCGAGGCGCTTGATTGGTCAGTTCAGATCACTAAAGACTCCAACTCATTAATCGAACATGTTAACCAACATTGCTTCTATCTTGTTTTCTTGTCTTTGCTCGTTGTACTCGCACCGTCCTTGACCGTCCTATGAGGCGCTCCCTTCCCTCCATCCAAAGCCAAAATCGCCAATGACGCAACAGAAAAGAACTGCAAAAAATCCACAAAGCGAACTGTAGGCCTTGTTGACAAGCGAATACAAAATGATTGCTGTAACGCCTAGGGAAATGGCTAGACCCGAGAATACCCAGGCCATTTTGTATGCGCTATCTTTGCGCGGCGATCTGAACAACTGAACTGCTGAGAGCGCCGCGGCAAGAACCGTCATAATAGTGTCACGGATGACAATACTGAAGTCGGCGTCGGACGTAAAGCCGGTTTCTCCGTCTTGCACGGCCTTGGCGAATCCGATCATAGCTGGGACCATGGCGGTTGCTAGGACGATAAAGAGGGTGGAGAAAGTTAGTACTTGGTTCTGATACGTATTAGCCGATGACATCTCGTTCTTTATTGTAGAAAGCTTACCCCGTTCTCTGGAACTGGTGTTCTCATTTCTGTCTCATTCGGCTTCTTACAAGATTCCATAGCGAAGAGGGTTTTGAGATAGCATCATTGGGTCCCCAGTGTAACTTAGTGAATCCAGCCTCATCTGGCTCAATGCCTCTAATAGGACCGTCAAAATTTACGACATACAGGTCGCCAACCCTCTACAACGTGCAGCACATCCAGACCCATCACCACCTCCTCCTCCTCACCACCACAACCTCGAAAGCACAACCAAGATTTCGCCTAGACTGTAATTGGAATGTTTGGGAAGAAAAGAGAGGGAAATAGTGTGGGGCAAGAAAACATGACATTAAAATGAAGAATGCATCTACGTTCAAGTATTACAAAGTAGGTAAGAAAAAAACAAAGCTAAAGGGAATGCAGTAAGCAATGCTCGCTAACCATGCCCATGTACATACCATCGCCATCCGACTTATTATACCATCATTCTCTTCTTCGCACATCCATATCTTAGAAAAACACAGCAGCCAGCCCCGCTGCTCCAACAACAGCCATACCAGCCGCTGGTGCCAGTCCACCTGCCGCAGCACCCGTAAACATCTCCATAGGCGGAGTGGTACTCGTAGCCGCACCGCTCATACTCGCACTCGTGACTATAGACGCAGAGCTACTTGTCGCAGCAGCACTCGCACTCGTCGGCGTAGGAACCGCCAGCGGCGCCAGCGTCTTCAGCAACTCAGGCGTAGTCGTATACGTCATTGCATCTCCGAAAAACGCCAGCGACGCACTCGGTATCGGCAGCGGCGACACACGGGTTGCACTGGGAAACGCCGTGCGTTCGGCTGCTGGGGCTTCTGGCTGAAGTGATGCGCGGTCGAATGGCGCCAGGGGATTTAAGACACTATTTTCCAACCCTCCGATTAGCTTCTGATTCGACGCAAGCAACAACAGAAGAGAAAGGGGGAATAAGAAAGGTGAGGATACATACCCATCAACCACATGTGCCACGCCATTGTACAAAATCGTGTTCACAAACGTAATCTTTGCTCCATTCACCCACGCACTGCCATCCGGTAGCACCGTAAACACCAAGTCCTCATCCGCCATGCTCTTCACCGTCACGTTACCCAGGCTAGGCGAGAAAATAACGTTCTTGGGTATGATGTGGTGCTTCAGCACCGTCTGGAGCGTCTCTTTGTCCGCGGAACCGACGACGGATCCGATATTTTCAAACGCCGCGTTATCCGGCACGAAAATAGTAAAGTCAGATATATTCAGCCCGACCTGGTCGGGCCCGTTGAGTCCAAAATCGATGGCAAGCTGCGCTGCTTGCAAAGCGCCATTCATGGCGGTGTAGCCGGCGCGGTAGGTGAAGAGTTGGAAGGGGGCGCCAAACGAAAGCACCGTGTCAACCTTGTGAATCGTGATTCCCTCGCCGAGTTTGATATCCTTTTTTCCTATATCAGTTCCTCGCCCCCCGATGAAGTGTGATACACCGAGACAGTGAAGAAAGGGAAAAAGAGGGAAATGGACAAAGGAAACTCACAGCTTCTATCACCTTCGAAATCGTCTGCTCTCCGCTCAACACACACACCTCTTCCCCATTTTTCACAAGTCCATTATACGCTCCGCCTGTAAAATCCGAAAAAGGTTGGATAGCATTAACGTACGAGCTATTCAGCAGCGTCTGCGCAAACGTCGGGATCTCCGTCACCACCTCCGCCGGATACACGCCCTTGAAGACGTGATTCGCAAGCAGCGCCCCAATAGCCGCAGTATCGTTTTTGAACTCGATGGCCTGGCCCTCGGGGATGTCGCGGGGGACGGCGGCGAAAGCGGCGTTTGTCGGGGCGAAAATGGTGATATTTGTGGCGGAGGAGAGGGTGGGCGCGAGACCGTCGATGAGGGAGACGAGGGCGAGGAGTTCGCTGAGGTCGGGTTGGGAGGAGAGGAGGGCGGCGAGGTCGCCTTGGGCGAGGGTTGTGCTCAGGGTGAGGGCGGAGGCCCAGATGCGGGAGGGGCGCATGGTTGGGGGTTTGTGGGGATGGTTAGAGTAAGAAGGGGTAAAGAAAAGCGTTTGGTACTAGGGAGAAGAGAAGGCTTGCTTGTTTGGTTGTGTGCTGGTGTGTGAGGTTCTTGGTGATGCTGCTACTCTGCCTTTATATACGCATTTCGTTCATCAACTATAGAATGTACAACACCAAACCTAGCAACACCTACAACCTCAATTGGTACGCAATGCTGACAGAATGACATCTACGACTCTGTAGCCGATGCTGTTGTTTCTTCTCGAGAGGTTGTGATCGGGGGCGCAGCACAGTGGTTGTAGTGATGCCACTGACTAGATTTGGAAGTCCCCAGGCCTAATTGCTTTCTTTTTGAGGCTTCCCACTATGTAAAGACGCAGGTAGAGACAGGATTTGCAAATGTGCATGATCCTACAGTCGTAGTTGTATACTATGGGACGAATAGGCGGGCGGAGGGCCTTGCCAAGCCGTTCCACTTCCGTGCAGCGCGTGCCAGTGAGGATTCTTGGCTGGAGCAACGGCGAAAACTCGCCAGGGGCCAGGCCAACGGCCAAGTTCCTGCGGCTGCGGGCACGTTGAGTTTGCATGTTGTGAGGTACTTGTGGCGTTTTGTGTTGTGCATATTGAGGCTGTGTAGACCATATACGACCATGGCCCTGTTTGCAACCCTTTGCCAACAATAGAGTACGTCATTCTGCAGAGAGTTGTACGCATCAGTATGGTGTGCTGCTGGCACTGAATAGAGTACGGAAAGGCAGATGGTCTATTCTAACCGACCCATGTGATGTACGTAGTCTACTGCCCTTTGAAATTAGCACATGCAGTCCTAAGCTTGAAGCCAGGCGGGGCATGACGTGTAAAGTCGTACTACTAGGCGCCAAGCGACGGCAAGATTTCACCGCGCTTGCACCCCCTCGGCAAAAAAAAACAACTAAATGAAATCGTCCGTGGAGGTAGCTTTATGTACGACAATTCATTGTATCGAATATTCAGTGAATCTTTGTAGTGGCTAGACACAGCATTTTGGCTCAGAAATGGTGCAGTGGCCAAACAAGGAGAAACCAAGAAAGTCCCTACGTACTATCTTCGTAAAACTAAAGTACGTATCAAAAGTCTTCATTTGCAAACTCAGTCTGATCTCGCATTCCAGCCTCGTCACTTGCTTCCTTATTCGGCGGGCCATATACTCGGTTGCGACGCGTATTGGTGAAGAACATGTAATCTGTAACACACAAGTGTTAGAAACCGAACAAGAGTCTAATTGCACCAAGTACAATTGTCTCTTACCGAGCAAAGCAAGGTGACATCCAGTCTTAATACTGTAACCAACCAACAACCCAATTGTCGCACCCTCGTACCTGGGCGCCTCCTTTGCATCCACCACAAACGGACCGGCAAAGTTGCCCCAGCAGTACGCGGTGAAAACCAGAGCGCTGGCTAGTGAGCGATGCGTGTATCCAGCCATGTTGGAGGAGAGTGTGGTGAGCGATACAGTGAAGCCGACAGATTGCGCGTTTACAAGCCAGAAACTGATGAGTCGGCCCCAGGTATTGGATCGGGGAAGGTAAGCCATGCAGGCTGCGGCAACGATGCAGAGGATGTTTACCACGGTTGCTGTCAATGAGCGCGCTGGATAGATGTACTGAGCATTTTTGATCAAGTAGAATCATTGTTTGGCGTTGGTGTGGTAATAAATGACAGCCTACAGTTTGCGCTCGACGATAAAGGCAGGCTCGTGTCTACTGATGCCTTGACATACTACGAGGCGCCACTTACATTCGGTTCTGCTGCGGGGCTTCGCGTGGCCTTTTGGGAGGACGAAACCAATGCTGACCCAACCGGCCTTACTGACTACATGTATTTGTCAGATACGCAAGAGGGGTACATGTATATCCTCGGGTGGTTGCCTAGTACCCGGAATCTGACACAGGTGGCTGCTTTGCACTATCCTGATAATGCAGCGCCTTATGAGGCTGTGTGGCTTGACTAGGAGCTGTAAAACATAGTACTCAAGTTTCGCTGCAATATAATCTTTCATGGCTCAGTTATACGGCATCAATGACACAGCATTTCCAATTGTTTAGCAAATTACCTAACTACATAAATAGATTGAAATACTAAGAGTCAAGGGGTACTTAGGATGGACTTGTATTTGGAGCTTCAAGTTAAAGCAAATATTTTGTCATTAGTAATAATAAATGATAATAAGAATAGTAAACACGACACGTGTGTAATAAACTATGATTGCCTTGAATCTTTGAATAATGACAAAAGTTGTAGGGCTGGAGCTTACAATCGATGTCTAGATAATAGACTCTAGGTATACTTAACACTACTAAGAGATCGTGCTTGCTTGTAGGAATAGAGTGGTAGAGTGAAGAGTCATCTTAGTATTAAATACAACTATCTGATGCTGGCGTTCCAGATCTCAACCCCTTATCATGTAACACTGATACACACTTTTCCCACACCTTACTCATGCACAATTCTCCATATCAGAGTTCGCGTAATCTGCATTGTCTATGAAGTCGATATGGTGCAGAGCACCTTTGAGCCGCATAATATCTCGCCCACAATCAATATATATCGCCGCACACAAGGCCATCATGGATTGTGTAATCATCTTGATCGACGGCGGTGTTCCTCGCTGACTCAGATTCGTGCTCATACATTCGCTAAGGTTTATCCGATTTGCGCATGTCAAAGCTCTTTGCGTGACGCTTTGGGATTCGAAACTAACTGTCGCTGACAGAACATCAGATCTTGACGGTGCTACAATTGGAGTACCTACCTCGCTCATGGCCTTTGATGTAGCCTTCGTCGGCAATGACCAGATGAATGACACTCTCTCCAAGCTGGCTTAGGCGTCTGTATCCATCTGGGTCTTGGACATTGTTTGGTGTGTTGCACCCAGCGCCTGGTGCTCGAAGTGCCTCAACAAGAAGTCTTATGTTTGAGAAGTGATAGTCCAAATTGTTTTGAAGGGAAGTTATGTACTCTGGTGGACCAGCTGCCATGTCGCCTAAGACAATTAATGATGTAAAAAAACTAAAGTCTAGAAATAGTAAGAACCATAAATGAAGCAAGGTGAGAGAGACTGAGAGGAAAAAGAATGTGGGATGGATTCGTTGGCATGCTGTTGCATCTCATGGAGTTGCTTTTTCTGCATTCACACGTCAGACACATCACGGATCTTTCTACGCAATGGTGTCCATTACTTGTGCATCTGTTACACATGAACAGGGTATCAGCGACGCTATCCTTAACTGCTAATCATGCTTGTCACTCGAATTATCGATTGTGCGCTTATCGCCTGCAGATTAGCGAGTGTTTGCTTATCTCCCCGCAGATCAGTGAATACGTGCGTATCTTATTCTTTTTGTCAATTGAAGCTTGCTTATCTCCCCTCTAGATTAGCGAATATGCGCAATCGGTGAGCGAGCTTTTATCCGTATCTTCACATTAACTTTGCTTTCAACTACAAGCAATGTCTATACTCTACAACGAACTTGATGAGATTGTGATCCAAAGTGCTTTTGAGTTATCTGTATAGTTCTGCATATTCTTCACAGGGACAACCTCATCTGAAAGATGCCCAAACATATAAAATCGAAAGGCATTCCATTCACCCTCAAATAGATATATCACTACTGCAATGGAGAATCTTGACTTGAATGTCTTAGTGACCACACCTGTGCGGGAGCGTCATGCTCTTCTATTACCCGACAACAACAGCGAGAATTCAGCCACGATCGATTACTTGACCAACTCTCCACTATTTACGACTCATGCTCTAGCCCAAGATGTGCCAGTCGCACCACAGATGAGACCATCGCAGTGTGGACTGTTGGCAGCTCTGTCCCTCGAACGTCATGATGCTTCAGACACACCACCTTTCCACCAAGACGATGCGGACAGACGATTATTCTTTAATGTCACAACCCCTTCAAGCATCTTCATTTGTGGCTCACAGGGGTCAGGAAAGAGCCATACGTTATCTTGTTTGCTGGAGAACTGTTTGGCAGACTCGGATGCGACAATACTACCAAGGCCTCTTTCAGCATTATTGTTTCATTACGACACCTTCATATCGGACGATGGTGGATCACCTTGCGAGGCAGCATTCCTAGCGTCGTTGTCTGGGGTTCAGGTGAGAGTTGTGTGTGCTCCAACCAACATACGCACGATCCAGGTCAGTCCAAGTTTTGTACCTGCTACAAGGTTATAGTACTAACAGAAGTGAAAGAGAACCTATCAGCATCTGAATGTCAATGTGGAACCACTCCAAATCGACAGCTATGACCTCAACACAAAACGCATCCTAGATCTTATGGCCGTCAAACCAGAAGAAGGGAGTATTCCTCTCTATGTTCACACGGTCACTCGCATACTGAGAGAAATGCGCATGTCTCAACAAGCGACTGGCGCACGATTCGACTACCAGACATTCAAAGCAGAGATTTTGGCGGCAGATCTTTCGCCAGCTCAACTTGCACCCCTTAGCCAGCGCCTTGCTATGCTTGAGAGCTTTATGCCACCTATGGGAGACATGAGAAAGGAGGAAAAACAACAAAGCCACAAAGGTACGATCTGGACAAATCAGGTAGGAGAGTTATGCATCATACTGTATGACAAAGTTGACCAAGATACAGCCTGGCTTACTAACAATAGTCGATCTCTCCTGCCCTTGCGTTTCGCCAGAGACTGCTTGCTCGCTATTCAACATATGCCTAAGCTTGTTTCTCGAACAAAAGATAGTCTGCGGCCGTGTCATTGCTCTCGACGAGGCCCATAAGGTCAGTATGAACGCTACAGGAAGCCTGATTACCCGGAGAATAACCGTGACATCAGTACATGACCAGCTCTCCCGAATCCTCCGTCCTCACCCATTCCCTCCTATCAACCGTGCGGCTTCAACGCCACCTCGGAGCACGCATATTCGTGTCTACGCAAGAACCAACCATAGCACCGGCCTTTCTCGATCTCTGCACGGTAACCATCATACACCGCTTTTCCTCGCCTGCCTGGCTGCATGCCCTCGACGCCCACATCGCACTCATGCAGCAACAACCGCCCGAATCGGACTCGGCTGCTCAGCGCGACGGCCGTTCCAGTGGTAGTCGGAAAGAAACCGCGAGAGAAATCTTCAGGAAGATTATCAAACTCGAACCGGGACAGGCACTCGTGTTTGCGCCTAGCGCAATGGCAGCGATAGGTGATGTGGATGGTTCCGACCAGGATGGCTCAATGGGGTTTTACTTGCAGGTTAGGGTCAGATCGAGACTCTCAGACGATGGTGGATGTAGCGTACTTGCTGGTTAACACTACGGGCTGTCGTGTCCTTGGTTCATATGTCATGAGTGATAAATGGTTGTCTACGATCGCTTTATCACTTTTATCACAGGTGGAGACGTCAAGATCCTACAACAATGTAGCCCACAGAATCAAGAGTGCTTTGCTCAATCGAGACGGCGTTTGTGTAGTTGTAGCAGTCGTGGGTTTCATCTGTATCCAAGTTGGATCTTACTCTCCCGTTGCATCTGGCCTACGGTAGGAACAATGGGTATTAGGCATACACAGCGCCTATACTAGTCTTAGTACGGCTACTGCCTTAATGCAGTAGGATTATGCGGCGCACGGGCATGTATTACTTTTTGTGTTGAGGACATGCCTGGCGGGGCATGACGTCGAATGGCCGCCAAGCAACGGCTAGATTTCACCGCGCTCGGCTGCTCCTT
This sequence comes from Bipolaris maydis, assembly GCF_028858645.1. NCBI lineage: Eukaryota > Fungi > Ascomycota > Dothideomycetes > Pleosporales > Pleosporaceae > Bipolaris > Bipolaris maydis. Next base: position 1,648,246 of record NW_027093866.1, on the reverse strand, counting down.
ACCGACTGCATGCTTCTCGGTAGTAATGCAGAGTGAAGTCACGCACCAATCAGAACACAGACACCACATGCTGAGCGGTCAAAATTCGCCGGCCTACTCAGCCGCTATTAAAGGGACACAATGTAAGGGTGCCGTAGTTGATTACGAAGTGGCAACACTTGCCTCATATCTGCGCAGAATTTCCTTGAAATCGTTATACCATTCCTCCAGCCACCCCGTTGCGTCGATCATGCGTGTCGTAAAGCAGCTCAGCGTTGGATCGAGAACCTTCATAGGCGCTACCAGGTTCCGCAGTCTAAGGCCACATTCTTCGATACGGAAACAGTCTTTCGGCAAGCATTGACCATATGTGTTCTCTGGGTCGTTGGCCGCTACCAGGGTAGTGACGAGCACAAAAAGAGCATGCAAGACGGCTGGCGCAAAGCAAAACGAGGGTAGACCGATAACCAGACCAGGGTCCATTTCGGCTGCTGTTTCTATTACACCATGACAGTTTTGCACGAGAGCTTGCAGCGCGTCCCGCAGCGGAGGGATGATCATGGCAGGCTTTGGAAAGTCCTTGACTGGAATGCGTCCGGGGATAAACGGCGACGCAAAGGATGCCTTGTTGGTGGGAGTGTGTAGCACAAGCTCATACAGGTGTATCATGGATACGTGCCAGTATACTCTGAGTATCTTGGAATGTGCGAGACTCGGTGGGATCTGAGCTGCCCATGCATCAAGTTTCAGCCTGAGTGCATCAATGACTGCGTAGACGTTGTAGTCGTTTCCATCCACAAAGGTAGATATCTGGCAGAGGCACAGGTGGTTGGAGATTTCCTGGTCCAGCTGAGTGATACGCGCAATCTGACAAAACAGCAGGTCGGATGCATCGCCGTTGCTCTCCAGGTACCCGACACACTCATCCAAGTAAGCATCCCAAGGAACGGGGCTGGGTCGGCGGGTGCTCATGGACGAAGTAGAGGTTGCAATGTAGCACGCTATCCAAGTACGGCGTGCCTCGAGTGATGCCGTATCCTCGAGCCTGCAAAAGAATGCCGGAGGCGTCGGCTGCAGCGAGCCTCCAGCAATTCCGAGATCGATAGCCATGTCAGTGGCTAGTTGGAGGATCTGATAGCAGCTTCCTTGCTGGCCGTTGCGTGTACTCTTGGTGTAGAAAGCGGGCAGGAGCAGAGCTTGCACGAGCTCAAGCGACCGCTGCCCTCGGGCAATCACCTCGTCGCCAAGGATGCGCATGGCTTCTCGAACAAGCTCATCGTGCAGATCCAGGTCAACGCCCTGGGCCTCTTGCGTGATGGTGAAAACTAGCGCAGCCACCAGCAGGACCGGGGATTTTGCTCGGTGGAGCTCGAGATTGGTAGTCAGGCGGACGGCCGGCCACGCCGTCTCGGCTTGGTGTGCGTAGTGGTGGAGTAGCTGTTGCTGCTTGTAGAGCGGGATGCGTGCATCCAGGAATGACAAGATGGCGTCGTGGTGGCTTTCGGGGAGGCTTGCGGGCGAACGGCTTAGCGTTGACAAACTACCCGGCGAACAGCTTGGGGGAGTGGAGATGTTTTGATGGGACTGTCTCTGCAGCGCATTCTGGAGTTCCTGGACCTGGGCTTCGAGCTCACTGATGCGGTCGCGTTGTAGGCGTGGCGCTGCCGGTACACACTCAAGATTGTTGCGATGGCACCGCTCGCAAATGCCTGGTTGTGGGGAGGTGCTCACGTCGCATTTGATTTTGAGACGGTGACATTCTTCACAGGCGCGATAGCGTTTCCGCATGGTGTTACCAGAGGCCCGGGCTACAGTGAGGTTTGGCTTCACTTATTTGGTGGTTCTTAACTCTATGACAACTTGATTTGATGCAGGCAGTCATTCTGGGAGGCCTGGGGCTGGGCTGTGGCTGTGTTGGCCCGTGGCACCCCCGCCCTGGTGAAGCTCGCCACCTCGCATGTATACTTACACACACACACTTTGTTACATAGCCCTGATCTTAATAGAATATGACGCAATAGCAGTAGTAACAATCGAGAAAACGGATCCAAGGATTCGAAAGGTTAACAAGACATGGTAATCTTGCATCAAAGGGAATAGAGGAACCAGGCACCCATTAGCGCGAGACAATAAGTCACGTGGTTGCAATCATGCCAAGACTGCTGTTAGACGCTAGCATGTAATAGCAGCACATACGCAACAGGCTTGTGAATGAGCGATAAGCTGGTTTACATCGCAGAAGGTTGTGCAATACCTCGCGTGCGTGTTATGATCACCGCGATAGTAAAGGATTTGTTTGTTGCCCTATTGCTCACACTTCAATACCGTTAGCAAGGATTTGTCTGGTATCAGCGTATTTCGTGCCAGTACACAGGGTCACTGTGCACCGGCACAATATACCAAGCAAGAAACCAACACTTGGAACCCTGGAGAGGTTCTTCTTAATAGCTAAGCTACATTCTCCCTATCGCAACTCTGAATGTTGAAGACGAGAAGATTTCGCTCTGCATAAATACCTCCAATCGTTCTAGTGTGTTTTCCTATCCTCACCCAAGGAATCAAGACTTACAGTGCCGCAATACGAGGCTGCTTGGATAGTAGGCATCCATGCTAGCAAAGCGAAAAAGGTGATAGAGAACGAATGCCTCTAGTTAAATAGTTCTCTTCAGCCTACAAAAACAAACACTGACGTGGAAGATCAGCCCAACTCTTTGGTACATGTGATTGTCAGCTCTACGAAAAGTGACCGAACATGCTTGTCTCTTCTAAGCCAATATCGAAATTCAAATCCCGCTTCTGTTGTTTTGTCTATTTCCAGCAATCCAATAGAGCGAAGATCATTGAGCATCCCTACAAAAAGCGTTCCTCGCCCCATAAGCAGAGGGGCGCTGCTTAAAATAGGCACTAGAAGAGATAAAGAAAAAAAAATACGCTTTTCCACCTCTTCTTCTGCCTCTCTCTTTCTGCACTCCTTTTTTTGTCTTTTTGTAACTTCACTTGTGTGTTTTAGAACAAAGACTAAAAGAGGAGAAAGAGAGGAGAAAGAAGACCTACATCACCGTGCTAGACAGAATATTACGAAGAGCGTTGCATTGATAAACACCCCTGTCTTGTAGCGTGACGAAATACCTTGTGTACGGGTACTCAATAGCCTTCCGCCCCTCCGCAGCTGTCCGAGCATCTTACATCATACTTAACGTCCGATGTGCCCAGTAAGAAGTCTCCTCATAGTGTGGGGGAACAATCAAGATCAAGGGGTAATGTAGAGAGAAGGCCCGAAACGTATTCAGACATGAATGTAATGTAAGGTAGGCCGAGAGGGAATAACAATTACACATACTACCACCAACGGAAAAGTCTAAAAACCCATTAGGCTGGGAATACATGCTTATGTTGTGCATCGAACACCCGCACAGATCAAGGCAAGTAACGCTCCATGGCAATAACGTGAGATGCTCGACAAGATCGAGTTTCGTATAGATTCTTGCAATCACTTTACACTACACAGCAGATCATTATTCACTATTTATAACTAACGAATAGGAGGACTATAACCCTATACAAACGGCCTAGATGTTTGTGGATTTCGGGATCAAAAAAAAAGAAGAAGAAGGAGGATGTGAGATTTTAGTTGCTTTTTTCGGCTTAGATTCCCGGTCCTCTCAGTTTATGTGGAACTCATTTGCACGGCCCGAAGCATCATTTGCCGGCTTTGCTATGATGTATTGCGGTCTGGCACAGACGAACGAATGTGTAGGGATTGGTGTAGGAATTCCAGTCAGGTTGTATCAGAAGATAAGCGCTTCTTTCTTATTTTCGCGTATGCCCTTGATAAAAATTGATGAAATAGTTTTAAGCATGTCAAAGATATCTTTAATGGCGTACAACTCCATAGTAGAAAGTCAAAATTCCGCATGAAAAAAAAACCCCAAGTTGAAGATGTTTTGAATGGCTGTCGAGATGTATAACGTAGGAAGGACATTTATGGTATAGAAAACTGAGTAGTGTAGCACTTGTTACTTCGCGACAGACCCTTGTATGTTCCGTCGTACGCGGTATTCTCGACCCTGTAACCTCTCTTGATGTCTTCTGTCAGTCGTCGGCAAGCCCGATCAAGCTCAACGTGCCTTTACGGTACCCATCCAGCATTGTTCTCTATTTTCACAGAAGCGTAGCATCCGAATTTGTCTTCCTTCCGGTTTTCGATCCCCTATCATCCAAAACATCAACAGGAAGGAGTGTTGATTCAAGCGGAGCTGGTAGGAGAGGTGGGGTTGGAGGGGGGTTGTCGAAGTGAATCCGGAGGTCCAGGCGGAGGTGCATGTTGAGAGGCCTCGGGCATAGGCCACATGTGCATGGTCACATTCCAACCCGGCTGTACTAGGGCTTGCCAGACCTGTGGCAGGATGACTTGGCCGTCGGGCCCGACAAGATCGTAATGGCCTTGGTGAACATGAGGCCCAATTACATCGACATGGAGGAAGGCTTGCTTGATGAGTTCTTCCATGCCCTATAGTGGTGGGTTAGCTGCGGTGGAACGAGTACATGTGTGAGGGGTGCGTGGTGACAGCTTACCTTCCATGACTTGATTAGATGATATGGAAAAGTGAATTTCCTTCCTACAGCATCTTTGAAGTTGATGGGCTCCTTCGGCTCGCTTGGAATAGCTTCTTTCTCACTAAAGAGAGCCTCGATGTCAACAGGCCCTTCTCTCTTTTCCGGTGAAGATGTAATCCAAATCAAGGTCTCAATGTCGAGCTGACCAAAGACGGTAGGTATGCTCTCTTTGTGCCATACATCTACATGTAGCAACTTAGCGTCTCTGGAATCGATATGAGCGAGGATGAGATGCCGTTGGTAGCTGTTAAGGTCATGCAAAGTCTTCAATGGACTACATTTTTGTGCATCTTGCTTTTGTAGAAGGGTGCGGATCTCTGTTTCCAGCAAAGTGAGTTCTACGATGCCTAGAGAAGCACCAAAGCCGGAGCTCAGGCCAGGAAGTATGCTGAATGTCCAAGCTTGTAGAAATCCATGAATATCACTCGCTTTGGTAATAGGAAAGCTTGGTTTCGGTTCATCGACATTAATGGCCTCGCTTTTTTTGGAAGCTGATTCTTCTGGCGGTCCCTGTTGATGTTGTATACTTTTGTCTAGTAGACTGGAATTCTCTGCAACAAGCTCTTCTGCCTCTTCTTTGTTTCCATCCTCGATATTCTCTTGGACGCTTTCGGAATCTGATGTTGCAGATCGGCCGGCGTCTGTCTTGATCAACCCTTCATTGTTTCCGGTTGGTACCTTATCCAGGGGAGTTTCTGCAGGCAAACTGCCGGAAACCGGAGAGTATTTTGTCTGAGATGGGTCAGACGCTTGTGAGGCCAGCCGGTTTTGGGGAGCCGAATTAGTGTCTGCAGCTGGTGCCTGATTTTGTTTCTTTTGTTCTCGCATTGCTTGATTTGATGTGACTTGCTCCGCCCCCAGGGTAGTTTCCGCATATTCCCCGTTATTCCTATCCTTGTTGTCACCGACACGACCTTCCGACTCCTTCTTACGCCCACCATTCCTCAAGCTGGTCCTTTGAAATAATCTCTTCACTCCACTCTCCTTTTCGTCCTTGGACTTGTCGTTTGAACTACTGACTTTGAGAGTTCCCGCCCTCTGCAGCCTTAAAATCGTCGCCTGCATCTCTGTATGCTCCAGTTCATCAACGCGTCTGCCAGAACTTTGTTTTCTTTCGCAATGGCTAAGTTAGCTGCTGCCAATACCAACAGGAGATTGGTCTTTGAGTCTCGAAGATCGTTAGGTAGATCATCAAATGGGGAATGCAAGAAGGGCCATTTAGCCTTTTCGAGCGAGAGAGCTTGATTTTGGAGTTAGGTGGTGGTGTTATTCCTTTGGCTTTTCTGGTCGCTCGTTCAAGGTACTTCTTTATCGGGCAGAAGTTAGGCTGGCAGTGGTACAGAGCTAAAGAGATGTCTGAGAGCGCGTTGGAGTTGATTATGAGATCTAGTGGTTGGTTTCTGAATAGCGGTGTGAACACCACTGAGCGAGGCTGTGACCTAGGGATGGTTTGGCAGGCGTAAAAAAGGAAGAAAGACTAACAAGTTCCTGCAGGTACTATTGATATCGTTCGCAATACTCTCGACCCTCTTGCTTGCAGCAGGGGGAGACCAGCCAATCAGGAGGCCGTCCGCCAATTATAGCGAGATTAATTATCGGAAATAGATTCTGTAGGCCTCCAGAACGATGAAGTTGTAGCTAGACAGGGCAGGACTGTAGGCATGCGGAGGAAAGGAGAGGGATGGGTATGTACATTGGATTGTCACTGTACGGGTATGGTGGAGCCATGCGCTGGCGACTGAACACTACTACCCCTGCAGGGCGCTAGTAGTACCGTGCGATACGTGGTTTACAATTCTGACATGAGAACAGGAAACCGATTGTGCGCGCTACTGTAACCACAACCATGTCTTGTCATATGTCAGCAACGTATCCATTTTTTGTCTTTGTAAATGTTTTCCAAAGATATTGCGTCGTCATCAATTCGACTAGAATGCGAACTCTCAATGCCGCGTTACCAAATAGAGCGACAGAATGCGAGACATGTCAATTGCCTGTCATTCGCCAAAACAACGTGGGGCATCCTTTACCATACCTCAGCTCCCACACTATAAAGGTACATGAATATCTCAACACATCGCCTTCTCTTCCATGTTAGTCTCGCGAGGAATCCAGCATTAAACAAACAAACACCACTCGCACCCCACCAAGCTCCACCCCCGCAACCCTCGATCCGGAGCTTGTTCGAAACAAGCAACGCGGCCCATCCATCCCCTCCCCCACTGCTGACCCGGGGGAACCACTCCATCACCACTCTGTGGCCCGCCTTGAGACCACCCCCGGAATCTCACCTGCGTGCGGGCGCCCGGGCTGACGCAAGGAGAGTACACCATGTCATACCACTCTCTTTAATCACACCTCACCTTATAGCCGTGGGACTCCCTCTCCGTCACATCCGCACGCGACCACACCCCCTCTACTCACCATGAAGCTCAAAGCCACTCTACACGCCCGCATACCAGGCATCCACTGGAGTCCGCACGACCTCGTATCTCCAGAACCCTCGTCATCATCCTCCAAACCCAAATCGCGAATGCCCTTTTCGTTAAAGTCATCCGCACCCGATCCCGCAACTACTATCCGCCCCCGCAAATCCAGACTAGGCCCGACGACAACCTTCGAACCCAACGCCGGGCTCGACGCGCGCACACTGGCGCAGGGCCAATCGCTGTTTTTCGCCCGCTTGCCAATTGAGCTGCGCAGAATGGTGTACGAGTTCGTCATGGGCGAGCAAGTAGTGCACCTGACGCTGAGCCAGAAGCGGCGGTTCGGCCATTGCATCTGCCAGTGCGAAACCGACGGTCCTCGTAAAGGAAAGCAACAATGCAGCTGTCGCGTGCTCGTCGGGGGCAAAAAGGGAGCGCGATTAGATGGCGGCGGAGCAGCACTGGTGCGAACCTGTAGACGCATGTACGTCCCCTCACCCCATTTCCAGCGCCGTCACTGGAATACAAGTTGAGAACAAAAATAGACTGATGAGAATGACGATAGATACGCGGAAGCAATCCCTCATCTCTACCGTACACATACCTTTTCCCTCTTACACATCACGCACCTGCTCTACCTCCCTTCTTCCGTGCCCCAACTCCGCCTCAACACGATTCGCACCCTGCATCTCCGCTGGGCCATCCGCGCGCTGCCATACCTCCGGCGCGGCCCCTCGAGCCGCGTTGCGTATCGCGAGGACACGGCGAATTGGGAGAGGGGCTGGGCCATTATAGCGGGCATGCAGGGCCTGAGGGAGTTGTACGTCGTGCTGATTGATCCGAGTCCGCAGGGGCTGTGGGAGAGGAACTGGTTGCAGCTTGAGGATGTGCTGCTCGAGAGTGTGAGGGGTGTCACGAGGCCCAGGGATGCCGTGGTCGTGATGCCGTATCAGAGTTGTGGGGTGGATTGGGATATGGGGGATGGATGTGTGAGGTTGGTGAGACCAGAGGATGGGGGTGCGGAGGAGGATGACAAGGGAGACGTGTAGAATTGCTCTCGAAGAGGGAGGCTAGTACGCTGTATATAATATAGTACACCCATAATACATGTATAAACGACTTCATGTTAAGCATCCTTCAATCAACAACATTATCTAATCATCACTTCGTTTTCCCTTTTTGTTTTCCCCCCTCCTTTCTACACCCCATCACAACCCAAAACAATTAGCATAATACGTCACCGTAGCCGGCCAATCCGTAAACATGCCCAGAATGCCCACGTCCTGGGCTAAAACATCCAGCACAGTATACATATCGCCATCATTATTCGTAGCATTCAGCACATACTGATAGTAGTACCCCCCACCATCAATTTGCAGCCAGCCCGAGCGCTCAAACGACCAGGCAATCATGTCCAGCCCGTGTTCCTGGCAGGCGAGCGCATACTCGGACGGCACAATCTTGCCCTTGTCATCGAGCTTAGTGAGTGCGAACATGGCGGGCGCCATGATCTTGACGCCGCGGGCCGCGAGGTCGGGGATGCTGGCTGTAGCGTTTGCATAGCCGGCGGGTGTATCGACGCGCTCGTCGAGGTAGACGGCCTGGGCACCGAACTCTGGTTCGTTGTCGATCCAGTAGAAGATGTCGTCAGGCAAGAAAGACTGTAACCAGACGCGGCTGGGATCGATGTCGTACTCGCGAAACTTGTCGACGAGGTCCTGGGCGTATTGCTCTTGCGTGTAGCCATCAAACGGCATCGCGACTTCGGGGGTCTTGAGCTCAGGAGTGAATTTGAGGCCCCAGCTGTCTACGAGTGGTATGTAATCGTCGACGGTCATGAGTTTGGGGCAGTGCTGGGCGTAGAGGTCTGTACGGAAGTACGGGGTTCCGTCCATGTATTGTTTGGCGGTTGTGGCGTTGGGGTTGAAGCTGTCCATCTTTCCGCAGAGAGTGCCAAACTCCTCAAGTGTAATGTCTGAGGTGCAGCACTTGGCCGATGCAGCAGTGCCATTGGCAGCGGGAGAAAAGGGCTTGGTGCATTTTGCAGCGAGTGGGGTGTCGAGGATGTTGGTGGTTGTGTGCAGGTCGCATTGGGCGTGTCGGCAGACGAGCTGCTTGTCCTTTGTGAAGGCAACATCGCATTCAATGATACCAGCGCCCATACGATGCGCCGCTTTGTAGCTTGCAAGCGTGTGCTCGGGGAATTGGAGGGGTGCTCCACGATGCGCCAGGACAAAGTCTGACGTCTCGAATTCTTGCTCCGAGCAGCTCTCCAGCTTCTCCTTCAATGGCCCGTCGTCCATGTCGTCAACGAGGTAGTATGGCCGAGGCCCAACCTGGACATTGAACCTTTTTCCGTGTCCATGGTTGTGACCCCCGGTACGAGGCGCAACTGCAGGTACAGCAGCAGCAGATGCGAGTCCAACAAGGACAGAGGCGGCAATGAGAGAGCGCATCGTGAGCAATTGTCAAGCCAGCGAGGTCCGGGAAGCTGCAAAAACGAACGATCCCTGCAGGACAGACATGACTGCGGCTGTGCGGCTTCTTATCTACATGGGGGCAGAAGCAATCTCTACTCAATGCCTCGGATGGTCCAAAGACGCCGACGAGCTGCACGGCTGGGGGACCTCGACGTCAGCTCCATAGCCTCTGCACGTGGGTGAGCTACCCCGGCTCGAAGTTCTTGGTCCTGCGGCGGAGAACAGGACGATGGAGTAAAACTACCCGCGTCCGGTTAGACTGCCAATCCTGCCAAGCACAGGTAGCCGTTCACGTTTCTCAATCCTGCGATAAGATACGTGAACAAGCCCTAGCGAAGCAGTCGGAGCAACAATACTGGCGGCTGGGAGGTACGCCTCATGCATCACCTCCTCCCCGTCTTGGCCGCATCTTGCTTCTTTCGCCTTGTGGTCCGGTGTGGCGGAAATTCATCGGCCGTTCGGCGGGCCGGCAGCATCTTGTGTCTTGCAAAGTGGATACGAATGGAAGGTGGACAACGGTGCCGGTCTCTATGAGCAACCGTCTTGGAGTACGCTGCCAACGGTAGTATTCAACTTGATGCCTGTTGGAATGAAAGCCTTGGGATGCTGCATGTCTGCTTAACCCCATGTGCTCAAGTTGTCCATTCTCTTCATACATGGTACAAGGCCTAAAAGCAACGAGCCAAGTATTCGGCCTCAATCCAAGCTGCCGCCTCCATTTGACCGCCTATTTATTTCCAAAGCATGAATCCCATATCTGAGACTGCTGCTTTATGGAGCGCTATCTTCATTCCGTTCTGGCAGCTGGAAGATGCATCTAGACTTCCCAACACCAAGATCCGTAGAACATCTCCAATCCGGAAGAGTCACAACAAAGACTTTTGGCGCAGTCATGGTCGTAATAGGTTCGAGAAGTTCTTTTCCGTTCTGCTCCCAAAAGTCGCCGTAGCATTGCAGCCAGAGGTCCAGAAAGAAGAAGAGCCGTATGTGTAGCGTCCGGAGACCCTTCATCCTACCTAGCACATCCCACGTCCTATACCACTCATCTCGATGCACTGGAGGCATGAGATCGGCTTGGAAAAAACCGTGGCGATCGAGGTCCCAGTCGATGCGGAGGTTGGTGATTTGATTCATCCGTTGGGGTAGGATGAAATATGGCAAGTAGCCCAAGGTAGGGTAGTCTTCCACGTCTGTAGAAATGAAGAATTTATTCGAACTGTAAAGATATTCGACCGCTTCGGAATAACTGATCATTCATCAATTAGCTATGACACTGGGCCACTACCTGGTAAACTCATTCTTGTATCGGTTCTGTTCTCCAGCCTTTTGGTAGAATCACCGTCTAAAACGGCTATACTCTGTGTAATGAAATGTCACGTGGGTAATACTTACATGCGGCGACATGTCCTCAACAACGGAAGCGCAATGTGAAGTTTGTGTTTAGTTGAAAGAGGCTGGAGGTAACAGGCACAGCCTCGAATAGAGCACCGTCGGGCATTCAACTGGCCGTTGACAAGTGAAAGATGTATTGGCACCTCGCCCAGTGCTTTTGCATAGATGAGTCGCCTTATCTCCAAGGGAAGTTTAGTCATAAAGGCAGATCGGTTTTGTGGAAACGTTCTTTGATATTGCTGCAAGCTTGTCGATGTAACACTTAGAGCCCGTCTGCGAGGGCAAGGAACCATGGGCTTCGGAGCCTCGGCAGATACTCCGAACGTTCGTCTGCTCTGGTTAGGCATTACCAGTACAATGCAACAAACACAAGGTGAGCAGACTGTCCAAAAAAGACATTTGCACGTATACCAAGCTGCTTTTCGTACAAAATGGTCAGTCCTGGCCCCGATATTCTTGAGGCGGTTGCGAAAGCGGGTTCCGGGCATGTTTACGCCACAGGGGCATGAAGCTTTGTTGGTTCAGCCGAGCACCGCGAAGAGTTGCGGTTCGGAGCAAGCTTGGATGATGCGAACACCCTCCCTATGGCTTGAAAACGATTGGAAGGTCGGTATTTATGGTGTATTCTCGATTCCCTGGGGTGATATCGGACTCGACTCCTTGCTTATGTGGAGGAGATTAGGAAAGAACAGTTGGTGTTGGAAACCATTTTGTGGCGCAATCCCGGCCCCACTTTGTGAGACCAAAATGACGACGGCACCCAAACTTGTCGTTACTACCCAATACTCACATTTAATTCGTTACTTACGCGTTCAGCTCGCATTCAACAATCCAACATAGTTCAGCTTTGATGGTTTGTAACTATATTTACAACTTTGTCCCGCCGATCGTTTTACGGGTTTCGTCTGATATTGGTTGGTGGCGAAAGCGTTGCCGATCCAAAAGAAAACATACGGAAGCTACCGCCGGTGACAAAACAGACAGGTAGCACGAATGCGCGTGTTTATGAAATATGATGTATCGTATTATCTATTTATGTATCTTCTTGTCAGTAAGAGAATCTGTAGCCGCATTACTGCATCATGTCGCTATTCTTGTTAGCTGCCTCGGTTGTAGTTGATTAGTATAGCGCATTTACGAGATCTCGCCATAGCCAACATAATGTGCTAATCAAATCGGCTGATTCTCAATTCAGCTGCCTAGTCTATCCCCAACCCGCCTCTATTTTCCATTTCGAAACCTTGATGCGGCTGCCGATTCCAATCACTTTGATGCTATTGAGGTAACGTTTGTACGCTTGTCCAAGCTAGAATAGTCAATATTTTGGAGACATAACCTTTCAGTTGCTAAGAACTGTATCTTTAAAGAGCCCATTGTTCTCAACAAGGGGATCGTGACTTGCTAAAATGTGCCGTAGAGGTGCTGATGAGGCTTTGCAACCCTTTTATCTACGTCGATGGTTTGTGATCGGTGGCAACAGTCGCCTTCGACTCCCATAAGTGCATGCATCTCACACTTCGCTCTGCTGCGATGAACAGTTTCAAGGGAATCTCTTTGATTATCCCAATGAGCTAAACCCAGACATTCTACAGTGGCGAGACGCTTCCGAATGATCGGTTCTTACCTCGCAGAATTTTACACGAATTCTCTGGACAGCCTGGAATTTTGACACGTTTTTCGGAAGTTTCTGGAAAGTGAGATTCACAAACCCACTCATGAACGTGAGTAAGTCAAATGGAAGTTTTGGTTTTGGCGTGAGTCGACAGTAGCTATACAGCGTAGTGGTCATGCATTGCTTCTTTTCTGAAAATCTGTAACATATCTCTTCAATTCGCAGTGGGGGACTGTACATATTCAAGAACAACATTCATGTCATGTAAAAGAATGGAGCATCTCATTGTTAGTGTCTCGGAGTTTGTTGACTGAGACTCTAAATTTCGCTACGACCTAATGTCTTGATGAGAACAAACACCTCAAATCAAGACATCCTTGCTTTCAATTCTCAATAACCTTTTGGTAGTATGTATGGTTATTAGTTGGTTTACCGTGGTCAAACATTGTAACAATTTGCTCGTAGTCAAAAATGTATCAATCGTTTTCATAAACTGTGCATAAAATTAAGCTAGGTTGATGCTCATATGCCAACCAAATGCGATATGCCGGAGCACATGGTTACTCACAAGCCTGTATGGAACTATTGTCGGCTAAGCTTAAATAGAAGAGCAAGATATTTTGTATTATAGATTGAGTATCCAATTTCATAGATTTTCAATAATTCCCGTACATCTCTCGATCCTCGAATACTTTTCTGCACTTCTACTACTGATGTTGAGAAAGTGAAGGTAGCTCATCTCCTCCATATTAAGACTGATGGTCCGACACTATCTGCACCCGTTCTGTAGAACAGAAGGTTCATTCTACCCCAAGTGCGGAACAAGCAGCGTATTGAGGATTTGGCCAGCATATTTGGCGTCCTATTTGCCACGCAGACTCCAAAAAACATACCATACCTTCTCGGGTTCATTTACCCCCAGCGCCAAAATTGCTCTAATCCCGTGCTCCTTCACCGTCCTTGCAGAATGCATGTACAAAACCTCCAGGTCCGACAGGTGAAATACGTGTCGCAGTTCTATAAGTCGTCCAAACCGCTAGGCGAGAACCAAAAGCCTCCTAAATGTCCTTCGTTTTTGTTCCCTCAGTCAGTAGGAAAGACACTGCGGCAGTGTTCGAGTCCTTGGCAGAGGGCCTCCTCATATGATACGGTCACGATCCGGGCAACAGAAGTTTGTTTCTTGACATGTCGTGTCCCAAGCCATGCTTTTGCCGATGTCAGTCTGAGTGCACTAGTTTTCGAGAAGGTGTGGTTTGGGTGCGTTGGACTGTTTGGTTGTCGCACATGTTTCGGGGTAGAGCAGGTAATGTAGAATCCGACATGGAGTAGACAAGACGTAAATCCTTGTCCCATGAGATCTTCATAAGATCGGACTTCCTCTACAAGCATCACCAAGGACAGGGTCGACCCAGAAGCGATGGTTGTTGGGTTAAGCTTGGACACGGGTTTGCTGGAAGCCCCATAACAAAGTAGAACATTGTAATGTGGCTAAATTAAATGGGACTGTTGGCTCGATGAAGCAGCTGGTTCCTCAGGCTCGTCGCACGTAGTCTGACGGTCATAATGTAGTTGGAGTTGTCATCATCCGTGTCTTTCTCTTTATACCCGCGTCTCTTGCCGTGGTTGGCTCGTTGACGTTTTGGCGTGTGTGATACTTCGTTTTCGGAGGACTAATTGGTATGTACGTTACTATATTCGATAGAGTTACGAGAATGCGTTTTTGTGGCGCATACTCATTCCAATATTTTGGATATATTATGCTATTACTGAGGGTGCAGAGCCACAAGTTCTACTATAGTAGGTGGGTTAGCGAGAGGGTCGATAGAGCGTAGGTGACTTTTAAGTATGTCTAGAGTATCAGGAGAAAGTAGAAAGGCAAGATGATAAAGAAAAGATTCTCTGAAAAATGCTTGTCTAGCTACCATACACGAAGATGTCCTTCTTATACCTCGTAGGCCGGAGGCACACTGTTAGCACAAGGGTTACTCGTAACCCTGTGCACCGGCACAATATAAGTGATATAAGAGATTTGATTGTGTAGATTTCCCATTATGTACGGGCAACAGGTGTTTGACGAAGGGTAGCATATTAGTGTGGGATGAGGAATTCAAATGGATATTTTGTGTTAAGCACCGTGTGGTATAAGTACACGGTGATATTGTTCCAGAACATCTCATATAGGCTCAAAATTAGCAACAACACGCAAAATGTGGAAGTAAGAGTGATTGTTCAAGCTGCCACCATCAAACAATATACTCCAGTGACAATTAGCAAGGGTTAGTTTAGTTGGTTGCTGGTAGTCTAAATATGTGTGATACAAATATGGTTGGGGATTGGAAATGCGATTACAATAAATTTAAGATATTCATGATTTTCTCGTAAATAAGAGATTTCAAGGATCAGAAACCACAAATATCTTCATGATTCCACACGTATAAGTTTATTGAGTATCACACACAATCGTAGCCGTGTAGAGTAACGAGTTTGGCAATCTGCAAACTTGCTTGAAATTGAACAATCAGCCTTGAGCAATCCAAAAAAAAATTTCTATAGCAATCAAAACATGACCCAAAATAACCACAAATGGTGTTCAAGCATGTTCATGTCTGGAGAGTGCTCAACCTAATGCGGTTAGACGCCCAGAGGCTTAATCATCATCCAATCTTCGCAAGTCGAACTTCACCAACACTCCGGGACGCCAATTGCCAACAAACAGCCATGCCACCACGGGTGCGAGCTGTCCGACTCGCCTCGTCGCTGATATCGTCGCCCTCGTGGTCATGTGTGACACCGCTAGCCAGCGCCTTTGTGCTGCCCGCCCAGCAGCGCTGCGCCTCGATTCTTTCTTCGCTGTCCGACAACGCCGGGGCCTACAATAAAAAGATCCGCCGAGGTCGGGGTCCTGCCTCTGGAAAAGGAAAGACTGCAGGACGAGGTCAGAAGGGACAACACGCACACGGCAAAGTGCCCGCTGGATTCGAGGGAGGTCAGACACCACAATGGATCACGAATCCCGAGCGAGGGCGGGGGAAGCACAATCCATTCAAGGTGGAGATGTCACCAATTAATTTGGACCGGATACAAAGCTGGATTGACCAGGGACGGCTGGATCCGAAGAAACCCATTACTATGAAGGAATTGGCAAAGTCACGGTGTTTGCATGGCGTAAAGAGACATGGCGTGAAGCTGTTGGCAAGGGTATGAAGATCGAAAAGAAGGGGGCACGCAGCGCACATAGCTAATTGACTTGTTTAGAATCCCGAGCAACTCACCACGCCCATCCACATAGTCGTCTCTCGGGCATCGAGCGAAGCCATTGAACGCATCGAAGCCCTTGGCGGTAGCGTAACTACTCGCTTCTACTCGCCCACAGCCATCAAGCGCGTGCTACGTGGGGAATCACACCCTACGATTTCGCTGCAAGCCTCGCCCTCTCTCGTCGCCCTCACCAGCCGCTCCTCCGCCGTCAAAATCCCGTCTCCCATTCTCTCCGCGCTGCAAGCCGCCGCCGAAGAAAAGAAGTCCGAGGCCATGGCCGCAGTCATGAAGCAAGTAGGCGCAAAATACAAGTATAGACTTCCCGACGCAACGGCAAGAAAGGATATTGAGTACTATCGGGACCCAGCGCATAGAGGGTACCTGAACTACACGCTCAAGCAGGGCGAGAGCCCCAGTCTGTTCTTCAAGCCACCAGGTGAGGCAAAGGATAAGAAGAAGCAGACCGCAAGACGCGATGCCGCCAAGGCTAGTGCCGACAATAGGTTATTCTAGTCTAAGGCAGATATCGCTGCGTGGTTGTAGAATATAATGTACATGATATGCATCTTGCCTCCGATCAGCTATCAAAGACTTTTTTTGTGTTAGGAAACGGAAAACGTGACGCTTTAGTACTTCTTTTTGTTTTTACCCACCTGGAGATATATATCTTAACTTACCCTGCCTCTTTCTTCATAAACGTGTTTACTCCCTCCCCAAACCATCTGTCATCAAAGATGAAAATGATTAAACGTCAATCGCAAATTCAATGAACCCTTTCTCTCGTTTGCGCACTTTCACGTACCCCATTTTCCCTAACCCTATTTACCCCAGATCAAAAATATCAATAAAATAAAAAATAAAAATAGTTACCTTTCCTAAACCCCCCTCCAGAACCCCTTCCATCTCTCTCGGCCGATTCTTTACATCGCGTAAGCAATGTGAAACCTCATATCCTGGCGTTGAAACACATCCCTTTCTTTCCCCCCCTCTCTTTCACTCGAGGCGAGGCGAGGCGGGGGGGTGGGTAGCATAAAGCGTAGGATGCACGCACACGCACACGCACACACACGCACACACGTACGTGGAGAGTCTCGTTTTTGTTCGGTGATTTAGCGGGGATGAAGGTTATTGATGACGAAGCTTGGGGGTTTATTTATAGATGGGGGTTTTAGTTGAAGGGATTTTACGAGAAGGATGGCACAGAGTGAGAGAGAGACTATTGAATATGGATTGTTGGGTCAAACAGGTTTGAGGGTGATGCTTATGGATACGACAACGGGTGTGAGAACTTGTGGATGAGGTGGCGGTGAGGTGGCGGTGAGGTAAGGCATACGAAGGTGTGTCGAATTCTCACATACGCACACATACAACATGGGGACATAGAACTTTGGGGGGAAAAATCTTTAGAGTGCAAGTGTTGCGAGAGAGAGAAAAAAGACCCAGGTACATCTATTCTTCTTTCAGGCAATGGTATCCCCCGTTCCTTGCTTGTGAACGTGGATGTACTGTAGACCTGAATTCCGCCCCCCCCCACAGAATGCACGTCAGATTCCCCATTGTATCCCATCCAAGCGGTCTCATTGGCTTATCTGCTTTGTCGGATAACTATACTCAAAGCATGCATATACATATACGAACATAATGTACCTCGTAAGCCCCATCATCCGTTCGGAGTCTCACAGAAAAAAAAAACTCCATCATCAAAGAGACATGGGCTATGCGTGGCTTATTACTCCGTGGAAGAGAAAAATGCGGATCCGATGCCCAGAGCTACCCCCCGGTTTCTGCTATCTCACTTTGCGGACCGCCGGTAATGCAGAATTTTTTTCTCTTTGGACCATGTGGAAGAGGGAAGGTAGGGTGCCAAAAAAAAGTGCCCGTTTGTGTGTCTGTGTGTGTGTTTGCAGATAGACCAGAAGAAAAAAAAAGAAAAAAAAATGGGGGAGGTTAGTATGTAGGGGGTATCCACTGAAGGAATGAAGGGAAAAGCGGGAATAGCGTCCGGAAACAAGAAAAGAAGAACAAAAGATAACGACGGATAACAAGTATAGTTACTCACATGAGACCGGAGTGAGAAAGGAATAACACACATACACACACACAGAGAGAGAGAGAGAGAGCTAAGCTAAGAATGGTGTCTTTCGCCAAGGGGTGTATCTCAGAGATGGAATTGCTTTGACGAACGGGATAGCTATCCAGTCGGTCAGCATGACACTCAGTGGTGGCGAAAACAACCCGAGGCGCCAAGGCCAGAAACTTTGTCCCCACAAAATTGGGCATATACATGTAATATGCCCAGGTGACCTACTTAAAAAAAAACCGCGCGAAAAAAATAATAATAATACCGTTTGTACACTACATGAACAGGCGTGCAACCTGCCAAAGACGCCCAAAAAGAGAAAGAGAGAGAGAGAGAGAAAGCGGATGGTGGACCGACTGGGCGGGGGTTAACAACCCAAACGCATATGTGTGTTAGTGTAGTGTAGTATGTTAAGGTGGGGTCTAGGCCATTTTTTTTTCCTCTCTCTTGTGAACAAGGGGAACAACGGTATACGTGTAAATGGACAAAAAAGAAGAGTTGAACATGTAGTTGGGCGGGCGCGCTCGCGCGCGCACCCCCGGCAGAGAGCGGGCGTACATGAGCCGGAGTTTGAGTGAGACAGGGCTGCGCGTCTTACCAATATACTTTGATTCAAGAGAGAGAGAGAGAAAAAAACGGGCTGGGGGCTTGCCTGCGTGTTTTTTTGGTCTTCCCTGTTTGTCTGTACGAGGCTGAGCATATTATTGTGTCTTGTGGCGACAGGTCGTTTACTTTAGGGCGATATGCATATGACCCAAACTGGTACACTTCTTGGACGGCAGGGAACCATGGTATCCCGGACTATTTTGATGACATGCAAGGTGGCGCAGGGGGGGGGGGGGGCGCGGGACTCGTGTGGACGTGAGAAAGTACACATTCATCATTTGAAATCCTTGGAGAGAGTTGAAGTGTATGTATGTGTGCCAAAGTAAAAGGTGCTGCGGCCATCTTTTTTTTTCCCCAGGGGTGGGTTTAAACTGCCGTCATACGTGCAATCCCTGGTAGTGTGCGTCTGTCTGTAGCGAACAAAGCACTTATGGTTGGCGATGACAATGTGACTTTGCGATGTATCAGAAAGAAACAAAAGCACAGACATGCACCATGGAAAGAGGTGTTGCGACATCGACCAGGCACAAGGGTTATTTTGTTGGTTGCTGTGGACTGGTAACATGGTGGCTGAAGGTATCAAAGAGCACACCACCTGATTTCAAGGTGCTGCTAGTAAGATCATCGTTGGCCCATAAACCAACGCTAGGCGACCAACGGAACTTGGATCATGTGCTGTGTAGCCGGCGAAAGCATATTGCCCATGACAAAGTAAGAAAGGGTGCAGTGTTAGCGAGCTAGCCTGACATAATATGGGTGGTGGCGGTGATGGTGCTATGGGTGCAAGTAGTAGGAGGAATAGTAGTAATCAGTAGTAGTGATTATTGGCAAGGTTCTGGCCGACGTCGGGACCGTTATCGTAGGCGCAAATAGAAGGAACATGCTGCATGTCCTTGGAAGCAAGGGGTGTTGTGAGGTGGACGGCATGTAACTCGGTCACACAGAGATGGGGGTCCTTCGCTAAATGGCCCATGTGGCGTAACGCATCCACCCACGACCATGATGCGTCGTGACCGAAGCATGAGCGGAAAGTGGGTGCTTTGGGTCATATGTGCGAATGTGAGCAAGGTAAGTGTATGTGCACCAGACACACACACACACACATACACAACTGCGCAGATCGATACACCGGCCCCTTGTACATATACATTGCTATTCAATTTCCGGTGCAAAGCAAGCAGTGATAACCCCTTGATGAAGGCTATTGCTCCCGCCGGGTGGCCTGACCAGTCAGCATGCTGTGACACTGTGCGACAATCAAGAGCTTGAGGCCGGATGATTGCATCTCACTATAGCTTTGATACAAGGGCATATGTACAAAGTCGAGCAAAGAATTCGTCGAGCTGGACACAGACACGGTTGCCTTGGATTAGGGTCTTTGTTTGGATAGAGGCGTAATTGCGTGGGGTTCCGCTGTGCTTATTCGCCAGGGGTCGTCTTACCTACCTGTTTGAGCGCGCCAGAGAGCGGGGATGAGTGTGAGATGGATGTGGAGGACGCGGTGTGAAGAAACTAACGTCAAGGCTGTGGGTTTTGTGTGTGTGTGTGTGTGTGTGTGTGGCAAAGGAGTACAGACGGTGCTGAGTCGGCATGAGGCGTTTGGCTTGCACCAGACTGTGCGTCCATGGGCGTGTGTGCTTTTGCAGGGCCGCGGCAAAGGCCAGACTTGTTGTGGTAGTCCGGATTGAAGGAGCCGTAGCGGCGCAGTGGTTTTTGACAAGCCAAGGCGAGGAGAGGCCAGCGGCCAGCGGATTTGCGGACAGGGCGTGATGGGCCGTTTCTGACTGCATCTAGAGCCGACGAAGCAACAAGGGATGTTCGTGTTTTGCGCGTGCCGTCAAAGGCTTGCACTCGGTCGGTCAGTCAGTCGCACTGGGTATGGGGGGGGGGTGATTTTTTGATTCCTTTTCCTTGTCTCATCCCAGTAGCAGCGGTTATCTTGTCGCCGGACTGCGGCGCACAATCAGGTCGCACTAGACAAGCTACCATGGTGCGGCTCGGCAGACTTGATGGCAGCGAAACAGACGGCGGGTTTTCTATTGACAATGGATGACATATCCCCATGTGTACGCGTCGTATAGAAGCACGGTACGTCTCAGCGCGCCATATGAGCAAGCTAATACATGTGCCGCAATTGGCATAGGCGGGTCATACACCAGGCAGCGCAAATATCCATGGCTGGGCACGTCGGGTAACGACTCGCGCTAATACCCATCATCGTATACATAGTTTAATCGGGGGGGGAGGGGGGTGGCAGTGGTGGGAAAGGCAATGAAATGGCAGGTGGTGCAATCGATGAATGACGAAGGAAAGCGGAGCCGAGCGCCGCCCGTGAGGACCCCCGAGCTCCTCTAGGCGGCTTCGTCTCCACTGCGTCGCTGGTCAGGCGATGGGCGTCGACGACGTCCTTGTGTCTATGTATACACCGACCGTATGACTTGACCTGGGCGAGTGCTCAACGCTGAGCGCGCCCGGACTAGCTAGCCTCGATGGATGCATCACCATTGCAACATGGCGAGCGGGCTTCCACGGTTGGAGGGCGCTTGGCAGTGATTCGCCGCCACAACCAGCTAGACAGCCATCCCGAGCATCCCGTTTGCCTGTAGCGAAGGAGGACGGACGTGTTTGAGATCTCGACCCCCTCCCACCCCCCAACACCGACATGGAACCGATACATGATGGCACGCCGTATTCTATTACCCACTTGATCTTCGCCGGACAAGACTTTTGAGCTAAACAGGCATGTGCAATGCAATCATGCCTCTGCCTTCCTTGCTGCCAAAGCCTTTGCCCATTGTCCGTGTCGTGTCGTGTCATGGAGGGCCGCCGTTGATTACGCGGGCATCGATTTTTTTTTTCACCGGCACCCCTGCAAGCATTTGCGCATGACGGGCGCTCGCAACGATGCTCCACCATTGCACAGCAACATCTTCATTGCATTGCGAAGCTGCGCTTCACCGGCGCCACAGATGGTGCTATGGATAGATTACGGGGCTGGAGCAAATCCCTTGCAACTTGCCTGCCAAAGCAATATCTCAGTCACCGTCACGGTTCCATGGTTAGCGCAGCGGGCCCTCAGCAGAGGAGGCGTCGGCTGCAGACATGGCCGACTGTGCTTGCTTGCTTGCTTGCTGGCCATGGGCAGTGGGCCAGACGAGACAGGCAAAGGGCAGTTAGTCGAGAGAAAGCAAACATGGCTCGCTCACAAGGACGGGTGGTGGAGGTGCTAGGAGCAGTCAACAGGTCAGCATCCGCGAACCACCGTGTGTGGGCTTGCTGCGGCTGCTATTGCTACTACTGCACGCAGGCAGCGACTCGTCAACCCGCCAACCCGCCAGCCCGCGGCAGGTCAGGTCTGGATGAGGGAGGGATGGAGGGAGAGGCCATGGCATGGCAGGTAGGCAGCACTTGTTGGCAAGGCACAGAGGACCGAGATGAGTGGGTGCCCCAGGCCGTGTGTGCACGCCAACTAATTCGGGCATCTTGGAACCATCCACCGGGGGGCTTGAGTGGACGCGTGCAAGGAGCCAGAATGCAGTAACTGAGGCGCGCGCAACAGAATCCCCCTCCCCCCTCCCCCAACCCAAGGCAAGACAACGCAATATGCGTTTGGTCAGGGGCGGTTGTGCAGTGCAGATTGCGTTGCGTTGCCCTGTCTTGCACTGCCCTCGCCTTGTTTGGAGGGCTCAGCAGTGCTCAGCAGGCAGGTGGACAGGCGAGCATGCTTCAATAACCAGCTGCTGTCTAGCGTCGGGGAAGGGTGGGCAGTGGCTATTGGCCCGACAGCGACAAGGCAGGCCGAGCCCTCGACACAGACAGGGCGTGGTGGATCCAATGGATGGTTGCAAGTCACACCAAAGCAAGACGGAGGGCAGAGAGAAAAAAACACAAGATTGACGATCACCAGCACCCGCTCAAACTTCAGCCTGCAAAGCGTCGCGTTGGACAGGGTTCGGGCTCGGAATTAGGGCATGCTTAGGGTAAAGTAAGACCGCGAGTCCGCTAGTCCGCGGCCTGGCTGGGCGGCCTGGTTCGTATCGCTTCTGAGTGTGGTGGCAGCACGGCAGTCTTTGCATCGGCATCGCAGGGTGCTTTTTTGGCATGGCCGGCGACGAGTGGTGCAGCACGGCCAGTGACAAGCGCTGCAGGTCAAACACGGCAGGGCCGGAAATGAGGGCGCGAGTGATATGAGCGATGGATGGATGGAGGGGTGTGTGTAAGAGAGAGAGGAGTGTGTGAATGTGCGCGCGCGTGTGTGTGTACATGTGAGTGTGTGTGCGTGTGTGCCGTGTGAGAGTGCATGTGTGTAGTAAATGTGAGTGTGTGTGTGTGTGTGTGTGTGGGTGGTGGAGATGGCATTGGTGGTGGTAATGGTGGTGGAGGTGGAGGCGTGCGTGAGTGAGATGATGATTGTTGTTATTGTTGCTGGATGGACCACGGATGCGCAGCTGCACGGCCTCGCACGACGCTATCCGCAAACCCGCCCAAGCTGCACTCAGCGCCTCCGCTTCCGGCAATTCCTGCTGCTGCAAAAGTCACGGTGCATGTGCGAGTGGGAGCCGGTTCGAGGGTGCCGTTGTCGCATGTGCAGCCAGGTTGTGCATGTGTGGGTGGGTGGTGTGTATTACGGCGGGCGAGGCAGGCTGAGACTGAGTAGAGTACTTACATATGCTTGGATACTACGTGGGTAGATTGAGGGCCGGTGCGAGGGACAGGGTTGCTAACGGGAATAATACATAGTAACAATCAACGACAAGCACCATGATGATTGGCATGACGCTGGCGATGCTGGGAGTCATGATGATGATGACAATGCCGGGCGGCGCAGCTGGGCCCTTTTTTCCCTTGGAGGCTTGGGCGGAGGAATGGGCGTCGGCGTGCTATGTACGTAGGCGTAGGCGTGTGTATGCCGTAGTAGCCGGAGTAGGTAGTATCCGCCGCCGTCGTCGTCGTCTCTTGGTCGGTCGTGGTCGTGGTCGTGGTCGTGGTCGGCAGCCGGGTTGGTTGAGGGAGCGAGTGGTTCTTTGACGCCATCTGACCCGGGCCTGGCCTGGCCTCTTCCTATTGCTCTCCTCTCACACATACGCACACACACGCACACACACCTCAGTCAGTCGTCAGTCAGTCAGTCAGTCAGTCAGTCAGCCAGCCAGCCAGCCCGCCCGCCCAGCGATTAGCCCAGCCCGGCCCAGCCAGCCAGGCAGTCAGGCAGTCGCAGTCGGTCGGCCGGGTAGCCGCTTGCGCAGTCGGTCGCTCCTGCCCTCCCTCGACAGACTACACTTACTCACTACGCCCGCTTCCGACCACTTAGCTTGCAGGCGATAGCAGCCAGCAGCTAAGCAGGCAGGCACTCGTCAGCTAATCAGCTAATCCGCCCGCGCGGCTTGGCGGGTCGCCGCTGCCCTGGCGGCGTGCCCCCGGTTGCGTTGTGCCCCCCGGGCCCGTGCGCGGCTAGCAACACGCAGGCGCGGTTGATGTCAGAGCGCGGCTTTGGATCAGCCTCTTGGGGCGTTCCTTCTACCCTGCTCGCGCTCCTGCCTGGAACCTTCCGAGCCCTTCACGACTCCGTGTGTGTGAATTACCTGTGTTTTATTCAAATCCAACGGCCCCAAGCCATGTCTGCCCTGCCTGTGTGCGGGCCCCCGACCGTCCGCCTCCCTACACCTCCTCCGTAGTACATACGCCTACCACCCAATACATACATGCTTGCCCGCTCTCTCTCGCATCCTCTACTACTCCCCATGCCCACCGACACTCACCCTTACTCCCACCACCTCCACCACCACCTCCTCCACCTCGCCTCGCCTCGCCTCGTCTCGCCTCGCCCTTGTCCTCCACCATCCTCGGCCGCCCAAGCGTCGCTTCCCGCTGTCCCCAACAAAGGCTGCCTCCATTGGCCTAGCACCTAAACATTGACCCCCGGTGGCTGTCATCCGCAATAGTTGCCATCGTGCTCCCTGCTTCCATCTATTCCTGGCCCACCTGCTCCCCTTCTTCTTCTTGCTCTTTTTAGTCGGCCTCTACTCCACCTGCCTCTTCTGCTGGATATGCCGTCGAGCCAGACATTCTGCAAACAATAGCCGTCTGCCGTTTCCATGACCGCCCCCTCACCTTGATCTTGCTCTAACCCCCCCAAACACAACCCTCACTCACCTCCCGCCGTCCGCATGCTCGAGCTACAGCTCCCTCGCCCAATGCCTCACGCCATCCCGCGGGAGCATTCCTTCACCTTCTACGCCCCCGGCCCTCAGCCATCCTCCAAGCTGGACACTACCATGCAGCTTCCATATCCAAGGATGGCCAACGCCTGCGATCACGACCCCCTCCGCACAGCCTCTCGAGCTCCCCTCACGCCTCCAGATCTTCCTGGCTCAGCACTACGGGTCGTCTCGCTCCCAACCAACCAGGGCTCCGGCAACCAATATGGCTACCAACTACCCGCAATTGGCAACTCGAGATCAGCAGCTGCTCCAAGAAGCCCCAGCCCGCAACGGCAGCAACAACAGACGCACGAAACGTCACAAACACCAAAGAAGAAGTGGTCAATATCTCCAAATCTACGCATCCCACCAACCATCAACACACCACAAGAAGGCCTTCCTCAACTGGCAGCAGAGGTGAGTGTCATGTCCGTCTTTGAGTAAAGCGTGCCATCTAACTTTGCAGATTACCTGTCTTTTCTGGTTCGAGAGTTCAGCAACCCTGAAACAAGTCGTTGACACAACCTCACCTCGCCAGCCCATGCAGCCTCTGGTCCCAGATGCACACCCTACAACTGGCTTCAGGAAATGGGTAGCCACCATTCTGACGACAACCCAGGTAGCACAGAATGTCATTCTTCTTGCTCTCCTCTTCATCTACAGGCTGAAGCAGACCAACCCAACTGTCAAGGGAAAGCCCGGCAGCGAATACCGTCTTCTCACCGTAGCGCTTATGCTGGGAAACAAGTTTCTCGATGACAACACGTATACGAACAAGACATGGGCCGAAGTATCAGGCATCTCAGTACAAGAGGTTCACATCATGGAAGTTGAATTCCTCAGCAACATGCGCTACAGCCTTTTCACCTCAAAGGAAAAGTGGAACGAGTGGCACGGTATTCTGGGCAAGTTTGGCACCTTCTTTGACCAGGCCTCCAAGATACCCGCATCCGGCGCCGTCAGCCCAGTCGGTCCCCAGAACATGCTCGGCGTTCCTTCAAACGTGGTCCCCTCGCCGCCCACTCAGCAACAAGCGTCTCCGCAAGCCTCAATGTACTCCCCGAGCCACATTGCACTCTCCAAGACACCGCTGTTGCAACCACAGGCTACCTCTACTAACGTTTCTCCGATTGGTGCTCTTCCGGAGCTGGGTTCGATCCAACGCAAACGCAGTGCAGACTACACCAACGAACCACCAGCGAAGCGACAGGCTCACGGATTCGCCCCTGGACCCTACAGCAACGCTCCTCCAATCCCCACACTACAGACGCCCATTAACCGATCGTTTGAACCGCCACCATCTGTGAACCGCCTGCCGCCTCTGCCGAGCCTCTCGATCCCTCCACCTCAGCAAGTACCGCCTACCCAAGCAAAGACCTGGTCTGAGCTCCCCTTGCCTGTACCTGGCGGCCGGTCCATGGCCATGGTATACCCACCACCGGTCCAATGGCCACAGCCCAGTAGCACTCCTACAAGCTCGGCCCCTCCTGCTTTCCCTCACAGCTACACACCCTCTGCCGAGCAGCCTCGTCAGGTGAGCCCATATTCACAGTCTGCAGGGTCGTCACCTGTGAGTACGTCGTATGCTGCAACTGGTTCTCGTCAACTGTCGCCCTCGCACTTTCTCAATCAGCGACAGTCGCCTTATCGACCGGTCCGTGGTGTACATACTCTGCTTGTCCCACCTCCCCAAACATCGATCCACAACCCCGCGCGCAATATTGCATACGATCAAATGCAGTACCAGCCACTGGGTCGGCCCATGACTGATCGTCGGTCGGGCTTGCTGCCCTACATGGACCGTAGTGCTTGGCCCGAAACGAACCAGTTCAACCAACTCCCCATCCCCCAACAACCTATTTTCAGGTAAATGGGTCATTACATCATCTTCGTGTATCAACTCTCGACTAGCCTCCTTTCGGCTACATTTGCATTGCTTTTTGGTCCGGTGGACACTGATATCTGTTGCGTTCAAGCGTGCATTATACTACTGGGAGGCTCTTTGTTGGCCATTTGATTTGGTCAAAGTTTTTTTTCTTACTGCATCATAGCATTCATAGGCGTTATTGGTTGCATTCTACCAAACCCGTCGTAGCTTGACGGGTTACAGACGATGAAATTTTCATGACTGGCGTTTTACGGCTGGCAACAGTGCTGGGCTGGATTATGATCATTCAAGGTGGAATAGCTGCCATCAAAAAACAGTAGTGTATTGTCTCCGATGAGCAGATAATTGAAAAAATTACCTTAGCTCGACGATCCAAAATGCCGGGTGACGTGACGAAGCTCATTTCTTGTGTTTTTCCTAAATCCTACTTTCCCGTAGTTCATGGGCAAAGTTTTTGTCGATTGGCGTGAACTGATGATATGTCGTGTTGCCTATTTCTGAACACGTGATTGGTGACCACCTGTGTGCTATTCTGACGAATCACAACCGTAAATAAATTTTGTATAGCGTAACTGGGATGTGTCTTGTTCAATCTACTTAACTAAGGACAGGCTTAATGATTCTTTTAAAATAATATCATCTGGGGTGACGAAAGAAAGTGCATATATATTTTTTTCACTTCTACCGTAGATTTTTGATATGTCGAAGGCAAAATATATGTAAGCAAAAATACAGGGCAGCGTCATATGTCGGGTACAGACTTTTAAAAAAAAGTCAAGACAATCGGTTCCTGTATACAGGAACCAACCTTAGAAAAGCGGATCTAATCAAGTGTTGAAATTTATGATTGTGGTTGGGATGAATGTAGCGGGTTGGTCTCAGCCTTACACGCGCCAAGCCACTTGCAGCCGCGGTATCGCGTTCGCGCTCCAACTGGTCTGCCTGTTTCTACACTCGATTTGCGCGCCACACAAACATCCTTCAACCATGCCACCGCCAAAGCCCAAGAAGCTCACCGCGCAGCCTGTCCGCACGCGCCAATTCGCTGGAAAGCCAACAGTCGTAGAACCCGAAGAGCGCTCGAGCTCAGAATCTGAATCAGAAGACGACGAGCAAAAACCCCAGTTAAAACCTTTTGCAAAACCAAAACCGGCACCTATTGCATCATCAGCGCTCAAGTCGAGACTTGCGTCGCGGCAAAAAAGTGAGGATGCGCGTAAAGCGCTAGAAGACGAGTTCGAGACTGAGAGTGAGGATGAAGAGGAAAAAGATGGTAGTGGCAGTGGCAGTGGCAGTGGGAGTGATAGTGGAAGCGGCAGCGATGAGGAGGAGTCGTCAGAGGAGGAGTCAAGTAGTGAAGATGAGGCGCCAAAGAAACTACTGCGACCAGTCTTTCTGAAGAAGAGCGAGCGAAACAAGATTGCGGCACCTGTCAAGTCAGCAGACGAGTTAGCAGCAGAGGAAGAGGCACGGCGACAAGAACAGGCAAGGGCACTTGTACAGGAGCAGGTCGAACAGCGAATAGCCGAAAAGGCAACAGGCAAAAAGGACTGGGACGACGACATCGAAGACGCCGACATCAACGCCATCGACGACACCGACGGGGTCGATCCCGACGCCGAATACGCAGCCTGGAAACTCCGCGAACTCAAGCGCATCAAGCGGGAACGTCTCGCTATCGAAGAAGCCGAAGCTGAGCGTGCCGAGATTGAACGTCGGCGCAACCTATCAGCCGCCGAGCGCGAGGCCGAAGATCGCGAATTCATCGAGAAACAGAAGGAAGAAAAAGGCGACCGGGGCCAAATGCAGTACATGCAAAAGTATTTCCACAAGGGTGCCTTCTTCACCGACGAACTCAAGGAACTCGGCGTCGACCGACGCAATCTCATGAACGCCCGCTTCGAAGACGACACCAACCGCGAGATTCTGCCCGAATACATGCAGATTAGGGACATGACGAAGCTCGGAAAAAAGGGTCGCACACGGTACAGAGATATGAAGACCGAGGACACCGGTAAATGGGGTGACTTTGGGCATGACCGCCCGCGAAGGGACAAGGCTGAGTACGGGGTGGATGAGAGGTTCAGACCCGATGGACATGGCGCAAGAGACAGGGACAGAGACGGTGCCACGGGCGCAAACGCAAAGCCTCTCGGAGAAAGAAAGCGATTCGGCGAGAGCAACGACAGGGATAGTAAGCGCCCGAAAATACAAGATCAGGTATAAAAAAAATTGGCCATTTTTATCGTTTGCCGGTACCCTTTTTTTTTCTTACTGTGGACGGGCCCAGGCCAAAACTATCTAGGGAAGGAAAAAAAAAGCCACTTGAGGCGTGACAAAATTCATATCATATACCGCGCCCCTCTTTTCGGCTCAGGCCCCTCGAACCTTTCGGCTCAAAGATATCACTCAGTCCGGACTCTTTCGTACCTCCCGCGTCCCTTGGCATCTCCCTCGGCCATAGCCCTCGCATCCTCCCTCCCCTTTTCAACATCCAGCCGCCACAGCAACGGCGCAGGCAGCATAACCAGGACGGCCAAGAAGATGAATGCGGGACGAATCGTCCCCGCATTATCCGTAATGCGTCCCACGAGCGTCGGTCCCACAGCACTACTCCCCTTGTCCGTGACGGCATAGAGGGCGAAAAACGCCGCCTCGCTACCCTCGGGGATCAGTGGCGCAAAGACGGACCGCGCGTACGACGATATCCCGCCCATGACGATGCCGTGTAAGACGGCTATAGGGTAAATCTCCCACGCCTGCTGCAAGCCTATGAAGCCCAGCCGCTGGAACAAGGGAATGTAGCCGAGCAGGCCATACAGAGGGATGATTTCCATACCCGCTACGCAGCACAACAGCACGGTTTTCGGTTGTAGGGCGTAGTGGCGCTGGATGTGTGGCCAGGCAAAGGCGCCGATGATGCCGGAGCCGATGGAGGTGATGGAGAGGAGGGCAATGGCAATGGTACTCATGTGCAGTTCAGTCTTTGCGAAGAGTACGGCGGTGCCTGAGATTGTGGCTACGGCGTCGGAGAGGAGGAACCAGGAGATGAGGAAGATGAGGGTTTGGCGGAGCGCACAAGCTTTTTTGAGGGTCACCCAGAAGCTTTTGAGGGAGAAGGCCGTGTAGAAGAAAAAGGTGCGGAGTTTGGATGATGATAAGGCGGAGATGCTGGATTGCTGCTGGGTGGGTAAAGGGGGTCCGGGGCGTTCGCGCAGCCAGAGTAAGGTCGGGATGGAGAAGATGGCCCACCAGAGACCGACCATGAAGAGTACGACGCGGATCGAGAGGGTAGGCGAGGTTTTCGACACCGACGTCTTGCTGAAGATGAAGATGATGAGGATAGCTATTATCTCGACAAAGACAGCAGCCATGTACCCGTAGCCCACACCTTTTGAACTGATTTGTGCAGAGCGCTCCAAGTCGCGTGCCAGCCTCTCTGCACCCTCCCTGCGTGACGCCGCCGCTTCGTAGTTTGCGTTCAAACTGTCGAGTTCAACGGCTGAATCATCGTCTTCTGACAGCGGCTTTCTACTCGCAGTATTATTGCTATCCGGATAGTTGGCTACTAGCAACGGCAAAAACGCGTTAAGCAGCACAAACGAGCATCCCAAGCACGCTACGCCGACGATGACCAGGATAGGTGCGAGTTGGTATAGCGCCGGGGAGATGAAGATGAAGAGGCAACTCGCTACTGAGCCGGTGTAGGAAGTAATCATGAGCATCTTCTTGCGATATGGACCTATACGCATCCAATTAGCTACTTTCTTTCCTTCTTTCTTACCAGCCCACCCCCCCCTTTGCTCCCGACTTTCTCTCTATCCATCTCAAAGTAGATAATAAATTAATGGAAAGGAATATTAACGTACCATAATCTGCAAAACTACTCAAACACACCAAGACCAGGGCTTGCAGCAGCACCGCCGCACTCGACGTGTACAGCGCGAGGCTGCTCGTTGACATTTGCATGCCGAGGTAGGTCACCATGCACTGCTCTGAGGAAGCTGGTGCTGCGGCTTTGTCGCCCTCGCTGGCGCGGCGGGAAGACGAGGTGGAACGAGAGACGCATGGCCGTGAGGGGTCGGAGAAGAAGACGCCGTTTTCGCGGGCGAGTTGCTCGAGGAGGACGGGGAGGAAGGCGCCTGTGTACTTTTATAAGTTGGTGGTTCTTTTACCAAGCGAGATTGAGATAAAAGGCGACATGGTTGGATGGCGGGTATGAGGGGGTGACGTACCGACTGCTACCACGGCAAAAACCTACGGACGTTTATTAGCTTGCTCTCTTTTTCTGTTCGTTCCCAGAGGTGGTTGAAAAAAAATTGGATTTACTTCAGCGGCGATAGGATACGCGTACCAGCCCTTTAATTCACGGGGTGTGGTTGGACTGGTGTCTTCGCCTTCGTAGCGCTTTTGTGTAGACGATTGGTCGGCCCACTCTTCCATTTCGTCGCCATTGTCTGAAAAAGACATTGTGCTTTTCTTTCCCTTTTGGTCCGACTCTTTTTGTTTATTTGTTTGGGCTAGGGATGCAGTTGGTAAACAGGTCACATTGGAGCTTGTTTTTTGCACGATAGCAATGATGATGACGACCCGAGAGCTTCCGATGACGGATTATGTGGGCAAGGCGGGCTCTATGCTTTTTGCGGGTGGAGCTAAATGGTGAGGTGGGGCAGCTGGTTGGGATAGCTGGCTGGGATAGCATAGGGCTGGCCTTACTCTTTGCATTCAGGCAAGTATGGGGAGCATGGTCGCAGGTTTACTAGGTCATGTCGCGATATGAAGGGACCTGAGGTTTTTTTTTGACGATGAGGTGCGACGTGAAGGAGGGATGGATGAAGTGCGCTGGGATGGAGCTTGATCCCGGCGGTGCTAATATGGTGATTAGCACCGAGGCCCAATTCCTGGTTTCTGGGTGCTCGTGAAGAAACCTTAGTGTGGGATACGTTGCGCGATGTGTTACGAATTGGTGTTATGGCTTTCTCTAGGTCTCACCATCTCGTCTGAACAATTTCCAGCTGGCGGTGTGTTTCGATCGTCAGGACATCATAGGTGTTTCGATGACGTAGGGATTCTAGCTGCTAGCGCCGCGGGAGTGAAGTTGTTGTTTCCGGATGACAAGATTCAGCTAGCCATGATCCTGTCTTCCTGCATGTAATCAAGTGTTTTGGCTATCTTTGGCTATTCAGCTATGCCAGTAGTAACAAGAAGTCGTCGAATTAAACCCTCTAATCAAACACACGGGCAGGGCGCCTCACAACATGTCCCATTTCCCCAAAAGAAGAAGGATTCTTCAACCAAGACAAGAGTCGAAAAACAAGACCATCCTCGTATAATACCTCAGCCCTTAGGACTCAGCTTGACCCTCCAACCTGCCAAGTACGGTCTCATCCAAGAACGAATCTGTGATAGTCTGTATGCCTTAGTAGTCCAGGCCATTCTATGGAACCAAACCCGTGGCCAAATGGCCCGACCGGTGCTGTTCGAGCTGCTCTCAGCCTATCCTTCTCCAAAAGAACTATCTGTAGCACCGCTCCAAGACCTAATCAACATGCTACAGCCCATAGGTCTGCATAGAATCCGGGCCATGCGGCTTATAGCCCTAGCAGACGCCTGGCTTGCTGCGCCTCCATGCAGACAGCGAAGATACCGGAGGTTGCACTACCCAGACCGTGGATGTGGGACGAATGTCAGGCCAGGAGAGGTATTAGGACCCGACGACGAGCGAGAGGGTTGGGAAATTGCTCATCTGCCGGGCATGGGTGCGTATGCACTTGATAGCTACCGTATCTTCTATCGGGATAGACTACGCGGCACAGAGGGCGTGGTTGGGATTGAACCAGAATGGAAAAGGGTAATACCAACAGACAAGGAACTTAAGCCGTACTTGAGGTGGCGATGGGAGCAGGAGGGACAGAAACCCCTCACCTCGGCTCAAGCCTAGTCGAGCGTCGGGGGTGTATTTTCCGTGATATGCTGCAGTCAGTCTGCATACTCCCCTGGCCAAAGTCATCGCAGGGCCAATAGGATAGTTGTGCTACAGCACCACCAACACACAGCCACGGTTCCTAGGATTTCGCCCCCAAGGCTGTTCCATCCTCCCCTGCCCAGCTATGTAGAAGCGACCGTTATTAAACGGTCGTAAGGCTGCCGGGTAGTTGTCTTGCCAATCGTCACCATTTGACCATGGACGAGAAACAATCACCAACCGGTACCTGGAACGAGAGATCGACAACGTTTTGTGACAAGGATGCACGCGAAGCATACCACGACCTTATCGACTTACAACTCCGCTGGTTATTTCCAAACTTCCTGCGCAATCTGAAATCTCAAACAACCTTGGAAAGAGAAAGAGGCAGGGTAGCAGTGATAGAGTACCGCGACGATGAAATCTTTGAACCAGAGATCTTCAAGAACTCGCAAGGCCTCCAGGCCCACTTTGACGACCCACTAGCCGCAGAGGAACTGCACCCGCGAAAGAGACTCTTCATATTGGAAGATTTGGGTTTCAACTATCTCGAGATACTTGGTGCGCAGCTACGGATTCCCCCCACCTTCTTCGCTGCCCACTGGGCCGATCCAGCAACGCCAGAATTCAACTACAGCAACCCCCTTCGCCGGTACTCGGAAAAGAATTTCAGCATTAGATATGCCGTTACTCAGCCTTTACGCATAGAGGCAGACCGAGAAGTGCACGGCAACATTTTTCGCTGCGACTTCAACATCCAGCGCCATGTATATTGCTACGACCCCAAAGCCCCGATTCTCGACCAGCCAAAAAGCTACCACGCCCTATCCTTTTGGACCTCGGGGGTCAGACACGACGGCTCGTGGGATTGTATGGCGCCGCTTTCTCTAGCTACTCCACATACTCTCAGACATTGCTGACGGGCCTTGTAGCGGTGCTGATAGTCGACCCTCCAGTCCGCGAGACTGTAACATCTCTCACAAATGGTTGCAAATTCCCTGTGGACCACTGCTCAGAAGAACACGCATACGCCCGTATGCACAGTCTTGACCCGGACTTTTCCGACCTGGAAGTCTTACCGCCCAACCCCTCCGACTGGACCGGCACCTGGCAACGCCCCAAGTACGAGTCTATATTCGATGACATACTATCTCTCACCCCCGACAAGCCTGCACACTCCATCGGCCCCCGCAGCTGCACAGACGTAGCCCGCAGACTAGCCATATGTTACTTCCTCAGTTTCCTTCGCCGCCGCATCCTCAACATGCTGCGACTCCAGCAAAACCCACGCACCGCCATCTTGCACACGAACCGCTGCGACTACCTGCGTGAATTCGGCGAAGGCCTGATAAGTAGCTGGCACCACGAAGTCTTCGGTTTCGTCGTAAACATCAAGTACATCATGGGTCTCGTCAACTCAGAAGTAAAAGAGCAATTCGAAGTCCTTGGCTTACACCGACCTGGCGCTCCGGAGTGGGAGCGCGATGGGTGGCTTACGGTTCAGGATTATTGCGGCAGGGTGATTACCATGGCCGAAGCGTTTTTACAGTCTTACCTCCAGTTTACGACGATGCAGGAGGCGCAGGCGGCGAATCGGAATGCGTTGAGTTTGGCGCAGATTACGAATGTGACAATGGTGTTTGTGCCGCTCTCGACTATTGCCGCGATTTTCTCTATGACGGATGATTTTTTGCCGGGCGAGAGTAAGGGGTGGGTATTTTGGGTTACAGCTGTGCCCGTGCTGTTGCTGACGTTTGCGATTACGACTGAGGCGAGGGCATCACTGAGGTGGTATTGGAAGATGTGCACTGAGAGGCAGGTCAGGGAGAAGGTGAAGGGGAAACATATAGTGTAGGCGCTTTTTGAGCTGATGCTAGATGTGCTTCGTTGATTCTATGATGGTATGAAAAGTGGCAAGATAACTACGCCTACATTCTCAGGTATGCCGCCGACCCTTGCGACTGGCATAAACGTCTCGCCAGTTGTTCTCCTAGATGATTCTTGAACAGCTCTTGGCTATTATTTTTTTTGCAAAAGTTTGTTATATTGGACTCCTCCTGACAGCTATTTTCCATCGCTGATCTATAATTATCATAGGTAGATTTCAACTATTTCATAGAGGTTGTTTTCGAAATGATCTTCATAGACTTGCTTAGTGGCTAAGTGCCATATTGCTAGACTATACACCAAACTGTTTGCTGAGTCTGGACCGATGGCTTCATTCGAGTAGTTATATGAACTATGTTTTTGCACTCGATTCATGTCATAGCGCAAGCCATCACGCATTTTGCATGTTGTAGACGAATAAGACATCGTGTTCAAAAGATGAAGGGGTTTGATAAGCTGGCGGCTTGCAACTTGCTGCACCTCCAGAGCGAGCCTGCAGCTCTGGAGGCAAGACTCGTTTGTTGCCCTTATGGAGAGTATCTAAATCAGGTTGTTGATTGCGAATATAAGACCGTTTCGATCGCGAAGATTGCAGTATAGAATATGGAGACGTTGATACGCAAGAATGCGCGAGAAGTTGAGAGCTGTTCCAAGTGGTTGCAGAGGGTCGAAGCAATCCACGGCAAAAGGCTCGCGTGGAACTCGTGCTCAAGTCCGGCATAAACTAAGAGAATATAGTAATTTCAGGATTGTAGCTCTGTAAAGGTCGGACGGCTAACCCGTGGGCAGGAGAGGCTTTAATGTTTGAAAGCACACTTGCATCTCTCGGGCCACCACCAGTGCGCATATTTGATGCTATCAATCATGATACGACCAGATATGATAAGGCTCCCAAACAGCGAGAGCCCATCATGATCGGGTCCAGCGCAAAGCTCTACACCACAGATGAGGATCTCGTGGTCCTAAAACAGCCAGAATTCGAGGATATGCTGACGAGTTTTGTCCAGCGATATCTCCCAGTGTTCTTATGGTAAAATAAGTGCATACTGTTTCCAACCAAGGCTCATATCTTCTAGGCGGAGCGATATGAAGACAATATGGCATATATCCCAGAAAAGCTGATGACTCGATTTGTAGCCATTCTCAGCATCTTAATCACAGTAATTCTTCTGTTCGTCGCTATCCTGGCTCCTTATTATATCTCGAATCCAACCGTCAAGCTGGTCATGGTTGGAATTTTTACGCTGCTCTTGGCTGGCAGCGTGGGCCTGTTCACAACTGCGAAACGATCTGAGGTGTTTGCAGCTACTGCTGGGTTGGCCAATAGTAATAAAATTTGTGAGTAGCAGCCAATGCTTGCGCAGTTACGCAGTAGTCCTTGTTGTTCTCATAAGTGGTAATCTGGGATCTAAACCATGGCCGTCTGGGTTGTGGAGCGGTGGTAATTGCACGTGTACAGGCTCGAGGTGAGTGGTTTTCGTACATAGCAGCGGCCCTGCAAATGCACAAAAAAACACAGGGTCAAGGCTCGAGAATTACCCAAAATTCAACACAGCACCCAAAAAACCCATTGGTGACCCAAAAACGCACTTTTGTACCTCTGAAAACCAATCAAAAAAATTCTCCAACACTCCATTCCGTGCTTTTTCCACAAAACACCGAACCCGTGGAATTTCAAAGACGCAAAAAAACATACGACAGCGGGGATTCGCTAGTGGTCACCCACCTAACTACTAATCCGCCGTTTTCCTGCTTAATTACCGCTGAGCGAACGGGAAGCGATGCTTTCAAGAAACTTTGGTCGTATGTACTTGTATGTCGAAAACATTTGACTCTTATTTCAAAAAATTAATCATTTAACGATTTGTCGAAATCTAGGAAGGCTCACGTGATGCTGTCGACAAGTAGGCCAAAGCTCGGAACCGCGGCACCGATAGAGCAGGTGGTTGTATGTGGAAAGGAAAGAAGAATAACGAGAGTTCCATAATTGGATGTCGAGGTTCCGCATCGAAAGATATTAGGTACGCAAGTGAGGCATGTAATCCTGCCGACGTAATGGGACTGGAAGCATTGATGAGCATCAGACCGGGACCGGTATGGTAATTCGAAAAGCATCCTGGAAACTGTGAGCAGTTGGTTGACTTAGTATAAACAAGCTTCATACCTATCAATCGCCTGTAGACAAATGAGCTTCGATGTCTGGTTGTGCAGTTATCGTCTTCGCTCCTACATGAGTTAGCATCCAATGAATATTACTCCAGAAGTAGACAACTTGCCTCGAAATCCCGTCTCTCATCCGAGAAAGATATATGCCGGCCCGTTCTAGCCCCTGAGCTTGTTCGTGCTTCCTCTTGCCTTGAGAGTTCATCGCCTCTCCGCGAACTGTCGTTCATATATCGTGTGCGTTCATCAGGTGAAAAGGTCGTAGACTCGAAATGTGGACGTCTCGCACTTGTATGTTGCCCCTCTTCACGCCTTTGTGAACGGTCAAGATCCGCTATACGCCGTTGGTTAGCTAGCTCGATCATTCTTTCCGCCTCGCACGCTGGTATAGGAACGCTAGAGCCCCATTCGTTGGCAGCATCGCAAAAGTCGATGGTCTCTAGTCTCTTGACTGGCTTAAGTCAGACGATGAACAAGTTATTAGGTGTTTTGATTCACTTACCATCCGTCATCTTCTTTGGCTGCTCTGCAACGCCGCACTGTCGGGACTGGTACATGGACTGGTCTGGATTCATCTGCATGAACCTGATGGGATATCGGGGTTGCTTCTTCATCCGAGATACCAATGCTGGATACATCTGGAGGTAATCGTCTTTCTGACGGCCTGATATCTTTGCTAGTGGGTAGTCATCACTGAAGGGCGCTAAGAAGTTGACAAGCCAAATGATGTCTGCATCACGGCCTGGGTAGTACTCAAGACCTTCAAGTAGTCGCTTTGCTAGACGTAGCGCAAAGAGGCCCACAATGATGAAATTTGGAGCTGATGGTGAGGATGAGGGTCGAGCAGGAAAGCGTGATCTTGCTGATGGCACGCGTCCAACATCGGGGACCGGGAATAGGTTGGGTTGATGCTGCTGCATGGTCTGTATTTGTTGTGAGGGGTAAAATGAAGAGTGAAGGAGGGTGATATTCAGTAAGGGAAGTCGCTCGCATGGTCTTGGCAGCAAACGGTAGTGGCAGTTGCACTGAGGCAGGTGCAAGCTCGGCTCGCGGAAGCATTGAAGTCAAGGAAAACGGTCCTTAGGTACTGCGAATAACCAACTTTTTGTGTGCTCGAATTTTAGTGATATTTTATAGGATAATGTCCTGTTTAGACTGTGTGACTATTGTGTACATGTCTAATGCTGAACTTCACTGTGAAGGCTTAGATCGCGGATGCTTCAAACCCTATCCTAATCACATTCGCCCTTATCATTCACAACTAATCTGACCTATGAAACCGCCTAGGGAATTATGTTGCATTCTCCCAATCAATACATTGCCGTTAAGAGCTGTATATCCGGGTATCAGTATTTTCTCTCCTAAGAATCGCATCAATGTAGGGAGTCGTTGCAAGCACATGAGCATGAAAAAAGCCGATGAATCCCAGTCTAATGTCCACAAACAAGCCGGACGTGTATATGTGTGTGATGGGGAAAAGAATAAGAAAAAAGCCCATCATCGTTCCCGGCAACGCCAAAACCATGCATTTCATCAGGTCGTGTCAACGCAGCGTTTCTACTGAGTCGCGCACTGAGGACCGCCCTCGCCCTCCTCATCGTCTTCCCACTCGGCGCCACCAGCTCGTGGGTCACCGCTGCCAGCTCCAAACTCTTCCATGTCAGCGTCCCACTCAACTTCGACTTCCTCGACGTCTTCATGCTTTTCCTCGGGCTTCTCATCCTTGGGCAGAGCATCGCGGACCTTTTGCACGGCGGCTTCGCTCTTGAGCCATCCATCTTGAGGGAACTCGACGTCCACTACAAGGTACAGGTCACCCCTAGTGTCACTCTTCTTATTTGGCATACCCTCGCCCTCAATCTTGAGTACCTGTCCTGGTCGGAGAACATTTCCATTGGGTTGTTGGACGTTCATCTTGATCCCCCTTCCGTCAAGGTGGGTGACAACAACTCGGTTGAAGCCTGTAAGAGCTTCGGCCAAAGTGACCTTGAGTTCACAACGGAGATCAGCGCCTGCGCGCTCAAACACATCGTGAGGTGTCTCGGTAAGAGTGAAGATGATGTCGCCGGGCTCCTGGTCAGGCAGTTGATCCGCCTCTCCTGCTAGCACGATCCTCTCGCCTTCTCGGGCACCACGAGGAATGTAAAGCTCAAGAACATTCTTGGTCTCAACGACTTTGTTGCCCTTGCACTTCTTGCAGCGCTGCTTCTCGGGGATAACTTGTCCAGAGCCTTGACAGTTGCCGCAAGGGACTGTCTCCTGAGTGACCAGACCAGGTCCGACTTGGCGGAGTACCTGTTTGGCACCTACAAGGGTTGGTTAATACTTCTGTTCAGATGTGAGAACAATAACATACCCCTTCCATTACACACAGCACAAGAATTGCTCTTGGCGCCCTGCTTGCCGCCACTACCTTTGCACAGGTTGCAGACAATATTCTTGGTGTTTGTGAACTTGGTCGTCTTGCCCTTGTATAATTCTTCCAGCGAAACCTCGTACTCTTGCTCTACCGACCGTCCCTTACGAGGTACGTGGCGCCCGCCAGGCATTCCTCCCATACCGCCCATGCCGCCCATTCCAGGCATGCCTCCGAAGCCGCCCATACCACCAAACATTTGCGCAAAAATGTCGTCAATGTCTGGGCCTTCGCCGCCCATTCCTCCTTTGGACGGGTCAAAAGCGGCCATGCCGTGGGTGTCGTACATTTGGCGCTTGTCATCATCGGAGAGAATCTCGTAGGCTTGCTTTGCAGCCTTGAAGCGGACCTCGGCTTCTGCACGATCTTCCTCTGCGACCTTATCGGGATGATGTGCGAGTGCAGCCTGGGTATGTTAGAGATGCGTCGCTTTATGCGTCGCCCGCCTCTGCCTACGCACTTTGTGATAGGCCTTTTTGATCTCGACCTTGGTTGCGCCCTTTTCGATCTCAAGGATCTCTGTTTCTGTTAGTTTGTATACGCCCCAGGCAAGCATGTAAGCGCACCGTAGAGGTCGATTTCTTCATCCACTGCGCTTCAGTCAGCATGTAATCGTGGCGTAATGAACAGAAGATACGTACTCTTGTGCGGACACTATGGATGGGACGGTTAGGGAAGAGGGCAAAAAAGTTTGCTTCAAAGGTATATGTACAAGAAGAAAGGGTGCAATGTGCAAGGCTGCCAACCAGGAGTCGAGTAAAGGTAAGGGCAACAAAGTTTCTCTAGAGGCCGATCAGTCTGCAATGCGGGCAAAAGTTCAGACGCGCCCGCACTAAGGTCAAGATAGAAGAGATCCCTGTCTGACATTTTGCACACGCGGACCGGCAGCTTCTGGTCGCCGTCGCATCACCACCGCCATGTCCGTTTCTCTTCTCCTTCGCCCGCAATTCCCCGCATATACATGCCGCTCATGTCTCCTGCGAATATCACGGGGTTCGCGGCGACAAATCAGCTCTAAAGTACCCAAGGACCAGAAAAGTAAAACAGCCTTGCCATCGTTTCCTGCACGGACGCGCTTCGCACCATCACCAACCGGCTACCTACACCTGGGATCACTACGGACAGCGCTGTTCAATTACCTCCTAGCCAAGCGTACCGGCGGACAATTTCTTCTCCGGATAGAAGATACAGATCAGAAGCGCACCGTGCCTGACGCCGAGCAACGACTCTTTGACGATTTGCGATGGGCGGGGCTACAGTGGGATGAGGGGCCACAAGTGGGAGGGCCATACGGGCCATACAAACAGTCAGAGAGGAGCGAATTGTATAGAAAGCATGCGCATGAATTGCTGGAGTCAGGAAATGCATACCGCTGTTTCTGTTCAGCAGAGCGCTTGAATGCGCTGGCCCAACACAGACATAAGCTGGGGATAGCCACCGACTACGACCGTACATGCGCCCCGATATCCAAGGAAGAGAGCGACGACAGAGCCTCAAAGGGAGAAGCACATACTATCCGCCTCAAAGTGCCCGAGCAATACCCAACCTACAAGGACCTCATATACGGCACCTTTCACCCTCTCAAGCGACGCGGTCATGTCACCGAAACCGCCTACGAAGACCCCATTCTCCTCAAGTCAGACGGTCTACCTACGTATCACCTCGCCAACGTCGTCGACGACCACCTCATGAAGATTACCCACGTCATCCGCGGCAGCGAATGGATGCCCAGCACCCCCAAACACATTGCCATGTACCAAGCCTTTGGCTGGGACCCCCCAGAATTCGCCCATGTAGGCCTCCTCGTCGACGAGCACGGCAACAAGCTCAGCAAGCGCAACTTCGACACCGATATCGCCGCCTTCAAAGAAATGCAAATCTTCCCCGAAACCCTTACGAATTTCGCCGCCCTCCTCGGCTGGAGCCACAAAGAAAAGACTGACGTAATGGACCTCGAAGCACTCATCAAGAACTTTTCCTTGAAATTCACAAAAGGAAACACAACCGTCACTTTTGGTAAACTGCATTTCCTCCAACGCAAACACGCCCATCTCCGCGCCCAAATCGGCGGCCCCGCCCTCGATGAAATCGTCGACAACATCGCCACCTTACTCACCAGCCCCGATTCCCCTTACACCGACTGGAAAGCCGTCGTCAACTCCCCCATCCCGCAAGACTACATCAGACGCATCGTCCAA
This sequence comes from Bipolaris maydis, assembly GCF_028858645.1. NCBI lineage: Eukaryota > Fungi > Ascomycota > Dothideomycetes > Pleosporales > Pleosporaceae > Bipolaris > Bipolaris maydis. Next base: position 1,607,079 of record NW_027093866.1, on the reverse strand, counting down.
GTTGACGCAGAAAACTACACAAACGCAAACGAATTCCTTTATCGCAACTCCTTCTTCTTCACCCCGCTACGACCGTTTCAGAATGCGCCCCCCGTAACTACGTCGTCGGATATCCCCATGCGTGCGCAGATGCTGGCGCAGGTGCAGGAGAAAGACTGGGATAAGGACCATTTGATGCAAAAGGTGCGGGAGATTATTGATGGCAGGGAGGAAGGCAAGAAGGGGAGTAAGGATGTGTATCATTACTTGAGGAAGACGATCACGGGGCAAGAGGAGGGCATGCGGATTTTTGATGTCATGTTGATTTTGGGGCGTAAAGAGACACTGGCGAGGTTAGGGTGCTAAAAAAAAAAGATGGGGTTGTGATGCAGATGAATTATGTCTGCTTCGCCGAATTGTATGATACCAGTGAGGAGCGGATTTCGTGTTCATCAAGACATGACAGGTTTGTATTGAATTTAATACACTACCCTCTGTAATTCTATAATTCGATCCGAATAATCCCCTTTGCTACGCCATAAACGCCTTGCCATGCTGTCCAATCATTGCACATGTTCGCATACCTCTTCGACCTGCAACATCACGAAGTCTCCATTTCAACAACGTCTGGGCTCTTGACCTCGCCTTCACTCGGCAAGCTGAATACTTTGTCCTTGACCTGTGCCGCCAGCAGGCCCATATCCTCTTCGCGCGCAATCTTCGATCCCACCGCGCCAAGTTTGGTCAGTTGATTCTTGACATCGAGGCTACTCGAGTAACCCTGACCGCCCTTGAATCGTGAGCTGCTATGTGACTCTTGCTGCATTTTGCGTGCCAGGTCGGAGATTTGCTTGGTGCCGTATTCGCGGTTTGAAATAAGAGGCGACGACGAAAGCGTCTGCACCCAGTACTTGTTCCAAAGTGCCTCGAGAAGTTTGGCGTCGAGGGAAGACTTGTAGTGTGAGACTTCGAGAGAGTAGTAGTGGCTGGCGTGAGCGCCAAAATCCTCGATCTTGCCCAGCGGAATCGTCTCAAAGCCGTCGCTGTCTGTACCCCCTGACACCTTTGAACCACCAGTCTTTTGCTGATTCTCAACGTATTCGGTCGAATATGTGCGGAAGGCCCCGATCTCAACCTTGCCTGCAGAGATGGTTCGGTCGGGGTCGATGACGATGGCACAGAAGGGATCTTGGAATTGCTGCTGCGTTTTCTGCGTGTTGACATCGATACCAGATAGCCAACATCCATAACCAGGATGCGAGTGATACCAGCCCACTGCATTCTCCATTTGCCCTTGTTCGCGTGCTCGCTGCAAGAACTCGACCATGTACTCGTTTGCCTCATCCTGCGCATTGACTCGTGTCTCTGTTCCCTCGACAGGTAGCCGAAAGGCGTCTGTAACGACAAAAGTGTGTGCTTCAATCTTGCCCAGCATCAAGCCCATGACCTCAAGGGAGCCACCTGAACGCGCATGCATGACCATCTTGAGGAGGGCGATAGCAGAGATACGAACCGAAGTAAAGTAGTTGGGGTCGGTTCGCCATGGGTGCGCCTCGTTGATTGCTTTCTGGGCAGCAGGAGAGTAGTTATATAGTGCATCCTTGCTGGGATCCACGAGCTTTACCGAGTTCTCGAGCTCTGGGAGATGTATATTAGTGACATGGTCGAGTGGCGGGGCATGCGGGGCGCACATGACGCTGTGCACTTGAAGAAGCACGCTTACTCACCCCAGGTCTTGAGTGCGGTACCCATTGTGCAGTGATTCCAGGAGTGGTACCGCAGAGACGTGTTGTTTGGTTTGCTGGTGGTTGGAGGTGGGGAACTATAGTAGAGGAATGGGATTGCGGGGAGCTCGGGAACGCCAAGACATGACCAGGCACCAGCATATGTCAGTGTATGTATGTATGTCATATTCAGTGTCAAGAAGCAAGACCCAAAAGTAATTCGAAATTCTACACAGTTGGATTTCGTCATTTTTTAATGTAAATCCGATTCAACGTCGAGTCTGACCTACTCAAACACTATACTCTAGAAATCCACTCTCATCTTGCGATTGTCTACTTGATCCTCCGCGACTGATCCCCCCACCCGGACCGCTCGTTCATCTTCTTAGCTTCTTCCTCCATTTTCTTAACCCACCTTTTGGTCAATTCGTCATTCTCCTTGCGCAGCTTCTCCTTCTCCTGCTCTGCCATATTCAGCTGCAAGTTGAGCGCCACCATTTCGTCGTGCACATCCTCCACAAGTCTTCCTTTGCCCTTAAGTTCTTCAGCAGTATCCCTGGCTCGCCTTTCCAATGCCATGCGTGTCTTTTCCAGATGTTCTATACGCCGTCTCTGTTCTGTCTCTGTGGTTTTGAGGGCAGAGAGTTCAGCAGAGGTAGCACTGAGCCGTGCTTCGAGGTCACCGCGGGTACGCTGAGTGGCCGCAAGTTCGGCGCGGAGTTGCGCAACTGTAGAAGATGGTGCGGCATCTGTTGTAGCGGAGCTTTTGCCTTTTCCTTTGCCTCTATGCGTCAGAGCCTTGAGAGAAGCGCTGGCAGATAAGGGTTCTTCGGCGGGGACTGCTGAGGGCGCCAGAATTGCTGTGCCATCGGCGAGCTTCGTATCTGCATATTATGAGCCTCACTCGATGCTTCAGCGCAGCGCAGTGTAGGCGAAAGGCCTCTTACAGGCGTTGACGTAGACCTCGTGTGCCTTCTCCCTGGCATCACGCGCGTCCAGCGCAGCTAGATAGTCCTCGAGCGGATTACTCATGGCGGCAGGCCAAGTTGGTTGTAGCGAAAGTAACAGTGTGCTAGGCCGGTCGTTACCATGGTGGTTGGCTACATGGGGTGGGCTGGAGATAGTCGCGGAGGTGTGAGTTGGCGGGGGATGCGGCCTTCTCGGAGGTCGTCGCTGCTCCGATTCGATCTCTACCGGTACTAGCGCCAATCGGAAAACATTGAAGCTTCTACGATCATTCTCACACCATAATTGGCAACTTTTCTTTTTCTTTCTTGTTTGTTGCTGCATCTGTCTTCAAAACTGCATCCGAAATGCCGCCCACACACATCTCTGGGACCTCGCGTGCTCTGTACCGCGTCTTCATCGCCCCATCTCTGCGCACCACAACTTCTATCCCACTGTTGTACGCTCCAGCATTTGCGCCTTTAGTATCAGGACCTACATCTCTCGCCTCCTCAACACCCAGCCTCACCTCGCGGACCTCAATCCGCACAAAAAAGTACACCAAAGACACCCGTCGCCATGCAATATCAGACTACTACATCATCGACAATGCCATCGAAGCCGAGCGCATAAACCTCGTTGACGAAAATGGCACATTCCACAACGACGTTCCGACTGAGGAGGCACTGACCAGCTACGACAAAGTCACGCACCACCTAGTACAAATGACACCAGGAAAGGTCGATGAATACGGAGAGCTCGATCCCGAGAATCTGCCTACCTGCAGAGTCATTTCCAAAATAGATCTTCGCGCTCAACATGAACGCAAACTTGAGACGCTGCGCCGCCAGGCAAAAGGTCAGGGCGCTGGTCCTATTTCAAAGTCTCTCGAACTCAATTGGGCTATTGCACCCGGTGATTTGAAACACCGATTGGAGTCTCTGAAGAGGTTTCTCAAGGAGGGGAGGAAGGTTGAGGTTTTGATGGGGCCGAAGAAGAAGGGGAGGAAGGCGACGCCTGAAGAGGCGGATGCGGTTATCAAGGCTGTTAGGGACGCTGTTGGAGAGTGCAAGGGGGCTAGAGAGGGCAAAAGCGAGGGACAGGTTGGAGGGGTAATGACGGTTGTCTTTGAAGGAAGAAAGGTGGAGAAAAAGGCGGAAGAGAAGGCGGAGGATGACGAAGCGTGAGGTTTCTGGGTCACCGAACTTGATAGCAAGCATCGGCTGTGCTTCTCGAAGCTAAACGCTGAGTCACGGCCAGTGTTAGAGTAGAAAAGAGGCATTGGTACATGCAACATGTAACACCACCACCTGCCATCTAGCATGGTATGTAAATGATCATGCCACGACTCATGAGCATCTATAGATACAATTGTACAATAACACATACACTTCTGAAAAGAAGCCTATATCCTCTTTTCTTCCTTCCCTGTCTCAACTGCATCCACATCTTCAACATTCTCTGCACTCTCAGCCTCGATCTCAGCCCTCTTTGCCGCAAGTGCCTCATCACACGCCCGAATCTCCTCTTGCGCCTTTTGCTTTGCCGCGAATTTACCGTTCAGATTCGCGACAACAGACTTCTGCTTTGCAACCTCGAGTTGCGCTTCCAACAAAGCCACTTCGACATCATCAACATGCGTCCTCTCGATGCTAGCTGCTTCCAGTAGCTCTTCTGCCTTTTCCAGCTCGCCGCCAAGACGAAGAGCCTCGACGCGGTGCTCGTGGACCTGTGCGGCAAGTAGTGCAGCTTCATACTGGACTTCTAGTTTCTCTACTTCAAGCTGGCGCATTTCGATCATGAGTTCCTCTGCTTTTTGGCGAGATGTCTCAGCAGCGGTGTTGACAATGTCGTCCTTGATGTTGATTTGGTAGTTCAGGGTTTGGATGCGGGGGAAGCGGTCGGGCTCGCCGTGGTCGAGGTAGTCAGTAAACGATTGACCGGTCTTCTCTGCGAACTGAATTTCCTTGGCTTCGGCGAGGAGGTTGTAGGCTGAGATGGTGAGTTCTGTGCGCTTGGGGCCCGAGGGGAGGATTTCGGCTTCAGCGTAACGTCTTGTTGCTGTGTCTTCGTATGCTTCGGCGCGGATTGCCTCTTTTTCTTTGGGGTCAGCGAGGGAGAGGTTGCGGAATTCTTCCCAGCCGATGACGGATTCGAGTTCTGAAGGGGGTGATGATCGGATGAGGCTCTTGTGCCATGGCTGGAGAGCCTTGTGAGTGAGGTCTTCTTCGTGGGAAAGAAGAATGTTGTGCAAAGCGTCGCGCTCAATGATAACGCGAGAGAGCTCCAGCAGGTTCTTGACGTCAACTTCCTCCCATGTGAGAGTTTGCTCGCCGCGGTCCATTTCAACGAGCGCTTGTTCCAACAACGGTCGCTCCTCCAAAGTCACCATCAAGCTACGGCCTTTACCCCGCAGCTTCTCGTGGTGCTTGAAGATATCGCTCAGTAATCTTGTCGAGGGACTTTCAATCTCCATGGCATTGTCAACGATGATGAGTTCGCCCTTTCTAAAGCGATATGACAGTGCTGTCCGCCATGCAAGGTCGTATACCTTCTTTGGCAGGTCTGACGAAAAATCGCGGGGCTTGGGACCGAATGCGACTCCACCTCCTCTCAACATTGGCGACTTCTTGTCTCCTAGACGAGCGCGACCTGTACCCTTTTGTGGCCGAACCTTTCTTGCTGAACCGCGGATCTCATGTCTGGTTTTCGTAGAGGCAGTTCCCAATCGGGTCATGTCACCCTCATAGATGACAGCACGATGTAGTATGTCTCGTCGGGTAGGCAGGTAGAGGTGATTTGCAGGATATTGTTCGAATCGTAGCGGCTCCAGTGAGGGGAATTGGTGGATAGTCGCCAAGATGGTCTGCTCCTCAAATGGTTTGACGGGGACATAGTCGGCGCCTGATTGTCTGATTGTTGATATCGTGGCATTGACTGGCGCAGACGTAGTTATGGAGCGGGCAGAGGGTGTGCATAGAGATTTCTGTGAGGCGTTAGCAGGTCGCATGCCACAAATATGAGACTACTCACGGCGCAACGAGTGCACAAAGCATTCTGCCGTATTGAAAGTCTACTCAATTGCAGTGTGACGCCCCGCATCGGCGCGGATAACCTCGAGGAAGCCATGCCGGGTCGGGTATCAAAAAAAAGCCCCAAGGTTGAAGTCGCGGAGTTGAGGGCGGAGGTTTCGGAGCACGGACCGTCATCCATCACCACATTTTCTAGCACCACCATCACTCGGCTCATCGACACCAAGCCATCACCCGCCATGGCCTCCACGCCGTCTGTACGCCAGTTCAGCGCATGTCTGAGATGCGTGCGACAGCTGCCTGGCGCCATTGGCGCGCGCCGTCTGCTCTCAACCTCCGCCGTGGCCCATGAAGAGGTGCAGACGCAATCTGCGAATGCGACTCGGCCTCCCCCGCCCTCAAACCCCCCCGAAGGTGCTGCCCAGAATGCATCTCCCCAAGCAGTACCCGAGTTCATGCAAAAATGGGGAATATTGGACCCTCAGATGGTAGAGAACAAGAAACAAGAGCGCCGCCTGCTACGGAGAGAGCATGTACAGCCAGTGGGATCTCGCCGTCGTCGTGCTGCTCTTCGCCGTTCTGCGATACAGAAGGCGACAGAGATTCCCTTTGAACAATTGCCTTACCAATGCTTCCAGGAGGCTCGCAAGTTCTTGTTGGAGGACAGGCAAGAAAAAATTAAAAAGATTGAGACGCAGCAGCTGCGAATTAAGAACTTGATGGATCAGGACCCCAGTGTCAGCGGTGGGCCCGCAGCCAAGGAGCATAGGTTGCGGAGTATGCGGAAACATTTGAATGAATTGATCATTCTGGCCGATATCAACGACCCAGTGGTCAAGCGAAAGTTTGAGGACGGACAGGGTAGGTTATATGTCTGGTTTTCTGGGCTTGACTGACCAATGTGAAGGTGACATGAACAAGCCCATATATCGATACCTCGCCGATAAGAAATGGCGGCAGTACAAGCGCCTCGTTCTTGAACAGCGTGTCACACAGTTGGCCATTATTCCAGATATTCTTCCCTCCTTGGACCTTGCAGCAGATATCGACCTCGGCTTCGGTAGAAAGTCGGTTGCACCAGGCGATTTTGTCGACTCTGCCATTAGTGAGAAGATGCCTCGACTCAACGTTCAGATGTTCACCCCGGGTGAGAAACTCGTCACAGTTGTGGTAGTAGATGCGGATGTGCCTGTCCCAGAGACTGACAGCTTCACCTACCGATGCCACTTGATTGCCTCCAACATACCCCTTTCCCCCAACAACACATCTATACCTCTTCAACGCATCGCCCAAGAAGACCAAAAGGTCGAGGATCCTAGCGCAAAGAAGATTGCGCTGCCCTGGATTGCGCCCTGGGCTCACAAGGGTGCGCCATACCATCGTCTGGGAATCTTTGTCTTTGAGCAGAATGCTGGTCAGGCGCTTGATGTTACCAAGTTCAGCAACGTCAAGCGCATAGGATTCAACCTGCGCAGTTTCACCGACTCGAATAAGCTCCACCCCATCACGGCTACGCTTTTCAGAACCAAGTGGGACGACAGCATGGCAGGTGTCATGGAGCGAGCTGGAATGAAGAGTCAGATCAATGTCGAATTCAAGAGGAAGAAGGTCGAGCCTCTTCCATACAAGAGAAGGACAGAACGCATGCGATGAGCGACTAGTAAGAGCCAAGCCGGAACAACGCGTGCACGATGTAGATTTATGTACATTATATAGTACCTTGACGCACTGTACTATTACACTTCAAGTGAGACGCATGTGTTATGGTCAGAAGAGTGAAATCCACGAAGGGCGTATGGGTCCGAAGGTTGAGCACATGGAGGTCGCTCCTTCCATTTTCAGTGTGCCAATGTCTCTCACTCCCCCACCATATAAGCGTCGCCTACCGCCCGCCATCTTCTTTTTCCACGTGTCGTGAGATGCCCTCTGCAACTGGATAATCGCCTTTACCATCATCTTTCCTCTACATCACCATATCGTAATCTTCTCTATCCCAGATCGCGTTTGTATCATAGCTTCGATACAAGGCACAGTAATGGACCCGGTTGCCATTGAAAATATTTCAAACTCTCTGCCATCTCAGCAACAAATAGCCCTTGCTATTGCCATCATCAGATGTAAACCCACCGGAGTGCCATTACGAGGTTGGTAGATGTCACTAGAATGCAACGCAAATCAACTGACAAGGCAAGAACACATTCTCCAACTACGATCCCAAATCAGGCTTGGCCGAGACCCAAGAGAAAGAGCGAACCCGGTGTGTTATGTTGATCAAGTTGCCTACTGGAAGGAACGATGCAAAGAAGCAGAAGACGAATGCGACCGGCTTCGCAATGTCAACATCAAGCTTGAGAAATCGAATCAATTGCTATCGAACCAATTGAGCACAAATTCAGACCACGAAGCGAATCCCAACATTCAGTCGCCATCACCAACGAAAAACTTAAAGCGACCAAGGCAGTCACAAAAGCAGGCTCAGCATACGGTCTCTGCCGCACAAGAAATTTTCGATCAGGATTTGGATTTCCTGGAGGCTCTTGGAAATGACGGCAACATGCTCATGAGATCGCTGTTCAACATTCATTCATTATGTAGAGCCAGCGATCCTGATGCTCACACACTCTGTTCCAACTTGACCACTAGTGCTTCAACCATGGGGAAGGTCATATTGTTCGTTGCTCAGAACTATGAATCTCTAGCTCGACAAGGACACAAGATCTCTGGTGGATCGATTTCCCTGGAGAAAGACAAATCGGACTTTGCTAATGCACTCTCGGTGTGCGCCAGAACTTTCATGTCTACACTAGTCGGGTTAGACAAACTCACAAAGTTAAACTCCGACAAAAGACTTGCAGGCTTAGTTATTTGTGAGCTGGCAGACATGTTCAAGGTGGGACTCAGAGCTATTGAGATATCTGCCCGGCTCACAGCACAAAGTTTTCTCTCGCAGCCACCTGCCCAGAAGAAAATTAAAACAAAGACATATGTAAATATCGGCAGAGAGTCTACCCCAGCCAGGGCAGTCGCACATCTCCTGATTAGCTTTCTGGGTCTTCTCGAAAAGAATGATGATGTTCATCAACGAATCTTCGAGGGCTTCATCTTCGTTCTTTTCGAACGCGTCGGCAGGAGACTTTATTACTCGACCTTTGGTCAGCACCGCTCTTCTTATATCGAAACGAACATCCTACCGATACCTAGAGCAAAAGATGCAGCTGAGGCCTCCAAGCGAGAAAGCGATGCACTCGCCATGCGTTTGGAGGCCAAAGCACTCATTCTGATCCTTGAGCGAGCAATGGGTCTGGCCCCAAACCACATGAACTTACAGAGCCTTAGAGTGCAGCAGAGTCCAAATAGAGCTGCCCGTACAATGAATATCAAAAATATCGCCACTACCTCGAGGGCCCGCCTGAGTCCTCTTGCTAAGGATCGACTACAGCGCACGCTTGTTACGTGTATGTATGGACACAGTACTGATGATGACTTTTTGGACGTTCTCACGAAGCCGATGCCTCAAATGCGTCTAGGTTCGTTACAGAATGTGGCCAAGGTGGAGGACGAAGATGTGGAGACATGGTATAAGGAGGAAGTCTGGCGGCTTGTTGGCTGGGACATTCTTGCGCGCGAGAGTGGATGGTGAGGTGCTCGTCATTTCGGAAGAACCTTTCTATATAGCTTCTTCAAATAGTGGCTATATGGTGGTCTCAGGTCTGGACTTTTCATGCTTCAAAAGAACATATTGTATGTACGTACTACTATTTACTCAAGCGAAACGAAAGCATTGCCACGATATCCCTTACACCCTACACTATCAACAACAAGACATATACAACACAACGCTCCAGATCTCAAAGATGCTCCCTCCCTTCATTCAACCTCTTTTGTTCCGCATACGCCGAAACCTCATCAAAATTCCGACAAACATGAATCGCCCCTGTACCATCCGTACCCGGCACATGCTCGAGTCCGGGCGTCCTGGTCTGTCCCTCCAGCGTCGTATCTCCAAAGCACATGATAGCATTCCGTATATAATCGAAGCAGTGGTCGTTATGCAATAGGAAACTTTCATCGAGCTTGAAATCTTTTCTGCGGATTTGCATGACGAGGTCATCCATGGAGGCGGCGATGTGCATGAGACAGTGCAGCTCGTGGAAGACGGCGAGGGAGAAGACTTCTTTCCCCGGAGCTTCGGGGAAGTGCATGGGAGGGGGGAGGGTGTACGAGTTGTAGTCCGGGACTTCCATGAAGCCGGCGCCGACTAGTATGGTCAGAAAGGAGGATTGTTTCTGTGGGAAAGTGGATTAACTTACGGGGGAGGAGTTCAGCCCACTGTTGTTTTGTTTTGTTGACAGATTCCATTGTCCTGTGGTCGGATCTGAATCCCTTGTCGCTACGGAAAATCTTCTTTTCGGTTGAAACTAGAGATTCATTAAAAACTTTGTATTGGGAGCTGAACAGCCTGCTTACAAACGGGAACAATGCTGTTGAAATCTGTTCCTACTGGTACTGCCTTTGGTCGATTGTGAAGCATAGAGAGTTCGCATAGCAGTATGATGAATAGCAAGAAGAATGTGACGGGCCAGCGGAGAAATTCCAACTTTTCAAAGATTGAACAGCACCTGTTTCGCCGAGGAGGTACGCGTTGATGCTCGAGAGAACTGTCTTGGGAGCTTTCGCTGCTCACTTTGGAATACCGGAAGGGCGACATGGCAAGGGTGAGTTGGGATTAGGACGAACTAGAGGAGCAAAGTTGGAGTCAAGATCACACGACTGTGATGAACGCAGTGCCGAACCACCTGAAAGTTATTGGGTTGAAACCAGCTCTTATGCGGGAAGGCTGTCGACATATCAGCTTGCGTAAATACGCCTGTGTCAAGAAGGCTAAGCCTGTTTCTTTTGCCTTGAGCGTTATTCAATTCCCGATTGGGCAATCCCACCTCAACCCCCCAAAAGGCCTATTGAAGCTCCTGGGTTCTCATCTGCCCTTATTTCTCAGCTTGAAAACTATTTGTGTGATTTGATGCTGAGTATGAAAGGGGCAACGGGCGCATTCTGGGCTTGTGAGTGCATTGCGCCACCGTGATCTTTCAGCAGCTTAATTTCACTCTAAGTTCTTCTCGTCCGGAGAGCTCTCCAGGTAGCTCTCTAGAACATCAACCACATCGGCCTGGGCAACTTTTATAGCTTTCTTTGACCCACCCTGTGTGTTCTCCTGCTTCTTCTTTGCTCCCACTGCTCGACGGTGCGCACGGCTTTTAAGATGCAAAGTCCAGTCGTTCTCGGTAACAGCCACTGTTCCGCACGTCTCGCAAATTTTCTTTTGCCAAAGATCCGGTCTTTGGCCGAGATCGTATTCCCGTTTTGGTGTAAGCATATCTGCTGCAGTAGGCGAAAGTGATGATGGCGCCGGAAGAACCTCACCCGCAAGAAACTGCTTAGTGATGGTGGTTGCAGGCTGCGCGACATCAGTATCCCACTTCAAGATGTCGGACCCATCAACTAAGAAGGTATTACTCTTCTGTCCCGAGCAGAGCAGTGCGTTGAGCAACTTGATGCGGATCCATTTGATCTGACGATTGGCATACTGGCGTGTGGCTGCTTGCGTCTTCTCGATGGCGGCTACTTTTAGTTTCTCGAGCTCCTGTGGTGGCATTGCTTGGTTTTCCAACGCATGCTGATATTCCAAAAACTCCTTGTAGCCTATTGATACCCAGATACCACGAGTTTGATCTACGCGAATACCGGTCTTAGCCTCATACTGCTGACCAAAATTGCTTAGCTCCTGAACTTCTGAGAGTAGGCCTTTGTTCAACATCTTATCGACACGCCCATCAAGACGACGATGTAGAACCTCTTTATCAGCATGTACCCAAAATACCAAAGTCTCAAAGCGAAGGCTTTGGTTACTAGTAGACTGTGGAGTATCCGGTGAAGATGGGGAAGATTGGCGTTTGAGTCGTTGCTCATTGTATAACTCAGATGCTGGCCGTCCTGTCCTTAGGTATATCTCGAGTGAGCGTTGGATCTTACGCCGTTCGTTTGGGTGCCAACGCTCTGCCATAATAGGATCAACTTCTTTCAACTTATGAAGAAGGACTTCAGTGGGCTCTTCCAATATTGGTAGCTTTTCACTATTTTCTTTCAAATTCAATGCGGGCTCATCAGCAAGCGCATCTTGAAACAAAAGCGATTGCGTGTAATAGTGGGTTCCGCCGACCAGAACAGGTAACCTGCCACGGCTTCGGATCTCTTCAATCTGATCTGGTCAGTGGCACGCCCTTTATGCAGGCTTGATTCATACTATCTTGATAGCCTCGCCGACAAACTTTCCTACGGTCCATGTCTCTTCTTCCAGACCGATTGATCCTAGGAGGTGATGGGGCACGCCTTTCGCTTCTTCTGGAGTAATCTTGTTGGTGATAATCGGCAAACCCCGATACAATTGCATTGCATCGCCATTGATGATCTCGCCATCGAACTTCCGCGCAATCTCTACTGCTAGCTGTCTACTGTGATCAGTTCTCGCTCAGCATGACTCAAGTTATTTTCATTACATCTGATTTGCCTGTGCCAGTCGCACCTACGACGGCAATCAAGGGCTTCAACGGCGCTTGCGCCATCTTGCATGAACTAAACGATCTGATAAGACGCAACATGCATGGATCAAATAACGATGCAGAAGGGAAGCTGAAAATGCTGGCCAGATTCGTGCGGGGATACGCTTTCCCGATCGAACACTAGCGCAGCCGATCGTGCCCTTCCAGTTAGTTTTACCAATCGGCTGGAAGGGATGAACACGGTACGAAGTCAATTGGAGACGTAAAAGTCATACGACAACCACTCATATAGCTGATACCCCTCATTCATTCACTTCTGTACTACACGATAATGCAAAGAAACGTGATAATCACGAGATGATCTGACACATGTTGCAGCCCCAACATATCTTACTCGAACCAAATGAGATATAAAGCAAGCGAGACACCCTCCTAACATAAAGACCCTTCCATATCAGATATCATGTCGCATCAAACACCAAAAACGAACTTCATACCTCTCCTACCAGTAGAAATCCACTCGCAGACTAAGAAAGCCTCGCCTTTGATCAACAAAATGACACAGCAAGGCTCCGAACCACGCACAGAGACTGCCCCCTCCTCTGGGCATCAAGACCGAAATCAAACAAGCCCGGGTCTTAGTCATGGCATTGTAGGCCAAGGAAAGTATGACTACCCCTCCCCAAAAGCCACTGTGCTTTTCTCACAAAGCAGCGAACACCCAACCACAATGATGGCAGAAGACAAGACTTCTGGAATGACAACAGAAGTCAATGAACTGCTGAAGACTAGTTCATGGTCTCTTCCGCATGCTCGCGAGTATCAGAAGCATGCTTGGCATAGTTCCGTGCTGGGAATGGAGGCCAAAGTCAAAGACGAATGGGGATTTTCCAGCGCAAGCGTGTCGCGTTCGCACACCCCAAAGCCAGTTTGCTAAGATGATTGTTGTTGATGAAAAGTTCTTTTGTAAATCATCTGTGGCAATACGTAGTTTAGTGTAGCGTCTTCTCCTTCGTCAGCGCTAGCGATGGTTTTCCCCGCTTCTGTGCAACCAAATTATCTTTGTGAGATATCGTAGCGATCGATCAAACCAAAATTGGCTGAATTTTCAGCTAAGCTGTGTATTTTACATGAAATTCTAACCCGACTTCTACTACTGTGCTGCATATTTCAGGTCTAGGCTTTGCTCATCCAGCCTCCTAGTGTCTGCCAGCATCTAGGGCCTGGACCTCCATGTCGAGTTCCTCGATATCATGTAATCTTTACTTTGTATCGACTTCCAGATGCCCCAAAGTCCGCCCAATGGCCAGATACCCCTCAGCTTAAGACCCCAGTCCTTGTTGACCATCTCCGTATACTTCTCAACATCTACATGCACCTTGTCATACACTTGTGGAAGCATCTCAGCATTGTATTTCTTTCTCAGTCCTTGATGCCATTTGTGGTCGAATTGGGCCCAGAACTCCTCTCTGCTATAGTATGTTTGCGCGTACAACCATTTCATACCGCCCATCTCCCCAAGTGTCTTCTCGAGTTCTCGGTTCTTCTGGAGGTAGGTCGCAGGGTCGCTAGGTCCAAAGCCCCACAATCCGATATTGAGCATCTGGTCTGATTTGAAAGAGCCCTTTGTATGTGGGTGCATGGTCGGCTGGGGACTTTGCTTGAGGGGGCAGAGCCATATTGGCCAGATTTTGAATGTCTTATCCGTGTACTCGATGAACTTCTCTGCGTTTGGGTATGGTAGAGCCATGTCCTGTACAATGTAACGTGTTGCAATTCCGGATGCGTGCAAAGCTCGGTAGAGCATACGCGTGTGCAAGAAGTCATCGAGAAACCATCGGGTGTACTTGTTGAAGGGGAAGCGCATATAGCTGAAGGCCGATCGTCCAACCCAGAATCCGCCGCGGTCGTAGCGAAACATGTACTCAGCTAATGGTATGTATTCTACAACCGGCTCGTTGGTGTTTCGCGTTGCTGCTTCAACATGAAGATAGAACCACGGGTCCCAGGGATTGCTAAATGTTTGCGGCTTAGTATTCGGTGGAAGTTCGTCGGTCATTTCGCCAGTGACTATAGCGCCGTGATCTTTACTGAACAGCACACCATCCACGTAGTCATTTTTAGCACCTTTTTCGCCTTCGGTATGGTCCTTGACCTCTTTGATAGCCTGTGCCACATTTCGCGTAGGATAGTATGTGGTCTTGACATACTTTTTGGCCTCGATAAGATTCAGATCTATCAGAGTGGTGACACCGAGAGTGCCGACTGCACCAGCAGCGCCCCGAAACAGATCTTCGTTCTCCTTTTCGCTCGCCTTCATTACTCTGCCATCGGCCATTACCATTTCCACTTCGTTGATTGTCCGGTCAAAAAAACCAAACTTGAAGCTACTACTCTCTCCTGCTGTCCCTGCGTACCCCCCTCCTACTGTAATACCAGGGAACTCCATGACAACAGGCGGTACTAGACCATGTGGCAAAGTCGCTTCAACGAGTCGATCCATAGGGACATTGGGCTCCACCAGCGCTCTCTTGCTTTGCGTATCGACTTTAATGACATTTTTCAGAGCACTAATGTCAACAACATGCTTCTTGAGGTTTGGCCGCGTACTATTTGTTGAGCCGTGTGAGATTCGGAATGGTTCTTTTCGTGTAAAGTAGTCCTTGACTTTAGACGCGACTTGCGCGACCACGCGCTGGTGACGGTCCATTTCAGGAAGTTTTGTGAATTGGAATAACTAGCAATGCCGCTGTCATGGACACATGATGATCACGTCCTCGTAGTATGATTGGGGATGGTGTTTTGGTAGACTTTATCGGTGAGGTACAGATTTTCTCCGATGCGCTAAGCTTCGCTCGTCTAGCCTCAGAGTTCCTGGTTCCTGGTCAGCCTACATCTTTCTTCCCGGCATTTCCAGACCTGATACTTGTAGTTCTTTCAGGTTGTTTGTTCTTTGTTCGTTATGTACACGTCGCAACGACCGCGCACAAGCCATGCTCTGCTCTGTGAAGACGGTTCACGTTGACAAGAATAAGCCCTGTACGAGACTTACCGGGGCCGAAGTAGCACCTCTCCACCTCCGCACCGTTCATTCCGTTTCTCGTCCTCGCTGAGCCGTGCCTGACCATACCCCTTTTGCCATTACCCAACGCTTCTTATCGTGATCTCCAACGGCCAGCCGCTCCAAGGTTACATCGGCTTTGCAGATTGCGGGGCGAAGCGACTTGACAGCATCTGCCAAGATACCTTGGCTATTCAATACAATAGAATAGTTTACCTGGGTCACCGCGCTCACTATGACTCCAACGATTTCGCGTCAACGATGGTTTTCGTCGCGTCGTTGCTCCTACTGCCTCAATTGGTTGTTGCGCTACAGCCCTTACCACCAATCTCACCAGCAGATAAGGGCAACAACGACCTCGGCTTCTCAGTCACCAAGCAAGGAACAAAGATATACATCCAAAATGCTTTCGCTGATAAGAAAGACTCCAGTGGCCTTACGCTGATACCTCCGAGTGCTGGAGAGTTTGCGGAAACATTCCGCGCAGATTTGTCGTCGTTGTTTGGTAGTAAATGGACCTTGGAGCGCGTCGACGAGCTTCCTACAACTGGCATTCTCCTCGGTCCATTTCGAGGTAATGCTGACCAACTGACCTATGAGAACGGCATCGCGACAGAAGAAGGATACGAGCTTGATGTTACCAATGGCAGCATTTATGTTGGCGGAACTGGTGCACGAGGCATGTTTTGGGGTACTCGGACTGTACTACAGGAACTGCTGATTGGAAATGGATCTTTACCATCCGGAAACGTCATTGATGCGCCAGCATATGCCACTCGTGGATTTATGCTAGATGCAGGCCGGAAATGGTACAATAAGCAATTTCTCAAAGAGCTTTGCTCTTATGCGTCGTTTTTCAAGATCTCGGAGTTTCACTACCACTCGAGTGATAACTATCCCTTGAACCGTGGCCGCAACGAGACCTGGCAAGATGTGTTTTCACACTTCTCGTTATACCCAGAGAAGAACACTGAACTCAGAGGACTTATTCAACGTCCTAACGAAACACTGTCGCGCGCTGATTTTGAGGACTTCCAAAGCCATTGCGCACAGCGAGGCGTCACCGTTGTTCCTGAGATCGAAGCTCCAGGCCATGCACTAGCAATCACCAAGTGGAAACCTGAGCTGGCCTTGAGTAAGAAGGATCTGCTAAACCTCAGCCATCCGGATACAATTCCTACAGTAAAGGCCATCTGGTCAGAGTTTTTGCCATGGTTTCAAACAAAAGAAATACACATTGGTGCGGACGAGTATGACGCAGACCTAGCCAATGACTATATCAATTTTGTCAATGAGATGGCCGATTTCGTCAAAAATAGTTCTGGTAAAGAGATCCGTATTTGGGGCACATATGAGCCATCAGAAAACTTCACCATTTCAAAAGATGTCATCATACAGCACTGGCAATACGGCCAGTCAGATCCAGTATTACTACAAAGAGATGGCTATCAAATCATCAACTCGGAAGATTGGTGGGCTTACATGAGTCTCAAGAACGACCACATGCCCATCTTGCCAGCCCCATACCCGCAATTCTACAACGTCACGCGCACGCTCAACTTCGCAGATGTGCCAGGGTGGCAGTGGGAGCCATCGCTATACAACCCTTTCAACAAGACGGAACAGCTGCAGCCCGGGGCTCAAGGCAATAAGGGCGCTATTTTGGCAGCTTGGAACGACAACGGTCCGGATGCAACAACGCAGCTAGAGGCTTACTACGCAATGCGGGAGGGTATCCCAGTCATGGCAGCGCGCGCTTGGGCGGGCGATCGCGGCGCAAAGATCAATGTAGAAGAGCTATCAGACAGCCTTGCATTTCTAGTAAGCACAAGCAAAAAGAACGGAGTGGCGAGTGCGTATGCTAACACATAAAATCCACAGGCACCTTTAGCTCCGGGACAAAACCTCGATCGCCGACTACCAGGCTCACAAACTCTCTCTGCGCAAAACTCCTCGCCCCTAGTATCCTGGATGCAAAAAGCATCACAGCCCGCAAACTCTTCCTTAGGACTAGGCTCTTACGGCCCACCTTATACGCTCACACTTGATGTTTCATCGCCCTTTGCGCTGTCTGGATCTGACACCTCACTCTCGACAAATACAAGCGGCAACATCACTACCCTCGTCTTCACCACGTCGGACGGCTTCCCATACCCCTTACGCCGTGTGTCACTCAACGACGGCCATGAACCCGGCCATCCAGGCCGCATATGGACGAACCAGTCGACGTCTTCGCACGAGCCTGTTCCCATCACGCTGCCTGCAAAATTACGTATTGAGACTGATGTTGTGAATGGCAGTCGCGTATGGGTCAATGATGCGTTTGCAGGCCGCTTTGAGGTGTTTGTTTTCGGTGGACGGAACACCTTGTTTAGTTGGAGTCAGATGGCGCTTGTGGCGCCGCTGGAAAGTGTACAAGGGGGAGTTGATAAGTTGGTACTGGAGGCTGGGGCTGGAAATGGTGCGGCTCAGCAAGGTAACGGAAGCCAGACAAGACCGCCGTTTACGGGCGGTGCTGGGCGACAGGCCGCTTCAGGTGGAGGTGTTTTGTTTACGGTGATTGGTATAATACTGGCGCTGATTGTCCTGTGAAGATAGCATACAAAGTCGAATGTGGGAAGTGCATTGGTCATTGGAGAGCTTTGGAGTTCTCTTTCTTAATTGTCCAACATAGTAGAGGCACGAAGGGTGCTGCATACATAATATGAAATTCCTTGAAGTTTAGTGGGATAGAGCACGACTTTGAAAAAGCACTTCGCTTTCTCAAACACGCGAATGGGGTAAAGCCGTGGAATTCAGTAAATGTTTCTTCATTTGTAATTCCAGCGGAACACGACTTGTCTACAATAATTTCGACGCTTAACTTCACCTCAATATGTCGCAGTCAGTCGTTGCACCAAGTAGTCTCCACTCAGGACATCACCATATTTTCTTCCATCCTTTTCATACGTCCCAGGAATAGCTTCAATCTTGCGGTCGTAATTCGGGTTGCAGAAATAAGCTATCGAGTATCGTGGTGGATACTCGTCCTTGTCGGCATCCTCTGGCTTTGGTGGCGGTTCTACAACGCGGTGCTTGGTTGACTTGATGGTGTCGTTGGACCAGCGGGCAAGTAGGTCACCAGCATTGACTACAATGGTTCCTTCGATGGGTGTCGCATTGACAAACGTACCCTTCGGTGAGCGGACTTGGAGACCACCGCGAGAGTCTTGGAAAAGAAGGGTTACTGAGCCTGTGGTTTTGTCAGCAATTGTTTTGGTGGATTTTGAAGCACATGTTCTTACCGTAGTCGCTATGTTCACCTGCGCGAACCTGTAGCTGTCCGTCATTCCTCTTGAAGACGCTCTTGGATACGCCCGGGTAATGAAGTAATCTCAAAGTATTGTCTCCGGCATCTGTGAAGCCGTCGAACCACTTCTCGTCGATACCAATACCCAGTGCAATTGCGCGCATGACATGCATGTGCAGGTTTTTGCAGGTCTCAAAGAAACCCATCATCTGTTCCTTGAATTCCTTTGCTTCCTCGTCCCCGCTCGGCCACAAGTTAGGAGTCTCTGGCTGATCGTCACGCCCGATCTCCATGCTTTCTTTCAAGTCTGGCACCAGAGCACGCATCTGGGCCTCTGTTCCCGTCTCTTCGAGAACAACGAGCTTTTCGCGTCCCTGCGTTACGTAGCCACGATTGGCGACCGCCGAATACCATGCCAAGGCATCTTTCTGTTCTTTCGGTCTAGCGAAGAACTTGGCCGAGTGTGAGAATACTGTTGAAACTGTAGATTGGGGTATGCCATGATTCTTGAGATAGATGAAACCGGCGTTCTGGAAGCCTTTCAGGACAGCGTCAGCAGTCTGCTTCTTGGCATCGGCGTCGCCAGAGAGGAATGCGGAAAAATCGATGAGCTGTGTGGTGTTAGACGAAGGAAGCAGTCAGTCATGTGCGAAAATAAATACTGGAATTTCCAAGTCATCCTGCGAAACTGCAGAGTCAACAGTCATGCTCATCATTGTGGTCGTTCGTATAGTGTGTCTACTAGGCGGCTTGCCTGAGTGCATGCGAGACTACAGCAGCACGATCGGTATATGGCTAGAACCACGCTCTGAAGGATTTGCGAGGCGAGATTATCTATGAATCGGCCGTTTCCGCCGTGTCAGGTGCATCGTGAAATGCTTGGGAGTCGTATGTGGGGTAGTTGCCACACAGGGAAGGTGCAGACGAGACGCGATAAGGCTAATGGCGGGGTTAGTGGGACGACAAGACGCTCAACGTTACATCTTCATGTATCGTAAGTCTAGGTTTCGTAGATCTCATCACCAGATTGTTCAAATTCATAGAGATCATTGGCAGAGATCCAATTTGGATGCCCAGTCGTACTCTCACAACAAGACATGCTTCAAGAACAAGAATCCGTACTCTTCGTTCACTTTAAGCTTACTATGTCACAGTTCGTAAACGAATCGCAACAGTAACACTTCCTTCATTGGGTTTGCGAGAAAATAATAGTCTTTTCATAAAATCAATGCAGCCCCAAGCTTTCCCACTCGGTAGCATCGCTATTATGTGCGCGATGCTGATAGCTATTTCGAGAGACCTGGAAAAGTGCCAGATTATCAATCGCCAGGCACCCTTTTCTGGTTTGCAAGATTCTTGGGCAACTCCGTACTTCACAATTCCCCTCCCTCTTTTATCATTAAAGCTAGTTAATGTGTACTCTATCTCTTCCTCAACACCATGCACAAAGCAACGGCCATGGATGAAAATGGGGCAGTGAGTAAGTGCAGAGTTGACTGACATCAACTGTCCTTTCATTCCTAAACACAGCGGGAACGGCAGTGCCGGAAAAGGTCAGCAGTCAAGTTCATTCAACACACGCCCGTCTAGGTAGAGCTTCAAGCCCAAAGGCGAGCCAACTTTGCCAAGAAGACTGTTCAAATGCTCTAACACTGACAAAGTGTGGACCCCTTGAGCGATAATTGCGTTCAGCACATAGACCCAGAGGACTCGAGGCCGACTCCCTAGCACTAATGATTTTAGAATGAAGTGACGGCCTTTGGAAAAAAAGCAGAGAGAGGGTAGAGTTAAGGCGTTGTACAGGGACTTACAGGCGTGCTGCATGCAAGTGATGTGCGAAGTATGTCTATACTCCAAAGCCTAGCCCATGTGTTATAGTGAAGGTGAAGATGATAGACAAACTCTCGCCACATCCGTTTGTACGAGCATGCCGTGGTGACTCACTCTTACCGGACCACAATATAAAGTTGCCAAATCAATAATCACCGGTTGCTATTCAGACTGTCCCACTTGATTCCAGCGTGTATTCGATACCAACTCCCTTCAAAGTACTACTACGATTTCTCCTTCCTCACCTCATTCTACAAGATCGTAGCCATCATGTTCGAATATGAAACACCAACCGAGGAAGTCGAGCACGCCAAGCTTACCGCACCGGCTACTTCAAAGGACGAGATAAATCTGGATCTTCTCTTTGGGGGAAGCGAGAACGTAGCACTTCGAGAAAAGATTGAGGAAAAAGAGAAACACAGAGATATCCTGGTTCACATGGTCAAGAGGCTTACTGAGACTTTGCCGCCATCCAAATCCAACGCTAAGGGTACTGGAGAAGATGCGGGCGCAGAGATAAACCCGGATAACGTGAATCACCTACACGACCTCCACAGTGCTAGTGCTCCAAGCTGTCTTCCAGAAAATTCCGATCAGTCTGAATTCCTCAAGTAAGTTATCCCCAAACAAGCACTCAGCATACCCTTCTCACCATTACTCAGCCCACCATCCACCCAGCACATCGACTGGACACAGGGCCTCTACACTCCCAAGGAAGAACGAGATGTCCTAGCCGCAAAGTTGCGCATCGTGGAAAAGGAACGAGAGCACTACCTGCGCCAGTACAGAAGCCTCATGTCGCACAAGCATAGAGAACGCAGCAAGCAGTCCAGCGATGGCGTGCATGAGGGTAAAGTCAGCAAGGAAAAGGGAGACGTGAAGCTTAAGCGTCGTAAGCACAAGGAAAAGGATAGGCTGGATCGAGAGGTCACCGATGCTTTTCTCAAGAGGCTGGAGTTTGATCTGGTCATCCGCGAGAAGTCGGATGATCAGGTCTGAGTAGGGATGTAAATGGGTTGATAGGGCTTGAACATATGGGGCATTGGGCGCTGGTCTTTGGGTGTTTGGCGAGTGTTTTGAGGAGGAATAGGGAGTGTGTGGGGACAGTCGAGAGATGAGCATGTACTGCGGGGTACGCATGCCGTTGTGTAAGCATGAATTGAAAGCGATAATGGATTCCTAACTATTATGCCGAATGTAGAGTAGGCGGCACGGCATGGCGAGCATGAATTCATGTAAGATACTGATAGCACGTGGCTGGTGTTGAACAGAAATGTAATTTTAGCTTTTTTTTTTTGCTCACTGCTGTGACTGCACTGTTTGATATATCGTGGTTGTCGTGTGACATGGACGCTAATCAAAGACAGGACCACTTTGATCTTCATAAAGGATGTGAATTGGATAGCTAGAGGAGACGTTGTTTTAAAAAACGAATCAAATAGCCTTACTTCTCGTTCCCAACACCACTCAGACCAATTGATACATGCAACCGAAGCTGACATGACTGTTAAATCGGAATTTGGTTCACTTCATCGGTACATAGGGACATGGCAAAAAAACACATATTCTCAACATGCAATCAACCTGGCCCTCGCACTCTCAGACCCCCGAGCCCCGAAACCATGAAGCCTCACGGGTAGTTCGGGGCCACTTTTATTGATGCGAACCCCGCTGCCGGGCTCTGCGAACGATTACGATGATGGCGAAGACATTGGCGCGGCATCGGGTGCTGGACCCTGAGATCGCGCAAACGTGAGCAAGTGACGTCTTCGATGCTCCTCTGCTCCGGACACATGCGGCTCTGACAACAATTTGCATAATATCCACTTTTGCTACCTGCGTTTTCGCCCATATCTTGAACAAGGGGATTTCTTTGCAATCGTATTTATATTCCACGGAATTCATACATACTTACCAGTCTGGCCACGTGACGCAGACACCATACACCACAGTAATATTCATGAGCATGGGCAACACGCAATCGACGGTGCGCTATCTCGCGCCCGCCTCTTTCATTTACGACTTTGCAGCGCAGCAGTATGGCATTTTCTCGACTCCCAACATGTTGGATATTCACAACCGGAATCTGGCAGCTTTCTCACCATACCCCTACTTCATCGGCGCCTTCTTTTTCCCCCAGCAAATCTTCCAGCTGGCGTGGCTGTGGAAGCTGTGGAAGCAGGATGGAAACGAGCAGGAGCGTGCCATGATGAATAAGTTTGCGTGGTGTTATAGTTTGGGCAACGTTTGTATCGGAAGTAAGTGTTGAACCTTTTGAGCCGAGAAAGGGGGTTATGAAAAGATGGGGATATTTGCTAACACGGCTTGGATAGCTTGGATGTTCTTCTGGAATGCGAATGACCTTGCGACTTCGAACATCTTTGTGATTATCAACACACTGGCACAGGTGACCTACATCTCGACGATGCTGGAGCCGCTGGATACACGATCGACGCCCAACTTTCTCACACATATTGTTGCAAAGACATTTGCTGGTATTGGTGTGCTGGACCTGTTGCACAACACATCAGCCGCATACTATGTTGGTGTCGAGCCCAGCTCGCTCGTGCAGGTCGCGACGGGCATTGGTTTCGCTGCTGCAGCAAGCGTGAGCGACTGGATCTTTGGCGGCTGTCTGGTATACGATCTCGTTGCACTGTCTGTAGGACAAGAAGGCAGCTGGTCAAGGTTGCTTGGCGGATACGCAGCCATGACAGCGGGTATTGTGGGCTTCAGGAACTTCTTCTAGTAAGTATACTGATGTTGGTTTGGACGAATCGCATGCAGGGTCATGCTGACCGAATGCAGTCCTCGATGGAAGGGCCAAACGCAAGGCGGATACTCGAAGATCGGAAATGGCGGTGATGATGCTTAGACATGGGAGAGTCACGCGGACTGAGGGGGGGTTGCAGTACTTGACGATTCGATCCGATCCGATCCTAGGACATGTCATGTGTAGATTAGTTGCTGTAATCATATAAGCAAATACTGGAACGTGTTGCTGTCGCGTGTCAAGGTTCATGGCGGGCTTCCTGATGCCACATGTGCGCCAATCCATGGCGACATGACTTCCACATTGGGCAGAGGGTCGCATTCTTGTTACGTTTCGGGGGGGGGGGGGTCTTAGTGGTGTTTATTAGTAGACGGGGGCGCCATGGGGCCGATGGCGGAGGAGCCGCAGGCCATGTCCGGGCTACTGCGGCCATGGACCCCGTCGATCGTCTGTTGATATCTCGGTGGGATGCGAGGATGCAGCTCAAAGTCGCAAAGGTGGCCGAGTAAGAGCCATTCAGGACGTCGCGGGGCTGGAGTGGGCTGGGGGATCAGATCAGATCCACGGCCAAGCCCCCGCGAGCGGCGGCAGGCAAGCGGCAAGCGGCAAGCGGCAACAGGCAAGCCCAGGCGAGCTGAGATCGCGTGCCCACCCCCGGCCGCCTCCAGGGCCCCGAGGTGGGTGGAGATAAGGCTTATCTTTCACTCATGACACTGCACCCGTTCAAGTCACACCTCTCCTGGCGCCTCCGTCGTATCCCTTCCGCCTGGCCCAGCCGCAGCCAACGACGCTTGTCCTATTCTTACCCCCGGCGTCAGTCATGCGAGCCTGCCGGGGATGCGCACTTGGAGGCAAAGGGCTCTTGATGAGCCCGAGTGGGCCACGGATGACTGTTACAGCCTCCCCTTGTCCTGGACATTGGCCTCTCTTATCTCTCCGTCCTCGTGCTCTCTATTCCGTTCCACGTTTTGCAACAATTGCTGTGCTTCGTTTTGCTCCCGTAAAGCACCTCTCGCGTCTTATCAGCAGCCCGTCGGACCCAACGACGTCACCGCGCCGAGCACTGGAACACCGACTGGAGACGGACGACTTCATTAGGCGAGTCGCGAGAGTTTAGAGTTGCATATTCTTCTGGGCATTTGTGACTACTTGTCGCTGGTTGCATCTGCGCGCTGAATCCAGCCTTTGACCATTCCGCCCCCGCTGCCGAGGCGCGAACAATAAGAAGAAGCAAGTACAAAAGGAAGAACAGACCGGGAAACGCGTCCCAAATCCTAGATACAGGACCTGTAGCCTAAGAACTCTGCACCGCGCCCTTCGCCAAATTCCGCCATCCGTCTATGGCACCATGCCACCCTACCTATCTCCCTTGCATATAGCGAAGCCCTCGTTACCACCGAGCTGCGAACCTGCCAACGCGTTCCTGTACCACCTCTCAGCTACATTCCATACATGCATACCTACGAATCTCGCGCTTATCTCGACGCTCCTCGGCACATGCAGTATTGTATCGTGGCTGTTCGCACAGTTACCGCAGATATATAAGAACCACAAGCTCAAGTCAACTTCGGGGTTGAGTGCCTTTTTCCTGACGGAATGGCTCCTGGGTGATTTGACAAATCTGCTGGGGTGCCTGTTTACAGGGCAGGCATCTTGGCAGATCATCATTGCGGCATACTATGTTTTCGTAGACTGCTGCCTGTGCGGGCAGTGGGTGTGGTATGAGATGCTACACCATGGACGACCCTTACGCCCCATCTGGGGGCGATGGAGCAGTTCTCCAAGTAGCAATCCAGGAGCAGGTGGTTCCATGCACCAAGTTCTGGAAGGCATGGGCATAGGCAAGCCAGCGAATACAGTAGACAAAAAGGATAACACCAAGGGGAGTACGCCAAAGGACGTACCACAGTCAGGCCAAAAGGACGTGTTCAGGATCCCCAACTTTGCGCGGTCCCCGAACCCAGCCAAAGAATCATGGCAAGGCACTCCTCCCTCCAGCGCATCTCCAAACCCACATATCCGCCGCGTAGCAGCCTCCAGCCCACCCATGCCCTCCCCAAAAACAATCATCTACATAACCCTCCTCATCGCCGTCCTCACAAACCCTACAATCGCAAAGCCAATCTCCCCTTTTGCTCCCGGTCTCGCCCGCCCCCGCAGCATCTCCCACACAACTACCGCCACCACTACCATCACCACCATGTCCACCGACAACGCCGCCCTGGCCGGCAAAA
Organism: Bipolaris maydis; assembly: GCF_028858645.1. NCBI lineage: Eukaryota > Fungi > Ascomycota > Dothideomycetes > Pleosporales > Pleosporaceae > Bipolaris > Bipolaris maydis. The sequence goes on along the minus strand of NW_027093866.1, from coordinate 1,581,655 downwards.
TCTTCTCCTGGATGAGCACCTTCCTCTACCTCGGCTCCCGGCTTCCCCAACTCTACATGAACCAAGTCCGCAAATCCACAGCAGGCCTCTCGCCCGCCCTCTTCGCCGCCGCCTTCTTCGGCAACCTCTTCTACTCCTCCTCCCTCGCCACAAACCCCTGCGCCTGGCGCGATTTCGCACCCGGCCAAGGCGCCGGCTGGGTCGGCCCCGAAGGCAGCAACCGCGAGAGCTGGATTCTACGTGCCTCACCTTTTTTCCTCGGTGCCGCAGGCGTCCTCCTCATGGATGCAGCCGTAGGCCTCCAGTTCTGGTTCTTCGGCGATGACGTGCTGCCACGTGGCAGATTGCAGTTTCCCCGCGACGACGAGGTCGTCATTACGGTCGATGAGAATGGCAAGCTTGTTCGCAAGAGTCTGCATTGGCGCAGGGTCAGTGGCTGGATGAGGGGTTGGGCGCCTGCTGTTAGCGTCGCGGCTACCCCCAATGTCAGTCGTGCGGTTACCCCGATGGATTCGCCGCGTGATACTAGTCCTGCGGGTAGTGTGGGCAGTGCCGCAAGTAGCAGTCAGAGTATTCCGATTAAAGGGCGAGGAAATGCGTTGGATGAGGCTAGGGCATTGCTGGGGACCAGTAGGCATGCTAGTCCGAGGAGTTATGGGGCCGTGGGGAGTCCCAGGTAGAGATGAGTATACGCTTGATTTGTTGGAGTACTAAGCATTGTTTTTATGGTTTCTTCTTTTTTTTTTGCGTGTGTCTAGCATTTTACATGATGCTCGACTTGCAGGTTTCCTTTCATCTTTAGAGGCATTTTGTTATCTTGCATACATGCATCTATTTGTAGGCGTTTTTTTTTGGATGGGCTACCATTTACACGGGAAATGACTTGGCATGATATCGCGGTTTATTTATAGAAGAACAGCATCTGCATTTGTGCATTTACATCAAATTGTAAAGTCCGTCTTCACAGTCACTCAGCAACTGCTCTGGTGAAAATGAAAAAGAGGATACTCTATCATTTCGATAACGACCACATCTAAAACTACAACTACAGAGGCGCTAACCAGAAAGAGAAGAAAAGAATCCTGGACGGAATAGAGTCAAGAAGGGAAAGAGGAAAACGCCGAGATCAAGCAAAACATGACAGATGAAGAAGAAGAAAAACGGTAATTTGTCTAAGCAGCCAGAACCCAGAGAGACACCCCGGAAAGCCCGCCACTACTACCTAGGTATCACACCCTTATACAAAGACATGACTAGTTGTAATCGTACAGAGGAAGCCGGGAGGGGGATATGTGTGTGTGAATGTGTCTATACAGCATGGCAACCCTGCCTTTTTTTTTGTGCCAGAGAGGAAAAAAGAGAAAATAACGACGTTTCGACGTTAGACCGCTCAGCAGCTCTAGACACGCGAGACGTCACGGCCGAAGATCTTGGCCTTTGCCCAGTCAAGCATGACCAATATCCTGTTACGGGTACTGAAGCACATGCTGAGGTAGGCAGAGCGCCAGAAAATGTAGGTAATGGTACCGCCAGACGCAATGTTGCCCGCGAACCATGAGATATCAGCGACGGCCTTCTCCGAGCCAATGTAGGCGAGCGAACCCTGGTGAGAGTACTCGAAGGGGCCAATCGACTTAATTCTCCTCAGTCTTTGCTGTAGAGCCTTGATCTCGCCAAAGACCTTGTCGCGGGCCTCCTTGCCGGGAGCCTTTTCTTGGGCAATCGAGAGCTCAGCAAGCTGACCCTCGATTTCGGCAGTCTTGGCCATGTTGTTGAACATGCGGGCAAGGAAAGCACCCTCTTGGGCGGCAACCTGAGCGGTTGGGGCGTAGTTGGCGACAGCGCAGTCACCGACGGCCCAAACGTTCTCGGTACCCTTGACAACGAGGTACTCGTTGACGGCAAGACCACGGCGCGAGTCTTTTTGAGCAGGAATCTGGTTGATCAAGTCCTTGACAATGGGACGGAGAGCGTTTCCGGTGGCCCAGACAAGGAGACCGTAAGGAATTCTCTCGAGCTGCTTCCTGCCATCAGGGCCAGTCGACTCGGCCTCAATGTACTTGTCCGTTACGTTCTTGACCATGGTCTTTGTGCGGATATCGATGGTCTCCTCCTTGAATGTCTTCTCCGTGTAGTCGATGAGCTGCTTGGAGAACATGGGAAGGACGTTGGGAAGCGCCTCGACCAGGGTAACCTTGAAGTTATCCTGGATCTCTGGCAGCCACTTCTTCAGATCCGAGTGGAAGAAGTCCTGGAGTTCTCCGGCAAACTCGACACCGGTAGGACCACCACCGACAACGACCATGTGAAGCAGACGCTTCTTCTCCTCCTCAGACTGGTCCTTGAACGTAGCCGTCTCGCAGCAATCCATGATACGGTTTCGAATGCGCTGGGCATCACCAACCTCCTTCAAGAAAAGACCGTGCTCCTTGACACCGGGAATACCTAAGTCAATTGTTAGCCAATAGTCAGACTTGACACAGCAACCAGCGTACCGAAAGTGGCGTTCTCAGCACCGACACCAACAACCAGCATGTCAAAGGGAACCTCGGTCTTGGAGACATCACCCTTGATGTCCGAGTCGTCGCTGATGTAGACGACCTTCTTCTCGTAGTCAATCTTGGTGGCCTCCGCCTCGTAGTACTTGACCTGGGCCTTCTTGTGGCGCAGGAAGTTGCGGATGGGCTCCATAATGGAGCGGTGCTCAATGGTGCCGACGGTGCAGGAAGGGAGGAGCGGAGTGAAGAGGAAGTAGTTTCGGGGCGAGACGACAACGACATTGTAGTTTTCCGTGTCGAGTTTCTTGAGCAGGGAAACGGAGCCCCAGCCGGTGCCTGTTCCGCATGGTCAGTCAGATGCTCGCTGCACAAATGGTGTTAGACTGTCAAGCCACTCACCAAGGACGACAAGAGTCTTCTTGTTGGGGTCGGGCGGTGGCTGGTCAGCGGGATTGCGAGTCTCGTAAATGCCGTATCCAATGTATGCCAGGCCGGCAATGGCGGAGAGCTGGGTGAGGCGATACGACCAGCGCAGGAGGCGGAACCGCTTGGGCTTGGGGGCGCTTCCAGTTGACTGTTGGCGGACAGACTGGCGCAGGACAATCTGGTTCTGGGTAGGGCGGGGAGTCCATCGCGCTCTGCTGGCGATGAGTGACGGGCGGTTGGTGGTGAAGGCCCTGCGTCCGGCCTGCTGGACCTGCGACAGCACATTGGCAGCGGCGAGGGGTCTCATTGCGGGCGCCATTGGGAAAAGCAGAGAGACCGTGGCAAGAGGCCACAGAGTCAATTGCAGAATGAGAAGAGGATGAAGAGTGAAGAAAGGGCGGCGGAGGGCGAGGGAGGCGGGCAAGGCGCTGATGATAATGACTTGTGGTGCCCTGGGAGTCAACTTTTTCTTAGCGATGACGAACGAGCGGCGTACCGAGTCGCCTCGCACTGGCCCTTTGCTTGTGCGCCAAAAGATAAGCCTGTCGTCCCAATCACATCATTTGCTGGCCGCGCCCACGCATTCGTACACCCACCCTCCCGCGCAAACAATTGCTGCTTCTAGGCCCTGAGAATTGTTTTCGCTCCTCATCGCATCCCATCCCTAATCCCGCGTTCTTTGCAGTCGAATCGAGCCTGCGGATCCGGTCTCGCTTGCGTCCCGCCGCCGGCCTTCTCCCCTCTCCCCAAAGGCAACTTTGATCAACCCGAAATCTTCCATGGCCACAAGCCACCCAGCATTTCCTTTTCGCATGTTTTGTTCAGCGCGCCATCTCGTGCGACTCCGCTGGCCCGGTGGCAGATTGCCGAGCAGCATTTCCCACCGGAAAGGGTAGGGTTGGACTGTGTCCTCGGCGGCTGCGCTGTCTCCGTCAGCCTCAACGCCCTGCATTCCGTAAGGTGGGCCCAAACGAAGCAAGAATTTTGTGGGCTACGGTCATTGTCCCCTGGCCGCCAGTGGGGTCTGCCATTCCTTTTCAATGCGATTCCTTCAATAAATTTACCGGTGGTACATTTGCAACGCGTTCAAGACGCGGTACTTAAGTACAAGTGCATCGCTCTTGGCACCACTAACGAGCACAAGCAATACATGTACCATGGGTAAACGTACTCGATGGATTCTACCTTGAATCACGTCTCAACAAACCAACATGTACGCACATGTATGTAGCTATAAGCTGAGAGACGCCAAGCAAGGATGCTGGAAATGATGACGATGACCATCCCTCTACCCCCGCTCGCAGACTACTCAATGTAGTTTAGGCCCCAGATTCATAATACAACACATGTAGCGGACGCTGCGGATGTCAAGCAAAAGCAATAGGTCCCAGTAACATATAAATTCACAACTATCTTACTGTGAAATTGTCTTACACCAATATCTCTCTTTGAATCTCTCAAGCACAAACCCCTCACCATGCCCCACGCAACCGCAACCGTAAATGGCGTTCTCGTCGCCGAAACAGACTCGTACGAAGTCGTTGACGGAAACATCTATGTCCGTCTCCCTCTCCTTTCTCACCATTAGTCTGGCCTCCTGCGTCATCGACCGAAACTAACAAATTGCCCGCCAATAGTTTCCACCAGACTCGATAAAGCAATCCCATTTCACCCCTACAAGCACAAAAACGCACTGCCCTTACAAGGGCGAGGCAAGCTACTACACCATCACGACCAACAAGACCGAAGTCAAGGACGCAGCATGGTACTACCCAGAGCCGCGCGAGAACATGAATAAGATCAAGGGCTATGTCGCTTTTTACAAGAGCATGGCGGACATCAAGACAGAATAAGGCAATACAAATACAAAAAACATCCATTGTTCAAAAGAACCCTTTCCCCCAGGGAAGGGAAATAGTAATATGTTAAGCTTCCGCAGAAGACCCTTTTTCCTTGAACCCCATAAAACGCCATAAAAATGCTCATGAAATGGTCGTTAAATCCCCCAGACAATAGACAAAGAGAACATGCGAGACATCTACGCATCAACCCCCATCATAGTATCATCTCCATCGACCCCGACACTTGGCTGCTCAATCATGACGCCCCTCCCCCTGCCCTGCAGCAACTCCCTCCTCACTTCCGCACTAATGCTCTTGTGACCCCTCGTAAGCAGCAAATCCAGCAGCGCCTCCCTCTGATCCTCAGTGATGTCGTTCCTGTACCTCTGCGCAAACGCCAGCAAACACTGATGCCAAATCACCGGCAACTTGCCTGTGTTACCCAAGTCGCCAGCTACGGATTCCGTATCCATGGCATCAGCGCTGCTGGCACCTACACCGCGAAAGCGCAAGAAGTGGAAGACGAGGGCGTCGATGACTTTGTAAGGGAGCGCGTATTTCTTTTCGAGGAGCGTTTTGATGAAGATGTTGCAGGGGCCTGCGGCATCGGGGTCCGATGACATTTGCTCGGCGGCGATTTCGCAGAGGCGGTGCAGGGCGGCGGCCGAGTGCAGGACGGGGACGGAGATTTTGGCAACGACGGAGGCGACAATGACGGCGTCGCGTTGCGTGCAGGAAATGTCTGTGAGCATGGGGAAGACAATGCCCTTGAAGAAGGCGGAGGGCTTGTAGAGTGCTTTCTTGAGAGCATTGTAGAGGTGCACGTTTAGCTTGTGGGTTTCGCGGATGTTTTGTTGGACGAGTGGCAGGAGGATGGTGTTGAGAAAGATTTGGGCCGTTTGAGGCTTTGCGGAGATGAAGATTCGGGTTGCTGCGTAGGTTGCGTTGGGGGTCCAGTCATCGGGACGTGTGATGGCAACGAGAGTTTCCCAGGCGGGGATTGTGGGGAGGATCTTGAAGGGCTTGGGTAGCTTGCCGCTCTTGTAACGGCTCAGGATGAGGCCGATCTTGGAGTATACTGTGTATATTTAGCAGTGGGGTAAAGAATGTAGATCGTATTATCGTACCTTCCACAACCTTGGCGGGTAGTTCAATGGCGTCTTCTGGAGCACCACCGCCTTGAATTTCAGGGTGTTGCACTTCGCCTCCGGCCTCGTGTGCGGCAATCTTCTCTAGAATGAGTGCAGCTAGATCTGTTCCTGGCCCTGAAGGTTGTGCTTCTTCCCCGGGCCATACAATTGGGTTATCGTCGGTTGGGATGAATTTGTTCCATGCCGCCAAGTCATTTGCATCAATCTCGACCTCCTCGACCTCCTCATCGTCGTCGCCCCACGCTTCGTCGTCGTCCTCTGCGTGTGCTACATCTTCCTCAATCATGTCATCCTCCCCCATGCGCGTCTCGAAGTCGAAGGCAGGGTTGGCCTCTTGCGGTCTCTTGGCCTTGGTTTCTCGTGCATCCTCCTCTTCCAGCTCTCGGCCAATCTCCAAGATTTTGCGCGAGCTCTTGGAGTCTACATATTTCTGCTCCTCCTCGTCGTCCTTGTCACCCTTGCCGCGCTTTTGTCGCTTTTGCGCCTTGTTCTTCCACGGGTCTGAGGGCGCATATTCCTCGGCTAGAGGGTTGTGTCGCTGGTCGCGCACACCGGGGGACTTGGGTGCTTTCGGCATGATGGGTCGATTTTAGGGATTCTCAAAGGAGACCGCTGTAAGAGAGACTAGGGCCTTTGCAGAGTTGCGGAATACTACTCGGCGTGCTATTGGCAAGTCGACTCGTAGAAATTTAGAAAAGTTGCAGCGGCGGCGGAACCAAAAATTTGGTGGGGGTTCGACTTTTGCGTCTAAACGGCCCGCCGTAGGAGCTGCACGTCTCCACTCGCCCATGGTCGCGACTTGGATTGACGACACCGCAATTGCGACTCTAAATAGTTTCCACCATGGCCGACTCACACCCTCCCTCACGCTCAAACACTCCCACACTCGTGCCCCCAATGCGGCGCCCGATTGAGGGAGACAATGCGCCCGCCGTCTCGTCCCCCCTCAACCCCAACCCCGATGCTGCGGCGCGTCAAAGACCAAAGGCGCCGGCACGCGAGCAGCGAGAGAAGCGCGAGACGATCAAGAAGCGTGAGGCTTCGGCTTCGGCGCGTCAGAGCACCCCAAATGCCAATACTAGTACAAAATCTAAGAAAGAGCGGTCGACAGCCGATTCACCTATGAGATATTCGATTCCTGAACCCAGGCCATCCGACTATGAAGCCCCCAAGGACAGCACTCTGCTCTCTCACGAGCCGAATCCCATGTATGCGCCAGACGGAGTAACGGAGCTCAAAAAACCACACGATATCGCTTGGAACAAGAGGGGCTACAAGTACACGCACTGTGTTGCCGATCCGCTCTTTCGTCACAAGCAGTACTACCGCCAGAGCGACTCCAGGCCGTACGGGCCAAGGATGAGCCATGAGGACTGTGACCGGTGGTTCCACTTCGATAACAGCGCTACCATTGTTTCCCAAGAAAAAGGCTGGCGCATGGGCAGAGGCAATGTAGTTGCAAGAGAAGGCCGAATATACTACGAGGTCAAGGTCTTGCGCGGCATACCTGAGCATGGCCCCAAAGATCCCATTGACCCAAACACCGGCGAGACCAAGCCTGGCCCACATGTGCGTATGGGTTGGGCACGGAGAGAGGCGCCTCTTGACGCACCTGTTGGTTTCGATGGCTACAGCTATGGCATCACTGATGCACGCTTCGAGGCCCAACACCGATCGCGCGCCTCTAAGATCTTCAAGCCACTGCCAAAGAATGCCAAGAGCAAGCACATGAAGGCTAGGCCACCCCACGGAAAGCCTATGCCTGTCGAGTATGTTGTAGATCAGCATGTTCAAGAAGGCGACGTCATTGGCCTCGAAATCCAACTACCCTCCATATCTATGCACCGCAAAGTTGTTGAGGGCATCTATAACCCGGCCGTAGATCTAGGAGACGGCTTCGATACTGTCAGCAATCAAGACCCATTCGACCGGCCTATCGACATCATCCGTGATCGTATACCAGTGCCCTACAAAGGCAACTTCTACTTTGAGCAGTTGGACTACCAGGTTACCAAGATGGTTGAAGCCTATCACGACCGTGGTCCCGTACCAAAGATACACCCTTCGCCAAACCATGAAGATGTCAGTGTGCGATCGCTGCCACATTCACACATTAAAGTCTACAAGAACGGACAGGAAGTGGGTATTGCGTTTGAGAATCTTCTAGCTTTCCTTCCCCCAGCAAGTATGCCATCGGTCGAGGCAATCAAGGCTGGTGCGCGCCCGGGCTTCGACGATGGCATGGTAGGTTACTTCCCAGCAATTTCACTGTTCAACGGGGGTGTCGCTCAGGTCAACTTCGGGCCGGACTTTTGGTGTCCGCCAGAAGAGATAGTCAAGCAGCGAGAGCAAGATACACAGATGGCAAATGGAGAGACAGTCGAGCAACGCGTCCCAGAGGGTCGCAGACTCCGTGCTATTGGTGAACGGTACAAGGAGCAGATTGCTGAAGACATTGTCTGGGATATCATTGACGAAGTTGACTTCTTCACCCAAGATGGCGGATGGGACTACAAGGGCGAAGCTCCTCAAGATGTGACTGGCAAGTCTACGCCTCGGGCACGTGGCTTTGCGAATCCGGACGAAAACCTTGGTGTCGAAGTTGGCAAACGATATTAATAGTGTAACGATGAAGACTAGTGGGAACAGTTGCAAAATGTTAGTTTCAGCAAGGCGCATAGGTATACCCAAATATCATTTTTGATACTTGCGAAAATCCGCATGCGATCATCCAGAGCAGCTACGTATTTCACGCTCTCTTGCTATTACCTTGAGGATCTTTTTTGCTGAACATACAAACTGGCACTCATAGCCATGTCGTTCATTTGGTACAACAACTGGAGCCTAGAGCATGAACTCACACATAGGGCCTAGTTGTACGCCCTACGCCCATCTTACATGTGGCTATAATTCCGTCTTTCGAGGTTTTAGCCTCTTGTGGTAATTAGCGCGGAATTACCGACATCGGCATTTGAGTGCTTCACATCACTAATTGACTGATATCCACATGTTGGCGGGATTCCCCACAAACTCTCTAACCCATGCCTGGTAAACACTTCTAGATATAAGAAGCGGCATTCCAGTCTTTTTCTGTTGTCGTTTCTCTGCTTCCATTGTCATATTTGATCAGACCGTCCAGTCTACCCCACGATGGATTCCTCACAGTTCCGAAAGGCGGCGAAAGGAGCCATTGACGAAAGTACGCATATCAATCTTCCCCTACAGCCCTGGTTGACATCAATTAGTTGCACAATACTATGACACAGTAGGGGAACGACCAGTCCTGCCCGCTGTCAAGCCAGGTTATCTCCGCCCTCTCCTCCCATCCTCAACCCCAGAAGAAGGCGAGCCATGGGAAACCATCCAAGCAGACATCGACCGCGTAATCATGCCTGGTCTCACGCACTGGCAATCCCCCAAATTCATGGCCTTTTTCCCCTGCAACTCCTCCTTCGAAGCCATGCTGGGTGAAATGTACAGCGGAGCCTTCAACGCCGCAGCCTTCAACTGGGTCTGCTCGCCCGCCATCACGGAGCTCGAAACCGTCGTCATGGACTGGGTCGCCAAGCTCATCGCCCTACCCAGTGACTTTCTCAGCGACGGCGAAGGCGGAGGCATCATCCAAGGCACCGCCAGCGAAGTCGTCCTCACCGCGCTCGTCGCCGCCCGCGAACGCATCATCCGCCGCAAACTAGGCGACATGCCCGAAGGCGAAGAAAGACTCGACGCTGCAGCAGATATACGCAGCAAACTCGTAGCCCTGGGCTCCGAACACGCGCACTCCTCAACCCAAAAGGCAGCAATCATTGCAGGAACACGGTTCCGCACCGTTCCTGCACCTAGAGAATCAAACTACAGTGTCACCGCTGCCGCGCTCCGCAGCACAATCGAAGCCTGCCGCGCAAAAGGCCTCGAACCATTCTACTTCACCATCACCCTTGGCAGCACGGGGACCTGCGCCATCGACGATCTCGCCGGCATCGCACAGCTCGCACAGGAGTACCCCAATCTCTGGATCCACGTCGACGCCGCATATGCCGGCTCCGCGCTCGTCTGCCCTGAATACCAGCATCTGTGCCCCCCAATCGCATCGTTTGACTCGTTCAATTTCAATCTGCACAAGTGGCTGCTTGTGAACTTTGATTGCTCTGCTTTCTTTATCAAGAAGAGGAAGGATCTTATGGATACGTATTCCATCACCCCGAGTTACCTGCGCAATCCGCACTCGGATCAGGGTCTTGTGACGGATTACCGCGACTGGCAGATTCCGCTAGGCCGCCGCTTTCGTAGCTTGAAGGTGTGGTTTGTACTCCGGAGCTACGGAGTATCGGGCCTGAGGGCGTTCATACGCAAGCATGTTGAGTTGGGCGTGTATTTCCAGAATTTGCTCGAGCAACGCAAGGATCTTTTTAGGGTGGAGACTGAGGCAGCGTTTGGGCTTGTGACTTTTCAGATTAAACCCAAGGCTGTGACTCGGCAAGATGGCGATGTGGGTGTGGCGGCGAATCGGCCGGATCCCAGCCATGGGGCGCTGCAGAATGGGTTCCAGGGCGATGCTGAAGCACAGTATGCTGAGATGGTGAATCAGCGGACAAAGGAGGTGTATGAGAGGGTGAATAACAAGGGAGATTTCTTTTTAACAAGTACGGTAATTGGGGGGAGGTATGTAATTCGGGTTGTTAGTGCAACGACCAAGAGTGAGGAGAAGTGGATGAAGATGTTGTTTGACGAGTTGGTGGAGACTGCTGAGGTGAAGACGGCATGAGGGTAGTTGGATATGCTGTGATTAAGCTGGTAGTAGAAGTATAGATATAGGCTCTCTCTTGTCTATCGCAATGTATGTGTAGTCAACCAGGTTCGATCATAGCTTGGAGCATTATGAGCCGAACCCCGGATATTGATCAGGGTCCGTGTTTTTATTTGTTTACAATAGTTGAATGTATTTGTGGACCAGGTATCTCGTGGCTCTCGCGTGAGAAGTTCCACTGTAAATCATTGGAAATACTGGAATTATCAGTCAAGCCGCAGTATCCTGACTGCGTTGCCGCCCAGCACATCTTGAGCTTTCTTGTCATCCGTTGCAAACGCCTTCGATATAGCGCCGTAATTCGCATTGACGCTATGCCACTCCTTTGCATCTTCTTCCAGCGGTGGGAAGAATGGGTGATCAGTACCTAGTCACAATCAGTCTCGCACCCAAGAAATACCCCAATTTAGCCACTTACCAAACAACAGCCTGTCTGATCCCGACGCATCTAGTGCCGCCTTCAATCCCACTTCAGAGTAGATTACTGCATCAAGGTAGATGTTGGTCTTCAGTATGTCCCACACGTCTCTCCTATTCTGTGTCTTGCCATGTTTCTTCAAATGCCCATCATGCAAGATACACGACTCAATCCTTCCAGCCAAAAATGGCAATGTACCTCCTGAATGCGCAAGCAATACGCTGAGCTTTGTGAACCGGTCCCAGACTCCGCTCAAGAGCATTCTGCTCACTGCAATTGTGGTTTCAAGGGGGAACCCAAGTGCTAATGGTAGCACATGGCCGTATTCGCTCGCACGGGGACCGTAGACTGAAGCAGGAAGACCGTAGTGGGGGTGCAGGAAGATAAGTTGCTGGTGCTTCTCAAGCGCTGCATAGACTGGGTCAAGCTTCGCATCGTCCAGTCCCTGTCCCAGACCCGATGTACCCATGATAACACCCCTGGCGTACTTAAGGGTACTCAATCTCTCAATCTCGGCAGTTATAACCTCGGGTGAGGCAGATAGTGGAAGTGTGCCGAAGAAGTACAATCGTCCGGGATATTGCGAGCATTGGTCGTTGACGTCGTCATTTATCTTCTTGGCCGCCTCTCCCGCCTCTTCAGCAGGTAAAAAGTCCAACCATGGGTTCGCCAGTGAAATGACTGACTTGTCAATCTTGTGGAGGTCCATAAATGCTATCTTCTCCTTGATCTCGTAGTACTCTTGGCCAATTGGGCGACCGCGCGAGGTGGACGGCATTGAGGGGTCATCTTCGCCTGGTAGGATGATCAAACGGGCAGAATCCGGGGCGTCTGGGAATGTGCGAACATATGGAACGGTTGAGCGTGAGCGCAGAAGTTCCATGTATTTAGGGGGGTAAACATGGGTGTGAATGTCAACAATCGGCATGTTGGCGCTCAGAAACGTGTTTGTATGCGTCAATGTCCTGGAAGGCAGTGGGTGCGCAATCGCTTTTTCGTGTAGAACAAGAAGAAAAAAGTAAGTGAAGTTTTGGACTAATTCATCATCTTGCATTCGAGATAGCGCTGGACATTTGACCCTGGCGGGGTAGCTTTGGGTTGCCCCACTACAAAGCGCCGACCATCCCACCTTCCCCAAAAGGCAAGGAACGATGGAGTCACTTTTTATGCTGTTGACGGAGATGGCCGTAGGAGAATTGGTCATTTTGGGATGTCGTGATAAGCCAAAATGTGTACGTATCTACAAAGGGGGTTTCCAATCTTTCATTCGAAGCAGCACTCAACAGCATGCGGCCATCCTATCAAGCGCGAGTCCTCAAGAAGAGGTTCGCTGGCTTGTCCCATGTTTTGAACTCTTCGTCCACCTCATACTGAATATCGCCAGTCCCCTCGTCCTTGAATCCTAGTCTCTGGTACACTGCTCTTCCCATAGCACTGCCCTCAGTTGTACACTCCAGATCGCCTCTCTTCTTCGCTTCAGCAAGACCGACTTCAACAAGCTTCGAAGCAATGCCGCGGCGTTGGTAGGCTGGATCGACGGCACATATATCTAGGGTAAAAATGGCAGGCGGGTTGCGTCCTGACTCCTTGACTTCGTGCATGTATGCAATACGGCGCTTCCAAAGCGAGCGCAACATTTGAGTTGCAAATCGTCGTTTCGTTTCGTCGAAGTTGGTAAGGGATGCACTCACGTCGTCTGAGAAAGGATCACCGTAGCCTTCTACAAATGACAGTTGCCTCCAGATAGCCATACCAACAACTCGTCTCTCTCCAGGTTCATTTGGGTCGGGAAGGGTAGCCTTTAGATAGATGGCATTAGGCTGTCCATCCTTGTTGGTGGTGACAGACTGCCATTTCTCCATTAATCCTTTGGCGTGTTTTGCTTGTCCTTCTTCTGTGTCCCACCCAGGATTCATCAGCATCCAGATGGAGTCTTTTGCTTGACGCCCAAAAGCTTCGGACACACAATGTTGTGCCTGCTTGAAATCTTTTTCGGTCTCGAAGGGAGATATGACAACGTCATTAGTGTTGGAAGTCATGTTGAGGGCAGTGCAAAGATTGTGTCTGTCGTATTGCGTTGGATCCAGTGTGTTGAAAGCAACGATACTTTTTTACGTATTTTCGAGTCGGCAGATGGAGAAACCAAAATCAAGCTGGGATCTAATGACATACTAACTTAAAGCCGCGGGTCACGTCCGCACCCAGCGGGGAAGCTTGGCAGGGTGTCTTGAAGTCCAGAAGATGCCAAACGGACGCTGCGGATGTCGAAACACACAATCAATCTGCTGTGAACATGGTTGAAAGCATCCAAAGTTCAACCATACAAACCCACTACTATCTGACGTCCATGGTCATGGTTAGCAGCTCAATTAGATGTATGAAAAACAACTATGGGAAACACCGAAATTTCAGTACAGGTGTTCTGATACGGTTACTATGTCTGCCAATTAACCTGTAGGGTGCTGGAACATCGATTGAGAAATGTAGCAGTTGGTCAAGATGACAAGAGGCCTGTCATCACGTGCAGACGGTAGAAGGCAATGACTAGCGTGGCGGCAATCAATTAGCAGGGATGACGCGCTCGCGCCTCGCACACGGTTCGCGTTCCCCTAGGCACTTTGCGCAACCATTCAACCCGACCAGACCCAACAACAAACATACCCTCTTTTTTCAAACTGCCATATACCGCTCTTTCGGGTGTTGTGTCTGTTGGTCATATACAAAGATGCCGGGTACAGTAACAAGAGCGCCGGCGAAACGCGCTCTCGCCGAGACGTCTAATACGCGCACCAATGTACAGACATCGCCCCGCTCCACAAAGAAGTTGAAGTTCCAGGATGGCAAGAACAAGAGCAAGGCACCCGGAAGGATGGCCAACGATTCGTTTAACTCGAGCCAGCCAGGCCCCAGTCAGTTTGAGGAGACATTGGAGAAAATGACACAGGATATGGAGACCCTCCAGAAGGAGAACACCGAAAAGGACCAGCAATGGCGACGGCCGCCATTGCCTCATGAATTCAGCGAGTTGACCAACAACCTCGTGTTCCAGCAAATTGAGGCTGAAGAAGGCGTGCTCCATGGAGGCAAAACCACGGTCAAACTGTTCGGCGTGACAGAGGTAAGAAGCCGCCAGATACATAAATCAAGCAATGTTAACAAGTACATCACAGACTGGTCACTCCGTCCTCCTCCACGTAACTGGATTCCAACACTACTTCTACGTCGCTGCCCCCGTCAACTTCCAACAGGCCGACTGCGAGCCCTACAAAATCTTCCTCGAAGCCGAATGTCAAAAGAGTTTCAATCAACACTCCGCCGTCATAGCATCAGTGAAAATGTGCATGAGAGAAAACATTCTACGCTTCCAGGGCAACCAAAAGAGCCCATACCTCAAGATCACCGTCACCGACCCCAAGTTGATCAACCGCGTACGCATGATGGTACAGAAGGGCAATGCCAACTACAAGCGACTCTGGCCGGCCAGAGAGGATGGTATCCTCACATTTGACAACATCGCCTATGTATTACGATTCATGATTGACACAAAGGTCACCGGCATGTGCTGGGTCGAAGCCCCTGCCGCCAAGTGGAAGATGATCAATGCACGAGACCGGCACTCCAACTGCCAGATTGAGGGTCAGGTACATTATGAAGACCTTATCGCTCACCAAGCTGAAGGCGAGTGGGCAAAAATTGCCCCTCTTCGCATCCTCTCCTTCGATATCGAGTGCGCTGGCCGCAAAGGTGTCTTCCCAGAGGCAAATGTAGACCCTGTGATTCAGATTGCGAACGTTGTTACAAAATATGGAGATGACAAGCCCTTTGTTAGGAACGTCTTCTGTCTAGACACAGTCAGCCCCATCGTTGCAACACAGATTCTGTCCTTTCAGGACGAGGGCGATATGCTGATGAAGTGGCGCGACTTTCTTGACGAGGTCGACCCAGATGTCATCATTGGCTACAACACCAGTAACTTCGATTTCCCATATTTGCTCGATCGCGCCAAGCATCTGAAACTCCAAAAGTTTCCTTATTGGTCACGTCTCAAGACGGTTCAGTCAAAGGTGGAAACATCCAACTTCTCTAGCAAGCAAATGGGGTCTAGGGACACTAAAACCACCAACACCAACGGTCGTCTCCAACTCGACTTGCTTCAGCTGGTCCAAAGGGACCATCAGCTTCGAAGTTACACACTCAACTCTGTATGCGCTCATTTCCTGAAAGAACAAAAAGAGGATGTACACCATAGCATGATTACAGAACTGTTCAACGGTGACTCCAACTCGCGAAGACGTTTGGCTGTATACTGTCTCAAGGATGCCTATCTCCCTCAACGTCTTCTCGACAAGCTTATGTGTCTGGTCAACTATACGGAGATGGCTAGGGCTACAGGTGTTCCTTTCAATTACATTCTCTCTCGAGGACAACAAGTGCGCTTCATCAGTCAGTTGTTTCGTAAGGCTCTCGAGCATCAGCTCGTTATTCCGGACCTTCCAAACCAAGGCGACAACGGCGATCAATACGAAGGTGCGACTGTCATTGAGCCCAAGCGTGGTTACTACAAAGAGCCCGTTGCTACTCTCGATTTTGCTTCACTATACCCTAGTATCATGCAAGCCCACAACCTATGTTACACGACGTGGCTGGATCGACAGACGGTGGAGAAGCTCAAGATGAAGAAGGACGAGGACTACATCGTGACTCCTAATGGAGACATGTTCTGTACCGCCAAAACGCGGAAGGGACTCTTGACTGAAATTTTAGAAGAACTGCTGAGCGCACGTAAGAAAGCAAAGAAGGAATTGGCGGTTGAGACGGACCCTTTCAAGAAGGCTGTGCTCAACGGTCGTCAGTTGGCTATGAAGGTCACCGCCAACTCCGTCTATGGTCTGACTGGTGCCACCAACGGAAAGCTGCCCTGTCTTGCGATCGCCAGTAGTACCACCAGTTTCGGTCGTCAGATGATTGAAAGAGCCAAAGCTGAAGTCGAGGCCAAGTACAATATCGCAAATGGATACTCGCACGATGCCGAGGTCATCTACGGTGATACCGATTCGGTCATGGTCAAGTTCGGTACCACGGAATTAGCAGAAGCAATGAAACTGGGCGAAGAGGCGGCGAAATACGTGACATCGAAGTTTCTCAAACCCATCAAGCTGGAGTTCGAAAAGGTCTACTTCCCCTATCTCCTCATCAACAAGAAGCGATATGCTGGTCTTTACTGGACGAACCCCAACAAATGGGACAAGATGGATACCAAGGGTATCGAGACGGTCCGTCGTGACAATTGTCGACTTGTTCAAACTGTCATCGAGACCTCTCTCCGCATGTTGTTGATCGATCAAGATCCTGAGGGTGCACAAGAGTAAGTCAGCCAGCTTTGGAAAACATATTCCACGCTAACATGAAGCAGGTTCGTCAAGGAGACCATTGCAGACCTTTTACAAAACAAAATCGATATGTCCAATCTAGTCATCACCAAAGCCCTTACAAAACAGGAAGACAAGGACGGCAAAGGTGGTTACGCCAACAAGCAGGCGCACGTGGAACTCGCGGAGCGTATGAAGAAACGTGACGCTGGTTCAGCACCTGCTCTTGGTGACCGTGTCGCGTATGTCATGGTCAGGGCTGCCACTGGCGCAAAGAATTTCGAAAAGTCCGAAGACCCAATTTATGTTCTTGAGAACAACCTACCCATCGATACACGTTACTATCTCGACAACCAACTCGCAAAACCGCTGGGCAGAATTTTCGAGCCTATTTTAGGCGAAAAGAAAGCAGCCTCACTCCTCACAGGTGAACACACACGATCCATCTCCGTCGCTGCACCCACCATGGGTGGTCTCATGAAGTTTGCAAAGAAGACACAAACATGTATGGGCTGCAAGAAGCCTCTTACCGCCGCACACGAAAAGGACGGTGCAGTTTGTGAGAACTGTCGACCTCGTATTCCTGAGCTATATACAAAGACTTTGACCAAGGTCAGTGAGCTCGAGGTGCGTTTCTCTCGTCTTTGGACGCAATGTCAGCGCTGCCAGGGAAGTGTTCACTGTGAAGTCATCTGTGCGTCAAGAGATTGCCCAATCTTCTACATGCGCATGAAGGCAAGGAAAGACGTCGAGGATGCAGGCAAGGAGCTGGTGCGGTTTGACAAAGATGCTGCACTCTGGTAATGGCATGTTGTTCGCTCTCTGGAGGAGCGAGGCGTTTTGGTGTTTTGTAATGTATATCCACCTGTATATCAAGGGCGGTATGCGGTCAGGGTTCAAGAAAACATAGCGATATCCGTATGATCATGTTTAGTAATTACTGTTGTCACCAATCTACCTCGTACAGAATCATGAAAGTGACACCGCTGTCATTGGTTTGTTCTCGGTATCCGGTGATTTGATCCGACGTCGTGGTGACTATCGTTCCCTTGCTCTCTGCAATTGCGTTCTGCTCAGCGCGAATTTATTTGGTACAATGACGGTGCATCGTATCGCCATTGCAAGATACAGAATGAATGCGGCACAAAGAAAGTAATTTTGGGATCCCACTGCCCGTTGAATACAGATATAGACTCTGATTCGTGCGGTTATGGAGAGGGAGGCTGGGATGACGGCGGTGTAAGCGTATGTGATTGCAAATTAATGTTTGTATTTCAATGATTGAAGCACAGTAAGCTCATGCGTTCCTCTTACGGGTAACAGGCAGGGCTCGGCGTGGAAACAAGAGGAAGAAAGCCTGTGATGTTTGGAGACATGACTTGAGCAGGAATCCAATCTTACATTGTCGTGCTCTATTAATTTAGTGATTTTCAGGGCCTAGACAAGAGACTTCCAACGAGCATGTCTCACATGGCAGCAACTTGGTACTAGTTCTTGCATAGAAGATTTTAGTCGACTTGGAAGGTGAAAAGATCATGTACATAACGGTATATGGGTTATTCTATACACCAGGAACCCCTCGATCAGGTGTGAATAATTACATGTCGAGTGGATCTTGCATACCGCCAGGAACACAAGGTTTACAAAGTTACCTCATTGCATAAGTACTTATTAATGGTGCTCCGAGCGTTGCGCCGCGGATTCCGGGTCGGTGTAAATAGTAGTAGGGCCGTGCCGCGATTCTGCTGTGGGAGTTTATAGAACCCACACCAGGGAGCTACTTACTCCCTGCTACTACTACTACTACTACTACTACTACTTCCTTGACTCCACTTGTATTAGCCAAGCCAACGAATCTCCTATGACACTACCTCTACCTACCTCCTGTTGGAAACAATTCCATCACAACGCCAATGTATTCGCATCTCCGAGTTCTCTTTCAGCTTACGTTATAGTAGGCCCGATGCCCAACCCTTATTATTCTGTCATCACTTGAATATTGTTCGCGTTAGGGCTGACCATGCGGGTCTAATTTTAAACCATTCAAGATCGGAGAGTGAACAATGAGAGGCTCACCGATTTCTACGAGAATGAGTCCGGGTCAGAACGGAAGTATGAACAAGCTTTCAGACTCGCGGCAACAGGTGGATGTAAACTTCGAATCAAATGCTTGTTGGCGTTTCTTGCTCCCGGATACGAAGAGATTACCAGGTCTGCGGGCACCTTGGCCACTGGAGCATGACGGCAGAACAACCGGCTACCTACGTCTCCTTACCTTGGGCCATAGAAGTGTACCAATCTAGGGCTAGCTGGATGTGAGACTGACCGGTTTAATTTACCTTTCAGGTTGATTTGTTATACTACCCAATCAAACAACGTCCTCCGAGCATCTGCAAAAGCTTGTTCCCGAGATTTACCATCAGGTGATTTCACTAGAGCTATACTCTAGAAAGCATTAAAAGGGTGGTAATTTTCCAATATTTCAAGGACGTTGCAGAATTTCCCTTGTTGCCCCACAGTTTCCTGTGCCATCCTGCACGTTGTTTGGCCTTATCGCATTAGTGTCGTTTTGTTTACTCGTCAGGTTTAGCTTTAGCGCGCGTGTTGCAAGTATGAAGTCAATTGTTTCAGTTGCCGCTCTGGTGGCACTGGCGTTGGCCGATGACAAGTTTATAACGGTACCAGTCAATGACGGCAATACCAATTCTTCTGGTACGCCAGATATTGGAGCCAACACATTTAATCCCTGCTATCTAGCAGTAGGTAACACTAGCCGGTTGTTGTTGGGCTACGCTAACTGCTCACAAGTGCGGTACACTGAGGGGAGACTACGGCAAAGACAAGGTCCTCTACCCGCTTGACGATGCTTACAAGAGCTTCATCCAATCGTACTGGGCTGCTCAGCAGAGTAGCTTCTCACCGGGATGTGTCTTCAAGCCTGATACAGCCCAAGATGTATCCGCTGCTCTCCTCATTGCCAGGCGTGCGGGTTGTCCAATTGCTACTAAGAGCGGTGGACATTCGGTAGTGCCAGGAGCGTCCAACATTCAAAATGGCATTACCATCAGTCTTGAGAGGTTGAACAAGACGACAGTCTCCGCTGATAAGAAGAGTGTCGTATTGGAGCCCGGCCAGACATGGGTCCAAGTGTACTCTAAGCTGGAAAAGGAGAACATTCAAGTCCTTGGTGCTCGTGTAAGACATACTCCATGAAGGTGAATCATACTCTGCTAACTGTCACGTAGTTTGGTGCCGTTGGTGTTGGAGGCTTTACTCTTGGTGGAGGTAGGGATTTACAGTACAGTAGCACAATTTTCAACATGAGCTAATATGCAACCTTAGGCCTCTCCTACTACTCGAGCCAGTACGGTCTTGCGTGCGACAATGTCATTTCGTATGAAGTGGTTATAGCGAGCGGCGAGATCATCAACGTCAGCAAGACTTCGTATCCCGACCTCTTCTGGGCTCTTCGAGGCGGCGGCAGTAATTTTGGTATCGTGACCAAATTCACTGTAGCTGCTTTCCAGGCGAATCCACTCCTGTTTGGAGGCTCACGAATCTACACCGAGGAAGCCTTCCCTGCCCTTATCAAAGCTTTCTACAGCGTTAGCACCAACTTGGCAAAAGACCCAAAGGCATTTCAAGGCCTATCATTTGGTTATGGCGGAGCTCAGCTTGGCAACGCAGCACAACTTGATCTGGCCTACACTGAACCAAACCCCAACGCCCCTATCCTCGCCCAGTACAATGCAATCGACAGCAAGAGCATTGTCCAGAGCAGCGGACAAAACGCGACGCTTGCCGCGCTCTCAACGACAAACAGTGATCCGGACGGGCTCCGTCAAGGATCCCTGACCTGGACCTTCAAGCTGGACCAAAACCTCATCAGCACCATCAAGGACATTTTCTTCGAAGAGGTCGCCAGCATCGCCAACTCCACCGCCAAAAGCCCGTCGATATCCTTCCAGGACCTCTCCGCCACACTCATCCAAAAGACGACTTCCAATGGCGGTAACCCGCTCGGCCTGGACCCGGCCGACGGCCCTCTAACCATTGCTCTCATGAACCTAAGCTGGTCCGACGCCGCCGACGACGAGCGCATTGAAGCGTTTGCATTGAGAGTCAAGCGCCGCGCCTCTGCTGCCGCACTCGCCGCTGGAAAGGCTACAGACTACATTTACATGAACTATGCTGGCCCCACGCAAGATGTTATCGCCAGCTATGGTGCGGAGAATAAGGCGAGGTTGCTGGAGATTGCGAGCAAGTATGATCCGACTGGTGTGTTTCAGACAAGGGAGCCTGGAGGCTTCAAGTTGGAGGGGGCGCCGAGTGATAAGAACAAACAGATTAACTAGGCCCTGATGACGCGTGGTGACCAAGGACGTCACGTGAGAGGGTTGGGTTAGGGGTGGTGTAGTTATTCTAAAAAAGATAAAAGTTAATTATCAAATAACTTGATCCTTCCTCCAGATTCAATCTCATTGTCACGTACGTATTGATATCAACATCTGCGACTTGGAAAATCCAACAATGGTCCAATGCGTATCAACAACGAACAAACAGAGCTCCTCACTCAGTTACGATGACTGACGACAAGAGTGCAGATGTTGTATTGATATATGTGTTTACCTGCTAACAAACAACACCGTCTAAGCATTATTACCGCCCCTCTATTAAACCCCCCCAAGAAACAGCAATGGGAGAAGAATTTCCCAAATAGTCCAACGCCGCAGCTATTCAGAAAGACTGTAAGCAAAGCGATAATCGAATAAATCGCTTGAAAAAAAAAGGGACAAGAAAATCCATCTTGCAAGGCATACAAAAAGAAAAAAAACCCCACTCTTCTACTTACACCTCCAAACAAATTTTTTTTTTAAAATTTTCTTTGCTAGTAAACCAACTACCATCCGACATTCATACTCTTGTAATTCTCTCACATCCGGCTTACTTCTTTCTCTCTCTCTCACACACACACAGCCTTGATTTCAGAAATCCCACATCCATCCAATATTTTCTGTTACCCCCCAAACGACGATCCTGCGTCAAACTATAAATCCCCCACCCCCCGGATTACTTCGCCTAATGCATGTGTTAGTTGCGTAATGGAAGCGAGGAAGAAAGAGAGAAAGAGGGAAAGAAAGAAAGACACGTACAATCACATAACGGCACATCCCGGGCCTATCATGGGATTCCGCTGTAACTCGTACACGCCGGGGTGCGGGGCGGGGGTGCGGGGGCGGGGGGAGGGAGGGTGCGAGGTGCGGGTGAGGGGTTTGATGGTCGTGGTTGTGGTGGTGTGTAGGATGGTGAAGAAGTAGAGGAAGAGGTGGGTTGGCATTTTTGAGTTATGAAAGGAGGAATGCGCAAGTGGTCAAGTTGAGTTTTTTTTTTTTGAAGAGATTGATGGTGGGATTTTTTTTTTGGTTCGGACCAGCCGGTGGGTTGAGCAGTAAAAGGGTGGGGGATTTTTTTTTTCCGGATTGATTTGGTTGAGGGAGGTGGGTGAGGGTTGGAGGTAGATATAGGTATGGCGGTTGTATGCGTATGCTAATGCTAGGTATTGTTCTGCTTACCATTGTTGTATCTGTGGGTGAAATCGTGGTG
Organism: Bipolaris maydis; assembly: GCF_028858645.1. Taxonomy (NCBI): domain Eukaryota; kingdom Fungi; phylum Ascomycota; class Dothideomycetes; order Pleosporales; family Pleosporaceae; genus Bipolaris; species Bipolaris maydis. Next base: position 1,559,541 of record NW_027093866.1, on the reverse strand, counting down.
GAAGTGAGAGTGTTGTTGTTTTTTTTTTCTTCAGATGGGTGAGCAGGAGTGATGGTAGTATTGTTCCTAACTCGCAGACCACAAGTCAACCGTCTTCGAACTTGTTTAGCTTGGACGGGGGGAAAAGAAGGGTCACGTTGTTCACTGTAAGAAACTCAAGCACCTGATTTTTTAACGAAAGTGTGTGTCATTGCTAACTTGTGTGTTATCTGAGAATTATAATTATCCTTTGTGTATTAAACGTCCCGCGTATACAACCCAATCTATTAACCTAGTCATTACTCCCAGATATTACCCATATATCATAGCCTTTTTTTTTTAATTACGTCCGTCAAAGTTCATTACAAAACACTAGTTTCCTTTGAGACCTCCGAGGAGACCCGCAAGACCAGCCTTGGCACCACCGGCCTTCTTGCCCTTACCCTTTGCGGCATCACCAGCCTTGGCACCGAGGACATTCTTGGGGTTGGTTCCAGCGTTGCTGTTGATCACCTGGCCGCCGTTGACTCCACCGTTTGGGGGGATGTTGTTTCTTGCCTGTGCAGCGGCGTTTTGGTATTGGGTAACGGCAGCAGCGTTGGGGGGGTTGATAACCATGACCATGCCTTGCTGGCAGTGCTGGGCCTGGGGGCAGTAGACGTAGATGGGCTGGTTGTCGGTAATGGGAACCATGAACATGGGGGTGTTGCCGGCCTGGCGACGGCCGTTGGCGGGGTTGGGGCTGCCCTTGGGGTTACCCGGGATGGGCTGGAAGTCGGAGAAGAGGGCGTTGGGTCCGGGTTGACAGGGCTGGTTTGCTGTCGAGGAGGCCACACTGTGGTTCTGTGAGAGTAAGAGTTAGCGTCTGAACAGGCAAAGAACAAAGCCCTGATGGAGGTACCTGAGCGACAAAGTTGAATGCGACTGTGTCTCCGGGTTGAGCCGTAACCGAGTTTGGTGTGAACTGAAACTTGTTGTTGGCAGCGACCGTGACCATCATTGTCGCGGCGGAGGCTGTCAAGCTCTGGGCAAGAGCTGCACATAGGATGGTAGAGAAGCGCATGATGAAGATGTTTATTTGTGGTATTAGACAAATTATAGTCTAGGGTATGTGGTGAAGAGTATGTGTGGTAATGGTGGTATATGTAAAGAAGAAGTGACCTGCAAATCTGGCTGAATCATGTTACAGCATCAGGAAGATACATATATACTCCTGAATTTGGGTATGCCTAAGAGCCTGACTTTGTATGTTTTCCTAGTGTACCTCAGGAGAAACGGAACATGAAGCGATTGTGAAGGTGCTTCTAACTCGGGTTACGAAGCTATTGGCCATATCACAGTCATAATTGCGTGGTGTTGGTGCTGTCAGATGTTTCGTTTGGAGTCTCATGCCAAGTCCTAAACATGGAGAAACGCTTCGTGGGGTGAGATGGCAAAGGCGAATGGATGCCTTTGTGAGAGAGTGTAGGCAAACAGTAAGAGAAACGAGGCAAACAGACGCATCTCTTGTTTTGTGCGTTGCAGACGGGATGGGCTGATGGGTTAGCAGACATTGTCGGGTTGCAGGTCATGGATTCGAGGCAGGTAGTGGGCAAGCTGAGCATGTTCGTCTTGCGGGTGCATATTGTGAGCTCGAGGCACAGAGATGGTGTGGATGATGATGTCGGCAGCGAAAGGCAAGTGCAAGCGGAAGAAGAAAAGAGGCAGTCACGTGAAGGGCCTTGCAAACCACATGCTCGGTGCAGCCGATGGCAGGGATGCAGGCTCGCAGGACAAAGTAGCCGAGAGGGTTCGAAACAAGTAGGTCGGTGGCACCAGAGCGTCAGCAATCTGGATCGGCAATCTGGGTGAAACCGACTTGGAGACGCGGGAGCGAGGTGAAGCACGAGGTGTGTATGGGAAGGGGAGGGCCGGTGGTGGTGTGGTGTATATATGAATCGGCCATGGCCACGGCCTTGTGCCTTGGGGGAAGGCAGCTTTACTTGACGCGAGCACACATGGACAGTGCCGGAATCGGCAGCTCGGCCCCACCGTGCGTGGCCGTGCTGGCCCGATTGAGGCAACGGAGCAAAGGGAGCATGATTTCTTTTTCCATCGACAAGGCCCAAGTCAGAGGGCAGCGAGGCATGTTAGTGTTTGCCCTAGGCGGCTCGGGGTCCAGTAGCGCTTAGCGCAGCTTACCGGACGGAAGAGGCGCGGTGGCCAGCAGGCGAGACGGGACTTGGCCGAGTGACCAAGGCCGTTGGACAGGTGTTGTCGCGCGTGAAGGCAGCGCAGGCGCCGGCCGGGCGCCAGCCGCGTCGAAGCCACGAGGAGAGGGTAAGTATGGAGCGGCGGCAGAGGAGGACGAGCATGTTCTGGTGGGAGGGGGCTTGGCAGGTCCGTCTGCAGTCTGCAGGGCAGCGCAGGCGGTGCCGAGATGAGGGAGCGGTGCACGGGCCGGGCGAGTTGAGACGGAGCGACAGTTTCAGGCCCGCTTGAGCACCACGCGGCTCGAGAAAAGGACCGCCAGTGTGAGGAAGCGAGGGTTTGTTGGCCACGCACGAGCAAAAGCGAACTGAATGCGAGCCAGGCACATGCACACGCAGCGGCAGGCGGGTGGGCACATCTGCGCTGGCGGTGCATGGCGCGCGGGCGACGTGTGCTGGAGAGACGCGTGCTGGAGGGGAGACGCATGCGCTGGACGCGAGCGAGGTCGAGTGGGGAGTGGGCAGTGGGCAGTGGGCAGTGGGCAGTGGGCAGTGGTGAATGGCCGGGCAAGTATATTTAGACGGGGGGTTGCTGGGTGGCTGAGGAGCGGCCGTCGTGGCCTTCGGGGCTGGCCAGTAGCGGCGCGACTTGGCGTGGCCGCCGTTGGCGACTGCTGCCTCGCTGCCAATGACTGGCCCAGAGCCCGTCAATACACGCCGTCTGGTCCAGCGGTGCGCGCGTTGCGGTGAGGGCCGTGGGCCATGCTGCTGCTATGGTGGTCGTCACCGTCATGGGCATGGGTACGGTACTCAGTAAGCCTCTGCTGGCCTGCTCGATGGGTGCGAGCTAAGATTGGCCGGGTCACCAGCATCATGGCGACGGGCCGTGGGCCATGGATGAAACCTCGCGCGCACTCGAGACTCGCAGGCCCATGTGCTATGCCGGCAAGCATAAGTAACATGCCCACACGCACGCAGGAACGGTCGCTCCTCCGTGATTGCGCATCAGAACCCAGCGTTTCAAAGTCTGCAGTCTGCATCCAGCGTCTGGCTGGGTGGCCAGGGGGCCTGCTTTGGGCCTAGCCCGATGCAGGGTCGCTGCTGCTGAGCTGCTGAGCTGCTAACCCGCCCTGTCGCCCGCCCACGCCCCGTCACCTTATAGCGCCGCCCACAGTCCCCACCGCCCGTCTCGCCCTCTCTCTCTTCTCCCTCCTCTCGCTGTGCCCGTCACTTTTCTCTTCCTCGCCCCCTCCTCCATTCCGCCATCTCGCCCTTTCCTCTTCCATCTCTCTCTTCCTCTTCCGCTCTCTTCCACCACCCTCCCCTCGCTCTCTTCTGCCGCCCATCCGCCGCTTCTGCATCTTCTACCTGTTCCGCTTCTTTGGACCAGCTTACCCTCCGCCTAATCTGCCTTTTTGTGTGTGTGAGAGCGCGCCAGTCCCGTCGCTCCCCACCATCCTCCAAAAAAAAAAAGAGAACCCGCCCGTCGACGCATCATCCTCAGCTTGCCTGCCCACTGATCCCGTCACGGCTTGTTCGTGTCTTCACCTTCATCTACCAAAAAAAACGAGAGAGCTCCCGTCGCCGCATCCCCTGCAGCTTTTGTGCCCTAGGCCCACCCCGCCTGCCCGCCGCACCCACGCAGCGACCACAGCCTTTGTTAATAGCTCCAACTGCATTGCCCATCGGCCGGTTTTCGATTCCAACCTCTACCTTACACAACTTCTGATCAGTCCGATCCTTAATCCCGTAATCGCCAGCCCCTTCGCCCGTCCGCCCACCGTCGACTGTCGAGCTCGTCTGCATCATCTTCGATTCTGTATCCTTTCTCGTGTGCTCCTTGCATACGCTTCCCAACACCCCCCAACTTGCAGCCTTACCCTTTGTTCGGAACCTCTTTTTAGACCACCAAAATGAGCATGGACGCTGGCGGTCTTGCTCAAATGACGTACAACAACCAAAACAACAACTTCCAATCCCAGGCCGGATTTGGCGGCCCTACCGCCAGCTTTGCCTCGCGCGGAAAGGGCGCTCAGCTTAAGCGTCTCAGCGTTGCTTCGCCTCCAAAGGTCGCTTCCATTGCCGAGGACTCGATTGCTACCCCCCGCACCAGCCGCTCCCACCTTTTGGCTGGCCTTCGCACTGCGCCCAAGACGCCTACCTCTGCTCAGCCTCCTGCTTCAGCGCCCTATTCCCAGGCACAGCACAACCTTGGTGCCAACACTGTTGCTGCTAACAACAACAACAACAACAACAACAACCGTATGCCCAGGCAGCAGCAGTACAACGGCGCCAACCAGGGTGTTCCCCAGACGGCCATCGGCTCCGGCTTCCGCGGCGTCAACCAGTTCCAGCAGCAGCAGCAGCAACAGCAGCCAGACTACTACAACCAGGTCCTGGCCCCTCCTTCTTTCGAGTTTGACGATGGCGAAATGGACCCCAACGTTGCTGCCCAACTCTTGGCTACCGAAATGTACCTTGCCCAGAGGCAGCAGCAGCTCCAGCAGCAACTGCTTGCTCTAACCACGCAGCAGTTTGGCAGCATGAACATGTCCGGAGGCCATGGCTACCCCAACACGCCATACACTCCCCAGATGAACGCCTATGGCCAGCAGTTTGGCAACACCGCTGCTATCCAGGAGACGAACCAGCCTGGTGTCTACCTCGTTTTCAACCAGATGACCGGCCAGTACCAGTATGTCGTCGACCCGAGCTACCAGCAGGACAATGGCGCCATCCAGGCTCTCAACGCCATGGCTGGTATGTCCAACTCCCCGCCTCCGCCAACCCCGCGCTTTGCCGGATCGCCCCCCAAGGTTGACACCCCTGTCCTTCATGTGTCGCCTCCCAACGAGAGCAATCCCAGCCCCTGGGCCACCCGCAGCACTTCGCCTCCCAAGAAGTCCAACACGCCTCCCCAGGACGTGGTTCCTCTTCCGCCGCCATCAGCCAATGCCTTCCGCCGCGGCCACAAGAAGAACCCTTCTACTCTTGCTGTTGACGCAAAGACGGAGGCTGCCGACGGTCCCCGCTCTGCACTTGCCCGTTCCGCTGGCTTCCCTGCTACCCCAATGACTGGCACTTTCGGTCCTGGTCAGGCACGTGCTGGAGAGCACCCTGTCCGCCAGCCCCGCAACCCTCCTTCGATTGAGGAGCTCAAGGAGCGCCCTACTACCAAGCACGAGGGTAGCAAGAACTTTGCCACCCGTCAACGCCGTCAGGCTGTGGGCAACCTTGTCCGCGCTGGCATTGGTCGCCGTGCTCACCGCACCAGCAGTGGAAGTGCCTCTCCGGACAGCGAGCACTTCCCTTCGTCTGACAACGACTCGGACAGTGTCCGCAGCGGAGGCAGTGGCAGCCTTTCCGGCAGGCCCAGCATTGGCAGCCTTCGCGCTGTAGCCAATGGCGCCATCGGTTCTGAGCGCAAGGCTTCCAAGGAGCGCTCTCGCGACAACTCCATCAACCGCACCTACACTGCCAACAGCGTTAGCAGTGATGATGGTGCCTCTGTTGGTGGCGGCCTTGTTGACATCCGCCCCGAGGAGCGCCGCGGTACGCCCAAGCTCATTCTCACTGGCACTGAGAAGCGCAAGAGCCCCGTCTACTAGGCAATTGACAAGAACCTTTCCGGGACTCTGCTCCCTTGTGCATATTACTGTCGCGCTTTACCAAACGTGCTTCTTCACGGCCCATGACGACTTTTTTTTTATTATCTTGCCCATTTGTTCTTATTGATTCCGTATCCCGGCCAAGGTCGAGCTTTTTTCATCTTTCCAACATCACGATTACCCTTCGTCTCTTTCCTCTTGGGAAGATCTTCTTTTGCCCAACCCTTTTTTTTGCTTCTCTCCTTTCGTGTTTATCGGACTGTTATGCGAATTGCTTTTACGAGCATGGTGGGCTCTGGCTTTTTGGGATTAGCGACTTGGTTTTTTATGCTTCACGGACAACGAACTCTATTGCCTGCGGCTAGAGATCATTGCACTCCTTGGGCACCCTTTTTTCTTTTTCTTGTGTTATCATTTACTTTTAGCAACATTGTCCGTTTTTTTTTTGATCGACTCAGGTCGCTGCTTTGTGGCTTATGGGTGGCAAGGTGAAAAAAACCAGAGATGAGTGAATTCAATGTAGAATGAGATTGTTCAATGCAATAGTCACTCGCTTACAAAGGAAGTTGTTGTCATTGCTTTGTGATGTGATGCTAGGACTGCACGTTCTTTCTGGTCGTGCTTTCCATCTGTGCCCTAGCGATCATGAAGTGCTGATCCCCGGGTACACCCTTTTACCTGTGCACTTGGGTTTGCCGAGTTGTGGGTTGACATGTCAGTCTAATTTCGGCACACCGGGCGAGGAGGGGGGGGAGGGGCGTTTAAACGGTTGATCGACGGTGTCAACTTCGCTTGGTGGTTTGCCAATTACAAGGGGGTGGAGATGAATCGAGCGATCGTGTAGGGCTGAGGCTGGGTGTGGTTTGGTTTATCACCAACGCGGGGCAGTTTACGCGCGACCCGCGACATCTCCAAAAAAAAATCACAACACCAACCCAGCGACACAACTATACCAATCGACTCGATATACTACAATTCCTACATACACACACATATATATCTATACAGACGAACGAAATCACCCCCCAAAAAAATCCGACACGCGTATACGACCACGAACCACGAACCCTTCACAATGGCCGAACCCCCCCTCGCACCCCCAATCTCCCCCCCACCAGCACCTCCAACCTCGCTCCCCCTCCACAACCCCCCACCACCCTTCGACGCCTCAACCCTGACGCCAATAACTCAAGGCGCGGAAGCGCTCCTCTACACCACGCCCTTCCTCCTCGCCTCCTCCCCCGCCATCCTCAAATACCGGCCGCCGAAAGCATACCGGCACCCGACGCTCGACCGGCGCCTGACACGGCAGCGGCTCCTAGCCGAAGCGCGGAGCCTGCTGCGGGTGAAGAAGGAAGGCATAAATGTCCCCGGGGTGCTGAGCGTGGATGCCGACCAAGGCTGGATGGTGCTTGAGTTTCTGGGGGGCGCGACGGTAAGGCGGGTGCTTGATGGGTGGGCGCGACGAGCCGAACAAGCGAAGCGTGAGACTGGAGCAGCAGCAGCAGCAGCAGCAGCAGTAGCAGCAGACGAACAAGACATGATTGACCTCATGGCACGCATAGGCCGCGAAATCGGTAAACTCCACGCCGTGGGGGTGTGTCATGGTGATTTGACGACGAGTAATATCATGGTTCGCTCCCCTTGTTCTTCCAACGATGATGATGAGGAGCAGGAAGAAGAAGACGAGGCAAAGAGGTTAATACGCCACGGCACCATTTACCTCATCGACTTTGGCCTCACTAGTGCGTCCATAGCCGACGAGGACAAGGCCGTCGATTTGTACGTCCTAGAGCGTGCGTTTAGCGCTACGCATCCTGCTGCAGAGCCGCTGTTCAATCAGGTCCTGAGCGCGTATGCGGAGACGGGGAAAGGAGCAAAGAGTGTGCTTAAGAGGTTGGAAGGCGTGAGGTTGAGGGGAAGGAAGAGGAGTATGCTTGGCTGAAATTAAATGCCCCAATCTTCTTCTGGTTCTTTTTTTTTTCTTCTTCTTTTCTCTTCAATCAAACTATCATCATGTCGTAATGACTGACATTGTTATGTATGTTTTGAAGGGAAAAAAAAAAGAAATCATGAAAAGTGTAGACTTTTGAAACATAGTTATCAACAAATGCTTTTGCGAATACAAAAACTTTGAATAAGGATTATAGTATTCACCTCAAGTACACACATTTGGGGGGTTTTTTTTTTAAAAAAAAAAAAGATAGGTAGCAGATTCAAAAAAAAAGCTATCCAGGTCAAATAACAACCACCAAATAGACTACCAACTGAACTGTAATGAAAAAAATGAAATCGTGACCGTCAGGGCCGAGGCCGCTCCCACAAGGCATAAAAAATATACATGTGCAACCCTGTTTGCAAACGCCATTTGGGGAACAAGATACATATCCCTTCTCGTGCAACAACTAGTTGGCCCAAAACGCCCGGTTTTACCCTATCCCTATGGCAAACAAGAAAAGAAAAAAAAAGAGAAAAAAAAAAGACCATCACCATTCAAGCACTAGTCGTCCTTGACACTAGCACTTGCATATCCATCATCCACATCCGATGACTCCTCCTTCTTCTTCTTTTCCTTCTTGGTCCCCTCCTGCTCCACCACCTTGTCCTCCTCAAGCCCAACAAGATTCTTGGTTACGTCAACATAGTTGTTGACAATCTTTGCCCTGACCTTGTTCGACACACCGCTCCTCTTGCCAGTCTCGTGACCAATCCACATGCGGAGAGAAGTGGCAATCCTTTCTAAGCCCCGGCTAGTGTCAGCCTTGAGATCATCGTCGGCCATGAACTGTGTGAGCACCTTGTGGGCGGCGACAAAGCTGAGGAGTGTCGTCGTGGGCTCGGGCAGGAAGGTATTGTTGACGACGAAAACAGCGCGACGACGTGCCTCGGGAGTGGAAAATGTAGATAGCGAAATGCATTTAGCGAGAGTGAGGGCCTTGCGCACATCGGGTGCTACAAAGCCGTTGCCGACAATGTTGATGAATCCGGAATCGGCGGCCTTGGGTGTGGATGGGAGGGCCTCGAGAGCTGCAGCGATGCGTTCATTGCGACCCTCATCAAGCACGACTGCTTGAGCGACAAGGGCACGAAGCTGAGCTTGCGAGTTGGGAGGTGCAGCTCGGTAGGCAAGGTCAAGATCTGCGACAACGTTGGCCTTTGGAGTGCAGTTCTTGGTACCAAGTATTGTGGCCAGTCCCTTGTTCAATACGAGGCTCGAGTACCAGGCGGCAAGCGCATCCAAAGGCGAGCAGATGGCAAAGTCTTCTACAACAGCATCCATGGACGTATCCACAGTCGTTTGCTCGGCGCTGGGCTTGTTCCAGGCAATGTTGTATGCACGCTGTACGACTGCAGGAACGAGGACATCGTCACACTCCTTCTCAATCAGTGCAGCAAGATGATCCGGCAATGGCTCGATGCCACTGTTCCTCTTGGATGCGTTTGCAGCGATGCGGTGCTCGCTTCGTGCCATGTTCCAGTAGCTGCGTGCCAACTTCGCGCTCAAGTCGTTCAGTGTCCACAGGGAGCTGTGACCGATGTTGCCAATCTCCCAAAGGACAATTCGGATATGCAAAGCCTTGAGCATCAGTCTTGCGGGAGTATCGGGTAGGGTTCCAGAGGCGATGAGTGTAAGGAGAAGTCGGCTCTTGCTAATCTCTGCGTCGCCACCGGTGAGTTGAGCATCTAGAGCAATTTCCCATGCCTTGAGACGTGCAGCTTCTTGTTCCCGGGTGGTTCCGGTGAGATATGCGTAGCCCTCCCAACCGATGATTCTGCGCATGCTGAGCTTGAGCGTCTTCAGGCCGAGTGCAGCGATTTCAAGAATAAAGTTGTGCTGCGGTACCCAGACAGTCTGGATGGCAGTGAGCCAGGCCTTTCGGCGCACCTCGACAGGTGAAGCGAGTGACGGTGCAGGCGACAAAAGAATGGATGGAGACTTCTTCTTGGGCTTCGACTTGAAGTCGAGCAGGGGAGCGACGAGGTAGAAGAAGGCGCCGAATACCAAGAGAAGCTTAGCCAGAGGAATCTGGGCTGACGAAGCACCGAGAGAGACGCGAGGAGCAAGAATGCTGACCAGGTTGATGGGCAGAGCGAACAAGCCCCGGCCCTCTGGCTCTTCTTGTGACTGTTCGCGCTCGACGAGTCCTTCGAGTATCATCAGGCCGGCGAGAGATCCAACCATGAGCTTGCCCATCATGGCACTGCTGCGTCGTCCGTTGACCATGGGTGGGCCGACGGCTGGGCGGCCGCCGTATCCTGTAGGGTAGGCATGTGCGTAATGTTGTTGTGGCGGCAGTCCGCGTTGAAGAGCGGCAATGTTGTCGGGGACAGGAATCATGCCTTGGGGCGGTCCAGACATGGATAGACCGTGTGTAGGCGTGAATGGGTCATCGTGATATCTGTCAGACGCGCCACCTGGGCCGTGTAGTGTTATGGGACCGGATATGGCCATCTTCTCATAGCTCTCTACCCGGCCTTTCATGGTATTCAGCTCATCCTGTAGACGCTTGTTGCGCTTCTCCAGGTGGCGGATATACTCGGTCGCTTTTGAGAGGACGGTGGCCTTGTTGAGCTTGTGTGCAGGAGTGAGACCTTCGAGATCCTCGGGGTCATCGTCCTCTTCGGTGCCGTTTGGCCGTGACATGACACGCAGACTCGGGACACCTGACGGGAAGATTAGCAAGTGTTTGAGAGGATGCGCTGGATGATGACCTACTATCGCGGAGCGCAGCAATCTTGTCGTTGAGGTTTGTCCGATATCGCTTCTCAATCATGTTGTGCGCAGTCTTCTTGGGTGGCGCGCCGCCCTTTTTGCTCGACGGCGCATCGTCGTCGGGCTCTTCAGAATCGGCCGATGACTTGCGCTTTCTCGAATTTGATGGGGCGGGTTCTGGTGATGAATGCGATGACGTTGAGCTTGATCGGCCGTTGTTCAGCGAGTTGGGGCTGTGGTGCAGACTGGGCGTGGAGTCAGGGGGCGGTGGTGCAGCATAGTTGGACTGTTGGTATTGTGAAGGCGAGAAGAGGTTGTTGTTGTCTGGTAATTGTTGTTGTTGTTGCTGCTGCTGCTGCTGCTGCTGTTGTTGTTGTTGTTGTTGTTGTTGTTGTTGTTGTTGTTGTTGTTGCCATTGCTGAGCCGAGTAGTATGCGTTTTGTTGTTGCATGTCGCTTGACAGTGGCGAGCTGAGGTCGGAGCCATTAAAGTCAAACGATAGCGGCACGTCAGCGCTCTGGCCAAAGGCAAAAGGAACGGCGTGGGATTGGGCAAACATGGGAGCGGTGGTGGGAGTGAGGGTGGATGGCAGTGATGGCGGCTGTGACTGAGGAAGGTGGGTGATATGGGGTGATGTTTGCTGGCGGGTCCTAGGGTATGCGGCGGGCCCCTGTGGGTTGACGGGCTTGGTGTCCACGTTCTGGGAGTCCTGAGACGGCTGGGCGGGGTTGTAGTGCATCCACTCGTTCCAGTCGGTCGTGTCGTCGGCGGCAGAAGCTGTGAGCGTCATGTCGTCGGCAGCAGTGGTGAGCCAAGGGCCGCGCATGGTGCCAAAGGGAAAGTCAGTGGAGAGCATGGGATCCTCCATGGTGGTGGTGGTGGTGGTGGTGGTGGTGGTGATGGCCGCCGACGTCGTCGTCGTGGGCGGGCTTGGGTCCTGGGTGGTTGGGGCAGAAGCAGTCGGCTCGGGCTTCGGCAGCAATCTGAAGTTGTCAAAGACGCAGTAGGGACCGACCTGGCAGCGCAGCGCATGTTAGCACAAAGGTTAGAAGTGGCTGCGCCCACGGCGTCACGCACGGCGATTCGTTCCAGCTCCAGCCCGTCATCGGGGCTGGCATAGGGGTCAGAAGCCATTGGGAGGGAGACTAAGGACCGTCTGCTGCGAAACTAAGGGACCGCAGGCGAGGACGACAGCAGGACACGAAAAGAGCAGAAAAACGATGGAGATAACGCACGAGGGCGTGTGCAACACAGCAGGTAGGAGGGAGCTCGGCCTTACCAGCAGCTACTTGGACGATCTCAAATCATGCCACTCTCTCGTTGCTCTCTCGCAGATGCTGCACAAGGCGAATGCGGGCGGTGGCGGCAGATCCGGCAGAGTGCGCTCGCTCTGCGACAGGTAAGGCAGGCTACGCACAAGCTGCACTCAGCTGCAGAGGCTGTGGGCTGCTGGGCGAATGGCGAATGGCACTCTGGCGTCGAGATGGCATGCAGCAATCGTGCTACGGCTCCGGGAGGGTCCAGATGGCTTGCGCGTAAGGGAGGATGTTGGAGTGGTTCGACAAGTCGTACGATGATGGACAGGCGACTAGGGGGGGCGCCCCGCGGCAATCGGCAGTGCAGTAGGTACGTACCAACACCAACCACCAAGCAGCCGTGTTGCCGCTCAACGTCGTCGGCTGCAGCGAGTGCGCATGCGAGTGCAGCGTGGATGCGTGGGTGCGTGGGTGCGTGGGTGCGTGTGTGTGCGTGTGTGTGTTGTCGACGGGCAGGGCAGCAGCAGCGGCAAGGCAAGGGCTGCGTCTGTTTCTCAGGCCGGCTCAGGGGAGCTGGCCCTTAAGTTTGTCACTGGCTGTGGTCGGCGGCGTGGTGGTCAGAGTTGAGGCTGGCGCTGTGCGAGCAAATCCCTGTCTCGGCGGCATGGCTCTCATCTAAGTAACCAGACACGACCGCCGCTGAGATGAGGCGTCATGCTTGTCCTGTCCATCTCGATAGCCGAGTCCTCTGCGCCCACAGACGCAGACTCGCCGCTGTCAACACCTGTCCACGCCCACACGTCGGCCGTCATGGCCACAGCAACAGCAACAGCGATGGCTGCGCTGACGTTTGGACGTGTGGCTGATGCAGCCCAGGCGCTGCCTCAGCCATGGTTCGCCCCAATGCGCTTTCTCCGCCCCGCCTCCTCCAGGCCCAGCACTCACATGTACATACTCCACGCCCTAATCACTCGACTGCTTTTTCGCGTTTCACCATCCACACCATATGGCCCTCTTACTCCCTCTCCCGCCCACCAAATACGACACTCGAACCCTGCGCTTGCTGACATGTCGTCAACTCGCTCTTCGTCGCCACCCACCATCCCCGCGCACTACACCACGGCGGTCCCATCTCCAGCCCGCTTTTGCTGGGAACATACTTCTTCGCAGCCCTCCGGCTCAATCGCAACCTGACTTTCCATCAATCAAACGTCACAATCTTGCGTCATCCCGTCTGCGCACCCACCCGTTCTCGCCGTAGTGAGGCCATGCACTGGTCTTTTTTTAGCCTCCCACACAAACCACCGCCCATCACATACGATTCTCTCAACTAACATTTTGCACCAAAAAATTTCCGCATCAGCGACGCAGACTTGGCATCGAGGCCAGGCCGCCAAAGACACAACCAAGCGGCCAAATGACATGCCAAATTACAAAGCAAACCCACATGAAACCACGACACAAACACCAAACCCGCCAGGTCTGCACCCTGTGCCCAGCACAAAGCACCACGCTTCATTTCGACTCTTTGCTCTCTGCTCGACCCTTGTGCTTCCATTATGCCTCAATGCCAGCACGGTGCTGGACTGTGAACAAGAACAAAATTGGGCTCTCGTAACAAGAGATGAGTCAACTAGGAACAACAGGGCAGAACCCCGAGTCGATTCGCATAGCCTCTGTTAGACAGATAGCAGGCTTGTCTACTGCCCAGGCAGCAAGCACATCCTACCACTGGAATCCATTTTCCTGTCGTGCTAACAGTGCATCTGTCACTGCTGTGTCTTGGCGGGAATCTTGTGCAACGTCCCCTAGTCTCTTGTGTGGCCGCAGTCTTCCCTGTTTCCTCAAGGAAATGAGCAAGGTAAGGGGGAAGAACAATGTAGACTCCATCTCAATGGTGCCTGCTGAGAAAATCTGTGATGGCTATTCCCCTTTTTGTGGAAAAATCACTTGTACCCCTGATCCAAACAAGAATCACTCAACTTACAAAAACACAAGCACAAAGCGCATCCACACATCACTCAAGGCCATAATGGTAGTGGTGCTCTGAGAAAGCGGTAAAGGACAGTGTCTCTGGTGTTGGTGATGACGCTATTGTCCTTGCTGTTGTTGCTGTAAAGACTCACCTGCCGAATGAACTGGTCCTGAAAGTGCATGGCGCTTTGCGTGCCGGTCAGAGTATACTTCCTGTCATCAAACACATTGTTTGTTCGGGTTTAACGTCCTATCTAAGGACCTCCCATGAGGCATGCGGACGGGCGAAGCGCAGGGCTTACGGTGTTGCAACACCACCTGGTTTCATCTGTTCGTGAGGTGTGTCTTCTAAATTGTTCTGTTTCCTATAGCAGCCGCTCCGCCGGTTGAGGAACCATTACAATTTCTACCTGCTGAGTGAAAGCCCTGATCAAACACATCGTCTCCTGTCCCGTGGCAGTCTTGAACTTATACAGCTGCAAGTCCTGCATCTGAACTGACACTTCACTACTGCTCATTGTAACCTTTCTCCGAGCTCAAGAAACACGGGAAACCACGGTTAGACTACCGTCACTTCCTCGTTCTCGTTCCCTCTCGCCTTCTCTCTCAGCCCGGGACAAAAAACCATAGACGCTCCATGCTATACTTGGTGCCTGAAACTATGAAACTGTGAAACCGCGGGACCCTGAGAACCCCCAAAAAGCAACCGCGAGAAAACGTTCCTTCCCTCAATTCACTGTTTGTCCACTCACTGCACCCTCTTTGTCATCAAGACCAACGATTTCGTCCTCAGATTTGACTCCTACAAAACCAGAACACAAAATCAGGGGAGCCCGTATTCGAGCCATGCTCCCCGAGTTGCCTTGCATACGTAAGAGAAAGATTCCCACACGTCAGCCGCGCAGTATCCCACAAAAAAACACGAGGCCATCACTCTCCACACCCTGTATGCCACGTACTCTCTCTTTCATGTGAAAACTGTGCGAGCCCCCTTGATGGCGGTATTTTCTTTCCCTTGTTCACTCCCCCAAAAAGGCTCACCGGAGAGAGAATGGGTGGGGGGGGGGGTGTAATTCATGACAGCAGAACACGAAGAAACCTAGTTTCTGCCTTCATGTCCCTGCCACGCCTGTTTCCCTCCCTGCCTCACCTCGTTACCTCCCCTCACACTTCCCCCGCTGTCATACCCGTCTTCCCCCTCCTCTCCGTTCGCTTCCTCGCTCTCCGTTCGCTTCCTCGTTCTCCGGCCACCGCCGCCGCATCCGGATGCCTAAAGGAGGTAGAGCCTAAAGGAAACGAGTGACATTCCCGGCCAAGCCCTAGTACCCACACACTGTCGCACAACACGTGGTTTCGACAGCCCTCCGGCCCCAGGCTAAATTGGCTAAAAAAAAGAGAGATACGAACGCCCAGCAGGCACCGGTCTTTTGCTAGTCCACGATAAGGGAAATGATAGAACACACACGGGGAGAATGAGGCGATGTAACTACATGTACAAAGATGGAGTCATCTGCACACACTGACACAGATGGTAGATAGAGCCCGTTTATTCAATAGTCCAAGCAGCAGCACAAGGTAATTAGTTAGGTAAACTAACTCGTTCTCACCCACTAAAAAGAATTAAAGTGAGGCTTGCTTACTCTTCATCCATCCCAACAAAGCAAACAAGCAGGCCAGAGGAGAAAGAAACGGCCCTTCTATGCGCTTACAAGCGTCAACCCTACACAACGCACGCTTACCCTGCGTCTCTCTCGTACGTTAATCTCACATCCACCTAACTGAACCTTTACAAGGTTTCTTAACCCTGGAGTGCGCGCAAAAAAAATTGCTTCTTCACACAAAACGAGAACGCCCAGACGGGATAATTTCTAAACCCTTTCCCCAAGCCTCCCGAAACCCACATCCAACCCCTCCCAAGGTTTCCGAACCAACGGAACCCAAACAGCAACATCCAACATGTACGCTTATTCAAACATACAGAGAAATGGCAAAACAGAATAGGCAAAACCGGGACAGGGGAAACGGGAAGCAGACGCATGGATCGCCCAATTACTTTGTTCGCAAAAAAAAAAAAAAATCAAAAGGCAGCCAGAAGCCTATCTTCTTCTAGTGCTGCTTGAGAGAGAGAGCGGTCTGTGTTTTCTCTCTCTCTCTCTCTCTATCTTGTTTCTCAAATCAAATCTAATCACAAATCTTTGTCCTTGAAAAATTCCATATTGGGCCTTAGCCCCCCCTAACCACATACATACACACACATACACACTAAACCCACCCCAGATAGGAGAACATGGGACACACTTGCACAGAAAGAGCGGTAGGGCGAGGGTGACCCCAAAGTACGATTTCCGTCCCCGAATTTTCCTTAGCGTGGATCGAGCGAATCAGAAACTCTGTTTTCTTTCGTCCTTTCCGTTTACCACTTTTTCTTTTCTTTTTCTAGGGGGGGGGGGGGGGGAGGGGAGGGAAGGATTCCAGGGTTTCCAAATAAACATCTGTCAGAAAAAAAGGTTATTCGTGTATGTGTGTGTCTGTGACGTGCCACATTTACTGTCCACGCCTTTTTTTTTCTAGCCCACACTCTACTACTATTCTACTTTTCTCCCGTATTTGCCTAGCAAGCTTTAGTTTCGAAAAAGGCCCTAGTGTAGATTAGGTTTAGCACAAAAAAGAAAATATACCCGACCGAGGCGTGCGCTCGGTAGCGCGTTCGCGGAGCGAGTGCCGCGCTTTTCGTGCTTCTGTCTTTTTTGTATACGAGATCCCTAAATCCGTTTCCAGAATTTGAGTTTGGAACCGTCGTCGTGTGTTTGCTTTTTTTTGGGGCGGGGGGGGGGAGAAGAGGGGATGGGGCTTCTATTCCTTCTGGCGCAACCGGCGAGCGCAAAGCACGAACATTGTGAGTGCACACACAGCTTGGTCAGGTACCAATTGGCCAAACCAAACAAGGGAGGGAGTCCGAAAACCAAAAAACTTACCCAATTACACGCAACCATTTTCTGCAACATGAACTCTGTAGTGACCAAGCCTCGTACGTGGGTTTTTTTTGTTTTTTGGGGGGATTCTTGATCCCCCTCCCGTACCCGCATTGCCCGCGTGGAGTTACTGCTGATCAATGATCTTCAAGAGGGATCTACCCTTTCTCTTTGCGGCGAAAAAAAGGCTTCACCCGTCCCCTCCACCTACCTCCCTCCTTGTGACACCTCCAAGGAAGGGCTAGCATTTGTGTACAGAATGCAGGCTCTTGGCATACGATTTTCAGCCGCTTATGGTAATTCCCGCTTTTTAAGCGTGGGAGATGAAAAAGAAAATCTGCTCGTGCACAAGCACGGATTTGATCTTGGGGCTCTCTCTGTAGGTAGTCAAAGTACATAGTTTGAGGGACAGAAGAGAAAAAGAAAGGATAATGGAAGGTTATACGAGGACGTTTACGCCTCGTTTCATTTGTGCAAATTCCATAATTTCTCGTGGGAAAGGGAGTGAGACAGACAGAGAGAGGGCCAGACAAAACAGAACAGAGAGATAGAGATCGGCTCGTCCCCACCTCAACCCATCGTACTTCCACACACGTATGCATGTGCATCTACGATGCGGTTTTCCCCAAGATACCAAAGCAACTCAGAAAAGTTAATCAGATTCGTACTCATCCTGTGGGTCATAGCCATTCTTCACACTTTTTTGCTAGCCAGCAAGGGACCGAACCAGGGCCCCCCTTCCTTTCACGCCCTACTACTGCAGGGCAAATCTAAATGGTCCTGATAACCCTAATACACCTAGCCCGGATGAATCTTTCCGGGATCTCGTACGACATGGCGTTCGAGAACCTGCTTCGATAGGCGATTAAACAGAAAAAAAGCAGATATGACCTGCATACAGAAAGAGGCATAACTGTGGCCAACAAAAGTCTAGCTTGGGACGGCACGGGCTAGGGTGCTTCAGACAAGCCTAGGATACAAGGTGTTTGGTAAGTCCCAACTTACGAGGTGATGGGGACGATGAGTGAGTAAGTGGGTATGTGTGTGCCTAGTAATGCCGTTGGTTTGATGAGCGTAGTAGTCATTGCACAGTTGTGGAAAGACCGAAGGCAATTGATGCCGAGAGTGAGATCTGGCTGTGGGTGTTTTGCGTCTGTTCTTTCTCGGCACAATAAGCCGACCAATCGGCGAGCGGCACGGGGTCGGGCTTGCCGCTTTAACACGGCACGGCCGCCGGCTGACTTAGCAAAGTGTTCAAGCGCAAGCGCCAGCGCCAGAACCAGCCACATGGTACCTAGCGTGACCGCGTTGAGAATCAATTGATGACGAGTATGGTGGGGGGGGAGAGGGGGGGTTGTCTCGTGATGAGCCAGCAAAAAGGGTCAATCATTCATACCAGCACTTGTGTACGCAATGTACGCATGTACATCTTGTATGCATCCGCTTTGCATACCATGCCATCTTGATGGGCATCGCCTTAAGTCCAGATTTGTCGCGTGCGAATGGGCCGACCCATGGGAATTTGGTCTAGAGGGGGGCGAAATCCAATGTGGGGTAAGCTCCGCCGTCAACCGAAGCGGGACGATCCAGAAACTGCATGTCAGCCTTGACTTCGAGAAAACAAGCGAAGAAAAGAAGCAAAGAAGAAGGGCAAAAAATTGTACTGTACGCATGTAAGCACTGTGACCAAACGCCCGCAGGCGGAGAATTGAAATGCGACGAAAATCCCTCGGCGATGATCATTGCAAGCATAACTACTAGGTTTTTGCTTCGACGCCTGTGCCTGGACATGGACATAATGCTCGTGCATAACTCGCGTTTGATGTTGGGAGGGAAGATCGGTGGCGTTATGGATCTCCAAAGGCTCGAGTGTTTGCAATTACAGTTGCACCGCCACGGCCTCTCTGTTAATGCGTTTCACTTGTCAATCCTGTTACTAGCCCGTAGATCTACTTACCTTCAAGACAAATCTCACGATAGCCGGTACACTAGAGATACGCTGCGTTGACTAGCAGTGCATGGCCCTCTGACCCATGTACGCGCTCCCTGATATTGTCGCAGATAGACAGCTTGTAAGCATCCTGTAATTTTTCTGAGTAATCTGCTTTGCAAATTTGCACTGCTTTTTTTCCACATAACTATGTGTAATCAAGCAGAGATGCGTTTGCATTGTTTTCGCATATGCACGTGTTATGCCAATAAAGGAACACCACACAGTCGACGACTATGACCATCTGGCAAGACTATGAAGCTGTTTTGTTCACCCAGGCTAGGGACGGGCCATGAGTGCAGCAGACCATAAAGTATTTGTGGCGATGACATACCATGCTCCAGGGGCAATTGCGCTATTTGTTTTGAAGCAGAGATTCCAACAAAGGCCACCGCACACGTCTGTTTCCTCCGCCTTTGCATAACGTCAAATGCAGTCAGATTTCATGCCGTGGAGCGAATGCAGCACGGGAGCTGCTGCACGACGGCCAAAAAGGGTGTCAGGGCTGCCCCATATTCTGCCATAGGCGACTCCGGTCCTGGCACGTCGTCCCCCAGCACGACCGGAACGTGTGTGCCGATGACAGTCAGGTAAGTAGGATCCTCCCGAAACGGGCGACCCTAAAGATTCCTTCGGACATGCAGACAGCGATAAGCCGGCCATTTCTGCGACGACCCATGTTTCCTTCACCCAAGAAAGGTGACTGTATTTATTTTGATCAACAGATTGCGACTGCATGCCGCCAGAACGAGTTGTGAGGAAAGTGCGAATTCTACAGTGGAGCCTGTTGGAGCGTTGTCCGACGTTGCTTTTTTTGCTGCCGCGCTGTGCCATGCGAAAATCGTCACGATGCAAGCTCACGGCGCCTCCATGAAGCTGAGTGCGGGTGAGACGATCATAAACCAATTTGAGTAAACGGCCGAGGAGGATCATCAATCAGGCCCAAAGTGGACAGGCGGATATTCTCGAAACACAACTCGCAGAAGGGCAAGGGGTGCACCGAGAGTCGTACGATACAATATCTTTATTGCATCCATGTCGCTTAAGCAAGAAACCGAATCGGGCACAATGCATTAAACCTTTTTCGGGGTGCCGCCCACTAAAACTGGGTATCAGATACGTGTGAGATGAAAAGGGTGTGACCAGCGTTAGATCGAGATCGCCGCCAAGCGAGCGAAGTAACTGAAGATCCTGAGTCAGATTGAGAAACTACTATTACCGGGGTCTTCTTAACATCATATTTCTGTGTTGTGCTGACAGGGTTCATCTGTCAACTAGCATCGAGTTTGCTCGGCTGGTGACAGCTTCTCGGCATATGTGCTTTTGGTAGGGATTCGCTTCATCTGGCGGCACACGTGAAGCATGCATGGACCTCGCAACTCATTGTCAATAGGGTTTAAGGACCCCTTGCGGCGGGTCGAGAATGACCCTTTTGGTCAGCTACATGATGCCTGGATCGTGGCAAGACGCACATTTGGATTTTCTGCCCGAGAAACGATGCGAGTTGGAAGGGACACGTTGACAGCTGCTGAAACCATGGCCGCCGAGCGGTGTCGTAAAAGGTCAGCAAACGTGGAGCCCAACCTGTCAAAGACGGCAACGCGGAGAAGGTAAGTAAGGCACCGGTAAAATTGCATCTAGTTTCCTCGCGCTGCCAATCGTGTCCGAGGACGGGTTCCAATTGCCTCCCAGTGCCGTGCATGCAAGTCGTTGGCACCATGGTGATTGCGACGAGACCCGTATTGTTGATCTTGGTTAAGCTGAAAGATGGCATAATTTTCTGGCGTACCACATTGACACGAAGCCAGCGAGCCAGTATCGATGCACGCAATATATGCCCAGACTAGACAAGTCAACTCAGAATTAGCAGATCAGGTCATGGGCTGTGCTTTTCGATGCACATGATTGGGGGGTGTTGATGTGCGTGCGCGACAGGCCAATAGTTGAAGGCGGGTTTGTCCGAGGCACTCCTGCAGGGCGAGCAAGATCTTGTCGACCTGTGCAGTGACAAACGCGGGTCACTTGAGTGTTTTGTGAGTCTCATAGATATGCGTTTCGAAACGCTTTGATTCCCGCCATGACCGGCATTGAATGACAGCGGTCAAACGCTTGCGCATAAATGGGTTTGACATAATGTAATAGTCCGGGAAGGCGTTTGTCAAGGGGCCAGTTGGTACAAAAAAAGTGTACACCTACCGACACGACAACGAATCGGACAGGCAAATCGGGTTGCGCGGTGCCGAGTGCAGAGAAGCAGCACTATTTAGCCACAGGGACCAGGGACGACATATGCACATAAGTATGTGGGATATATGTGTACTTATTACATATGTCGCTTGAGAGATATGGTTGGTAATACAGAGGTGCCTTTCAAAAGTTCTTGCTGACAGGGATCATCTGTATTACTACCGAAATACCACCGAAGCTTGGTCAGATCTGTCCCGCCGCCCCTCCTTGTACTCATTACCACCATCAAGTCGAATTATTTCTTCAATATGAAATGGAATCCTCTCTATCCAAGCTTGTATTTGGTGTTGAGGCAGCTCCTGCCACCAGTGTAGCCATGCCTTTGTGCCTTCTGCTCTACTTTTTGGTGCTCCTTTGCTCGTTGTTCTTCTTTTGAGCCAAGACCAAGCTGGCTCAATAGCATTAAGATTAGGTGAGTTACCACACCAAATAAGCTGCTCTACTCGCTGTTGTTCATATATTACACGCTGGGCATGATGAGCGTGCGAAGGAGCTTTATCTTCTTGAACAATCGTACGTGGTCTCCTTTTTTGGCACTCTTTTGCAAAGGGTATAAGCTTTGGGAGTAGTACCTCAGTCTAGTAGCGCCACCAATCAACACCACCTCCACCATCACGAGTTAGCTTACCAGTCTCTTTTGTGAATCTCCACTGAGGAGACCTGCCTGGCTTGTTTCTTAATCCTAATCTCTTTATACCTGTTGTAAGCTCCCACTGCTCTCTTATAAGTGGCTCTAGAGCCTGGTTCATCTATTCAATCTGGAGAGCTGCGCGTCTCTTCTCCTGTGCAGTCTCTGGTCTCTAGACGTGGCAAGGGCCTTTATAGTCGTACGAGAAGCAGCCCCAGAACATAAACTCAGAGTAGCCCTTCCACCGTTCGCGAATGACTGACTTGGTGAATACCTTATCTGGTCGTCGCCAGACGCGATAGCCACCACGCCGGTAGTTTAGTACAACAGAGGTCTCATCCGTCTAGATAACGTTTTTCCAATCCTCTAGCGTCCAATCTCTATGCGCAAGACACTACTTAAGCCTCTCCTGTCTCATCCTCTGTGTCAACCCAGGCTTGCGCGTCGGCTTCGTCTTGTTGTAGCCCGCTGCTTTGAGGACTCTCTATACGGTAGCGGATGAAACGTTGTAGCCGTGAGTACTAAGGTCCCCAGCAATATCAGCACAGCTCTTCTCTCTCCCATACCTATCGCGGCGTACTTTTTCTAGGGTAGTTTCGTGGATATCTTCTTGCTTACGAGGACGGCCAGCGCGAGGGGCATCCTCTAAGTATTCAGGTAGAAGCTTAATAGTGGGCGCGTTTGGCTCAAAACCTCGTTGGCAGGCTCTACCATATATTGAGTCAATCGTACGTGGTGAGATACCCGTTATTTCACTAATCTGATTGGTGGATTTGCCACCAAATGGAGATTTCAATGTAACAATCAAGGCACGGGTACAGATATCAGTATTTGGAGCCATATTTGATTCAAAAACACCAAAAAAATGAGTATATCTGTGCCTCCAGCTCAAAAAAAAAACCTGTGTGGGTGCCAAGATAATCGGGCCGATAGATACCCCTGTCAGCAAGAACTTTTGAAAGGCACCTCTGTACATAATGGCGTAAGCGGGTATTCTGCGCCGGTTCGACGTTGCAAGCCACCGACGGGTGCGCGATGAAGCTTGTCGGGAGGGCACCATGGCACGGGCAATTGCGGAGCTGTAATTGTCATGACCGAGAGCACTGTTTGATAAGTTGAAGTAGCAGGATGGCAGAGTTGTGAGACACGTGTGACGGACAATTTGATGCATACTGTGAAGACGCGTTGCACTGGAGTATGTTGGCACCCTGGTCATTGTCCAAGGCAAAGAAGGGGGGGGCGCAGGGCGGGACGATGGCACCGAGCGATATATCTCCTCGGCCTGCGGTGATGGCTGTCAGCGCATGTGAGGCAGGTGGCGAGGTGGTTGGCTCGACTGACTCTGCCACGGAGTGTTGGTGCGACGGCGATTGGGCATATGCGGGCATTATCGTCAGCGCGCAGACAGGGCTCAGCCCTCGAGTAAGTGTGGCATGTATACATACAGACTATAAAGATAGGACATGCGAGGCAGAGGCAGAGAGTCGAGAGGGTGGTGAAGGCAGATCGGTCGTGGTTCCGCTAATGCAGCTAAATCGCAACGGAGACTTGTGGGTAGCGTGGTGTGGATGTCTGGGTCGGGTGCCGTTTTGCCTCGGGCGTGCTACTGTAGGGCACGAGGGAGCGCACAGGCAGCACGGGCTACTGTGCTATGACAGATGCAAGTCGAGCCGGGATGGCGTGGTGCAAGCAGCCCAGCGATTTCGCAGACACGTGCAGACGTCAACGGGCAAGTGCTTTAGTGCATGGTGGATCCATGGTTCGGAACGAGACCAGGGAGGCGTGCTGCATGGGTGCGCTGAGGGAGGCGTTAGCGACGACTGACGTAGCGGCACAGGCCAGAGGTATCACCAGGCGCGACAAAGTGGCCTCATTGTGTACGGACAAGTGTAAGAGCCATCGAGTAGCAGGTGCCCTGTGCGCCGTAGCGATAATGCGGACGATAATGCAATAGCAGCGAGCGGCATTAGGCGTTGCGTACAGGCGGCTCTTGAGTCAAAGTTTCCTACATCCGGGCCGATGAGATCTCGAGGCAAGACGATGGTTCGTCGGCACGCGCTGCCTTGTCTGTCACGGCCATGTATGATGGCCGCCGCCCCGCTGCACTAATCGCGTTGCCACCGATTCAGATGCGTCGTGTGGGCATCACCCCTGGGCTGGCTGGAGATTCCCGAGAGAGGGCCATTGACGGCGGCGATTGCTGATGTGCGTGCCTGGGGGTACATTCGGAGGTACATGAGTGCTGTGTGCATCTATGTCTATCGCGATGGGCTGACGAGGTGGACGAGGCGAGGCCAGGATGCTGCCCTGATGGCGCATCGTGGACAGCAGGCTGCAAGAAGAAGAAAACAAAAAGCGAGCAAGAGCAGCAGAGGCAACCCAGCCGGCAGACCCGGCCCCGCGACCATGTACTCCTACAGGCGCGGGCTGCTGGGCGAGGCGTTCGGCGGCGTGGCGCGCACTCTTTTTTGTGGGCATGGAGTGGTGAGAGGGCATTGGTATGAGTAGTCGAGCGTATGTGTGGCTGTCACTGTCTGCTGTCGCAGCCAAGGCGTAGCGGCATCAGTGCGAAGGCCGGCTGCATCTCGATTGCATGACTGCATGCCACGGCGATAATTTGGCCCGTGGCCGCGGGGACGTCCATTCGCGCGGATGCTGGTCGCGATGCTGGTCCCTGGTCACAACGGCTGCGGATCGAGCAGAAGTAAGTCAGTCGAGGGTGTGCAAGGCGAGGGGGGGCCCTGTGGCGCTGATCGATGCACCCGCCCACTGCCCACGCTCCGTGTCCGCCCGGCCGGCTGCTGCTTTTACCCTACACTACTCGACAGCGCCGTGTAGGGACGTGGTGGCAGGGGAGGGGGCAGGATAGGCATTGCTCGCCGATGATTTGGGAGCGTGCTGGGGTGCTGGGGCGCTGGGGCGCTGGGGTGCCGCCCTCAGTGTTGCAGCTTGAACACCCACCCATCGCCTTCTCCACCCGCATCCTTGCCGTGGCAAACAGACGTGCCGTAACCCATCCCTGCCTGCTCACTGCACTCTCGCGTCACGTCCTAGACGACTCGCACTCGCTGCCGCCGCGCTTCATCTCCGATCGTATCTGCTTTAGCCCGCTGCACCTGGGCTTAGTTCTTGTTTCCGCTCACCCCATGCCTGCAACCATCGACAAGACGCGGCATTGCGACCAGTAGCTCACTGTGAGATCACGGCTTGGCCATCTGCTCCGCTCCAAACCCCATGCCACACCTGCCCACCTCTCCCACACATCACCCACCTCCGCCGCCAGAAACACAGCACACGCAAGGTCCCTGACGCCGCCCTGCCAACTGTGCTGAGAACTCGCCTCGACTCGCCCCATCCACTCCACCTACGTCAGCCGCGTCGCTGACACTATCGCCTGCACCTGCACTCTTGACTCTGCCTTTGCTCTCGCTAACAACGCTCCTTGCCTGTGACCAAAAGGTGCCCGCCTTCCAAACCGTGTGCGGTTGAGCAGAAAAAACAAAAGACGGCAAAAGAGAAAAACCGTCACAACAAGCAAAACTTTGCCCCAGCATCACTCATTGGAGAGAGACGGAGCGAGAAAGAGAGAAAGAGACAAGTGGTCAACGTAAAGAGCGTGGCAATCGCACCAAAAAAGAGGCCGTCGTCGACGAATCCCGCCAGTAGTACCGTGTGGTTTGCTTGGCTGCGCTTGTCGAGGAAGGAACGACTCCAGGTTCTGCCGCCTCCCAACCTTGTGCAGCAAGGCACATGAACGCCGCCGGCCTGCCACTCCCCACCATCACTCCTTTGCCGCATCTACCTGTCGCATCTCCCAACTAAACTCTACCATCACCCGCGGAAGGTGCGGCTCATGATGGAAACCCTAGACGCTGGCAGCAGACAAGCGTACGTCATCCCCGTTCCCCTGGCCTCGCCATACAAGTGCTAACCACAGACTGCAGTGTCGGCCTCCCCTCAATCAACCACATGGATGCCGAGAGAGTCAAGCGCGAGGAGGTCGAGTACCAGAGAAAACACTCGGCCCCAGCCATGCCCAGCCCGCTGCATCCTTACACCGGGCCATCGCATGCACACAGCAATCCCCAGTCCTCCATTCCCAGCGCAGTGCCTGGCTCGCTTGGAGGCTTGCTGTCTCCTCCTGGATCGCGCAGGATGTCTGGCGATGACAAGGACTCACAGCGAGCGCCCGCCCGCCAGTCCTTGCCATCCATCCACGAAGCTCTGGGATCCGAGCAACCGCTCTCATATCCAGCTACAGTGCCCCCGCCCTCTTCGATAACATCGGCCCCCCAGCATTACCATTCATCCTCTGCAGCTCCTTCACCGGCCGAGCAACGTCCGCGAAACTACCCACCAGATCTCCAGCACCCCACCCAAGGGCCACATGGCTCTCTATCCCACCCAAGGAGTCCATACATTGCCTCCTCAGCGTCACAAACAGCACCTCCTCCACCGGCACCAGCTCCAACAGACTCCCTTCCTCGCCCGCCTTTCTCGGATCCAAGGCCGCCATATCCAACCCCTCAACACAACCCGAAGCTACCTTCGCTTCATCCCCTCAAAACCGCACCTGCCTCGCCTCCAAGCGCCCCACATCCCAGCATCCCTTATTCTTCGTATCCTCCGCCAGTCTCGAAACCTTACGAGAGCCCGGCCCCTCGGTCAGCACCGCCAATGAGCCAGCATCACCCGTACTCGCAATATCCCCCCAGCTATGCCGTCTCAGCTTCGTCTACCAGCGCACCAAATCCTACATATCCCCCAGCAACATCCACCTACTCTGCCCCGCCTCGCTATGCGCATCAAGCATGGCAAGATAGCGCTGAAATGGCTCGTCTGGAAGAAAAGAAGATTGGTCGCTCGAGTCTGGCTCCGTACGGCGAGTCTGTCAAGCGTCATTTGGAGAGCTTCGACATCGAGGCCTCACTTAACGAGATGGCTGACGGATCAGGGCGCATCGCAGAGTTCTCGAAAATCTACCGACAACGGGCACACGACAACCAACGCATTGGCATGACACCACAGTCGATGCCTAGGTTGGAAGAGGTTGACGAGATGCTAAAGCAAAGCGAACGGATTCAGATGTCTCTTCAACGCATGCGAGATGTTGTTTTCAACCACCATCAAGCAAGCCTTGTGGAAGCACCGCAAGATCCCCGGTATAGGCCCATGAACGGCTACGACGACGGTGGAGGCGGTTATGGCGATGACAACAAGGGCATGGGTGGCTTCACTGGTGGCGACAACAAGACCAGGAAACGAGGCGTAAGTAGCACCCCTGCACGTTCTTTTAACATGTGTACTGATTTCATGAGCAGCGTGCTGCTCCACCCGGGCGATGCCACAGTTGCAATCGTGCTGAGACACCCGAGTGGCGGAGAGGGCCGGATGGTGCCCGAACCTTGTGCAATGCTTGTGGCCTGCGTAAGTTCAAGACCCTGATGCTGCTACTTGCCATCAGCTAACACTACTCGTAGACTACGCCAAGTTGACTCGCAAAATGGGCGGAAAGCAAGCCATGACTAGCTCCAACCTACGACCTAAGCCCATAGAGCATAGCTCACCGACGATATGACCAACCCCTTGTCCTGGACATACGAAGCACAATCTTCACCAATTCTATACCCATGGTCGTCCGTCATCGGCAAGCATCTGTCTATATTGACGCTTTCCAGCGATTCAAAGATAGTAGCACATATTTGCCATATTTTGATGACACCCGGCTGTCTGCATAAAAAGAGGATCTTTATATCATTATTATTATTATTATTTTTCATTTCGCATTTGCACTAGCGGCATTCATTCAACAATTCTGTCTTTTTTAGAGACGAGACGTCTGTATCATTTCCAAGGGGTCGCGGTATCCTTGTCCGGGTTTCATGACGGAGTTTGGCATCGAGACGTTATCGCCGACTACCACTAGGATGGAGTAACGAGCCACCAGCCAAAGGTTGTTACACTCAAAGCTACAGATGGGGCCCATTCGTCGGGGCTGACACATGTTAGCTATTTCATGTTTGTCTTTTGATAGCAGTGGTTGCATTTTGGCACATAGACAGGGGCTTTTAGGCCTGTGTACTGGTGGACGGCGTTTTCTGTACATGAGCATCTATTAGGATGGCTCCATCATAGGACGGGAGTTTTGTTGCGCAAGTAAGCGCTTATCATCGGAGGACAGGATTGTTCTTCCAAGCTTTTTTTTTTGCACGACACGCGCTTTGCTAGAAGCGCACGAAGCATCTGGGCAGTTTTGACTAGCGTTTGCAAAGAGATACCACAGGCTCTTAGGCCCACTCCAACTAAAAGCTTTCTACCTATCCACCGGCCATGTTTGTCTCGTATTGTGTTTGCAAATCATCGCAGCCAGACATGTCATCATGGCTTCGAGTGATGGGAAAGGAGGGGGGGGGGTAAGGGGTGTGTGGGCCGACAGATATTGATGCATCCATCCATCCCTCGCACGACGGCAGTTGTCTCTCTTTCCATCCACGACGCTGACGCAGGCCCGTCCCAATGCAAGCTTTGCCCGTCGCGGTAATCAGGCAATGGTCTCCACTTATTTCCATACTATGCCAAATAACCGTCCCTCAGGGTAGCCCCTTGCAATCTACGTATGAAGCTGCAAAAGACATGGACGCAGCGACAAGGCCCTAAGCTGACGAGGTGGTGCCCAAGTCAGCACAACGAGTAGGGAAAAGATCCGCTTGCAGAAATCATGCCACTGTGGCCCGTGGTAGCTACTACATATGTACATGTATCGACGAGACTTTTTCTCAATATGGGCGACGAGTGTGCACGTGGGTGCAGACCAACAGAAGGCGATACGACGCATCTGGTCGAGTAGGACAAAATGACACGCCATGCCCTTGTCGTGTCTCTAGGCTCGCTGTCAGTACATCCGAGTAACGTTGCGCAGTCTAAGATCGATTGCGTGCACAGCAGCAGCAGCAGCGTGTCTTACAGTGGTGAAGTCGGTCTATCTACATAGTACTAGTAGTCAATGTTCTGCTCAGCCTCCCCAAAACGGCAAGCGTCATTCGGTATTAGATCCTTCTTCTTCCGAAGCGGCATGGACCTGCTGCACTGCACCATGCATTATTAATCCATTCGTTCTCCGAACCCTAGTCTCGTACTGCAATTCTACACTGGCCATCCGTGCGAGAGGGCAAGAAAAGTTACACTCTCCTCTACATTGTCGGTCAGCGACGATCCTTCGATAACGTAGGAAACCGAGGGGTCTGCAACTGGTGAAAAACTGCAGCAACCCTAGCTTGTGCTAACCCCCACTTAAAAGACCCAAGTCCTGCAGTGCTCGCCGAAGACCTCCCCGCAATCGTCATTTGAGAGCCACAAGCCACCCATTCATACGCCTACTCTGTCTGCCCGTGCACCATCCCAGATTAAACCACCTCTTACGACGCGTTACGAAACTCGGGATGGGTCTGCTGTAAGATCCATGCTACGCCACTCACCATCCTCGCTAATGTCACGTCAAGGGCCCTTGGAACGCCTCTCGACTGGCCAGAGGCCAAAAAGGCCGCTGATCAAGTCAGGTCATGGGGGATCGAAGTACGCATGCCTTGAGACCCTGAAACGGACAAGTAGTAATGTCATAAACAGCAACTGCTTGTCGTATGGCGCAATGCCAAAGCAAAGGAGAGGGACGCACTTCTCTGGGGCGATGAGGTGATTACCGTGTTTTCGTCCGTCATAGCATGTGAGACTGATTTGCGTGCAGATTGAGTATCTCGTGGTTTGCTACGACCAAGACAACCACAAGGTTCGATTGTCACTCCGCCAGGCCGATATTCTGGCTGCTTTGGCCAGCGACGAGAAGCTCCTGCAACAAGGTGGCGGAGTGCCTGACCTGCAGACCGGGAATGCCGAGTGAGCCAGAATATCCCTCACCTCACCTGTTTGTGCTGACTAGTACAGCACAAAGGACAATCCCGCTCCCGTGTTCCACCCCGAATTCGGGCGCTTCATGCTGGAAGCCACCCCAGGAAAGCCATGGGGAATTGGCTTCAAGGACCTGCTTGATGTCGAGCCAAACATGAAGTGGAGGTAGACGAGCTTATTTTGATTGTCCAATAGTCGTGTGCTCACAATCCCGCAGACGAGCGATAGCCAAGGATCACATGGCCGAGACTGAGTTCCCAATCACATTGACAACATTCCCTCGGCTTGGATCGACCGATTGTATCGTACCATCGTATCCTGTTTCAGGCCCAAAGCTGCGATCTCAGTTTGTCCCTGATGAGATTGCCAATCCCCATATCCGCTTCCCAACTTTAGCAGCAAATATTCGTTGGCGGAGAGGTAGAAAAGTACAGGTCAACGTACCTGTATTTCGAGACGAAAAGACTGCATGGCCCTGGAAAGATCCAACCGTAAACTATGACTTGTACAACTGGCCCGAAGATGATGATGTCCGCAATGGTGCTGCCAAAGACAACTACATCCACATGGATGCAATGGCCTTTGGTATGGGAAGTTGCTGTTTGCAAATCACCTTCCAAGCAAAAAACATTGAAGAGGGCAGGACCATGTATGATCAGCTCAGCCCGATAGCTCCGATCTTGCTGGCACTGACAGCAGCCACTCCAATCTACAAGGGCTTCCTCGCCGACACAGACGTGCGCTGGAATCAGATCAGTAGAGCAGTCGACGACCGTACCCCAGAAGAACTGGGAGAAAAGGTTAGTCAATCTCCTCTAATGTCTTTGACGAGTTTCTGACTTCCAGCAGCCTCTTAAGAACGATAGGTGGCGGCTCCCCAAGTCTCGCTATGCATCCAACTCAACCTACATCGCTCAAGATCCCCGCTTGCGGCCAGAATACCTCGATCCAAATCTCATCATAGACCCCGACCTCAAGAAGCGTCTGGTAGAAGGGGGCATGGATGATTTGCTAGCGACTCACTTTGCTCATCTCTTCATCCGGGACCCCATTGTTGTTTTTGCAGAAGATCTCGAAGAACTCGATCTTACCAAAGCTGACCATTTTGAGAATCTGCAATCAACAAACTGGCAGCACATGCGCTTCAAGCCTCCGCCAGCTGGCTCAGACATGGGATGGCGCGTCGAGTTCCGGCCTATGGAGATCCAGATTACAGACTTTGAAAACGCGGCCTTCTCCATATTCATTGTCCTCCTTACTCGTGCGATACTGTCGTTTAACCTCAACTTCTATATCCCCATTACACTGGTATCGGAAAACATGGAGACAGCACACATCCGTGACGCCGTGTCAACGCAGAAGTTCTGGTTCCGCAAAGATCCTTTTCCGACACACAAAGCCAGTAATGGCACAGGTACTTCAACACCTGCCGAGAATCCAAGTCGGCCAGTAACACCCACTGGGCCAGTTGAAGATGAGTATGAGAAGATGACTATCAACGAAGTCATCAATGGGCAACAAACCTCGTCTGGCGAAGCTGGCTTCCCTGGTCTCATTCCTCTTGTGGAATCATACCTCAACAGTATGAATGTCGACGTAGAAACTCGCTGTGACCTTGCCACATATCTCGACTTAATCCGCAAACGCGCCAACGGAACGTATTGGACAGCGGCTAAATGGATCAGACATTTCGTCCAGTCGCACCCATCGTATAACAAGGATAGCGTGGTGAATGACGAAATCACCTATGATCTTGTCAAAGCTGCTGAGCAGATCACAAAGGAAGAAGGCAGGGACGGACTGGGAAAGGAGATGTTGGGCAAAAGGCGTTGAGAGATAAAAATACATGAACGAGTACTCATGGATATAAAAAAACTAGCGCAGCAAATGCATCACATACATGACTTGTGTGCGTCTAGAAAGCGCATAGATTTATAGAAGTTTTGGTAGCTCTCAGGAGCATTTTCGTTTCTTACTTTTGTTCAACAAGAGGCCTTGAATGTTCGAAAATTACATCCATTGATTAGAAGCTTAGGGGTAGCCTATTGTTGGAGGGGCGCAGCAGTGAGTGGGTAGAGAGGTGGGAGTGAAGATTAATGTGTGACACCTGGAATGCGTTTGGTGGCTTTCTTGGAGGAAGGTGCTACTGGCCGCCCCTGAGGCAGATTAAGAGGCAGACTGTGGTGTGTGCTGGCGCTGCATCACATCTCAGCCTTGGCCGGGGGGGGGGGGGGGGGGGGGGGGATGCAAACACAGCCATAACATGAGGCATCCTTTGATCTTCCCTTACTTTGTCAACTAATGATTCCTCCCGTAAACTGCTAATTCCACAGCAAAAGGCGGTACTCGAGGCGTTTGTTGCGTTGTCACTGGGAGCCAACATTATCCAGTTTGTCGAGTTTAGCGGTAAGCTGTTCACAAAAGCGCGGCAGGCGCATCGGTCCGAGGATGGAGCAACCCAAGAGTACACAGACCTTGAATCTACCTTGGAGAGACTCAAAGTTCTCAAAGACGACCTAATTTCCTCAGCATCCACTGTTTCTCGATCCCACGGGTACTACTGGTGGGGAGAGGGAGCTGGCTATCCTCGCAAAAGATTGTACAGAGCTTGCTGATGAGTGTTCCGACCTGCTCAAGAATCTCAAAGGCCGTGGAAGAGCGGGAAGACTAGGGGGTCTATGGCAGGCGGTGCGAGTCATGCGGAAAGACAATGAGATCAATCTTGCGAAATCTCGCTTGAAGGGATTGTCGAGAGGAGACAGTTTACGTCACTAACAACCATGGATAATCGATACGACAAACTTATCGAAGAGATTGTTCAAAAAGCGGATGGAGTATTCCTATAGGTGTTTCTTATTGTTTGATCGCTCTTTCAAGGTCTGGTAAATTGCGACCGACTCTCCGAATTACGGCGTAGGATACGTTTGCTCCCTTCGACGCTGGAAGAGTACTTCCTGCATATCCTTTCTACTACGGACGAGACCTACTCAGAGCGTGCAGCTGAAACTTTTGAAATCGCTCTCAAAGCTATCGAGCCTCTGTCTTTGTTTACATACTCGTACATCGATGAAGAAGATCCACAATATGGAATCAACGCAGAGATCAAGGAGCTGTGGCGTCATGAGATCATCCACCGACTGCAAACCATGAAAAGACGTCTCAATGCACGCTGCAATGGATTGCTCGAGATGACAATCGACCGTAGAGATGGTGATGAACGTGAACGTCTCAGGAAAATCATCGATGATCCCGAAGACGCATCAGTCGTAATCGATATTATTGACAAGACCATTATATTCGACTCATTCAAGGTTGACTTTCTCCATCGGACCGTTCGAGACTTCCTCAACACTGAGGACATTCGAAGAACGATTAGGCAAAACATAAAAACCGATTTTCAACCAACATCTGCAATATGTCGAGCATTCCTAGCTCAAATCAAAGCACTGCCACCCAGTTTTCCCGCTCGTCTACAAGGATATTGTTCTCTTGTGGGGCAAATGGTCCACGGGATTCTTTCCCACGCAAGAGTCTCTGATGAAGAATCCCAAACCCCCGGAAATACAGACGCTGGATGAACTAGAACCTACCCTTCTAGCTCTATCATCTGTTCAAAAGATCGAAAAAGTGCCAGTACCGTCGCGAATTATTAGGTCTTTAGGTTTCCACTGTGGATCTTTCTTAGAAATTGCAGTTAAATATGCACTGTATAACTACGTCGATTGCAAGTTGCGTTCGTCTTCGGAAAAGCGCTTACAACCGAGCCTCAAGAAGCTGATGTTCGCTGCAATGAATATGAATTGGGCTCTAGGGAACGGTGTTCGCTGTGCATCCATGGTCCGGCTCCTCGTAAATGTATTAGAAGAGCAGATCACAGAAGAATGGACTAGAGTCGAGCTACCATCTCTTTGGATCCATCTTTTAGTGAGATTGCCCTCTGAATTTTGTTTCTTGGACTATTGGGATATGGAGGGCCAGTTGCAAACAATCCGAATATTTCTTGATTTAGGTGCTAATCCTAAGGAGCAACGCGACGGGTACGTGTTGTGGGAGAGTACACTTCGGAACCTTGAAGATCGGGTTGAAGTAGCATATTCCCAGGTGGAGAGAAATGAAATACTGAAATTCATTGGGCTGTATCGGAGCATATTCCTATCTTACGGTGTAGAATCATCTTTTGCAAAGCCTTCCGTGGACTTGAATGCATATGGGAATGCTGGGGGTACGATGGTCTCTTTGATTCAGGAGTGATTTCTCTTTTCTTTACCATTATTCTTTGTAATCATGTAGTATAATTTATCATTGCAATCGTTTATGTCTTTATTCATCGTAACAGCAAAGTCTCTACTCTGCGATCGCTGGGTTACCTCAACTAGCCCAGCCCAATGAAGACTCGCTAACTGAACGTTGAATTTACTTATATATGACAAACTTAGGCGATCAACAGATACCTAGTAAGCCACCCTTTCTAGGAATAGTGGTCGAAATGCGGGAGCATCTATCCGCTGGTATTAGGACCGAAGCTAAGCAAGCCACCGCAACTAGGGTCTAGATCCGCTGTTGTTTTCTACGTTACCCCCTCGTAAACAGTAGTGGGAGGGTTGCTATCGATTTCAAGAGAGAGTTTGGTAGTGGAGTAACTATAAAGAATACATATTGCTGATAATAATTTTGTAGTATACTGTTTGCGACTATTCCAGCAGTTTTCGGGGGGAGGGGAAGAGGATACCGCTACTCGTCCCATTTCTGGTGGAGATTGCACCTCCACGATCTAGACACATAAACTACGAGCCGTCCCAACGCCACGCGGGGGCGAAGACGGCGATAACCAGTCGGAGGATCACAAGTTCGATATAAAAGAGCACGAGGCTGTATGCTACATAGCTGAATTTTGCGCTAGTACAAGACTCAAGGTGTGCAGAAAGATGAACAGAGCGATAGCGCATTTGTTTAACCAGTGCAGCCTTAGCACGGTGCGTATAAAGTCTAAAGGATTCGGACAATGGCTGTGAATAAAGGTTGCTTTCCATTTTCTTTCTACCCAATATGCGCATCACTCACCTTGGCACACTCTTCTCTCTCGCCCTCAGTGCGAACAGTATACCAACGGCACCCCCGCCTCCAAAACCCCACTACTACCTCCCCAAGCGCCTCATCGCACTCGAAGAACATGCCGTATCTCCCTCGCTCGAAGCCGAGATCATCGCCAGTGGCCTAGCTCAGCGCAGCCCCGGCATACTCGCCAAGCTCAAAGACGTCGGAGCAGGCAGAATCGCCGCCATGGACGCCGGCCATGTCTCCCTACAAGTCCTCGCACAGCAATCCGCTTCAGGATCCGAAGATCCAGCCGGCTGCCGCGCAGCCAACGACGCCATCCGCTCCGCCATCAACGCAAACCCCAAACGCTTCGCCGGCTTCGCAGTCCTACCCATGGCGCTCCCTGACGAAGCAGCCGCAGAACTAAACCGCAGCGTAACCGACCTCGGCTTCAAAGGCGCAATGATATGGAACCACCTCAAAGACGGCACTTACTACGACGCCGCACGCTTCGACCCCGTCTTCGCCATGGCGCAAGCCCTCGACGTCCCACTGTACCTGCACCCTGCATCCCCCACCGCAGACATCACCTCCAAGCTCTTTGCCGGCAACTATCCCGCCGCCCTCGCCGGACGCCTTGGCTCCAACTCCTGGGGCTGGCACATCGACGTCGGAACGCATGTGTTACGTCTCTACGGCGCCGGCCTCTTTGACCGCTTTCCGCGCCTCAAGCTCATCATCGGGCACAACGGCGAGGGGCTGCCCATGTTCATCGACCGCATCGACTCGACGGGGCTGCGCAACGACACGACGTTTGAGCGCGTGTGGAGCACCAATATCTGGAGCACCACCAGTGCGTTTTTCACGGTCCGCCAGTTTGAGCAGTTGCGCCAAGTTAGTCCCGTGGAGAGGATTATGTATTCGGTGGATTATCCGTTTAGTGACATGACGGATGGGTGGGCGTTTGTGGAGAAGTTGGCCCAGGCAAATGTGTTGAGGGATGAGGAGATGGATTTGTTTGCGTATAGGAATGCGGAGAGGCTTTTGAGGTTGTAAGGGGGGGGTGGGGTGGGGGCTAAGAATGCGGGACAGGGGGAGAAGCTTTTGGATAAGCATGGGGCTACTGGAGTTAGTTATCGAGGCTTGTGTTGGTGGCGTTGTTAGGTCGTCTACTTGTCGACAGAAGAACACCAAAATGGATATTTGACTCCTTTTTTATGAGTAAGAGAAAATTTGGAGCAGAATCTTTTCTTTTGTATTACTGGAAAATTGTAGGATTGGCAGAATTACTGATATGCTGTAAATGCCTTTTCTTGAAAGTATAGTAGGATACTTGACTTTGTGACCCTCGACCTTCTTTACGGACCGTCAGTCGTATTATAGAGAGTCAAAATGCATCTCTCTGTAACCAATGGGGATCTACCTAAATAAAATGTCTTTCTTGAGTAAATATCTACTCCAAAGCACATGCGCGCAGAAGTGACTAAGAGAATCACTGATGTTTCTAGAAGCTATAAATGCCACTCTATGCAAAGGCGATCTCATATCGCCCTACTACCACACCTGAGCTTACAAATGTTCCACCTCTTTTCTATTACCTTAACAGTATAGATGATTTTGTGCTTAGAAGAACTGGACGAGTTGGGTGCGGAAACGACTTGGGCACAACCATCACTGCAGCCCTGGAACTTGAATGTACCTGGAAATGTATTTTTGACACATGAATTTGTCTACAAAATATTCCTCAAGTAGTCACTAGCAGGTATGGCAGGAAAGGAAGAGAGCGATGTGTGATGCGTAAGCAACTAATGGGTTTGAATAGGGTTATGCTCCTCCATACAGTAATAAGAGAGACAGGCATTCGGGTAAGGGCACTGTGAAGACTGCTTTTTACAAAGAGAAGGGCGTGTATAGTCTTTACCGCTAGGCTGCTGCTGAACAGAACGATAAGCATGCTGAGTCCTGCAAGGATATGGATTGTCAGGAGATATCTGAGATTTGGGTAATTCCTAATTCATCTGATCTTTTGATTACTCTGGTGGCCAAGTTATATATTATTTCAAGTCTTTTCATACGTGATGCTTGTAGCTTGCGTTTGTAATACGGAGTCTTTTGTAGGCTGGGGCAATCTATTGGAGAAAAGGCTCTGCATTTTAGACTACACGAATATGAGTTTTTCTGGGGAAAAGAATTGTAGAGCAAATTTGAGTCCATTAGTAATTATTGTTGACAATAAAAATAATATTCAGTATCGCAAGACAAAGACACCCGAGTCAAGGAAAGAGGTGTGTGTATATACCATCTTTGTTTTGTCGATTTGTGGATTCAAGAACTGGTACATAATCCATCACTAGCTGAAGCCTCCTAAACTTTTAGTATTTTTCTGCCATCCAGGATAATACATAATTTTCGTGTTGCCCGAACCATGGATAAATCGAACGTCCAAAGATAGCTTACATGCTTAAACTCCTTTCACAATGAGCATGAACTATACAAAAACTTAGTCTTAGGGCCTGTTCGGTTGCGCAGTTGCGTTTTGCGTTTTTGTTCCTAGATTTGGGCTAGGTTTTTGAAGACGATGCCGTGCTCGGTAAAGCGCAACCTAAATCTGGCAATAAAAACGCAAAACGCAACCGCGCAACAGAACAGGCCCTTAGGCATATTGATCACTGAACATGATACAAGTTGCCCATCTAAATGACTTACAATAAAAACAAAAAACATACGACAGCGGGGATTCGCCAGTGGCCACCCACCTGACTACTGATCTGCCGGTCAAAGGTTTATCGTACGGGGAGCGAAACGAGACCCAGAGCGACTCTTTGCCAGTGATCGTATGTGCGAGATATTGAAAAGAAGTTGTACATATTGCAAAGTCTACAGATGTTAGAAAGGATGCTAAGTGGTACCCTACTAAAGTTTGGCGATGGGAGAAACCAAATGAAGGCATTAGCAGCGATTTGCTGTTCAAATACCTGTGCGAATTTAATCAGTCAATATGATCTCTTTCTAGAGATGATACATAAGGCCAACCCAGGTGTCTTGCATTGAAGGAATAGTCGATAGCTACTTACAACAATGGTAGACTAAAAGCCGCACGATTGTTCCGCACGCAGGGTAACCCTCTGCATGCATACAAACGGCCTATTTTAACACAGTGCTTAGCATGCAGACTTGAACCGCATAAACTAGTATGAGCAGAAAGTCGTCGTCACCCGACTCCATGGTTGAAGTCGTTCGGTAGACCCCCGCCCCGCCCCCGTCTAGCGCAAGGTCATATGGTCCGTGCACTAAAAGTTCATCATCGCAATCATCGTCACAAGCGACAAAGCTCGAGGCCCAACACCACCACCACCCATCGTCAATCCCACCCTCACATCCATCCAGCCACTACCTTTTACTCTTTATCCCACCAATTACAGAAGCAGAAACTCATCAAAATGGTTCAGCTCACAGAAGTCACCGACGAGGAGTTTATGCGCGAGCAGGAAGGTCCCGTTGACGACGAGGACTGGGACACGGACTCGGGTACGATACCACAACCCTGCCTCTTCATAAATCCAATTACCCACTTCCCATACATCCGCCGCAATTGCTAACCATGGAAAAACCACAGACTCCGATACTTCGTCTGTCCACTCGGCGCAGCCCGATGAGACGTTTTTCGAGCGCCTTTCTGCGCTGCAAGATATGATTCCCGCCAGCACACGGCGCTCCGTCTCGTCAAAAGCAAGCACAATCTCGTCGTGGTTCAAGAGCGGCCTGAGCATGGGCGGCAAGACGCTGTGGGTCGTGAGCACCAGTGCGCTGCTGTTGGGTGTGCCATGGGCTTTGGCATACAGCGAGGAGCAGATGATTGTTGAGCAAGAGAGGGCTGAGTTGCAGGCACAGCGCGCGCAGAACGAGGTACGTTTTTATATGTTGAAGCGGACAATCCTTTTCAGCCAACATATTGCTTGTGTCTTATCAACATAATATCTTGGTATGCTAACTTTTTCTTAACAGTTCATGGCTCCCGGCGCACCACTTCCAGGCCAGCCGCAGGGCGCAAAGCCGGCTTTGTAAAACCAGAAAAATTAGAAACGATTGCCATCTCCCCTCATTTGTCGCATTTCCGACGGATGGGCTCTCGCCGGGCACAAGCGCCGACGGTTTCTTACTTGGCTTGTTACGATAGTAGGATTGGTGCTTGGACGGGAATGATTATGTACATGTAGCGGAAACCGGCAATTCTTTTTCCCAGCCGTTAACGATCTGTATTATATTTCTCGACTCCACGATAATTTATTGCGTCACACATAAATGGCTGCTATTGAAACCCATGTGTTAAGAGTGTAGCTGCTTAGAGTATTTTTGATTTTCGTTTTTAGATGCCCCACGGCCACTAACTATATTTACAAATACATTCACCTCGATTTCTGAAATCATCTGGCGCACAAACATAAACCGCCACGGTCCGGTCTACCAAGCGCTCGTAGCCCATTCCATGTGAACATTGCGCCGTTTTACATTCGTAAGATGCTGTAGCAAAAAATGGTCACTCTATCGGCGCGCATGCAGTACCGTAACCAATCCGCAGATGGTGGGGTAGAGGTTCTACCCAGACTGCGCTCGCTCCAAGAAAGGTGGTAATACAGCAAAGAGAAGAGTCATGGTATTATAGTCGATACATGGGTGTGAGTGGGGAGGCGTTTAAAAAGGGATCGCACCGGCTGACATTGCGGCACCCTGTTGTTCTTGCTGCTCCATGACAGCCTCGTCGGCTGCTTCTATCGCGACGGCCAAACCAAGCTTAGCAGCATTCTGCGTGTCGTTAGCATTGCTCATTGAACTTGAATTCTGCCATGACATACCTGCTTGTGGTCGATCTCGCCTGAAAAGGTCACACGGATTGGTGGCGCAATCATCTTCTCCAACAGACAAGCTACCTTGCCTTGGTTGTCGATCTGCGCCCTGAATGAAGACTGACGGAAGTCGTACTTCGCACCGATTGTGACGTTTCCCTCCTTCTGTGGGCCAGCCATGGGGCCTCCGGGGCCAATACCAGCAAACGCCAAGTTGCAGTTGATACCCGTCTCGACCTTGTCTGTGAGCTTGCGCCAGTATGAAGCTTCCAATACACCGCGGTCGGGGATAATCTGGCCACATGCCATCCAGTCCTCAGTCCTGTAGCGTGCTGCATACGAAACATTGAGTTCTGGTGGGTATGCCATGGCGGGGCGTGTCCAGAAAGCGTCAATGCCGAGTGCGAGTCTTGAGGTAACGGACTGAAGGTAGCTCGCCATGAGCATACCGGTGACACCACCATCAAGTATCGAGGGATTGACGGCCTTGAGGGAAGCTGAAAAATCGGCGCCGGTGTAGTCGTTCTCAAGCGAGACCATGTTGCCCTGCGAAGTGAGTTGGACAGCGGCCTTGGAAACGAATGCTGACGTCCAGCGCCAGTTGAAGCGGCCGGAGAAGGCGAGTTCGTTGTCAATGTTTCCTTGCATGAATACCTGCAAAATGTCAGCGTGCTAAAAACAGCCCAGCAAGCGAGCAACGCACCCTTGGTGATCCGTAAAGAACCATGTATGAGTATGGAGGCATGACCTGCGACCC
This sequence comes from Bipolaris maydis, assembly GCF_028858645.1. Classification (NCBI taxonomy): domain Eukaryota; kingdom Fungi; phylum Ascomycota; class Dothideomycetes; order Pleosporales; family Pleosporaceae; genus Bipolaris; species Bipolaris maydis. The sequence continues at coordinate 1,519,444 of NW_027093866.1, read as the reverse complement.
CATAGACAGCGAGTGGGCAACCTGGAAGAGCGGGGCAGCGCTGAATGCCTTTGTGAGTTCGGCGCGCAGGCCCGAAAAACTGGAATTGTTCAGAAAGACATCGCGCTGGACCTCGCGGGCAATGTTTTCCACTGTGCCGGGGTTGCTGAGACCCAATGCCTCTCTCCGTTCTTGAAAGGCATCGTATACATTGAGGAATTGTGCGAATGGGCCGGTATTGGCTGCGCGAGGCCGCGAGAGGATGTCAGCGACAGCCTGTTCCTGCGCCGGGTTGCTGAGCTGCAGCGGGGTAGCCATGACGAAAGTGTGCGTCGGGGTCCAAGTAGAAGCTCCCTATGTATATGGGAGGGCCGGCACAGGGGAAATTGGAAATGGCAGCAGGTGGGTGAGGGGATGCTGTGATGCGTCGCGGGCGCTGGGCAGTGATGATATCGTGAACATTTTCTCAAGTTACTGATGACATAATAGGCGCTAGCCCACGCAGAACCCCGAATCCGTTATCTTCGAGGGCTGGCTCCCCAACATGACGGCAGCGGACATTTGCGCCTTGGGTCCTTCGACTACCAAATCCCCCAAAAGAAAAAGCACTGACTGGTTCTTCTCAGACAGTCCTGCGACGTGGCCTGGTAGAATCGCTACATTGAACTGTCGCGGGTTGTCGCGCCTTGCTCGCTGACGTCGCTCGGCACACCTTTGGACTACCGGGGAACCGTGACCTTCTTGAAGCATCCATACCCAACTCACATTTCTTAACGAGTGGCTGTTTCCATTTTATCTCACAATCCGCAGTCTTCTCCTTGCTTCAATTCTTCTCCCTGTAGACTTTACCTATTTGCAACTATGGACACCCTCCTGTGAGTGCCATGACCCCACTTTCCGCGGCCATGCCCGAGCAGCAGCGCTGCACATGGCTCCAACAGAACATTCACTCACCATGCATAGCACCGCTGAGATATACGCAAACTCGCCCCGCTTCCGGCGGCGGTCGAGTACAGCCGTCGATGCAATCCACGACCTGCCTGCCAGGGAAGAAATGGCGCCTGCCCAACTCTATAGCACAGAATCGGGCCGCCTCTTCCATTCAGGCAGGATAGTCATCGCCACCTGCGGACTCCCGGCTCGAGGAAAGACGCATACCTCTGTTGCACTGGCCCGCTACCTGCGCTGGCTCGGGGTCAAGACTCACGTGTTTCATCTTGGCGATTACCGTCGCGCTACGCTAAGTCCGGGCATGGATGTGCCTGAAGACTACTTCTTCCTCAACGCAGCACCACAGTCTGTCTTGCTTCGCAATAAGATTTTGAAAAAATGCCGCGATGATATCTATCACTTTCTGGAGAACGACAAAGGCCAAGTGGCCATTTACGATGCCGTCAACGCCATCAGCCAGGGCCGTCGGTCGTTAGCCAAGGAGTTTGCAAAGAATGGGATCCAAACAATCTTCATCGAATCACACTGCACAGACGAACGCATCATCCAGGAGAACGTACGTCGCGTTAAGATTTCTTCACCAGATTACAAGGGTTGGAAGGACGAGGACGCAGTTCAGGACTACCTGGCACGTATCAATGCACGGATACCTCATTTCGAGACTATGGAGGAGACCGACCTACATTGGATCAAGATGATCAATGCCGGCGAACGAGTTGTTGTGAACAACTGCGCATTTGGATACCTCTCACAGCGTATTGTCTTTTACCTGCTCAATCTCCACATCAAGTCACGGCAAACATACTTTGCTCGTGCGGGAACGACGCGAGAGGAGGATTCATACAAAGCCGATGCCAGTCTCTCACCAGAAGGTCACGAGTACGCAAGAAAGATGAGCGAAGTGTTGTTGAAGTACCGTGAAGAAGAAAGACAGAAGTTAATCGAGTCTGGAGCGACAGATGCGTCTCTGAAACCACTGACCATCTGGACCTCGACACGTCGAAGAACTGTCCAGACTTCAGAGGTTCTAGCTTCTATGGGCTACCGGGTAAGGCAGCGATCGCAGATGAGCCAGATGAACCCCGGTGTATGCGAGAAGATGTCCGAAGCCAAGATTCGAGAAGAGTTCCCCGAGGAAGTCAAAAAGCACGAGGTAGATCCATACCACCACCGATACCCACGCGCAGAGTCCTACCACGACCTTGCTGTACGCATGGAGCCCATTATCCTCGAACTCGAGCGCGAAGAAAACGATCTCCTGATCATCGCCCACGAATCTGTACTTCGTGTGCTTTACGGGTACCTAATGGCGTGCAATGCAGCGGACATTCCCAAACTCGAGTTTCCCCGTGATGAGATTATCGAGGTAAGTCTGCGCTTCATAATCTACGCACATTGCTCATTCACCATGCTTATCATTTTCTAGATCATACCCTCGTCCTACAACAACGTCGCAAAGCGGATCAAGATCCCCGACCTACCCGAATCAATGGTCCCCGGTAGTCCCGAAGACATCAAAATCCCTGTGCCGCCAAGTGGCACCGTAAGCCCGCTGTCTGGATTGGGAACTCCCCCTTCCAATGGCTCCGGCACTGCAACGCCCGCGCAGCCGCAATAGCAACATGATATTTAGCTCTTGAATCCAAAATCACGTGTTGATTCTTGTGCGCGGTTCTCGATCCGGCACCTGTGGCGGGTGGCGTTTGGCAATGAACCAGAAGAGGGACTTTGACTTCGTCTGAGGGGAGGAAATCGAGAAAAAAACGGATGTGAGGCAGGCCTTGATTCGTGGAGATGGGCTATATTCTGACAATGATGACATGAATGGGTATTTGGCTATGGTGGCGTTGGAGATACTTGTGTAGACCTCGTTAGACCTATACACATTCTTGGGAAATTCATGTTTAGTATGTAGTATTCTTATTGCATACTGTTCTTCTACTGGCCAATTATAATCATACAGTCCATCTCAAAAGAACCTACAAGTAAGATTCTTCAGGCCTACACATTTTGACCCTCCTTATTCCATTGCAAGGATTTCCCAGCTCCAATCCCGTCATACCGATTCCACCGGTTTCGTTGACGGCAAGCAAACAGATCCCAGTGCAAAGATCCCAAATAATACCAAGCACTCTGGCAATCCCAGTCTCGTTTCAGATCTATCCCAGTGCCCAAACCACACCAAATCACCACAGAACCTTGATGTTCGGATCACCACTCAAATCCGGGCCCATCCACCTGTCCCCCAGACCAATGCCATGAAACCGCATACCATACCGCGACCCGTCCGTCTGGCCTGGCGTCAACGGACACGAATCACACTTCAGCTCCGGTACATGGAGGTCCAAAAGATGCGGGATAGCCTTGAGCAAAGCATCGATTTCCGCGTCAGGCTCATGGATATCGGCGTCAGTAGGGTAGTAGTGGTCTTTGAAGAGATCGAATCCTGGTTCTGTATCTTCTTTGGCGGAGGAGCTGGGGTGAGCGGGGCCTTGAATCGGGTTTTCAGAGTAGACTTCTGCAGGGGTGGGCCAGGATGTTGTGTCTTGAGGTTTGAAGCTACGGCCATGCGAGGAGTAGTCGTGAAATACGAGGGTTGGGTCCGGCACGTAGGAAGGGCGGCGAGTAGATGGGTAGGGTGCGTCGTCTGGGTAGATGTCGGCGGATGAGGGCTCGGGACCTTGGTCAGAACGCTTGGTGCGGGTGGTGGCTCGCGGGCGAATGACTCTCTTAGGTGGCAGGCGGTTTGCGTGGCTCTTCTGTTGCAGAGCTTGAACGGCGGACTGGAGGTCGCTGAATCGGCGGGGGTGTCTAAATGCTGAAAGACCTGTAGGCAGGGCTTGAGACTCGAGGATATCCGCAAAGTTGGTGCCGCGCCTTTCAGCAAAGATCTCGCGTGAACTTTCTCCGGTAAATCCAGGAGGTGGCTGTATAGTTCTAGTGGATTGATCTTCTTCAAGAATCTCGCGGGGATGCTCTCCAGCAAATCCGGGAGGCGGCTGTACAGTTCTAGTTGGTGGATCTTCTCCGATCTCCCGCTCATTTTGCACGCCAAATCTATAGTTGTGAAGATTCTGGGGTCCTATAGCCGTATGATCTGAGACACCCTGCGCGTTAAGAAAGCGGGCTAGAGCGTTAGCAGTAAACGGCTTACCGAGAGCTCGACCCATGAGCTTACCATGAAGATTACTGCTAGCAGGACTTTTGAAGTCGGGGAGATTGCTGGGGCGTGCTGTTGAGTCGTCGGCGCCCGCCTTTCCCTTCCCCACTATGCCGGGGAGTCCAAGACTGGTGCTAAGCTCTTCGACTTCGGGGGCACTGAAGCTGGGCGCATAGCGTTGCGTAGGCTCAACGCATCGTGATTGATAGGGTGCTGCGATGTGGATGGATTCCATCGGAGTACTGGGGTTCTGTGCTGCTTTGTTTCCAGCTTGATTTAGGGCTACGCAGTGTTTGCATTAGCACTGCATGTTTGAGCGGCGCTGGGCTAGTCTTACCATGCAGCATATCATGAAAATCAGGAAATGACATATCCAGCTGGTCCGACTGAGTGCCTGCGAGTTGTGGGACACTCGGTCCACTGTATGTCTGGTAGTTGGGGCGCATCTCTCTGGAAGGCCGAAAGGGAGAATCTTCTACATCCAAGTCACTGGCTGATGGCATGAACTCCGAGATAGAAGATAATCACCTTCGTACATTTCCAGGACGCTCAACCTCTGTGGAGAGTTCATGCGGGGAGTTAGCTTAGTATCAATATCTGCCGCTCCAATTTTAGCCGGCGCCGGACTGAAGGTTTCTGCTTCAGGATTGAACGAGGCACTTCTGCGCGGGAAGTCTGGTCGCTTCTCTTGCATGCTGGCAGTATTGTTGCTGGGTGCGAGTTGAGATTAAGAAGTGAGACCTTCAAACGGTTGTATCAAAACTATTTTTTAACCCATCGTGCTGCAGTGAATGCGACAACCAATTAGATGGGCAATCACCATTCACTCTCGTTTACGAATTGCCCAGACGGGACTTGAGTGTTTGTTGCATATTTGCAGCCAATGGACAAGCTTGTATCGAGCAACCGAGAAAGGAGGTTTCTTTGTGTTCGAGGCCATACCATGACAATGGCAGCTCTCATGCCGGCTTGACTGGATCTTGTACATGGGATCATGTAGGGCTTGAGGCAGAGTCTCATGGGTGAAGGTGAGTGTGAGGGTGATGTCGGAGGGAGGGTAGTTCTGAGAGGGCTGGTGCGGATGAGCGTGGCAAGGTTGGGCTTCGTAATGGTGCCGGGAAGATGCCCAAGAGCATGGTGTCGGTGCCAAGTCAGAGGCGATGTGTTGTAGTAAGTCGATCTGCCCCCACGATATCCAGGCGGGCGGGTGGGCAGTTCACAGCCAATAGGCGCACGGGCAGGTGGCCATGACTGACGCGCATGCGACTTTTTGTAGTAACAGACCAATAGGCGGCCAGCACGATGACGCGCTTGCGCGCCTCGTTCAACAGGGCTGAAGGTCCATCTCACAGTTTAAAAAGTGCCGCAGTACGCACTTTCTCTGCCCTGGTCTCGATTCGGATCGCTGTTGCTGTTGTCGAGTCTTTTCCTCTCTTGGTGGCTCCAATCCTTTCTTACTGCTTAGTTTTTTTCCGAATTCCTCGCCTGGCTGTGGTCCACCACGTCACGCGACCCATACCTTAACCCACCAGCAATAATGCACATACGCTCCTTTACGACCCTCAACCACCAAATCCACCAACCAAACCATTGTCTCCATCATGCCGATGATGCTCAACCCAGAATGCATGCCTGCCACCCTGGACAAAAAACAAACGCCTCCCGGCTGCTTTTACGGTCACCCAATACGGACAGCTAGTAAATGTGGCCATGCAATTCACCCTTCGAGTTCAACACATGTGCCATGGTGCCCTCGATGCGCTCTCTCCCGGGCCCGTGCAAGGTCGGATGCTGCGTTAAAGAAGCTGGCCAGCCAAGGGGGCTTGAAACCCCCCGAGCCCATGCGCAACCAGCGGTGGAACACGGCCAGAAAGGGGTATTTCATTGCAAAGCAGCGCTTCGAGAAAACGAGGAGGGACGATCAACTCCGCTGGGAGCGGGAACAATTGTGGGACGACGCACACAGACGATCAGACCCGCGGTCAGCCCAGGCAGCAGTCCTATCCCAGAGCCCCTCGCTCTGCACCATCTGTGACTCCATGTCAGCTTCGTATCCAACTAGTGTGCCCGAGGCACAGGCTGCAGCGTACAATGTGGCTTGGTGGGAGAAGGCCGTCGCTGCCCCTATCGTGTCACGGCCCCTCGAGTCCAGCACACCGCCACGGCCTCCGCCTCGGCCAGCGTGCACTACGCAGCACTGGCGGCCGCCAGCAAAACCACAACAAGGCAGCCCCGAATTGCTCCAAATCATCAACAATCACCGCCACCAAATGCAGCAGCAAAACGCTCTCCGCGAGGCCTGGAACGCCCGAAACAAGACAGAAGCAGCGGTGCGCCGCAAACACGGCCTGGGCCCCGACTTTGAGATTGCCGCCGCCTTCTGGGATTGGCCTATACCCGGCTTCTTCAGCTGGCGCAACTATCGCAGCATCCAGGAACAGGGCCGCATGGCGGAGCGCCGAGCTCGCGGAAACACGACACGGCCTCGTCCTCCGCGCAGCTCTCTATCCTACTCGGAGTCGTCAGAGCAAGTCCAGGTCGAGCCGGAATTCATCGAGACGCTGAAACAGCGTGAGGAGCGCGAGGAACTGGAGCGCCAGACGGCAAAAGTTGCGGGGCAAGTCGGCTACTTGTACTTTGTTGGTGGCGGTGGTAGCGTCAATGGATTGGAGATATGGCACGATGACGTCGAGCGCAGCGACAAGAACCTCGTTGTGCGCATGCGGCGATCCCCCTCTGATACGTCTGGTAGTGAAGACTCGCAGGACGCAGATGACGACGACGATGACCCGGACTGGATGGATATCGATGTCCCATAGTAATCTATTTTTTTTTCAGCATTAGAAGATTCATAAGGCATCAAAGATGACAAGAATAAGAAGAAATAGCAATCAAGCTATTTCCATCACCTCAACAGTTCAACCCAGTTGGCAAAAAAAAACTCCTCCAACTGGACACAGAGAAAGAACATTGCAAAGATTTTCGTGTGAATGAATTAAAGTGATGTCTCCCGCTCCCTCAACCCCCCCCCCCCCCCCCCCCTCCGCATTTTTCCTGTCCAAAATACCCGCGCATTAGCCCCGGACAACGGCAAATCTCCCGCTGCCGCTAGACCCTCATTGCCGCACAAGGCCGTGATCAGCGATAAGGATGTAGCCTGTAAATGGGGCTATGTACTAAATTAAAAAAAACCCCTTGCCCAGCTTCATGCCTTATCAATGTCCCCAACACAACAAAGTCAGTTTGTTGAGCGAATCCAAGTATAGCTAATTTTGAGTCTCAGGTTTGCCAAGGACATGAATTAAGTAAGAGGGTCAAAAGGGAAAAGGGGGAGGAGCATTGGATTTATTTAGTATAAGGGACTAACTAGGTAGAGAAGCAGGACGGGGGTCAGATAGGCCTCAACTATGCGGGTACTTACTTATAGGACTCGATAGCAACCAGGGAAGGGGGGTATACCACAAAAACGTGACTTCAACCATCACAACTCCGTCCTCTTCCTCGCCTCATCCTCCCATTCCGCAGCCTCAACTCCCTGCTTGAGATGCACAAACCCTCCTTCCTCCTCCAACCCATCCCCATCCCCATCCCCTTTGCTCTTCGCCTTCGCCGCTTCCTTGGCATCCGCCTCTTTTTGCATCTGCTCATCCACTTCTTGACGCTCCACAATCTCTGCTTCTTCCCCTACTTCCCCTATCAGCGGTCCCTCGCTTTCTCCATACCACTCCGTGTTCTCGGTCCACTCGATAATCTTTTCCTTGGCTGTCTCGCTGAGCGTGTAGTAGCCCGGGTTATTGCGGGGATCGAACATGGACGTGTGCGCCCATGTCTCAGCCGTAGCTTTATCGTTTACAGCAGGAATGAAGAAATTCTTTAGCGGGCCCTTAGGTAGGTTGCAAAAAGTGCGGTCTTTGCCTGCGACTTTGCCTGTCCAGCCGTGCTCTTTGTTCTCGCTGTTGATAGCGTGACCCAAAGTAGTATACATATTGCAGAAGCCAAGCTCATGTGTTGTAGTAAACCTTGCAATCTTCTCTAATCGCTTACGTAGTTCCTCGGGCCGTGCAAGGACGCCAACGAATTCTAGGTGCGACGTTGCCCACGTTACGCCCTGGCTGATCTGGTCTTTCTTCATGTATGCTGCGGCACCGCCGGCTGCAATGGCTCCTGCGGCTCCTGCAAACATGGCCATTTTGCCGTAGCGCTGCCATAAAGGTGCTGATGCCGCATCCGCGCTTGGAGAGGTCGCGGGCGCAGGAAGCATCTTGCTTGTGTCGACCGTGCTGGAGGCCGTGTCTTTGACGCCCCATCCAAATGCACCAGCAAGATTTGTGTACGCAGAATATGCCGAGCTCGCCGTGTTCCAATGCTTTTCAGCGCCATGGGCTACCACGCCCGGCGCAATGCCTAGATACGGCGTATCAAAGGCGAGGATACCTTGTATGTATGGGAACATGAGCATTGAGTGTTCCGAAAGCGACTCGGCGCCCGTTTGCGAATTCGATTGTGAATGGATCGGCTGTTCCGAGAGAATGGAGAGCAGTGTTTCTGCCGCTACAATGCCACCCATGGAATGGCCGACCAGGATGGTCCGCACTGAGGGGTCGACTGTGGGTGAGGGCGTCGAGTTTGCCACCTCGAGGTCGATGATCTTGTCCTGTAGCCATTCCTTGAATCTTCCTACACACTCGTGCAAGTCGCCTCTTGTCTCAAACTGGGGATACGTGATAGTGAGGATGGTGACCTTGGGCAGGGCATGCTGGAGCAGCGCCTTCACATGGCTCGGAAACGTTCTGAACGTCTCATCCCCGCCCTATTACTCGATTTGTCAGTACATGTTTTCACTGTCCAGTTTCACTGCCTTCAAACCGCCTAGTGCTGTAATGGCGCTGCTGGTTGTTTATGCCGAGACTGGGCCTGGCCGCCACCTGACAATGACGTATTGCACTGGCCCCGCATGGGTCCGCAATGGAGAGAAGCTGACGTACCTTGAAGCCGTGGATAAAGCATAGCAATAAAGTCTTCCTCATCTTCCACGGCTGTGCTCCTGCATGGTGGGTCCAGAGTCAGCGGAAAGGCAGCCGACAATACGGCGAGCGGAGCGGGAATGGGCCATTACGTCTGGGGCGCAGGTGGCGGCCACCCCCACTCGCTTACTTACCACCTTCCATGGGTCGCCTGGGTTGGCCGGAGCATTCTGTTGCCGCGGCTGATAGTAGGACCGCAACGCATGAGCCAAGACGTCACAAATATACAAAATACGGCCTACAGTATACGGAAAAGGACGGAAACTAAAGCATGAGTGTCATCTGTCAACTGACGAGTCATGAGCTGGTGTGCTTCTGTTTGATTCATCGTTGCGTATAGTACTATGCCACTATGGCACGAGACCAGCTGCCTGTGTCTCTGCCTAGGTCTGTGGCGCTGCTCTACAGCCCGTTCTGCTTTGCATCATCGTACACATATCCATTGCTTCCAATCTGCTGACACTCCCAGCTAGCTGTAGTACTGATCGATCTTGTAATCCATCAGTACGGGTATATGGTACAAATCAAACATGCTAATGCCCCAAAACGCCGTGTCGTGAGCCGTATATACAACGCTAGGAAATAAGAGAACAAAAAAAAAGAATGATATGCAACTATGCACAGATGATGATGAGCAGGGCTGTCGCCAGGAGAGCTGCCATGGCACCACCAAATATATCTTTGTGACTTGATGAGCCTGTTGCGACGATATCAAATGGTGACCCACCACCTGAAAAGGCATTGGACAACTGCGTGCCTGGCGCGAGCGATGGGTTGGGAGCTTTTGTGTCTTCGGGCGGGACGGCTACCGTTGTAGTTGGGGTCGATCCGGTAGCATTCGGATCTAGAACCAGGCCGTTTGTCGATGAAATCGAGCTAGTGGTTTGTTCGTTTTGTGTGTCGGTCGATGAACTTGACGGTGTCGGTCTCGCATCAACCGTCGAGCTGGCTAAGGTTGTCTCCGACGATGAAGATGATGACGACGATGATGATGATGAAGATGCTGCCCTTGTGCTTGTGGATGACCTAGACGACTGTGTGCTCGTTGTCGGAGAGTCTGACTTGATGGTCGTTACAGTAACGCCAGGACACAGACTCGCGATACCCAGTCCATTCTGGAAGACGCCGATGATACTCAACTCGCCCACGTCAACGTCGGCGCATCTCTTCTTCACACTGTCTCCAATTTGGTTGAGACCCCGTACGCAGGCAGCGCTACATGTTGCGCCTGGCTGGAAGTCTCCCGGTACGCACCCGGAAATGGCTGAATAGTAGACAGTGTTGCAGGCCGAGGGGAGGTTGTCGATCCGTGGGATAAAGGCCGAGAGCGAGACAGTCTGAGCAAGGGCGGTGGATGCGCAAAGCAACGCCAGTGCGGTTGTACGTAATGATATCAATAGCATTGTGAGGTTTGTTGTGGTAGGTGAAGGGACGGTGTGTAGGCTGGCAGGTCTGGTGTGAGGGAGCAAACGTGTACGAGCGACGATATCTGGGCGCACGTTCAGGCGTCGTTTACCGAACGCAAAAAGCCGATGGAAGAACGTCTTCCGGAGGGGATCTGAGACGACTGCCGTTTGAATATGGACTATGACGTTCTTGAGACGGTGGCGCCTGTTCCTAGCCTCGTAGATAGTTTTGAAATATGCTACCAGTCCACTAGAGCCTGAGCGTCGGCGCAATGATCCTGCAACTGGTTTTGCTGTAGATAAACTCTGTTCTATTTTCTTGTTGGCGAACACGTCGGGGAGATAACGATGCCCGAGATTCAAGTGCTCGAACAAAGTTGGGCTTGCCACGGAGCAGACGAAAGCGACCCTCGTTCTTGCGAGAAAATGACAGGAAAGAATGTAGCGAGAAGCAAACCAGAACGCGCAAATGAATGGACAAGCTCAAAGTTTGACCCCAGACCTGCAAAGAATGACTTTGTTCCCCAAATGGACTGATCAACATTGACGACGCACAGCGTCAATCAAGAATAGAAAGGAAGCCGGGAAGAACAAGAAGCGGGAGAAGAAGGAAAAAAGAGGCAGGCAGTGGCGCGGGACGAGAACAAGAAAGGAAACCGAGGAGAGCCGCGATCTTCGTGATGTTCAGTCGCTCAATAACTCAGAGCTCAGGTCGCAGCTGACCTGCGCCCGGACCGGCCAACAACTTAAGGCAGATCTACAAAGGCCAGTCGAAGTAGCCCCCCGTTGCCCCAACCCCAGCCCCAGCTGCAGCTACGCGTATTGCATAGCAATTGGCGGACCAGCCCCCTGGACGAGAGGCTGCAGGCCCTGCAGGATTGTCGTGTACCTGAGTTGGTGTTGCAAGTGGCCAAAACCCAGTCTTCTGAAACAACGGAGTTAGCGCACGTCGTTAATGGCCAGGGCAGTGCGGCCCCTAATAGGCCGACGCAGGCACTGCAGGCGTTACAAGTCGCGAGCGCGCTTCAGGTGCAGGTACCCGCAAGCAAGAAAAGAACCGTTGGTGGGAAGCTTGTGTTGAGGCCAGTCTGGATTAAATGCTCGGCGGCTGCTGAAGTGGCGAGCGGGCCGTACTCATCCGTGGATTGCGCCGCTTCTGGCGCTTGCAGTCACTCGGTCGAGCGAGATAAGCCATTCAAGCCATACTTGGTGTCGAGGGCTCAAGAGACGAAATTAGATACTGCTACTATGCACTGGTGTATCAACAGGGAAACAGAGCCCAGCGACATTCAGCTTACTAGCAGCCACTAGCCCAGAGCTTAGCTCTGCCTCACACCTGCTACCACCGGTGAGCGCCCTCGATCATCCCAGGACGCCAACCGCCAAACAACGACAGAGGGAGAAGATTCGACCAGAATGTTTCGACGTTTCCATATAGCCTCGACTATAGTTCTCGAGCGCATTGCGCGATCCTCAATTTCGCAATACTTCCCAGCTTCATCCCGGTGGAACGACTTTTAGTCCATGACAATGACGCTCCGGAAGCGCACCTTGCCACTTTCCATGTGCTTGACTGCGTCCTCCGCCTTATCAAATGGAAATTTCTCAATCATGCACTTGACCCCTTGACGTTCCGCAAAGTCAATCGCTTCCTCGCTGTCCAGTGCGTGTCCCGATGGCCAGCCGTGGACAGAGCGGCCCCCCAGAACCAGGCTCACAGTGTTAATCGGCACGTCGCCCACAGGCGCAAGAACAAGCATCTTACCCAGCGGTCCGAGTCCATTGACCAGAGGCCCTATGATCTGTGGATTCGGTGCTGTAACGACAATGAGGGATGCGCCTCCCATCTTCTGGAGTCCCTCGGCCGCAGACTCTTTAGACGTGTCGATGTAATCTGTGGCTCCCAGCTGGAACGCAAAGTCTTTCTTGTCACTTGACGACGACAGCGCTACCGTCCTGTACCCCATCTTGCGAGAGTACTGCAGAGCGAGGTGCCCCAGCCCCCCCAAGCCCTGAATAACCACCGTATCGCCCTGCTGGATGTTCATCTTGCGTATCCCGTTGAACACCGTAACACCAGCACAGAGAAGGGGTGCGTACTCAGCGGCATCCGCATCAGCCGGAATGCGTACCGCGGCTTCGCTGCGAAGAGTACAATACTCGGCATCTAAATATTTACCCTCACGCGTCAGTCTCAAACCCTCAACTCAAACAATACTCAGATGTACAAAAAGGAGAAAACTCACATCCGCCATCCTTACTAACACCGTTTATCTCCTGCTTCTCACATATTTGGAACAAACCCCGATTACACGCCTTGCACACGCCGTCATGCCCCCCATGCCATCCTCCCCCAATCCGATCCCCCACCTTCCACTTCTTCTCTCCTTCGCCAACCGCAACCACCTTGCCAATCACCTCGTGACCCGGGATACGCGGAAAAACGTGGTCGCCGAGGTGGCCTTGCTGTAGAAAGACATCAGAGTGGCATATACCGCAAACCTGTACTTTGACAAGGACTTCACCCGGCTTTGGGGAGGAAACAGGCACGCTTTTAATGGACCATGGTGCGCCGACTTTTTCGATGACGACAGCGCGGCAGGAGGTGGGGATGTCTGATGGCATTTTGTGTGTGTGTGTGTGTATCAACTTCCCTCTTTCCACTGTTTTTAATTGTGAAAGGGATTCGAGATATGAATCTTGAATGACAGTGAAGAATGGTATCCTACCAGTGCTAAAAAGCAGACGGGGTGACCAACATCGACCATACCACGCCTTTTATCTACACCTCCAACCACGCATCCCCCCGCATCATAATTACCTCGCTTCCTTTTCTTGTTTACTAACCATGAGCGCAGCCACCAACCCCCGCCAACCCCGATACCTACCGTGGAACTCCGCAATCAAACATCGTAGGACACGCTATCAAGCTGGATTAGAACAGTCCTGTCTTACATCGCCCTCCTCTCTAACAATGCAGGGCGTAGCATTACATACTCGACCCCATGATCGCTCGACGTATGTACTCGCTTGCACATGCATGTTGCAACCAACAGTTCACGCAACTGGGCGAGTTTTCTTCCCCGCGCCCGATATGCAAAGTCAGCAGGTGGTGTAGCGGGGAGTGGTGTTAGTCAGCGGCGCGCAGCAAGCGTAGTGCGCAATCATGCATATACATATGTACATGCATAGTGCTTCCAGCTATAACATAACATGCGCCGGAGTCTGCGGACTTAGGATTGGGGAGTGGGATGTTGGATAAGAAGCTTGTGTGTTTTTCTGGAAGAAGCATGGAGCGGGGGTATCATATGTTGCTATCAATCAAGCAACCATGTATGAAGAAAAGAAAACCGAGTTCGCGTGTGTTTTTACCAGGCGTCAAAGTTGCCAAAGCCAGTCTTGGCTTTCTTCTTAACAGGCGCCGCATCCTCCTCATCTACGAACCCTACAATCTCGTCTTCGTCTTGATTCTGCATTTCTTGCTTGGCAGCTTGGAGGTACTTGCCTACGCCCATGCCCTGACCGCTGGCATTGTCTACAGTGCCATCGGCACGTATGCGCTTACCGGTCCAGGTAGTCTTGTCGTCGACGGTACCGCCCTGCCGTTTGACTTCCTCGGCCTCGAGTTCCTTGTTCTCCTTGTCTTTGCGCTCTTTTTGCCACTCTTCAAAGGGATCGACGAAGACAACTACGTTTAGTATTTCAATATCGTCCACAGGCTTGTCTTTCTCGCCTACTTCAGCGGTCTCCATGGATCGTAGTGTCGTGTCCAACCCCCCAACTACACGCGCGAAGATGGTGTGTTTTCGATCGAGATGTGGGACTGCTCGGTAGGTGATGAAGAACTGGCTTGTGTTTGTGTTTTTGCCCTTATTTGCCATGCTCAGCACGCCTCTGGTGCTATGCCTTTCGGGGCCCTCAAACTCATCTTCAAACGGCTTGCCCCATATACTCTGTCCACCTCTTCCTGTACCTGTAGGATCTCCACCTTGTATCATGAAGCCCTTGATATTTCTGTGGAAAATGGTATGATTGTAGTACCCCTTCTGCGCCAGCTTGACAAAGTTCCATACTGCACGTGGAGCAAACTCTGGCAAGAGCTCAATATTCAGCTCACCCAGAGAGGTCGATATCCGCGCATAGCCCTTTTGTTTTACACGCTTCGGCTTGAGCATGTAATCTTCGTCGGAGAGGAGGGCGCGTTCGCCTGACGTGTGTGGTGTGACGCCGGTCGATGTAAAGGATGCTGCAGCTTTACCAGAAGTGTATACTGCAGCGTTGTAGGCAGGCTTTTTGGGTTCTGCGTTTGTCGCGGCTGCCGAGCCATTTCGTGGGAGGTTGGCAATAGCCTTGGATGTTGTCCCACCTTGCTCCTTGATCTTCCTATTTTCGCGCGCTTTCGCAACTGCTTCTTTTGCCTTGAGGATCTTTGCTGCATTGCCTAATGCATCCCTGTTCACGCTGCTCTCATTTTCTGTCACTACAGTGTCTCCATCCTTGACATGTTTGTATGAGCTGAAGTCTCTCGACTCGATGCTCTGTGGATCCTGTAGTGTGATGATGTCCTTGCGCGTGAATTCTTCGTCGCTGACTAGGTCCCGCCAGTTCTTTGCCTTGATGTTCAACCGCTCCACAGTATCCCAAGCAAACACATTACCGCTCTTCTTCAGCGCAACAACGTGCGTGTTGTCTGTCAAAACCTTGTATGTGACCGGGTCTACGTATTCGCCATCTTCGTTTTTCGTAAAGTGCAGCGTAATAAGATCAGCGCGCTTCAAAGGCGTTCCATCGATGGGGTTCGTGTTGGGGTGCTTCGACAACCAGGTGAGAATGTGTGTGAGGTCGAAGATTGTACCCGATGAAGTACAGACGGGATCAGTGAAGGGCTGAAGCGAGACGGCGCAGTAGTTGAATGGAAGGCGCTTGAATGTGGAAGATAGGCCGGCAGCAGACGCTCGACTTGCGCTGTTCGCGCCGCGTGCGTTTCCAAACGAGTCGGCCGATGACCACTCCGAGTGGGTAATGTAAAGCTTGTCGGTTCCCTTCCCCATGTCGAAGATAGATTATCTACACGATCAAGAACCGAGTGGTGTTGAATGGGGCGCAAAGCACGGAAGCGTTGGAGAGGCGACGCGCTGTTAACTTTTGGCCGATCCGTCGTCGTTAGCGCGACTCCACATTTCCAGGGCTCTGACTTGCCATGGGATAACGTCATTTTCCTGGCTTTGCCAACCTCAATCTCAAATGTCAACATTAATGTGCCATAGCATTATCCTTTTCCGTACGGTAACGTATAATCGATCCACTAGGAGCATGAAGCGCGGCATATGT
The DNA here is from genome assembly GCF_028858645.1 of Bipolaris maydis. Taxonomy (NCBI): domain Eukaryota; kingdom Fungi; phylum Ascomycota; class Dothideomycetes; order Pleosporales; family Pleosporaceae; genus Bipolaris; species Bipolaris maydis. Next base: position 1,503,593 of record NW_027093866.1, on the reverse strand, counting down.
AGCGAGGCAGGTAGGACCTTTTCGAGCTTGGTCCCTCATGTTGAGCAAGCATGAGCACATACCAGACATGTTGACAAATTGGAAATATGATTCATCGTAACCATGTGGCCTCGCGGCCTGTATGCTGAGATTACCTCCATGTCTGACAAAATTTCATTACTACGTCTGCTTTAATCATCATTCATCATCACAAGTAGGGATAACGATATACCTTCTCATGTCGATATGATCCATTCTTGCCACATATTAAAGTATGCAGATCCGCACAATCGTAGGGCCTAGCTCCTCTATACATCCAATTCCTTCGGCCTCCTACGCTTTGCGTCTAGAGAACCTTAGTTGATTGGTGTATGTGATAATATCGGAGGTGGCTGCTGTGGCTATTGTGGCTGACTCGAAGGCTTCGGCAACTGTCAGATAGCAGGACGTTATTCAACCACCGCCAGGATAGCCTAGTGCCGTATGAACCACGCTTTGTGCACATTTTGGAGGACTTAGTGGATCTCTGTAGCCTCAAGTAACAAACATGGCCAGGATTGTTACTATTTTGATACCAATTAGTATCGCGGTAGACAGCACAGCACGCGGTGTTTACAGAATAAGAAAAAATAGGGATACAATAGTCTTGCAAACATGGAAACAAAGATAACAAAGAAGCCTCAGAGAACACCAGGTTCTGGTTAATACTAAAGTGTTGGGGGCTGAGACCTGTTGGATGTTGTCTTGGACGTGGCCAACTTGGTTGGGATGGAAGATGCATCCTTGCATGTTCTGTGACATGGGATTCTGGCACCAGTCTCCACAATTCGGTATTGTGCGTCTAAGATGATTACAGTATATGTGGCAAAATGCATGTCAAACATATAATAGGGATCGACTAAGCTGCCAAGCCGTGCGCTTGAATGATCGGTCAAAGCAGAAGTGTTGGACGGCGAGCCTCGTCACGGGCTTCTTGTCGCTAGCTGGGCATCGGGCTTGCTTAACAAGCATCCGGCCGTCGGTAGGACCGGATCGTAGCTTTCGTAGTTAAGAATAACAACACAAACGGTTTGGAGTACCCGAGAGATGTATCCATGTCCATCGATGATGCAATCTTGATTCCCCATAATTGATCATCATCAACAAAGGTCGCAGCGACACGTGTAGATAACGTGTATCTGGCGCGCCATCATATACCCATGACCCATGCCGTGCAACTGCACAAAACACAGTGTCCGCGGGCGTAGTACCTGGTGTGGCAGCGAGCGCCATCGTGTGAGGGCAGCAGCAATGCCATGATGAAGGATGTAGATATCCGGAGAGTGGTGTATTTTTATCGCCTTGCTAGCGTCCGAACGGGGCGTTCGAAAGGAATCCTGTATACTTTCCTTCTTTCTTCAGCAACGGAACGCACAGCCCCTTGCCATGTCGCCTATCTGGTGGGGTTCGTTGGTTTGTTTTTGGGGAATAGGGCAGGCTGCGGGTCAGGAACACAATGATAAGCTTTGTGGTCTTCAGCCACGTCAAGATTGCGTACGAAAAGGCCGTGTTAGTGTCTTGGGCCGATGATGAGTGTGGTTACAACGAGAAGTGAGCGGAAAAACGAACAAGGCGAGGCCAAAGAAAGCGCTAGCGCATGCGCTTTGGGTCTAGTGAATATATGTCCACTGGGCAGGAAGGGTCCACGGGTCTGCACAGCTTCCAGTTCACCACAGCTGCACTGCAGCCACAGGGCAATTAAACACATGCCCTTTTCCATCACCCTCTTCCGGATGAGTTCCATTGAAACCACAATAACAGGTTCATCAACCTTGTCTGTTCTCAATCATCCACTATGGTGCTAGAGCCAGTTGCAATCTTATCACTTGCTTTTTCCCTCGTTAGCTCCATCATCTCTCGACAAAAGACCCGAAGCGTAAGCTCGCCATGAGAAAAACTCCCTTGCATCCCCCTTTCTTGACATTGTGGATCTCGATCGGTTCCAGGAAGCACCGCATTGCGATCACCACTGCCCGGGGCAAGCCACAGATATCCCTGCGTGTGTCTTTGGATCTGCCGAGCTCCAAAGCCCATCAGCTGGCCATGTCTTGGTGAACGCCCGATTCTGTTATGATCTTTGAAATAATGATGGTGTGGCTGCACGTGGTGCACTGCCTGGCTTGCTTAAAGCTTTCGTCATGCCTCTGCACTTGTGTTCGTCAGCTTGAAAGAGTTCTCCTGTGTCAATATGTTTTCTTCATCAGTCACTCGCTCATGTTTCTTACTCAACTGCTTAGTTCTTGGCTCTCGTGCCGCTCCATTCGCTAACAACACTACACCCAACACCACTACAACATCGTATCTATCCTATCCAACTCTCACGGTCCCTATTCTGGATGAGTATCCAACAGATGACGTGCTCCCTCCGAACGACAAGGAAGAAAGATGGAACAGTCCAGAGTACAAATGGATCTTTCAGTACCCACTTCCCATACCTCCAGTCAAGGAATCAAAATTGTAGGATATCCAACAGCCCGACAATGATCGAAAACTAAGACAGAACAGCACCTACACCAACAACGTCACAGGCGCTATCATTGACTATTACGAAGTCGATGTCAAGGCCATCAAAAAACAGGTCTATCCTGACCTCCCACCTGCCGATATGTTCTCGTATGATGGACATGTGCCTGGTCCAACCTTCAAGATGCGCAAGGGCCGAGGTAAGGTTGGTCTTTAACCTACTCGTACCAAGCTAATGTTCCATTTCAGAGGCTGTTGTACGGTTTAACAACGTCAGTCCAACAAATTCGTCTGTCCACGTGCACGGCCAATACAATCGTGCTCCCTTTGATGGATGGGCAGCAGACTACGCGCTGCCTGGCCAGTACAAAGATTACTACTACCCAAATGCACAAAATGCACGAACAATCTGGTACCATGTTAGTCAGGTCTGATTTAATTGCTACGAAGGCCAAGCTGATACCCACAGGACCACACCGAACACGAAACAGGCGAGAACGTGTATTTCGGACTGAACGGCTTCTATCTCTTGAGCGATGACGAAGAGCAAGCGCTTGACTTGCCAGATGGCGACCTTGACATTCCACTTGCTATATCTGCAAAGCAATATTCCACCAACGGATCTCTGATATACAACCACAACAACCACACTGGACTTTGGGGTGATGTGATTGAAGTGTAAGAAGATTCTGAAAGATTTTTTGATCGCGACTAATTAATTTGGCAGTAACGGACAGCCTTGGCCATACCTTGAAGTGAAGCCATGCAAATACCGTTTCCGCGTGCTCGATGGTGCTGTCAGTCGTGGTAAGTTAGATCATGTAATCTGTATCGTGACCGGCGTGCTGATTCGCAATAGCATTCGACATTTTCCTCAAGGAAGACGGAACTAATGAAACAATGAGCTTCCATGTCATTGGTTCGGATGCTGGTATGTTACTTGATCAATCCATTTGGGTTCTGCTAATTTTCTCCTCAGGTCTCTTCCAGCATCCAGTGGAAACCAAGAGCCTTGCGCTGGCTGAAGGTGAACGTTATGAGATAATTGTCGACTTTGCCAACCACGCAGGCAAGAACATTACCATGTACAACGAGCGTGGTATGGCTGGAAACCTCGACTTTGCCGCAACCAATCGCATTATGAAATTTATTGTCAGCGACCCAGACGACGACTCCATAACCAACGATCCTCTCCCAACCGACATGCACTACATCCCTCCGCCACCAGAGGCCAACATCACAAAGAACTTTACCTTTTCCCGTGTTAACGGCTCATGGGTCATCAACGGTGTCGGTTGGGTAGACATTGAAAACCGCATCCTGACCCGACCAATCCTGGGCCAAGATGAAATCTGGGAGTTGAGGCATGGAGGTGGAAATGCCTCACATCCAGTCCACATCCATCTCGTTGATTTCCAAATCCTTTCTCGCACTGGAGGAAGGAACACGGTGATGCCATACGAATCCGCAGGCATGAAGGATGTTGTTTGGGTCGCTCCCGGCGAAGTGGTCAGAGTCGTAGCAAGATATGCACCATGGAAGGGTGTCTACATGTTCCATTGCCACAACCTCGTCCATGAGGATTACGAGTAAGTTCAAAGCTTTCGATTTATGGGCATATCAAGACTAACGATTCAAAGCATGATGGTAGCATTCAATGTGACTCAACTCGAGAAATGGGGATACGACAAAGACACCATTTTCATTGACCCGATGCAGCCCGAATTCCGCCCAAGGAACATCAACTCGGCAGACTACACGGAGGAAGCGATTTTGGAGAAACTGGATTGGTTTTACCACACAAACGCATACAACAGGACCATGGCTTGAGCAGACGGCATATGTACATAGAGCCGCTCTCAAGTGGATGGTTGAGGAGTGACCATGCATATTCCCGTGCCTTTGTGCACCTGAACTTAGATCATAGAACGCATTACCACGACTCTCGTTTACAAATTTCTGTAATTATCTATCCTTTTTTTTCTTTGATAAAAATCACATTCTTGCAGCCTCATCGAGTCACATCACGTGTCAAGTGTTGCGACAAACAGTGTATTGACTTGACACGGTAAGATAGTGGGTGGGAAAGCATTAGTGCCGCAGGTTTCTCATGAGTAATATGACACATTCTAGAATATTCATCGATATCTGACATCTCGTATTCTACCCCTTGTGCTCATGTCATGTCGAGAGCGAGAGCACCCGGAGCCGAGAGCCGATTAAGCCATTGATTTTTTTTCTTCCTCTCGGCCGCCGCCTCGATTCACAGTCGACTCATCTCCATATCTTACAATTGTTATTAAGCCTTCCGTGACCCGTAAATATGACACTTGTGTATGTCGCAGCTTTATGATCTGGAATATATGTAAACTCAAACAACGATATCTGAAGCCCAAAATCAGCTATTCTTAACAACAAGAATATGCTTACTACGAGAATGTTATTGCGCCCCCACCGCCTACTCAAGTTATCCCGAAATCCGACCAACAGGACGCATGCGAAGCACTTGAACCTCACATCACGCCATGTAACGACATCGTCTCACCCTCTCCCCGCCAACGTCCTTCCGCCTGGGCACCAAGAGAAAGAGATGGAGAAAAAAAAATCCAAAACACGACTACTGCATGAAATTTCTGTCCAACATACTACCTCATGGCCTTATTACGGGGCATGGGGAAACGGGACGACTCCATAGCATATTGCGAAATGAGAAATAGAGGGATGACGGGGACCAGGGTAGTGGACATTGCCCCCACAAAAAATCCATATTATCCCGAGACTTGAGCTTGAGGTCTCCACGATCTCGATAAGATAACGAGAAGAAGGTGGCTGGGACCAGCACTGGGAAAAGGGGACTGGGGGGGACCCAGAGGGCCAGGGGGGTGTGGTGACCGTCATCCTTTCACTTTCCACGTTCCACGATTAAACCAGGAACCCCCCAGACCATCGCCCCGAAAAAAAATCCACACGAGTCGTGATGTCAAGGGTTGCCTGTTTAGGCAGGATATTCGGGGGACCGGGTAGTTTACCGGGGGAAAAGAAAAGGCAGAGAGAAAGAAGAGGGTTTGTGGTGTTTCACTTTCAACGTTTTAACTAACCAGGGGGGGGGGGGGGGGGGGGGGGCGTGGTTAGAGTCACGTGAGGGCGTGGTTGGAGTGAGATTGGGAAGCTTTGTGGGTTACGCGTCGTTGGTGGTGGTGGTGGTGGTGGGTAGGTTGGGGCTTGGAGATGCGGACCAGAGAGAGAGAGAGAGAGAGAGAGAGAGAGAGTACGTACGCATATTGCATTCGGTTTTCAGAAGTGTGATTAAACAAACGGCCGAGTTAGGACGGGGGGGGGGTGCCTGAGAACCGTTTTTTTTTCTTTCTTTCTTTGTTCCCGTATTCCGGTCAGCCCGGGTCCCCGTTGTCGCGTGCGAAATTAAGTCATCTTACGTTCTATGTAAACCTGCCTGTCGGGTTTTTTCGGGTGTTTAATCTCAGAAGAGTCGGTCCCGGAAATTCTGGAATACTACTCATCTGGGATGATTGTTTTTTTTCTTGGTTTGATGAAGGGTTTGTTGTGGACAGCCTTTGTTTGATGAACAATTTGTGGATGGGTGATTGTTTTTTTGGGTTGAGGGTTTCAAGTAGACATGTCGAACACTCATGGCTGCCGTATCATAGTTCTCGAGTAGCATACCACGCGTTACTCGCCCCAAAGCGTAAGTATGAGGGCGGGATGGCGCTAGTGATGGTTGCTGGGGGTTGGTTGGGGTTGTAACCTTTTGTTCTCGTTGCAAAGGCGCAGATTTGTAAGTGAGTAGCTCGAAAGTTTATTCACACAGACAAGCACTGTGATGGACCCCTTTTTTTGTCTTTATCGTTGGTATTGCGATAGACAAAGATAGTCGGGTCACTACGTACGCTAGGCTGCTAGGCTAACTGGCAAAGGTTTACATGACAAACCCTGATCTACACCGTCAGTCGGTGTCACACTTGTCAAGTTTGCACCCTGTATTTCCCTTGCTATCTGCTCAGACCTTTTGCCTAAGTAGCGCAAGGGGGGCCCGACCGCACCAGAGATTATGGCGTGCTCTCTCTTTCTCCCGTCTCGTTGCGGCGGTATCTAAGCTAACTACCCAGGGATTGCTTACTTACACGCTAAGTAAAGACAACCCCCCCACCAAAGTGTTTTAAATACGTACCATTTCCACGTGTGATTGTCCTCCGAGACTTATGCGTACGCACGTGCTGTGTACGTACTAAATAGGTAGTAGTACTTGGAACTAAGCCAGCTTACCAAAACATGAGTAATGGAAGGGAGGGGGAGGGGGGGGGCAAAAGAAAAGTGGAGTTGGTTGGGTTGGGTCGGTCCGACTGGGTGAGGTGGTGGTGTTGTTGGTCAGTGGGAGATGGGAAGTATGCCCCATGTCGGGGTTGGCGCTGATGGCCGCGGTGGGGGGAAGAGGGTGTGGGGGGGGGGAGAGAGAAGGAGAGGGGAGGGGTAATTACTTTTTTTCAGCCCGCTTAGCGCGGCTGGTGCTTTTGGGGGGGGGGGGGGGGAGTGTGCTGGAGAAATCGGGGGATGATGGGATTTTGTAGGGTAAAATGAGGTTATGGGAGTGGGATGGGGAGGGGGAGAATGTTCCTGGGGTGATGTTAGACTCGGTAGCTTTTTTCTTTCTTTTGTGTGTGTGTGTGTTGAGTACGTGTCGGTAAGGAGGGTTGTAGAGTAATTGGTGCTAGACTAGAGAGAGTACAAAACATGTCGAGTGTTTCATGGCTTCGTTTCATTAGGGGGGTTGCAAAGAAGGGATAATAAAGAATTTACATCTTGATTGATGTGGTATCATGAACATGTAAAGTCCATGTCATCTAAGAGGAATTTATCATCTATAGCGACAAGCGCCTATTCTTCTTAGTCTTGTAAAAGGAAAGATATCAGGACCCCATGCGCCATACACCTATGCTATGCTGTACAGAGATAAGAAAAGAAAAAAACATGTCGAGAATCAAAAAGTCAACCATCTATTCCTCCATCACACCAGTCGCCATCATGCTCTCCTTCAGAGCCTTCTTGTACTCGCGCTCCATGCCATGCTTGACAGCGTCAAGGACAGTGTTTACTGTAGCCTTGGGCTCGAAGCGGGGCTTGGTGCCATCTTGGAAGACACCAGTCTTGACCAGGATCGAGTACCAGTTGGCGTCGGGGTTTTGCTCGTTGTATTCATTGGTACCCCGAATGTCTGATTCTGGTGTGTCGCCTACAAAGTAGACAGTGGAAGGAGGCGAGTCAATACCGTGGGTATCTTTGCGCCATTCCTGGAGCAGACGAGTTGCAAACTGGAAGGTGCCGATTTGTGGCTTTCCAAATGCAGTGGTCTCGAGGGTACGACCAGTGACAGCCTTGAACATGGCTTCCAAGGAAACCCGGAGGGCACCCATACCAATGCGGGTAAGGTCGTGCGAAGCGCTCCAGACCACGTCGTTGTGAGAGAAAAAGACTGGTGGGCCTTCGTCGTAGTTCTCGGACCTCGTGCCAAGACGGCCTTTCTTTGACATGAGTAGGTCAAGAATGATCTGCTGGTCCGACGCCCAATCACGTGAGTCGGCGAAAACGAAAATGGCCTCGATTTCAACCTCAGCAAAGTTGCGGGTTCGCGAGTTGTTGTATTCTTCCTCTGTAAGCTTGCGGAAAGGGGTAGTATCTTGGTTGTCCTTGATGATGTCACCAGGAGTTACACTGAGCTTGCGTTAGAAATAGGTATGCGGCCGGAACAGCGGGCAAGACTTACACATCCTTGAATCCGTAACCTTCGGCGACAATGCGGCATTTTTCGCCCTCGCCACCGACGACCAGCACAGTACCGTACTTCTCGGCCATCTCCCTCATTGGAGTGTGTCCGCAAATGAACTGGCCAGGCGAAACTTCAATCTCTAGTTGCTTGCTCAGTTGGATGCAACGCTCAGCTTCAGTCTTGCCGCCACCATTGGTGACGAAAATGTACGGGACTTGAATGCCATATTCATTGTCACCGTTGAGCATCTTCATGGCCTCAATAGCTTCCGGAATGGGACGGCCACCACGAATGAGGACGCCGTCAATATCTATGTATGGTTAGAAATATTGTGCTTCACATGGGACTTTGTCTAACGCACCAAAAGCAAACGCATATTTGTCCGTGACGGATGTTTCAGGAGGTGTCAGATCCGGTGATCCAGGGGCGACAGCGTCGAGGTGACGTCTAGCAGTCTCAAAGCCGCTGGCAATCTCCGACTGTTTGGATGGGGCCATGAGATGTTGTGGGGGAACAACGACGGTCGGGCCCATGTTGATGTTCTCGCGGGTAGCCTCCACTGCTGAGAGGCGACGCACGAAACCGCTTCCCGCTGCGGGAACTGCAAGAGGTGCCGACATGGTGTAAGGTAGATTTGTTCAGAATCTGTGCCAATCACAAAGGTTTGCTAGAAAACGCTCTCCTCCGGGTAGTAGAGTTTGAAAGATGTGGCGAGGTTGGTAGCGGAGGAAGTTTGGTGGTCTTTATAGCGTGTGAGCCCGGTAATCAGGTTGATTCTCCAGAAAACCCCTCAAGTAAGCGGAGAGAATAGTGGGTACGTGGATATGTGGGAATGTGGAGGTGGGTTGTAATGCTACATGGTTGGTTTGCGCAAAGACGCCGAGTGTTTTATACCAAAGACGAACGGTCAATCCAAGGTAAACCCCTAGCATCGCTGGAGTGATCATCTTCATCATTAGTGGCATAATACTCTGCACGTCTACGTCGATTCACCAGACCCTGAGCATGAGAACTACTAGTTTAGGACTTTGTCGGTGACTATTGCGTAGAGTGATGGCGTCACCCGGTCGGAACAAGCGCAAGGGACGCTTCAGCACGTCGAATTCGATGGCAGGACACTATCCTAGGCGTGCCCTTCTCGACATGTGCTTGGAGATTGTGACACGTTTCTCGATGCTGATTCGATACCTACGACAGTGATGTTGCAATAATTGTGGGTATACGGCCGAAGTTGTGCGGCTGCTTGAATCCCTGGTAATCTTGGATTACAGCCGTCTCATGCGCGCCATGTGGCAGACGGCCGCGGTTGGTGTTGTAGTTGTGGAACGGTGTTGCAGAATTTTGAAGTTCTTCGGCGCTATGATGTCACTAAATGATTAGGTTGCATGTCGCTACGCCGCATGAGAGCATACATCCTCACCGGCCGGAGGTGTCCGCGAATGAACGTTCGTCAGGGACTCGGGGACTCTGAGTCGCCGTGTCAAACACTTGCCAAGTGTGAAAGTTAACACGAATGAAATGCCAGCCGCCCTGGTCTTTTGGCGAGGACAAGCCGGCCTGCGTTCTCGCCAAGCGTCGGGGACTTGATGAGGCAACTTGAGGCTCAACGGAGGCCGTCTCGGCAGACATGCCAAAACGTTGAGCCGTCCTGTCAGGGTCTGGTGCGTCGCATCAAGAAACGATGTCAGCATCCGCCGTACAATGCAATCGTTCGCGATTGCAATATTACAATAGTAACAGCAACAACAGTTTGTAATATCCTCGAAATGACGTCCGCACCATTGTCCCATCTCTTGCCCCGAGTAAAACCGCGCGCGCGCATCTACACAGCCTACACAGTGGATCGCTAGTACCTACAGTAGGACAGGTACCCACATCCAAGGCACAAGCATGGGTCACTTGACGTAACTGTACATGACCCTACAAGCCTCCCGGTGCTTTTTGCAGAGTGGATGACGGTTGTAGGTATGCGACCTGTACGTGAAACCGGGCCAGGTCGCAATAAAGGTAGCAATGAGGCATTTCTGCAAGACACAAGTGACGCTGGCCGTGCCAGTTCTCCCAGCCACGACAACGACAACAACGACAAGACCAAAGACTGTGTATGCTACCGGTAGTGACACTGGCGCAACAGTGGGGGATGCAGTATTGCCAACCAGCCTCCCAATGAGACAACGAGTACATTTAGTGACCAGTCATTGTACGTATCCCTAGCGGATATATGGGCGTCTACAAGTGCCGAGAAGCCGTTCAAGGCCCGAAGCAATCTGTAAGAAGTAATGATCAGACGACGCGGTTGTGGAAGGTAAAGGGATGTTCGCTGCGCTGTTGCCGCTACCGCTACTGGGGTTTGATGTTAGATGCTGAAGAGATGGGGAAAGGGCCAACGGAGCAGAGAAGGCGGGGTGTGGTGTCGAATCCACGCCTCCACGCCTCCACGCCTCCACGAGTTTCCTGGAGCGGCTCCGGATTTGCAACCAGCGGGAATTAACCAGCATAGGGTCTATCTATTCACCACCTTCCGCAGACTCACCGCAAGTTCTTGCACATCGGTCGACTGTCGCTAGGGCGGCGCTATGCCGTCCTAAAGTGCTTTGCTGGGCAAGCCTTGAGTATGATTGTGCGAGACCTGCTTCACGCACCAAGTTCCCGTCGCAGGGACTCGGTTCAGCTGCCGTGCTCCACTGTTTTTGTGGAGGGACAAAGTGGAAGTGCTGATCGGTTAGGGGAAGTGGGCCCTCTGGTCTTTGGCAATGTCGCTGTCGGCACAGTACAGCCGAGTACGTCGCGGATATGGCGTTTCACCGATTGTGAGGATAGAGGGATGTGGATCGGTACTTGGAGTATCAAATACTGTGATGAGTGTGAGCTCTGAGGCGAAGAGATAGATGGGTGGGGTTGTTGGTCATGGGAGAAGGAAGGAGCAGCTTGCATTGAATAGGCAGGAGCAGGCCCGAACAACATGCGTTGCGATTTGCATCGCTGCCCCGCGTTAAGCTCCCACATCCCTTACTATCCATCTCCACATTACGAGTAAGACTTATCCTCTCGAGCCATGAATTGGACAGGTGGTTCACTGCAGCGCACTAAGAAAGCCAACTCGGGCATGCTACAACGGCAGAGAGCGTATTTTGCCAAGGCACGAACAAACCTTCAGAACATACCTCAAACGCCTATTGCTCCCTTTTGCCCGAGTTATCTTCGCGACAATAGCAAATCAGATTTTCTAGCGGTTCCTTCGTTTGAGTTGATCTCGGACCGACGTAGGGGGTGCTCTGTGAGAGGTCGAGGGGAGCCAGCACAGAGTGAGGATATACCTGTACCAGACGACAAGTGGTGCGCGATCAGCAGGCATCAAGTATCTCCACATGAATCACCCAGCAAACGTGTCGCTCACCATGACGTCCAATCGGAGACTTCACCCCAAGCTCAAGAAGGTAGTTGTGGCGAGCAGATGCATGATTACTTGCGTGGTGTTTAGACAGAGAAACTGACGGCAAAGTAGACTTGGGTAGCCCGAAACTCAAGGCCCCAGACAAGAATGTGGAGATGCAACTGTTGGAGGCGAATAAGAAAAGGCTGTTAACACAGGCAGATTGGATCGGCATCGACGCTGCAAAGCCAGTGCAACTGCAATTTGTGTCGTGCAAGCAGAAAGAGAAGATTGGCAAGCGCAGAAGAAGGACTGGAAAATGCCGCGCGCAGAAAAGACAGCGTGTTGAGGGAGAATTAAAACCAAAAAAGCCTCAACTTCAGCACCGGTCCTTTGCTAAACTCTTGGAAAGTTGTGCTAGCCGTGACGGACCCGAGGACATAGAGGTTCGCATAGGCACAGAGGCATTGACAGATGGACAGTCTGCTCAGCTCCAAGAGTGTGTGCAGTCGGAAGTTTGTTCAAGCCCGATGCTTTTTGAGCAAGACGATTTAGTTTCCCGTGACTCAGCGACATGTGAAGATGGTGGGCACCATGACGAGCGCAATCTGCGTTTTGTGTTTAGGGGCCGGGCCTCTCCCATGGGTCTACGTACTCAGCACGTAACGGGCAGGCAAAAGATGGATGAAACACAGCTACTCGAAGAACCAGCATCGGTATCCACATGCCGGGCCAAACATGTGCATGGGGTCACCAATGACAGCGAGGACCCAAGTGTATACGCAATCGTCGATCAAGAACCCTGGATGGCGTATCTCGCAATTTCCGACGTTTCTTCACGGGCAAACGATGCGGGAATTTGGCCCAAAGACGAATTGCAGCTTGAGGGGAAGAGCATTGGGGGAAATGAGAGTGCGTGTGACACAAGATGGTCAAAGGGCGCCACTCAGGGCGTGGAGGAAGAGGATGGTGAAAGTTTTGGCGCAGCGTCAAGATGCGAGTGTTTGGCTTTGTTGAAGCGGGGTATAGGGAGAGCGGCAGCAGGGTATGTGCCGGAGATGAAGGGCATTCGCGCAGACCAGCCAAATTGGAGCCATGTACAAACTTTGGACGAAGATGAGAAGGAGTGGCAGGCGTTTGTCTTGGGTAGCGACCAGAGTCGATCCTTGCCAAGGGCGCAGCTGGACGCACGCCGATGTTTTGCGCAGACAGCAGTAGAGTATGCGCAAGAGGCATGTTCAAAGCAGCTGCCGCTATCCGTTGCAGCGAGTTGCGCAAGCACCCCCGCCCGGAATGATGCCGAAATTCCGTAGATTTGGTTCTTCCACACGCGACAGGGGACAGGATGCAGCAGATTGAATGCTACGGGTGCGGTCATGCAAGAGGTATGTATGTACAGAAGGAATTATTGGGGGGGGGGGGGGGGGGGGGGGAGATGTTGAGGAGACAGGAAGTGTTGGGCAAAAGCGAGGCGGTAGGTGGGCAGTGAGTGACTGATGCATGTGTAGTGTAGTAGTGAATGTACACAGTAGTACATCCATCCACTTGCCTAGCTAGGAAGCAAGGCATGTTTACTAGATGGGACGTGTGCCTTGGGACGTTCAGATGCAACGTCCCGCAGTAGCACTTTGATATTCGGGGCGACTCAGACAGGCATAGACGGGGAAGGGCGCTGGGAAGGAGCAGAGTAAGTATACAGGTATTCGGGCCGGGCGGGTATGAACGAGTGAATGGGTGGGTGGTGTAGTGTACTAGCACTAGTAGCAGTTGCGATACCCCAGTCAGCAGTGACGACGGAGCGTATCGTTGTAGATCCCAACAAGCGGTAGCTAGTAAGTAGACACAGACGTATGTATGCCTGATCATCGTTTCGGCGGGGACGTGGGATGAGGCGGGAGTCGAGAAGTGGATTGGCCCGTTTTGGCCGAGGAGCAAATGGCAAGGCCCATGTTTTGACTTTTAGAGTGGCAGGCTAGCGTAGCTGGCGGACGTACCGCCGTGTTACATGTCAGCGAATGAAGATGGGCAGCTGGCATTGTCTTTGTGTCGCTGGCGCGCTACGTGAATAGGGCCCGGATGGCGTCGAGGCGTTGGAAACGTTAGCTGGAGGGTGTTGGCAGCATTGGCGGCTTTTGGCTTGGGCGGTTCTGCGAGTGTGTGCTCGGTGTTGGTGTGGGAGCGTGCGTGCAGGACGCATTGAGAAGGGGCGAGGGAGGGTGGTGTTGGAGGGAGTGTAATACATGGCCATGCTAAGAGTTTGACGAATGCAGCAACTCGAGTATGGACAGAGGGCACGCCAAGATGGGGAGCAATGCGAACACCTGCACACGATGCGTCAGAGTCGGATCAACATGCATGTCGTGGGTAGTAGCAATTGTTTGAAGAGGGGAGGGGGGGGTGGCCCGGGGCAGGCCGAGTGACGTGCGGGGCTCTATTTCTGGGTGAGCCCTATGAGTTGAGAGGCCATCCTTGTCTTGGCTCGAGTGGGCTCGGACCGGGGCAAAGGATGCAAATGCTAGAGGCAGCGCCAATGCTGGTGGCGGCGCCAGAGTTACAGGCGGACAGGCGGACAGGCGGACAGGCGGACAGGCGGACAGGCGGACAGGCATGTAGACAGACAGACAGACAGACAGAAGGACACGGTGAAGCCCAAGGGCGGGCGGCGGCGGTCATGTGAGGGAGCGGGCGGCGGGGATGATTCAGAGCAGGAGCAGCGCGTGCAGTTGGGGCGAGCAGCAAACGATTGGACACAGAGGACGGAAAGGGTCGAGGACAGCACACCGCCAGCCGGTCACATGGACTGGCTGGCAGGCAGGCAAGCAGTTCCGCATGGGGGCGAGAGGGCCACGGCCACGGCAACAGAGCAGACACAGACACAGACAGTCGACAATTGATGTGCGGGGGGGCGTTGTGGCATGACTGGCGCTCGGCCGTCAGGGGTAGAAAAATCCTTTGCCTTCTCGAAGCCGTCGAAAGATGACTAGCCGGCCGGCCGTCACGCGACTCGGCGACGCAGCAGCAGCAGCAACAGCCTAGCAGCAACAGCACAAGCACAAGCAGATGCAGCCGCAGCCGCAGCCGTGGGCCTGCGCTGCCATGGCGACTTTGTCGCGTCGCTGTGCAAGGGAGCCGTGAAGCAGCCGGCCGGCCAGGAAATTGGTGGCTCGAGGCAAACTTTGGCCATGACGACGGTGCATCCCTGGCCTCTGGTTGCGCCGTCGTTGGTGATCGAACCGTTGTGCCGGCTTCGCACTTGGTTTCACCCTGCCCGCGCGCCACGTGTGAGCCTATCGAGGCGAGCCCACAGCCACACATGAGGGGGCGCCCCAGCCCACAAGACAGCCTGCTTGCATGCCACTCGTCCTCGCGGGAGTCATAGTAATCTGCCAGTCTGATGGAGCTGCCGGCCAGCGAGCGAGTAGCAGTGTAGTGTACAGCACAGCAGTGGCAGCAGCACGCTGTCTGCTCACCGGTGTGTCAAGACACGAACGACCCACGCAATCCATGCCCGTAGCCACTGCTGCTGCTGCTGCATACAGGCCCAATGAGGACTATCATGTCGGTGGTGGTGGTGGTGGTGACGATGATGATGATGACGATGCAAGCAGCCTTGCCCATGCTGCCCTCTACTCTGGCTGCCTCAGTCGCCGGCATGGGATCCCCCTCTTGGGCCGGATGTAACGGCAGCGCTACAGTAGCTGTACAGACTTGTACATGCATGCAAATACGTCGTTGCTGGACGCAGCTCGCCCTCCCAGCTCGCCTGTCAGCGGGAAGCGGCAGCGTAGGCGCAGGCGGAGGCGGCGGCCATGGTCCTCCCTGGTGCGCATGCCTGCCCATGCCGCTGCCTCACTCATGCTCAGGCTGCCCACGACTGGCTCCCGTGGCCTGCAGGCGGGCGTGATTGGCAGCGGTGCAGCTGGCGGTGCAGTCGAGGGCGGATGCAGATGCACATGGCGGATGGGACAACCTTGGGCTGCGTCATTGTCGACGCCGTTGCACGGTGGGGCCTAACCAGTGTCGCGGCTCGCACTTGGTTACCGCTAGCACACGAGACAAACAGGGAAGACGGCTTTCGCAGCCCGAGTTACCATGTCTTGACGCGGACTTGGGCCCGACCGACAAGGAGGCACGGAGTCAAGGTCAAGGCATGCTGTCCGTGGCATAGGCGTGTCGTTTGCAAACTTAGCTGAGAAAAATCCCGTCTGCGGCTTGTCTGTTCCTGGCTGCCTGGCTGGCCCACCGCGCTGCCGCTGCCCGCGGCCCTGCCCACGGGCCTGCCCATATACATAGTAGTCCGAGTACCTCGCAACAAGCCTGCCCTAGAGTACACACAGCCTGCCCGCTCCTTAGCTGCTAGCATTGCTTCCTTAGTCCGCCCTGCACTACCCGCTAGAGCGAGCAAAACAATTACACCCACACACGACATTACTCTACCACACACCCCCCGACTCCTCACTCGACGACCACCTCATCACCCGCCGGCCACCTGCCACCCTACTCCTCTTTCTCTCCATCTCTCTCCACCCCGCCCAATCCCCTCTCGGCATCCGCTGCTGCAGCTGCCCGTCCTTCTCCGCACATCATCCCACCGCGTTTTTAACGAGCCTGGTGCGCCCGCCCTGGTCTGCCGAATCGCTTGCTGCAAAAAAACCCAACCGCCCCCCACGACTGCTCCGGAGTACTTCAGATCGCACAGTATCCATGCAACGTGCATGCAAGGCCGTCTCCAAGTAATCCCAGCTGACCTCCGCCTGCACCTCGCGCAGCGCGCGCTTCCTCGTCCAAACTCGTCATAGCCAAACCCATTCTGTCAGTCTCACGATGCGATCCAGTTCCTAGCTTGAGCTCTGCAAAAAAAAGGACCCAGCAGGCTGTTGATCCTATCTGCTTTTATTCCCCAGTGGCGCCCGCCCGCCTTGACACTCCCTCCACACATCCACACACTCACACTCCCGCACATACACACACACCCTCCTACTCCAACTCCTACTCCTCATCCTCCTCTCACCAATTGTCCGCGCCATGAAGGTTTACTAGCACGCCCCGACATCAGCCTTTTGCTCTCTCTCTCTCACACACACACATCCCGCCACCATGTCACTACTCCACGACTCTTATGCGCGCCCGCGCATACCCTCGCCTTCGCCTAGTTACGCTCGCGCCATTAGCATTTCCGCCCGTGGCAGCCCGGCCCTTACTGCCTCTTGCCTCAATGGCTCCCTCCAGTCAACCCCAGAAGGCATGGTTCCCATCTCGTCATCGCTGCCAGCCATTCCCTCCTACACACTACCAGAGCCGTTACTCCATCCTCCGGTCCAGTCGCAGCCAACTTCCTCGCCATCGGCCATGGCGGAAGCCCTAGGCAAGGGACCAGGCCTGATTCGACGAGTTAGCCGGGGCGCCCAGGGTATCCCGCATCGCTTCCGCCGCGGCAACTCGACTGCTCAACGCGACAAGAGCTCTGGTCCCGTTATTATGCGCCGCCGCAGCGACAGCAGGACTGCCGCCGACGGCGACACAGGCATCTCCGACTTTGACGCTTTCGAGGAAGAGGAGGCCATTGAAGATTCATATGAGCCCATCCACGGGCTTGGCATCACCGGCCCTTCGCCCAGCTTCAGCTCAATACCCGACACTGCTGTCGTAGCCCCCGTACGCAACTCGCGCCTCGAGCAAGGCACCGTTTTGAAGAAAGTTACCAAAAAGGAAAAGAAGGAAATCAACCTACGTCTGGACCTGGAATCCGCAAAAGTCTTCTGGGACACGTCAAGACCGTCAAAGGCCTTTTACATTGATGATGTAAAGGAAATCCGCTCCGGCCCAGAAGCAAAGCACTATCGCGAAGAGTGCGGAGTATCGGAAAACTATGCACCATACTGGTTCACTATTGTATACACCGACACAACTCGATCAAAGGGCCGGATACGAACCATGCACCTCATCGCACCCGATGTCGGTGTCTTCAACATGTGGACCCAGACACTCGAATCCGTGTCGCGTAACCGCATCGACCTTATGGCTGGTCTCATGGGCTTTGCCGACAAGAGTGCCAAGCTTGTGTGGCAACGCGCAATGAAGAAGCGCAGTGAAGGCGAAGAGTCCCTCGACTTTCCCAGCATTGTCGAGTTGTGCCGGAGCTTGCACATCAACTGCAGCGAGGCCACTCTTCTCATCTACTTCCAAAAGGCCGACAACCAGTCCACTGGAAAACTCAACCAACACCAATTTCTATCCTTTGTCAGGCGCCTAAAAGAGCGCAAGGACATCAAGATGATTTACAAGTCCCTGACATCAGGCTCCAAAATCGAGATGGACAAGGTTACCTTCTTCTCCTTTCTCCAACAAGAACAGGGTGTCGATGTCAATGCAGACCTCGAGTACTGGACCAACACATTTGAGCGCTTCGCACGTGCCACCAAGCCTCGAGCGCCTGCCACACCTGTCGAGGGTGGTGACATTCCTCTGCCTCTGGCCATGAACTTCTCGGCTTTCCAGACGTTCCTCACATCTGCCGCAAACTCTATTCTCCGCCCAGTTGGACGCCAGCAAAAACTCGATCGACCATTGAACGAGTACTACATCTCTAGCTCTCACAACACCTACCTCTTGGGCCGCCAGGTAGCTGGTGAATCTAGCACAGAGGCATACATTACTGCACTCCAAAAGGGCTGCCGATGCCTCGAGATTGACTGTTGGGACGGGGCAGACAACGTCCCCGTCGTCATGCACGGCCGCACTCTAACCAAGAGCATTCTCTTCCAAGACACCATCAAGGTCATCAACAAATACGCCTTTACCGAGTCGCCATACCCCGTCATCCTATCGCTCGAGGTTCACTGCTCACCAGTTCAACAGTCGGCCATGGTCAAGATTATGATGCAAGAGTTTGGCGACAAGCTAGTGCTTCAACCCCTGGACTTTGAGTCGCAGACCCTGCCTAGCCCTGAGGAGCTCAAGCACCGCATACTCATCAAGGTAAAGGGTGCTGCTGGCGATGAGTTCGACACCAGAGCGCTCATTGGCGAAATCACCTCACGAAGGCAGCGCAGCTTCAGCTCGCCATGGTCACGACCCGTCATCATGAACGACAATGCTATCCCAAACTCGCCCCTTCTGTCAAGCCCGCCTTCGATGAGCCCGCCGGAACGGTCGGCAACCTTTTGGGCAACCCCTCGAACTTCAAACAACACGCTACCCACCTCAACAGCTGTAAGTTCGGCAGAAGACAGTGACAGCCCAAATGCAACTGCCGCAGAAGCTGCCGAGGTGGTGGATGACCGAAGCAAGCCGAAGAAAACCAAGACAAGCAACATCACCAAGGAGCTAGGAAGCCTCGGAGTCTATACCCGCGGTGTCAAGTTTACCGACTTTGGCGGCATGGAAGCCAACACCTTCAACCATGTCTTCTCCATCAATGAGCGCGCCTTTGACAAGCTCACCAAGCCTGGAGCACGCGAGAAGCACCTACTCGAAGACCACAACATGCGCTGCCTCATGCGCGTATACCCGCACGCCTTCCGCATCAACTCGTCAAACTTTGATCCTCTCAAGTTCTGGCGTCGCGGTGTGCAGATGGCTGCTCTGAACTGGCAGACGTACGACCTTGGCCAACAGCTGAATGAGGCCATGTTCGCTGGTGGAAACGACCGCACTGGCTACGTCCTCAAGCCGGCGGCACTTCGCCTCGAGTCACAAACACCAGTTGTTGGTCACCGCAAGGCGCCCAAGAAGCAAGTCAAGTTTACCGTACAAATCATCTCGGCTCAACAGCTGCCTCGCCCGCGAGGTCTCGGGCAAGAGGCCAACATCAACCCATACGTCGAGTTTGAAATGTACTGCGCTGAGGACATGGGTGCAAATGCTACAGGCATTGGCGGCCAAGACGCATCAGCCCGCAACGGTCACTCGGGTATTGGAAACCCTCTGCGCAAGAGGACCCGCATTGTTGAGGGCAACGGCTATAACCCCGAATTCGGCAACGAAATTGACATGACAGTGACAACAAGATACCCCAGCCTCGTATTCGTACGCTGGACTGTCTGGAATTCGCTTGATGCACGGACCACGAATCACGCGCCACTTGCTACCTTCACAGCCAAACTAAGCAGCATTCAGCAAGGCTATCGTCACCTTCCTCTCTACGACAGCAACGGCGAGCAGTACTTGTTCTCGACCCTCTTCTGCAAGATCAAGAAGCAGGATATTGTCGATGCACCCGAAGTCTCGAGCGGCACTTCGCGCGGGTCCTCGATTGACCCTGGCAGCCCCCTCCAGGAGCCCACCAACACCAAAGCGAGCCGCAGCTTCGTCAGACGCTTGATCAGCCGTGCACCTAGTGAACGCAGGAGGCGCAAAGAAGAGCTGCACCGCACAGGAAGCGAGTCACGCGAATCTGACCTAGACCCCATTAGTCGCTCAAGCACAATGGAGCGATAGCCCAAGCTCCAGATACCGCCTCACTCTGGGTGTGCAGCTGACAGTGTCGCCACGCATATCTGTAAGCACGAGTTCCTCGGCTGCAGGTGGTGCACCATACAACTAGCAGCATGTTGTTCACCCCACATGTACTCATATTTGGCCGTGCGCCGGTTTCTTACTCTTCCAAGAAACCTGACGCCATGACATGGGGCCACGGCTATGTGTCCCGCACCTTAACCCTAAACACGGATACGCGGAACAAAAGCTAAGAAAATCTCGGGCAACGGCACCATGCGTATGCTCTCGCTACCGACAACTATCGGATATCCAACAGAATCGCAATTACTACTGCTCGGCCTAGCAAACATCGCTTTGCACAAAAAAACAAACAAAAAGTTATCCTTGATTCTCAGTCTGGTCCTGGGCGTCGATCGCTTTCATCCTTGCCGTGTGTATTCGATTCCACCATATACCCTTTTTTTCGCGACAACCTTTTTATTTCTTTTGATTGTTTTTTTTCGGGACCGGAAACATTGGCGTAGGTGAACAATCATAGGGAAACTATCATGGTTTGCCGGCGAGCAACCGTTTTTGCATATTGGCGATATCCCCATAGACTTCTTTTTTTCTTTTTTTTGGAAGGGCTTCATTGCTCGAGTAACCACCTCCTGTACAAACCTTTTCTTCTCTTCTCTTCTCATTCGTCTTCTTATTCTTACCAATACTTGTTTCGTTTTCTCTCTGTAGCCATAGTGGGCTTGACGACTTTACGATGTAGCTTATTCTGGCATAGCCTAGTTAGCAATTCTGTAGGGCAGGATTCCACATTTTTTCTTCATTTTCATAAGCGCTTCAACCGTTGATTCTTCGGTGCCCGCTTTTTTCGTTCTTCAACTTTTTTTTCCGTCCGCGTGGTTTTTAATTGGAACCTCTTTTTCCCACTTCCTTTCTGTCCTTGTCGACTCACAACTCAACACATATGGGGCCGGGCCCAACAAAAAAAAAGCTAGGAAGTCAAGGGCGGTGTGTAACCATTTGTTGAGAATATCTCTTTGCATTCTTGTCTGTTGTTCTATTGGTAATATTTGTGTGTGTGTCTTTGCGCTCATCATTTTTTTTCCTTTGTTCGGTTGGGTATGTATGTATAGAAGGATTTCGAAAGTGGGCTTGTGAGGCGGCGGTGGGGGGGGGAACAGGCGCAAACGGAAAGGATACTCGGCTGACCTCAAGGGGTTTCTTCGGCATCGGTTCCAGTTATATCAAGGGACCGGCGGGGACCGGGGCGGGGGTTTACAAGCAAAGGAAAACACGGTATTCGAAGTCGAACCGTTTGGGAACAAAGAAAGTTGATACCAAACTTTTTTTTTTCTTTCCGGATTTTTTTTCCCTTAATAACCCCCGAAAGAAGGCATGAAAAAAAACTACACTCTAATAGAAATGACAAATACGACTTATTTTCGAGCGTCTGAGGAAATCATACAAAAGATTCCTGCGCTGATCCATGCATATAACCGCCTCCTCTCTTCTTCCACTCATCGCGTGCACGTACCTCTCTTCGTACCTTTCCCGCCCGCCCCATGTAAATTTTACGCCCGCCTCGGACTTCGCAAACAATAAAGCCGGAAGAGGGGAAAGCGGGGGGTAAAACGAAAGGCCCCCCAAGAAACAGCACGCTCTAACCAAAACACCGCGACATGGGCGGGGGGGGGGGGGGGGGGGAAAGGGGATATCGGAGCCTCACAAAAAAGATTAAACAAAGTCAATTGCATCACATCCTCACATATCCGGACCCATTCCCTCGGGGTTGGTGGAGAAGGATCTCCCATACCACGCAACGATTACACCTCCACCACACACGTGTATTGCACGCGAGCGGGAAAATCCCGCCTCATTTTTTTCCCCGCTCTCTCTATCTCTCTCGTATCGGACCCGGATTAAACAAACGTAGCACACACATCACACATAGACTAACACGACACTAAAAAAAAAAAACTGGTCTAGCTAACTAATACTACTAACACCCCGCCCAAAGAAAAAAGAAAAACTTTGCCCCCCCCCCCCCCCCCACGTAGCATGTAAAGAGTAAACATGTGCCATATGTGCAATGTCAAACCAAGTCCATACGCGACATGCGGGAGCCCCCCCCCCCCCCCAAAGAAAAAAGGCGCACGTAAACAAAAAAAAAACTGCCGGCTTTTTTTCTCTTCTCTTTACGCTCCACGATTTTCTCACTCTTTGGTAAGCAGCCCTTTTGTGCCGGGGTTAGAAAGTATGATTGGGGGGTTGGGGGTTTGCCTCTTCCCCACCCCCAGCAAGATGCGGGCGGGGGAAGCGTATAGGATATACAGCATACGCTTCATTTTCTTTTCTCTCTCTCTCTCTCTTTTCTTTTCTTTTCGTCCTCGATTGGTTAGAGGAAAGAGGAGGTGAAGAAGGGGGGAAAGGACGATGAGTGGGAAAGCGAGACAAGGGAAGGGAAGGGGGGGAGGGGAGAGGGGATGCGGACGAGGTTCCCCGCATTTTTGGGCAGGGCAAGGGGGGGGGACGGGCGATTGAGGGAATTTGGGCTTGTATGCGAAGGGCTACGCGAGGTTTGATGTCTGGGGGGGGGGGGGGGGGGGGGATTATGTTTGGATGCGGTATTTTTTGGTTACCGGGGGTAAGGAAGAGAGAGAGAGAGATTGAATACGCTATTCGATCAATCGATGAATTGCATGTTCCCAGCATGCAGTTTACGTGGCATGATACCAAGTTAATTGATGTAATCGTAATGTCAACATTAAAACACAAACCCTCCATCTCTTCTCATCCCTTCCCTGCACTGTAAAAGAAAAGAAAAGAAAAAGTAGTGAACCAGAAGAGAGAGAGACACACAAGAAAATCCACCATCATCTAATGCAATTCCTCCGGAATTCCCGTATCCACAATATCGAAAAGTGAACTGGTTTCCTCAATACCAATAACAAGATTCTTTTTCCTCCCATCAAAACAAGAAGAGAGGAGGCTGTCGGACGATCTGGGACCCATGCTTGTGTCCCCCGCGCGCGCGCCCGCGTTCCCGCGCAACGCAAGTTCGAGGTTGGGACTAGCTGGGGCGCGGGAACGACCCGGACGGACACGGGGCGCAGCGGGTAAGGTTCAAGCACGCGCGTGCGCACGCGCGGGGGTGCGTGGCAAAGAGGAGAAAAAAGATAGCAGCGCAATAGAAAAGTGAGGTAAGCTCGACTTCCTTTTCCAGCCCGTTCAATGGGCCCATTCTAGGCTTGCGGAGGGCGAGTCGGACGGCGCTGGCTGGACTTGGGTCTATTTGGAATATTTCCCCTTTTTTTCAATCTTCTTTTTTTACCTCGTTCAACAGATTGTTTTGGATTTGGCATTCTGCTTCTTCAACTTCCAATAGTTGCTGGTGCCAAGTGTGTCGTGTGCTTTCTCAATGGTAGTCGCGGGCGCGTACTTAGGATACTCCGAAGATGCGGAGAAGAGAAAATATGCTTGCGCACATTTCAAGCAAACCCATGTAAACACCACGACCTCAGCACAGCCAAAAAGCCATTCCAATATTGCTCCTACGGTCTATGCTCAAACTCCGCCTTCACTGATGTCGTGCGACCATGCTCGGATATACCGCGGCTGTGCTTCTTGTCCATGTTCTCACCAATCGCAACACCCCGGTCCGCCCGTCTCACGTCTTCGTGCTCCTCTTTTTTTGGGGGTTTGCTCTCACTAATACTGCACCTGAAGCGCGAGGCCGTCTCACCCAATCGTGAATTACTACGGAGCAAACAGCATCTTTTTTTGTATGCATGTATCCTATATTTACCGAGTCATGGCCGGCAGCAGCCGATGTCAAAGCGAGATAATCACACTTGCTTGGTCTGCGCCTTGCAGCTGCATGCCCCGCTTTCTCAGCTTCTTGCTCGGCGGGAATATGTTGCACAGCATGCGCGCAATACGGAGCGCACGGTGGGCGTTGCGTAAGCGGGCGAAGGCATTAGCCGTGTTGGTAGGGATAGCGATGCAATCATCCCCTCTCGCCCTTTTCCTTTCTCTTTCTTTGCTACCGACCAGAGTCGATACATTATCCTCGTATATTTTCCTTCCCATTGCTAGCAATTAGGCAGCATTGGCAATAAGGTGGTGCTCACTGCCCAGTCTGACTGCCAGGCTCCGATCAAAGACAGAGAAAGAAGAAGGCTGCCTGAAATGACATGCAGCCATTTCGGCAACAGGGCCGGACCTCTCACAAACATGCATGCTGTAGGAATAGGCAATGCAGTCTTGTGCCTTGCGTCCTGCGTGCTGCGTGACATCGAAATAGGCCCGAATAGCTCCCCATCTCTGGCTACGTGTTACCGCCTGCATGGCAGCAGAGGCTGAAAATGGATGTGGCTGCACAAGAACCTTCTAAGCTTTCGGATCGGACTTGTACTACTGACCTCGATCGGTAGAGAGCATGCCGTGATAGTATGCCATAAGCTGAATTTCCATTTTGATTGCTGCTCGCAGTAGTTTCAAAGCCAAGATGGTCATGTGTTTATCTCGCTTCATGTCTTTGTCTGCCGGTGGCTCAAAGATGGGAGATATTGGCGCTAGTGAAGTGTGAGGCTGCAACACATCTACAGTACTATTCCTATATTAGACGTCATGCCACGGTGAATGGGGCTGGATATCCAACAGTATCCAGTTGCTCTGCATGGCCATACCGATCCACCTGCCCAAACTGCGGAGATGGACATGTGCGACATACCAAGTGTTTCGCAGTACGACAACCGAGACAGGGTGCGCCATGCGAACCTGCATGGAATCAGACGCTGAGCAACGTGGTCCCAATTGTGGGGGTTGCATATGGGCTGATAGCCGATCGCATGTCAGCATCATGGTCCTATGGCGAGAGATTCTGGCTTTTGCAAATGCAGTGGCCTGCATGGTGCTAAATGCACGGCGTTGTCGTCTGACATTTTGCAAAAACGGCTCCAACTTCCCCCACACTTGTGTCAACGACGTATGCTGTGCTGCGAAGTTATAGTGGAAATGCATATGCACAGGCAAACGCACTCAAGTACAAACCTGTTTTGTGCGAATCTGATCATCATGATGGGACAGCTGACAGACTGCACATTGTGAGCTGGACACAATATATGGAATTGTCGCTAACAGTAGATGCACAAGGCAGCCGTTGACGAGTTGCATATGCAACAATGTGATCAAGTTGAATCGCACTCTGTGTATAGTGGCAGCTGATGCTGAGGCTTAGTATTGCTCTCGCTGTGACAAGCAGGCAGACAAGCGGGCAGACCAGTAGGCAGACCGGCAGGCAGCCCAAGGCGAGAACGCTGATGTCGACGGGATTGCACCGATAACAGAATATAGCCACCACACTAGCTGCCAACACCCTGAAAAGTATCAACAATGAGCCATGTGAGGACTTAGATCCAATTGATGACATGCTCTCTTGATACCGAAAGACGCGACCGCAAATGAATGGGGGTTGAAAAGTGGCTGAGACAATGCGCCGCCATACATGGAATAAAAGAAAATCGACCATGATAAGATGGGTAAATTGGAATGCCCATCTGCCTTGTCCGGGTTACAGCCGTCGTGTAGTGTTCAACAAGTCCGAGTATCAGGATGGGCCGAAGAGACATGAAGACGTTTGGTTGCCAACCGCCATTTCTTCTTTTAAATGGAGACCAAACCCATGGTTTATACTTACACAAACCTTGGTAAGAGGATGTGTAGAAGACGGTCTCTTACCCAGGCATTCTTCCAAGGACAGTGTCAAGGGTAGACGGTGCGAATAGCTTGCACCACAGGCGTGTAAGGTGTAGCGAACACACGAACGTTGATGGATCCTAGATTATGGCCAGTCTTGCATGTGCTTTGTGAGATTTTTCATTTGCACCAATGGGCCTCGATGCATGGCTACAGTGGCTGTCAATGACGTGTGTGGGGCAACTGAACGGTTGCTGGCGATGATGATCTTTCTGCTGAGCTCTTGAAAGCTCACATGTCCTTGAATTGAAAATTTATGATTGCGTAGAGGGATGCGTTCTGGTGTTTGCACATGCAGTGCTTGATGTGAAGAAGGTACAGTGTTGGGAGTGGGTATCAAGGCAACCGTGGGAGAGAGCCCGCGCCAAGGACAATCTGCTCCGACATCCCGACCCCGCTGGACTTTGTTTCAACACAATCTTTGTCCGCCACAATCCATCTACACTCAGTCGCAAACCCACACGCGCAACGTCAAGGCCTTGTCACGCTGGCAATGGTGTGAGCAGAAGAGACAGACATATTCTCAGCTTCTGCTGTCCACCAACAACATCAACATCACCCACTACCACGACCTCGAAACTTTGCACTCGCTCCCACGAATTTCAGGCCCAACCGGGGGTGAGTGAGGCCTCGAGCGCCACACGACTTAAATTCTACTACGGCCCGAGACCACGACGAAGACGACGAAACCAACGACAACGACTGCGAATATGGAGGGCGCCTTCACGCACATGGGCAACCACCTGGTGTCAGACTCGGCGGCCACAATCAACGCTGGCGACGTAGATGAGGGCATTCTGGACGGCGACCTCTCCCGCGGCCAGCTTTCGCGCAGGCGTCGCGCTGATGATGACGAAGAGTATGATGACGATGACGCTGAGAGCATGGCCAGTATGCCGGTAGGCGGCCGAGGGGGCCAGTCGGCCATGCGTGCGGAGGATGCGGAGGTTGAGCTGCCGGCCCATGCGTGTACGTAGGAAGGAAGTGGGCGGGCACAACCAAAGGCTATACTGACTGACCGGTTGCTTTAGGCGCGTACTGTGGCATCCACAACGCCGGGAGCGTCGTCAAGTGTCTGGCCTGCAGCAAGTGGTTCTGCAGTGCCCGTGGCAACTCGTCGTCGTCGCACATCATCAACCATCTGGTCCGCGCCCGCCACAAGGAAGTCCAGTTGCATCCCGCCTCTTCGCTTGGCGACACAACACTCGAATGCTACAACTGCGGTACCAAGAATGTCTTCCTGTTGGGTTTCATCCCCGCAAAGTCGGACACGGTCGTTGTACTGCTCTGTCGCCAGCCATGCGCCGCTATGCCCTCGCAGAAAGACATGAACTGGGACACGTCACGCTGGCAACCCCTCATTGAAGACCGTTCCTTTCTTCCTTGGCTTGTTCCTCCCCCAACCGACCAGGAGCAGCTCCGCGCTCGCCATCTGAGTCCCCAGACCATTGCAAAGCTCGAGGAGCTGTGGAAGGACGACGCCAATGCTACAATCGCTGACCTCGAAAAGGGCGCCGGTCAAGAGGAGGTTATCGCTAAGGTCTTGCTTCGATACGATGACGCCTACCAGTACCAGAATGTCTTTGGCCCCCTGGTGAAGATTGAGGCCGATTACGACCGAAAGCTCAAGGAATCACAGTCGCAGGATAACTTGGTCGTGCGCTGGGACATGGCCCTAAACAACAAGCACACTGCTAGCTTCATCCTCCCAAAGCTTGAACTAGGCGATGTCAAGCTCGCAGTCGGTGATGAGATGCGACTGCGCTATACTGGAGAGCTCCGGCCGCACTGGGAAGGCGTCGGATATGTCATCAAGATCCCGAACAATCAGTCCGACGAGGTCACCATCGAACTGCGCACCAAGGGCGACCACAAGTCAGTTCCTACCGAGTGTACTCACAACTTCAGTGCCGACTATGTCTGGAAAGCTACCTCCTTTGACCGTATGCAGCATGCTATGAAGACATTTGCTATTGATGAGATGAGTGTTTCTGGTTACATCTTCCACCGTCTGCTTGGTCACGAAGTGGCAGCAGCCCCTATGAAGGTTACGATCCCCCGCAAGTTCAGCGTCCCAGGTCTTCCGGAGCTTAACAACAGTCAAAACAATGCTGTAAAGAGCGTCCTCCAGAAGCCGCTCAGTCTGATTCAAGGCCCTCCTGGTACCGGAAAGACTGTCACGTCCGCCACCATCATCTATCATCTTTGCAAGATCAGCGGTAGTCAGGTCCTGGTTTGTGCACCCTCCAACGTTGCCGTCGATCAGCTGTGCGAGCGTATTCACCTTACTGGTCTCAAGACAGTCCGTGTGACCGCAAAGTCTAGGGAGGATGTCGAGTCTCCAGTTGGTTTCCTGTCTCTCCATGAGCAAGTCCGCATGAACGACACCAACGTCGAGCTCAACAAGTTGAACCAGCTGAAGAACGATGTGGGCGAGCTCTCAAGCCAGGACGAAAAGAAGTTTAAGCAGCTCACTCGTGCAGCCGAGCGTGAGATCCTGAATGCAGCCGACGTCATCTGCTGCACCTGTGTCGGTGCCGGTGATCCTCGTCTATCCAAGATGAAGTTTCGCACTGTACTTATCGACGAATCGACACAGTCTGCAGAGCCAGAGTGCATGATTCCCTTGGTCCTGGGATGTAAGCAGGTCGTGTTGGTTGGTGACCACCAGCAACTTGGACCCGTCATCATGAACAAGAAGGCCGCAACAGCTGGTCTTAACCAATCTTTGTTCGAGCGTCTCGTCATTCTCGGATGCTCTCCCATCCGACTCCAGGTCCAGTACCGTATGCACCCGTGTCTGTCCGAGTTTCCATCCAACATGTTCTACGAAGGCTCTCTCCAGAACGGTGTCACAATGCAAGAGCGTATCCGCCGCGATGTCGACTTCCCCTGGCCAGTTGTTGATAGCCCAATGATGTTCTGGTCAAACCTTGGTGCTGAGGAAATCTCGGCTTCTGGAACCTCCTACCTCAACCGGACCGAAGCCCAGAATGTCGAAAAGATTGTGACCCGCTTCTTCAAGGCAGGCGTTCAGCCCAGCGATATTGGTATCATCACTCCATACGAGGGCCAGCGCAGTTACGTTGTCAGTTCCATGCAGGCAACGGGCAGCTTCAAGAAAGAGAACTACAAGGAGGTCGAGGTTGCATCCGTCGACGCTTTCCAGGGTCGTGAGAAAGATTTCATCATCTTGTCCTGTGTACGTTCCAATGATCACCAGGGTATCGGTTTCTTGAGTGATCCTCGTCGCCTCAACGTTGCCCTCACTCGTGCCAAGTACGGTCTCGTCATTCTTGGTAACCCCAAGGTCTTATCCAAGCACCCACTGTGGCACTACCTTCTTCTTCATTTCAAGGAGCGCAACTGTCTCGTTGAAGGTCCCTTGACCAACCTACAGGTGTCACTTCTCCAATTCAGCCGCCCCAAGCAGACATATCGCGGGCCTCAACGCTACCAGATGGCCTACCAGCACGCCAACGCTATGACCTCTGGTCGTCAGCCAGGCTTCAATGGTAACAAGCCTCGTCAAGAGTACAATGACAACGGCTCCATTGTGGGCTACATCCCAGACGATGTCTCTTCTGTCCACTCTTCTGCCCTTGGCGGTGTTGGTGTTCCTTCCAACTATCCCCCCATGTTCTCTAACTTTCAAGAGTCCTGGCCCCTACCTGGCCGTCCTAACGGCAAGGGCAAGAATGGCGCTCCTCAAAGTGTTGCTGGTGAATCCATTGCAGCTAGTGAGCTCACAGATACCCGTAGCGATGCGCCTGGTGGCATTAGTCTTTCTGGTCTGAGTCTGAACGACTACAACAAGCCCACCTCACTCAGCCAGTCAGACCGACTTAATCGATTTGTGGAATCGACTCGCCAGGGTCCAAACGTCGGTACTGGCTTCGGTGCTGGTCGTGGGTTGCGTGGTGCACTTGGCGGCTTTGAAGACGATGATGCTCGTAGTGTTTCCACTGCTTTTGCCAGTCAGATTGGCACCGGTAATGGCTATGACTGATCTCGCCTCTCTGATATAGTGGTAACATACCCTACTACTACTCTTACACGTTTTGGCTGCGAGCCTCTCTCCTTCACCCGAACGAGCAACATACCGGATTCATCACCGGTCGTCTGACCTAGGACATGCTCTGTCGGCAGAACCAGAGCAGGCGACCTCCAGTGCGTTGGCACTGATATTGATATTAGGTCCAGTCCGTACTGCAGCTTGTGTCGGCTCTTCCGGACAGCATACCGCCATACCTGCGGCAATCCGTCAGTAGCACGTAATCGCATCTCAACCATATACGAGGTTTAAATCCGCCGTATCCCCCGGATTAAGTCCATATGAATGATGCGTCAAGATGAAGTGCACAAGGGAGTAAGCCCAACTGCAGCCCGGAAGAGCTGAGCATCAAACACAAAAGAATTGGGCATTTCTTTTTACCATTTCTCACATTCCTTTCTTTTATCCCCTCCGCATAGGGGTGCTTGACTTGTACACAATTGTTTGAAGAAAAAAGGTGAGAGGAAAACCATACTCCAGTTTAGCTTTTTGAGTTTTAGAAGAGAATTTAAACTATGCTTGTTTTCAAATTGTGTTTACTACCCCATGATCGATACATATACGTGACTTGTATTTGGCTTTCACAGGGAACTGTTGCCCTTCTTCGATTCCTGTTTTCCCATAGCACAAGGCTTAATAACTATAGGTTACCTTTTTCATCAAGATTTTTTTGTATTTTCACCAATACTGCTAGCCACTAACCGAGCCTCCCCCCTGCTTTCCTCCCGACATATACGTATACAGACCTTGCTAAGCAAATGTCCCCCCCCCCCCCCCCCCAAAAAAAAAGACGCAGCAAAAAGCTCAAACAATACTCCTCTTATCAGTTGTTGTTTCTGTTCTCTTCTCATCTTTCTGCATACACTGTACATGGAAGCATGACTAAAAAAAATTCACTTCTACTCAACCTTGTCCTTTTACATAAAAAACTCAGTCTTAGACTTCCTTTTCACAGAGTGAGAAACGAGGATCTCCGCTACATCTCGTGATGGGAATTGATGAGGTATCCAAGGAATCATTTTCTGTCTTTTTTTTCAATTAATGGAAAAAAAAAAAGAACTAGGCATGTATGCAGACATAGGGATACAAGTTAGAAGCGAGGAAAGAGGAGAAAAGGAATTGGCAAGTAGACTTCCAAGTACTCTAGTCTTTATTTTTATTTTTCAAGAAAAAAGGACAAAAAACCCTTGGTTAAAGTGAGAAAAGAATGCGAGGAAAAGAGATGGGTTAAGCAGTAGTCGAAAGAAAAACCCCATGATGATAAAACAAGCAACAAAACTAATTCATTCGAATACGGCGTGATTGTTCATTCGCATACCAACCCAACTAAAAGAAAGAAAGAAAAATATATACGTGGAGAGAGACCCCTAACAGGTTCTCCGGCTGGCATGATAGTAAAAAGTGTCACCCTACCCTACCCACGTATAACAACGTCTCTCGGGTATCACAATCTTCTTTCCCGCTTTATACAAATTCCTTCTCATTCCCCATTTCTTTTATTCCAATTTTTTGTTCCCTTTCTTCTGGATCATTTACACCTTTATTAAAAAAAAGTAATGGAAACGGACACATCTCCCAACACAAGTAAAACCCTCGCCACGCTGCATTTACATGACGGTACAGCACTTGAGCATCTTGAGCAACTTGGGCAGCCCCTTCTTAACCATCTCCTCAATTTCGTCGTTTTGGTTTTGCTGCTCAGCATGCTGTTGCTGGTGTTGACCGCCATGGTGTTGTGGGGCCCCACCGTGGTGCTGCTGTCCGGGGTATCCAGCTGACGGTGCATGTGGCGGCGGCGGCATTTCGTCGATGCTGCCGCCCTGGAGGTTGACGAAGATTCTACCTTCGTTTTCCTCGGTGCGGTACTCCAGGCCCAGTTCGCGGCATACTTGCTCAACTCGTGGTTTGATCTTCTGTACGTGGTTCTTGCTGTGGTTGCCCTTGCCGACGATGATGTGGAGGTGGGTTTGGCCTTGTTGTCTGGCGACTCTGATTCTTTCCTCGAGCACGTCTTCTGCTTCTTCTACGAAGAGACCGTGCAGGTCAATTGTGTCGCTGTCAACGCGCCCCTCGGCATTGTTTTCCCGGAAGATGAAGTCGCGTGCTTGGCGGTTGTATTGCTCCATCTTTTCGGCGTGCTTCTTTCCTTCCTGTGAGAGCTCGTGGGCGGCAGCGCCATCGCCGGACTCGTACGCTTGGTGCGCGCGGTCGAAACATGAGGAGCGCTTGGCGGCTTCTTGACGAGCAAGGTCGCGAAGGCGGTCGTACTCAGCTTCTGCATCGGCAGAGGAGTGGTTGAGAGCTGGGCCTGTTTGTTAGTTGTTGTCGCAATTGCGGGTAGGCGCGATCAGGAACATGGGGGGCTGGGTACGTACAGCGTGAGCCCAAAGCCGTCATTTGTATGGCTGTCATCTTGTTGCGACACTGAGTATGTCAATTGGAAAGGGATGCAATAGATTAATACTGAGCTATTATTGTTCTTGAGTGATGCACTTTGCGGAATCAAGGTACATAATAAGACGGGGCTCAATGACGCTAAGCGGCTGCTTGCAGGATGCGAGATGGGCGCAGGGTCCAGTTCTGTGGCTCAGCGGTGAAGATGGATCAGGGCTGCCGTGTGAGCCACGTGGTATGCACGCAGATACGTGTTCGGCGCAAAGTGCGTAGCGCCGTGGATGTTGACTGAAATTTTGGCCAAGCTCATGCGTGACACGCTGTCATTGGTGCTCATGGTGATGTTGGCGCGCCCATGTGAGCTATGTGCCACGCCCACCGCCCCTCATGCTTGCGAAACATTCGTGACATGGATGGAAATCCAATCGTTCTTTTCTGACAACGTCGCTACCCGCAAGGACAGTTTCAGAAACGGACCTTGGGCCCTACGAATACAATTAGGAATGCGATCAGCCATAGGCCAGCAATCATGCCATAGAGCCTCATTCTATCCCACCAACCCTTGCCTTCAGTCATCTTCCGCAGCGTGCCCATCCTCCTACTAGCAGCATCCATATTCAACGTGTTCTTGTCTAGCCCAGCCAATGCTCGATCTACCACGCTCTTGTCATCCTCGAGTGTGTTTGAAAAGTTTATCGATTGTTGCTTCAATAGCTTGGCCATGTCGAGGAGGCTTGTCGTGAGCGTTTCCTGTTCATTTCTTTCGTACGACAGGAGTGCCTCTGTTTGCGCGTGGGTTGGATCGCCTGTCGTTGTTGCGGGTTTTGAAGGAAAAAGAGAATTGCCAGAGGCTACTTGTGCCCCAGATTCGGCTCCGTCAGCCTCTGGCTTGCCTCTCCGTCGTAGTTCTGACGCCAATCCCTGCGCGGCATTTTGGAGTGCTTCGTTGTTTCCCCCCGATGTCGTGATATCCCGTCCAGCCTCTGTCTTCACCCTCGGCGCATATGAAGGAAATTCATCTGCGTCTTCTTGATCGGAATCTACAGACCCGTCCGACTCAGTATCATCTAACTGATTCAATTCGTATATCCGCTGATTTAGCTGCTTTATGAGCTCGCGTTTTTGCTGCAGATCGGTTTGTAGTTCCGATTTCTTGGACTTGGAGGGTATTGTCGAGGCCGAATGCTCAAGGTTGAGGAGTAATGTGCGCGCATGTTCGATATTCTGGGGGGGTTTTAGCAAGCCATATCTACAGATGGGGTGTATCTGTTTCAACCTACTGCGCTCACGCGTGCCCGCTCGTAACTGGACTTTCGCAGCTCTGGTGACGGATCTGCCAATACTATACGCTCTAGTCTCGAGAGCAGGCGATTAAGGTTGATACTGGTAACATCGCCAAATCCTGGAGAGCGAGACCTGACAGTCATCGCTTGCTTTGATATGGTGTCGTTGAATTGCGAGTGCGACGCGACCTGATATAAATGGCGAAGTGCAGTGTGTAGTGGGGCGCTCAGACCAGGAAGTAGTAGTTGCGCAATTTTTCAGGATTGCAGTTACGAATCTAGCGTATTATAACAGTAGCGGCACAGACCAGGCAACAGCAAGGAGGACGCAAGGTGGTAATGAAGAAAGGTGTTCGTTCGTGGATATTTGGTGCATGTAGCCACAACGTCACTTTCACAACAGCCAATAGCAACTTGGTGGGCCTTCCCCGCACTGGCCCACGCTTAGCCGCAACTCACAGCTCAGATCTAACGCATCGACACACGTCTCAGTTGAATCCATGGGCTCATTTATACGTTGTTTTTCTTTGATTTTACATGATGTTGGTATAATACATGTTTGCGAAAACGCTCTGTGTCATCATTTTTGGTTTTCGACTCGGTGAGTAAACCGTATTGGCCTTCTTGCTTCTTGCTTCACGAACTTGCATCCCATCTCATTGCTATATCAAGTACTTGAAATATCAAAAATTTATGATGACCCACCCTTCGATTGTTGCGACTGAGTCGTAGGTTGGATAGGTCCACGGGTGAAGCTGAGAACAGTTAGTATTGAATTTGGGAGCACTCGATAGATTGGGAATCATACTTGTTCCACCAAGTACCAATCAGGCCGGGCTTTCCATATGCATCATGGAAGGACTGTCTCCGGGCCAAGCTCTCCTCATCCTGACGACGCTTGAGAGCCTCTAGGTTTGCAAACCGCTGGGTTGCGGAAGACTGCACGGTGTCAGTCACGGCTGGTCAATTAACCAAGTTTTCAGAGACATACCCTTCGGCGACCATTGAAGAACGAATCGGATCCGACAGAGGCATCAGACGCTCGGCGGTCGTTGTTTTGTTTTGGAGCTTCAGGCATGGCTGGGGTAGCGTCATTGCCAAAGACCTTGTTGATTGGAGAAGACATCTTCAATATTTGATATGAATAGAAATCGTATGTAGAGTTGAAATTGGGCTTGAATGTGGTGATTGAGAGTGATTTACGGGTATTGGTTATTTTGAAAACGGGGATGCAAACCGCTGATAAATAGCCCTCATACTGTCGAGCACACGATCGCATGTGGCATGACCATTACGCAGACGATACATGATCGTACCAATCAGTGAGGGTCTAGCCCTCCCCCGCATTCTGACAGTGCAGTTTGGACCCTGAACATCTGTAACGATGACATGAATGGTAAACAAACGGCGCTATGCTGCACTTGCTTCTGTTGGCCAAATCTAATCAGAGTTCTGCAGCGAATCATAATCTGCTGATGTATCCACTTGACGTGGCTCGATGATCTAAAGCGTGGGTGCAGGCCAGACCGTTTGTTTGCACGTGACACCGATCTTGGACGATAGTTGAGGCGTCGAAGACGGCGTGCAAGGTCCAGCGACCTCAATGACAGATACGGCTCTGTCCATCCTAAGGGGTATTGAGGTGCAGTCGGGGAAGGGGTATCGATCGCGCTAGTTTTTGTAAGCAGATCGCGGCGCTCGTGATGGACCGACCGCTATTAAGTACACCTGTCGATCTTTGGGTAGTACAACAACAGTGGGTTCGACCATGTGTTTGAAGTAAAGCTACTGGGACCCTTCCTGGACGCATAACGCTGTAGGCACGCTATGACACCATCGAGAAGCTTCCACCGACGGCATTCAGCCAAGCTTTGTACAGACGCAGGAGCCATATCTCGGTATCGTTGATGTCATGTCTTTGGAAATTGTTGTTGATTTCGTGGTATGTATGACCAGTGCTAGCGGGCACGGCTTGTGATCAAGGGCCTGTTCGGTTGCGCGGTTGCGTTTTGCGTTTCTATTATCAGATTCGGACTAGATTTTTGAAGACGATACCGTGTTAGGTAAAGCGAAGCCTGAACCTGATAACAAAAACGCAACCGCGCGACCGAACAGGCCCTAAGGAATTGCAAGTCGGCGGCTGAGTGAAGAATAACCCCGGCTGCGTCTGTTGCTCTGATTGCACTGACGTCAGTGGCTGACTAATAAGCGCGCGTTACCGCTTTTGCTAAGCGAGTGCAAATGTCTTTCGCGCTCGCACTGCAGAGCAATCTCTTCCTCAATCCTCAGCAAGGTAATCTTGGGGCAGACTTTCGCAAATTCTCCCGGACTCGGCGCAGCGTTGAGCCGTCGACTTCGTATTCCTGGCATATGCAGTGGTTGCCGCTTTTTAGAGTTTGCCGCCTCCAGCCGTTAACAGGTTGCGTGCTGTCTCCTGACAGAGACGCAATTGCAATGAGAGCTACTGATGCAGATCTTTCGGATACACAACAGCCGGGCCGATGAGGAATACTTTTGCTAGCCGCCGCACGTGTCGCGAGTTGCCCTCCGCCCTTTAATGCGCCAGCCGACACATGCTGCGCAAACTGTCTTGGTGTAACTCAAATCACTGCCTCGACGTTGGCAACAGATGAAGTTTTCTGGTCCAATCTCGCAGCAGCAGCAGCAGCAAAGATGGCGTTGGCCAACAAAGGTACGTGACGCTGGTCAACAATCCCATCCCCTTGCATGATGATACCACATTTTTTAAAGCATAGTTCATCTTAGTCCAAAGGACACTGAGGAACCAAACAGCATTGTCTTTCGCTCCTATCTGATCACAGCCACCACCCCAACTTGTGCCATTGTCCGCCTGTTGTTACAACATGTTCTGACTCTGAATAGACTTCTCTGCGAACGAGCCACGTCGCCTTGAGCACTGTGCTATAGGCCAAGGAGGGTGGCCGGCGTTTGCCAATAGGGGCGTCGTATAAAGGACTGACGGTATATCACGGCTGCATGTTGTTGTACGCTGTGCATGGTTTCCCTTGGACCAGTGGCCGCCGCCTACGTCTGCATCACATGATGATTTGGTCGTTTGCTCAGGTCAGGCGGACGTAAGTGTGCATAGATGTGTATGTACAATGTGCGTACATACATATGGTATGACGGTAAGTATGCATGCAGGTGTTCAAGTAAGTGTGTGTGTATGCTGTGAAGCATGGCCAGTTGGCTGCTGTATGCAGAGAGTGCAATTGCAACTGCAATATGATGGTCGGCCAGGGGAAATGAAATTTGGCGGACTGGTGTGCCGCGTCCTGCGGATGGGGCGGATGAAGGGAGCACCCAGCCGGTATCCCGCAGGCTGTGGCATATCAATAAAAAAACGACGGTTGGCATTATTGCAGCAGCGCTCGCGTTGCCGCATTTTGCGTAAAGCTCAGCCCGCCGCTGCTTTGTTTTTTTATTTTTTGAGATGGTTCGCAAGCGTGGCCTTGGCACAGTTCAGGCAGTTCAGGTTTTGTGGTTGTTGATCGCAGAGCTAGACGAGGGGTGCATCCACAGTGTGTGCGCGTTCGGCTGGCGGGTTCCCTGAATTTGCAGGTGTGACGGTGGTATCGCGTCGTCCCTATGGCCACGCGGTTGGCTGCCACCCGCGATGATCACTGCTCCCTCTGCAATCCCCGACGGGCCCCTGGCGGCTTTTCAATTTAGCATCCCCTATTACGAGCCGGGAGCGACAGGAGCAGAGTATTACGCCGACACGGAAGCCCGTCCAGCGCCTGTGAATCGCGAGAGCGGCCAAGGGTGACTCGTGAACCGAGCGCAAATTCTGTGACGTTAGCGCTTGACTCGGGGTGATAAGAAGTGCATCTCTCCCAACCCGGCCACGCACGCAAATTCATCCCATTGGCTTCCAAACCGCCGAAGACATTTGCTCGCGGCACTTGCGTGTGGGGCCTTCTCCTATGCGTTGGCACTCAAACCAAGCCACCATCCCGTCAGCAACCCAAGTCCGCACCCGCATATTCTCAGCTCCCTCGCTTCCTTCTTTCCTCCTCAACACCACAGCTTTTACTCTCAACCACTGCCATCGCGCTGCAAACAAGCTACCTTAGCAATCTTTCTTTGCGACGTTTGCTTGATCTGTCCAATACGACACATACAACATCAAAAAAACAAGAGCCCTTGCTCAGGATGACAATTCGGAGCCCAGACGGAGCCCTATCCAGGTACTTACTGCCCAACGGTTTCCTCCCCCAACTTGTTTTGCTTTGACCTTCACCTTTTCCTTCCAGTCTTACCGTTACGCTACCGCCTGTCTTGCTACAATCATGTGTTTCTTTCCTACTGTTTGATTTTTCTTCTGTTTCTGTTCGCCGCCACTACAGCCCCAGATGGATCTCCCAAAAGGATGCCACAGGATACCTTCCAGAGGATTTACCGCCCCGGTAAAGGACAACCACAAGGCCACTTTTCTTCAGTTTTACCAGGATCACATTTCCCCCAAGGATTATCTTCCCAGGATACGAGACACGTAGCACACTGCCCTTGCGGTGTTTGTAGACACGACCATCACGAGGCCTCGATGCCCCCGATTCAGAGCTAAAATGCAGAGCTCTCGAAACGGCGGTGAACATACGAGAGTGGATCCTCGCTAATGATGCCCAACACCACACTGGATCAAAATTCTTGTGCGACAAACGGCATGCAGCCCTGCATTGCCGTCAGGATTACGTAGACACCTTCCGACAATGTCGTTCTCTATTGCTGTTCAACTAGGCTAAACGACAGGCGACTGGTAATTAGAGTGTACGCTTTCCCAAAGGACGCCAAGCCATGGACCATGTACCAAGGATCAGCCCATGGAACACGTGACTTTTATGCAAGATCACGTGCTGGACCATGACCTGGACGCGCTAGCCCAGACCGGCCACGGTCTTGGGTATGGAGATTCTTTGGTCGGACATGAAGTACGTACATGGGCTAGAGTTTGCCTATCCTTACCGACCCATTGATCGAAAACTAACTTGAGCGTGGTCAAAGGAGCACCTGTTGTTCTGGATGAGTTGGCCCTGGTTTTCTGTGAACTGCTTCTACTGGACCTGGATATCTGCTAAGTACTCGACTTGGGAACACTATCATGCTACTGGTCGAACCATTCTGGCTCCAACGTGGATACGTCAACCTGGACATGCTATGGCCAATGATGCTGACCTTACTGGCTCCTTGAGGTGCGTGCTCACCACCATGTCTCTCACCTACTGATCTTTGCTAACGTGACGCTTTGCACAGGTTTCCTTCTGGCTACTGTACTAACATGGCGTTTTCCTTTGTTTTCAATTGTTCTTTCATCATTCAGGTTTGCCGTGAACGCGTGTTTGGTACTGACTCTGGCGTCTAGCGACTCTTTCTTCGATTCACCACCGGAGCCCGCATTCTACATCTCAAACATTACTGAGTGGAGAAAGGAGATCCCTGCACCTGTTGTTTCCGCACCGGACTTTCCTTTCTCTTCAGATTTCCAGGACATGAGCACATCAGACTTCTTTGAACTAAAGGATACTGTTTCTGAGTGCAGCATGGACAGTGCATACCAGAGCCAGAGCGGCGCCAGCCGGCGCGGACCCAGGAAGCCAGAGATGAACCGCCAGGAGAGCCAGATGAGCAGCCACTTTGTTGGCAGCGACATTTACTCACCGACAATGAGCTCGGACAACTTCAGTGCTTTCCCTGACACCCTGGACATGAGCCACGTGCAACAAACATCCACTTCCGGATCATGGGAACCCACGGATGGTCCCCTCGCTTATGCTAATTACTCTACTGCTCAGGACTACACCCAGTACACAACATGCAACATGACACGATTCACACCCTCATCCATCAGCGGCTCGCCGCACTGGCCAAGTGCCGACACCCACTTCCAGAACAACACCTTCCCATTCTCTTCATGGCCATCACACAACACCAACGATGCCATGTTCAGCACCCCCACTTCTCAGCGCAACTGGCAGAATGCTTCTCTTGATGCTTCTGAGCGCCCTTCTGCAGCACGCTACTCATCATACGGCTTCCAGCAAGAGTCTAGGCGAGCATCTACACAGGATTCGACCTTTGGTGCATTCGTCGCTACCCCGACTAGCACCACCAGTGTACACTTCCCTACGGTGGACCTTGACCAGTCCAGACTTGTCGAGTCTCGGTAGATATCCTTTTCCTTTTACCAAGTATGTTCGCTAACCCTTCCCAAAGCAACGAGAACGAGGACATGAAGGCAGCCTCTGCACCTCAGTCATTAGACGGACACGAAGACACACTCTCTCAGTCCGAGGTCGCTGACACCAAGCTCGAGGAGGAGCGTACAAAGGTTGCTCGCAGCCACCCACTGTACCAACAAACGCCAGACAAGGATGGCAAGTACCACTGCCCCGAGGAGGGCAAGGCTGGGTGCAGCCACAAGCCAACCGCTTTGAAGTGCAACTACGAGTAAGTCGTACACTGTCCGCCTTGCTTTATGATACGTGTCTAAACTGTTTCTAGCAAGTACGTCGACTCTCACCTCAAGCCCTTCCGTTGCAACAAGAAGACCTGTGTAGGTGTGCAGTTCTCTTCTACTGCATGCCTTCTCCGCCACGAGCGCGAGGCGCACGGTATGCACGGTCACGGCGCTCGGCCACACTTGTGCCACTTCAGAGACTGCGAGAGAGCGGTGCCTGGCCACGGCTTCCCTCGTCGCTACAACCTCTTTGACCACATGAAGCGAGTCCACCAGTACGATGGGCCCACGACTGAGCCCTCACCACCTGTACAAGGACAAGCTACTCGCAAGTCTTCCTCGCGCAAGCGCAAGGCGTCGGCCGAGGAGTCTGGAGAGAAGCGTGCCAAGGTTGTCAAGCTTACTGCTGAGCAACAACGCCAGCAACGTCGCGAGGCGCTCTCCAAGGAGTTCCTTGCCAAGAAGCAGCACATCATCGAGGTGCTTACCAACCTGAGCAACCCAAGCGACCTCGGTGACGATATCCAGCTGACAAAGGAGGTTGTCGGCCTTCACGACATTTGCACTCAGTACCGGGATGTCTTTGGTGGCTGAAGGAAGGATACCTCTGGTAGAGTCGGTCTGCCGTGACGCATCCAAGTAGGTTTGTCGTTTACCCAAGGACCCCTCTGCTCTTGCTCTTTTTTTTCAACACATGCACTTTTGCGTTTTTGCTTTTCCGCGTTCTCTAAAAGCCGGATGGGATTCCCGCATGCCTAGCGGATGAAGGATCAAGACTTGCCACAAGTCTCTGGATGCCCATGACCCTGGATGGATGAACATTGCCGGATACAAGCCACAGGATGCATAAGCCCAAGGATTTTGTCCCAGCCGTGGACTCGGAAGCCGAAGGATTGCTGGTCTGCCGTTAAGGCGACAGCTGAGAACCCCTTTGAGGGGAGATGGACTGCGGTCCTTACTCATTGCAATATGGTTGGCATGAGTCTTGGTCGACGTGCGAGATTGATTGATCCGATGTTAACGGAGGAGCCTGTCATCAGGCTGTAGTTTTGTATTTTCTTGTTATTGTATTTGCGGCGTCGAATGGCATCTAGACTAGGATTGGGAAGGGAGGAGGTGACCATTCAGAGAGGTCAGTCTTGTATTGGCCATCATTGCCCGCTCTGCGGAAGTTGGTGGCCCCTCCTCCCATTGTACTTTGTATATTTAATAGAGGGGCGTTTGTTTGTTTAATTCTCATCCAATGCACACGAGTTGTATGGGCGAAAGCGTGTATTGTGTTGTATCCTAACGTGAACCTCTGTCACTCACCGGATGTGTGTGCGTATGTGCCCCTCGAGTGCCCCTCTCCCCACATGCATGCAGCGTACGCAGTCGGACCGAATCCTAGCTTATCGCCCAGCAAGGTTTTTGTTCAAGGCTCGGCCCTAATGCAGCAATCAAATCACCAGCCCTCACTACGTCATTCACTCTGCGCCAGGATCAAAGGCGCACCACGAGTTATCACGCCTTTTTTGTTAGTCCGTTACATATGTGCATGCCTGATGTTACATGCTACCACGCATGCACGCAGCATGTGGATTCCACCCATAAACCGCGAATTCAGTTGAATGACTGCCCTGAGCCCATCTACATCTACGCATACGCACGCAACTACTACGATAGAGAGTCAGGTTGCGCTGCAATTTTCCCCCTTCCCTAGCCGATACCTCGGCCGACTTTGTTTTTTTTGCTGGCGGACAGCGGGGAGAAAGCGCCATCGCGGTGTTCCGTCACGCACACACCCCATATCGTGCGTTTTGCGTGCTTGCCAAATCGTCCGAACGGGCCATTTTGGGAATCACGCCTCTTTTTGTCAGCTCAAAGGGTCCGGACCGCCCGTCAGTAGTTCGATTCAGCTCCGGATATTACTACCACGGAGTCATTGGTGATACAGTACGGGTTGGAATAGCGAGAGCATGCTGGTGTTGGGAAGGATGTCCGAGGGTGCGGCTGGTACGGCGGCGGCGGTGGTGGTGTCACATGTCCGGTGGGTGTGGTGGTGCAGAGCGGCGGGCGGAGTGGGATTAGGAATCCGGCGAGGGGCGAGAAGCTTGAGCACTGCCCCGCGTTGTGATGAGCTTGTTGCTCGGTCGAGGGTGCCGCCCGGCTTATTAACCTCGCATCGGCCTGCTACCTCTACAGCTACGAATACCTTTTTCGCTGCAACACGTACCGGTGCTGTTGTTAGATCGCCTGAGCTTTACGAGAGAAGTACTGTTACTACTGCGAGCTGCAAGAAAAGAGAATACGCGACCATGGCTTCTGCGACGAGCTTTTACGAGTTCAAGCCCAAGGATAGTGAGTTTTGCCCTTTCTCTCCCTCTCCACTGTACTCTACCTCGAGCATGTACACGAAGAAGAGGAAACAGAAACTCGCTGTTCCTGCAAAGTACATGTATACACACAACATGCTGTCCTCTCTCTCTCTTCCGCCACGCCTCCCTTCCCCCGCTAACCCGCCTCCCCTCACAGAAAAGGGCCAACCCTACGATCTCTCCCAACTCTCCAACAAAGTCGTCCTCGTCGTAAACACGGCCTCCAAGTGCGGCTTCACTCCTCAATTCGAAGGCCTCGAGAAACTCTACAAGGACATCAAGTCCAAATACCCGGATGACTTTGAAATCCTCGGTTTCCCATGCAACCAGTTTGGCGGTCAGGACCCCGGAACAAATGAGGAGATTCAGGAGTTTTGCCAGGTGAACTATGGTGTTAGTTTTCCGGTGCTAGGAAAGATTGATGTAAGTTATCCCTCCTTCCCCCCCCCTCTTCCTCACGGTGCCGCTGCCATTTTTTTTGCTTGTGCCGCGGGAAACAC
The DNA here is from genome assembly GCF_028858645.1 of Bipolaris maydis. Classification (NCBI taxonomy): domain Eukaryota; kingdom Fungi; phylum Ascomycota; class Dothideomycetes; order Pleosporales; family Pleosporaceae; genus Bipolaris; species Bipolaris maydis. The sequence continues at coordinate 1,460,701 of NW_027093866.1, read as the reverse complement.
AACCATACAAGATTACCAAGAAATATATTTCGGAATGATTACTAACGTACGTGTGATTGAATAGGTCAACGGCTCAACCGCAGACCCCGCCTTCGAATGGCTCAAGAACGAGAAGCCCGGCCTCATGGGCCTCAAGCGTGTCAAGTGGAACTTTGAAAAGTTCCTCATCGGACGCGATGGCAAGGTCAAGGGACGGTGGGCGAGCACCAAGAAGCCTGAGGATCTCAAGGCCGAGATCGAGAAGGAGTTGAGTAAGAAATAAGTTGGGGATGGGAAGGAACGGGTGGGGGGAAAGAGGGGAGGAGGAAGAGAGAAGGCACTGATACCACTGAATATGCAACATAAAAGGTAATAGATTGAATGCTTAATTGTTGGATTTAAGAGGGTTTCTTGTTGGTATGAACATGTTTACGCCAAGGTGATTGACAGCCTGTTTCTTTCATTTGGGTATTCGTATCACAAAAAAAAAACACGCCAGTCTACTTCATGTCATAATGATAGTCTCAATCAAACGGCACTCTCCTCAAGCCCCTCGCACCACCTTTCCTCGCCTCGCCCTCCGCTCCTACAGCCGCGGGTACACGAATACCACAACAGTCGCCCCAGCCCACACTCGCATGCACATGTCTCTTACCAGCCTCATCATCAAACACCTGTACCTCTCCGGCCTCGGCGCCCTCGTCTTCCTTGTCCTTGTCCGCCTCGTCCTCGACACTCATGCCCTCGACGGCAGGCACCAGGCTCCCAAACAAGAAATGCTGCATGACCGGCAACTTTTCTAGAATCTCCTTGCGAAACATTTTGCGCATGCCCGCCTCAATCTTGGCCCAATTCTTTGCCGAGGAAATATCGTCGAGCATGGGCGAATGCCAGCGCAGGCCCTCGACATTCTTGACGCTATTCACAAACGCAATCTGGTCGAGGTACAGAAACTCCTTGGCTTCCTCCTCCAGCACCAGCGCGTTGTGGATGGATTTGGGCGTGATGTAGGGGTGATGCAGGAGCTGTGCTGCGCCGAAGAGGAAGGGCAGGAATTGGTAGTCGTCGAGGCCCCAGACGCCGTGGGAGCCTGCGGGTTCGAGGTAGTATGCTTCTTGGATGCGGCGCATGAGGCGCAGGTAGGCGGGGAGGACGACGAGGGCGAGGGCGGCGAAGGTGGGCGGGGGCAGGTAGCCGAGTCGATTGAGGCACAGGAGCCAGAGGAAGAAGTTGAGTTCATGTCCTGAGCCGTAGTCGATGCGTTGGCGGTTGCCAAAGGAGTGGCGGAGGTACGTTGATACTTCTTCGACTTGCGCGCTGTCGTGTAGACCCAGTTGCTCGTGCCAGGCTGGCAGCGCTTTTTCGAGCTTGTCGAGGAAAGAGCGGAACATGGGGTTTCCGAAGCGGGAGCCTGTATCTTCGGGCGGGCATGTTGAGAGGACTTCTTCGGCGGAGCGGAGGATCGAGACGATGGCTTTGATTGTCGTGGTTGCTTCGTCGCCGTCGCGCACGCTTGATATACTTCTATCGCGCACGGCGTCGGCGATGCCGAAGATGAAGGCTTCGACGAGTGTGCATGTTTCGCTATGCAGGAAGAGCTCGTGGTCTTGTGGACTGAGGATGCGGCGCGACGGGCGGACGTACGTGTGCTGCGCTAGGTTTGGGGGCGCGGGGAGCGAGGGTGTCGGTGGGGGAGGGGCAGAGGGCGGTTCTCGCGTCGTGGGGGCGCGTCTGCGTGGAATGAGCTTTGGGAGTTTGGCGCTGAGATCGGGTGGTGCGGCGGGCTGTGTTTGTGTCATGGTGTTGTAGTGAGTATGTTCAGGTTGAAGATATGTGTTTGTGCTATGATGCTAATGTACATATCTAAGATAGAGGAGAGGAGCGGGTCAGGGCGCCGCCCTACGCCGTTGCGATGCCACACCAAGGGTTTGACATGTACGCCAGGGCAGTGTATCGAAACTTCGCGAACATTGTCTGATGGCTAGTGTGTGTACTGTTGCCTCCGTTACTCTTCGGCTATCCCACTCTTTTGCACCCCATGTTTATCCTCACTTGAGAATAGAGACATGCTATATATTCGTCCTATGTCCCCTTTGGGCCTGCCAAATCTTTCAACAATCTTTATTTTCATGTAGTTTTCTTCTAGAATCTCATATTGTCAGCTCCTTTTCCCAATGGCAATCTCTACCTTGATCTCCCCCGAAACACTCTCTTTTGTTAAATCTCTGACCCAGCATCTTGCTCACTCAAAACGATGAAAACACCCCAATGAAGAACCAAGCTTTAGACTTTTCAAAAACAGAAAGATAGCAAGACTTTCCAGTCTGCACCGGTATGAAAACGCCATGGATAACGCCTTTCTAGTAGATTTGCCAACGGGCAACCCATCAATGCTCTTTCTCGTCAAATGCTGCACGCCGCCGCCTTTGGTTTGCCGCCTAGTAGAAAAAGAGATTTAAAAAATAAGTAGTCTATCTAGCGAATTTCCAAGTTGCAAAACGATGTCCGAAGATGCAAAAAAAACAACATCGCGGCCGAGATTCAAGAAACCGGTCAAAGGTCCGATAAGCGAATGACCTTGTTGTGAACCCAAGAAGAATGAAGATCGAAAGGAAGCAGAGGCAAAAGAGAAAACTGCTGAATCCATCATACAGCCGCCCTCTCTTTTTTTTTAAGACGCCAACGGAAGAAAACAAATAGCCTCCCCTTCTAATCGTCCAACTCGCTAGGAGCCTCTTCAAGTTTATGCCTCCGCTCCTCATCCATTTCCTTGTACGAAGCCCAGGACAAGAGACTAAAAGCCCCAATGATTAAAAGACCGCCGACAATAGCGGCAGGCGTAAGTGGCGAGTTGAGTGGCGGAGGAAGCAACTGGTCAACAAGCGCAACGATAAAAATAGTAAGGAGTGCCGCGACCGAGGAGAGGACAGGGGACGTAAGGGAAATGAGGGCGAGGAAAGCGCCAGAGAAGGCTAGAGTTGCAAAAGTTAGCAAATGTGTCTAGAAAAGCTGGAACGCAGGAGAAGAAAAGGAGACGTACTGGCATTTGCCAAAACACTAATAGCCATCATCCATGCTTGCTCTCCTTTGGGCAGCTCGAATATTTCCCAGCCCAGCCAGTGGAGCAATGGTAATGGAATCCACAGCACACTCAAGGTAAATGTGCCAATCAAGCTACCAAACAGATTTGCAAAGATGACACCCTTGTCTGGTGCAGCGCCCTCTGGCGGACAAGCCAGTCGCTTGTACAAGACCTCGTAGAGACCATACAAGACACTACCGACGCCAATGACCAAGTTGCCAAAAGCGCGGTTCTCGGCTTCTTGTGAAGGCGGCGCCTTGTCGCCGCCGGCCCCGCCGCCAGACTGGGAGCCGTGCTTTGCGGGCGCCTGGTCGCCGTATGCTACAACAAAGACGCCTGCAATGGCAATGGCGACGGCCAAGACCTTGCTCGCGCGCACCTTTTCGTGGAGGATGGGGATGCTGAAGGCGTAGGCGAAGAAGGCAGAGCAGTTGTAAATGGCCGTCAGGTCGCTGGCAGTCGTCATGTTGACTGCGACATACCAACTGCCTCCTGCAAGAGTCAAAGCACATGTAATGAAAGCCGTCATCTTCACCATGTACTGGACGGGTGAGACTTGGGATTGCCGAGGCGTGGGGTGGAGCGTCTGGTGCTGGACCATGAGGGCCGTCTGACGCAGAACGTGGACGTGTCTGCGCCAAAATGTCGGCCAGGGCTCGCTCCAATGCTGGAAACGGAGCAGGGCGAGAGTTGCAGGCCACAGCACAACCCAGGAGCCATGGGTCATGTACAGCATGCAATATGGCTTCTCCCATTTGAGCTGGTGCTGGATGTACACAGCCGTCTCCGTCTGCACGGTAAAGCTGATGAGGCTCAGGGCCAGCAGGAAGGCAGCATACGTGTACTTTCTCCGTGTCTCGAGCTTTGCCTGTGTCTCTGGGTCTCGCTCGTGGAAGTGGTGTGTGCTCCTGCTCAGCAGACCCTCGTCGACGGTGTCGTCCTCGGTCTTGCGCCCCAGCAGAGGGGAGTTGGCGCGGCCATCGGGGCGCTCGAGGGAGGGTCTCAGGTCGGAGGGCATGGCTGGGTCGTGGTCATCCCAATCGTCAAAGTCTCGGGCCGGGTTGCGCGGCTGTCGTGAGGAGGAGCGTGAGCGCGAGAGATGGCGCGCGTTGGAGACGGAGACGAGGCTGAAGTCGTCGGAGAGGGTGTGGGCGAGGGTACGAGGAGTTGCTGGGGGTTTCTTGCGGAGTGGGATCGACTCCGGCATATAAGGCGGTTGTTGGGCAGAGCAAGAGGCCGTAGTGAGTGGCAGGTGATGATGGGCGGGTGGGCCTGGGGGGCTGCAGCGTGGGAGGTGACCAGGGGGGGGGGGGGAAGAGAACGTGTGGCGGTGTCTTTTTGTGGGAATTGATTTGCTTGGGTCCGGCGCAGGCGTCAAATGCTTAGTAGTCGTGACTGGCGACTGGCGATATCTGTCTTCAGGTGCCTGGTGGCATCGCAGCCGCGTACTACTGCAACACGGCCAAGCCCCCTGCATGCCGTAACCTCCGTGCAAACTCCGCTGACCTGACTCTCCACCTCCCCCACGGCCCAATCGCAGCTGAGCCCACTTGCCGCCTACGCGTCTTTTCCCTCGCATCCAATCTCCCCGTCTCAGCCAAGTCTGCCTCGAGCTGTATTTTCCATCTTGTTACTCATCGTTTACCTCATACAAATACCGCCGGCCGCCTTTTGCATCTTTCTTTGTCTTCCAAACCCCTTGGCAATTCGACGTGACATGCCGCTGTCCGGCCGCCATCACGTCATACTTTAGCTGCATGCATCGTCAAATCACAGCCCAGCTTCACGAGCGGCCTTGCCTGCTGTCCGCGTCTCTCAGATGACCAAACTCTGCATCCTCCATGCACCATCAAGTGATGTGCTTGTCCTAGTGCAGATAGATAGAAGCAGCCTCCAAGCCCCGTGGGGGACACCAGCAGGTTATTTTCAACGTACTCCTATGTGCTGAAGCCCAACAATGACAGCATGACCGATAACAGAAACAAGAGTGATCACGATTCCGTGCGTCCATTAGGAACTAGCAGTTCTGTTATCTCGGTCGTAAAATGCTCGTTACCCCATCCGTCCTCCCTAAACCATAGCCCAACAACCAAGAAAGAATGCGCCGGGGGGAATCAAAAAACATCGGTGGCAGGCATCTGACCAGGTCGCTCGAATCACACCGGGCTACCATCTAGTCCTTCGGCCCGCTCTTGCGTCTCTGCCTCTTCCAACTCCTGCAGGATCTCGGGCAGCATCGACTCAACGTCCTCTTCCCGCTCCCCTAGTGCTTTTGCAATCAGCTTCTTGTACGTGCCCTGCTTCTCGCTCATGCCCGCCACGCTCAAGTTGCCCACCACTTCTCTGACCAGCTCTCTCCGCTCCAGCTGTGCTCGGTGCAGTAGTAGCGCCAGACGCATCTTCTCCGTAATGTCCACTGGCGAACTATCGCTGTTTTGCTGCGGCATGCTGCTGCACAGTCGCCGCAGCTCCGCCTTTTGTTCAATCTCCAAGAGCGATTCTGCTTCTTCTACCAGTAGCCGCAGCTCATCTTCTTGTTGCCGCTCCGCCTCTTCGTCATTGAGATCAATATGCAGCCCCTTTGACATGCTCTGCAGCTCTGCTACTTGCTTCCGTACAGCCTCTAGCTCTGCTTGCCGCCTCTTGACTACACGTTCGGCGTCGAAAAACTCTGCTTCCTTCTCTTGTAACTCTGCCTCGTATGCCGCCGCTAGTTCCTCGCACTTTTCTAGCAGCGTGGGCGCCACTTTGGTCATCAAGTGTGAAGCAGTCTGTGACCGATACTGCACTGACTCACGAACTGCCATACTAGGAACGGGTACCGACATCAATGGCCCACCGTCAAAGTGGGGAACATGTCCGTTCAGTCGGTGCTCTGGTGCTGGCGCAAACGGTGATGACGAGGCCTGCCGCGTTCGGCCATGCATACGTCGTCTTTGGTTGAGCTCTCGGATCAGGTCGTCGGCAGTCTCGCCCTTCTTGTTCGGAATGTCTACTGCTACGTTTCGTCCTAATAGGCTTCGTACGCACTTCCTCGCACCGTTACGTGCAGCAATCATAATGGCCGTGTCGCCGTTCTGGTCCGCTGCATTCAAAAGCCTCGTGACCTCTTCCGGTATCCACGTTTCCGAGAGCTTGTTGATGATGCAGTCGAGATACCATCTCGCACAAACATACTTGTTCGAACTGCTTGTAGTCGCTGCAATGTGGTGGAAAACGGTACTGCCAAACCAATCTGTCCTGTGTACTGTTTGCTGGAATATCTTGACCATACTCGGCATCGTCTCCTTGTCGAAGTTGTTGGTGAACATGACGGCGCGCATCAGAGGCGTCTCCAAGTTGTTCGATAGACAGTCTAAACGTGCTCCTCGATGTATCAGCTCTTTGACCACACCGACATCACCCATGGCCGCTGCCCAGTGCATTGCCGCATGTCCCTTTTCGTCAATCGGTCGGTCTAGATTGATGCTTGGCGGTGGTTCCGGCCACGACACGGCTGCTTCGTGGTCCAAGAGCATAAAGTAATCCAGCAGCTGGTCTGCCCATATTTGGTGTTGCTGGTCTAGTAAAGACATTTGGTCCATCCCCCTCTTCCGCTTTCTGTTGCCGTCGGCAGAATATTGCGACATATCCATTAGATCGGCGTCACCCAGCATCGACTCTGAAATCACTGTCTCGTTGTCCGGTGTGTCCTCGCGGTAGATCTGCGACCTCTGCGAGTTTTCATATGGGTCTTCACTGGCTTGCGACCGGGAATTGCTCATGATTGCTGGACGATACATCAGCGCAAATTTTCTCACATGGTTGCATCAACAGGAGACTGGATAGATTCAAGCAAATGGACAAATTTACCATTGTGATTCGCAGCCGCAGCCGCAGCAGCCGCAGCAGCCACAGCCGCCGCAGCCACCGCTGCTGCCGTCTGCCTGGGTGGCTTCATGCGATTCGACGCAGCCGTGGCATGCTTAGGCGCAGGAGGCGGGCTCCTGTCGCCTGGCACATAGTCGAAGATGGCGCGCATCTTGTCCAGTACGCCGTTGCGCTCCGCAAGCCCGCGCCCTTCCTCGAGCGGTATCCATGTGCCCTGGTATTTGCCATATCCACCCTGCACCTTCTCATGCACGCCCTTTTGCACCTCGCGCTCCAGGATACGGGTTCGCGCCGGCTTGTCGTAGTCGGCTACTTTGAGAATATGTGTAGCATTGATCCAGTCATCAGCGCGGCGGCGCATGACATGGTGGCCGTTGACATTGCACTCATAGACGGGGACCTGGGGCGAGTGTTAGCATGGAGGCTGAGGTGGAGTGATGGTAGTAGCTATGGCAATCAAGAAGCATCGAGGGACATTCGGTAGGCAGAGGGCGGGTTGTCGCTACGCACATTACTGTAGGTCGCCGAATATATTTTGCCATCGGGCGCCGGGGGCATTTTCACCATTCAGTAAAGCACAAGCGGCGTCTTGCAGGCGTGTCAAGTGATTTCGTGAAGGCGTGTCTGCAGTTCGCGTCAGACCTGGGGGGAAGTCGCGTTGCAAGGGCCGCGGTCGCGCCTGCCCTGCCCTGCCAAGCATCGGGGTCGGTCGGTGGCAGCTTCCCTTTGCCGACCGCAGTGAACCTAAGCAACTTCGCCCGCAAACGACGCTCCCGCCCACCACTTTCCCCTCGTCCTGCGTGCCATTGACGACAAACACCACCCTGGGCCGCCATTATGACTGTCACAGACTCCATCAAGCATGCCATCGGCCTCGGCGAGCCCCGGAGTGAGTGCGCCCACGTATCCAGGTGTAATTGGCTTCGCATACCAGACACTGACAACCGCACAGAGGCTACCCGTGAGGAGATGAGCGCTGCTAAGCTGCCCCTGCCCTACAGAGATTCATGCGCACACCTTTTGATTCCGCTGAACCGGTGTCGGTACGAGGAGTACTACCTACCATGGAAGTGCGAGGTGCGGAAAAGCCCATTTCCCGTGTACGTGGGGGGAGCCGCAGACTGACTGACTACATTGGACAGAATGAGCGACACTCGTACGAGAAGTGCCAGTACGAGGAGTTCAAGGAGCGCGTGAAGAAGATGGATGAGCTGAGGGCGGCCAAGGGCGGAGAGCGAAGCAATTAGAGCGTTGGCAGGTGCCCATTCAGGGTAGATTACGGAAACGACAGTCATGAGCGGATGCCGCTGCATGTATATACCGAAGCAGCAGAGGACACGCAATTTCAGGACTGAAGACACTCAAAGGCTACCAGACATGACGCCATGACTTGAGGACATGGCAGCAACTTGGCGCCTTCTTTGAGTACCACGAGACAGGCTTGATCAGCACTGCAATCCAAACTTACGCTAAAGCAAGACTGTAATCGATATTTATTACAGAATTGCGATGGCCTGTATAGACAGAGACAGATACATATGTGTAGTCGACTGTTTACAGCTTTGGTTTAGAGTCTTCCTGCGCAGCCTTGCTCCTCAATTCTTTCCTTAAAATCTTTCCAGACGGGTTCTTGGGTATCGCATCGACAAAGTGCACGCCGCCTTCCAGTCGCTTGTACTTTGAGACACGCTCTGCCAGCCATGCTTTGATATTTTCCGCCATTTCCGGCGTTGCATTGACAAAAGACCGAAGCACAATGTATGCGCGTGGCAATTCGGTATCCTCGCTGACCATGATTAGCAGGTGTATCTACATGTGACTGCAAAACTTACGCCTGTACCCCGATGACAGCAGCATCTTGTACCTGGGGATGATCCAACAACAATGCCTCCAGCTCAGCAGGCGCAACCTGTAGTCCCTTGACCTTGATCAATTCCTTCTTTCTGTCTACGATATGAATGTGCTGATTGGCATCCACGTATGCTGAATCTCCAGTCTTCAACCACCCGTCCGGTGTGATGGTCTCTTTTGTCGCTTCGGGCTTCTTCCAGTACCCCTTCATGACATTGGGGCCGCGCATCCAGATTTCACCCTGTTCACCTTGAGGAGCTTCAACCTGGCCTTGGTCATCCACTACGATCTTTGCCTCGAGGTTCGGATACAGTTCTCCTACGGAGGAACTGGGATACCGGGCCGAGGGATAGTGGTTACAGCCGACGCATGTGAGTTCCGTCATGCCCCACCCATTTCTGACGCTGATCTTGCCTGGTGTCCAAAGGCGCTCAAACTCTTGCTTGATTTGGCCGCCGAGAGGAGCAGCGCCAGAAGTTACGCTCTCCACTGAACTCAGGTCAAAATCCCTGGTTGCAGGGTGCTTGGCCATAAGTACAAGGATAGGCGGTACCAAGACGAGATCCGTAATTCGGTATTTCTGCACGTACTCTAGCATCTGCAGCAGATCAAACCTGATCATCATGTATACTGGGATCCGCTGCTTCAAGGCACCCATGCAGAACCAGGATTGCGCCATGGCATGGTACATGGGCAGGAAAATGAGATACCTTCTTCGCGGCAACGACTCTTGCCACCCCTCCTCTTGTTCTGGAAGGTACAACTGCTGAACGCAATTTGAAATGTAGTTTCTATGCGTAATCATCACGCCTTTCGCCATGCCCGTCGTGCCCGACGAGTAATTCAGCGCAACAACGCGATCCAGCTCCTCCGCGGTGCTCAGCTCCGGCCACGCATATGCATCGCCATGTTCCGGCGTATCCAGTAGCTCCGTCCAGTGCCGAATGCGTCCCAGCTCCGAGTCCCGTTCGACCTTTCTACCTTCAAACGTCGCAGTCCCATCGTCGAAAACAAAAATCCGATCCGCACTCAACCCGACTGCTTTCGCGGCTGCAATCCCCGTGTCGAGACTGGCTTCCGCGCAGATTAGATACCGCGCCCCGCTGTCTTGCAGTTGATATGCCAACTCCCGAGTTACGTAGGTTGGATTTGCGCCCGTGAAGATGCCCTCGGCCATTATCGTACCCATTACCACGGCAGGGAAGAATAGCGTGTTCGACGAGAAGAGCAGCACGCGATCCCCCGGCTGCAGTCCTGCGCGCAGCAGACCCGATGCGAAGCGCTTTGCATACTGCCGGTGGTCGTGCAGCGAGAGGAAATGGGACTCTGGGTTTGCCGCGGAGATGAGAATCGGTGTTTTGGGTAGCGGGGAGGTGGGAGAGTCGAAAATGTAGGTTGGGAGGGAGACTTGGGGGATGGGGACTGTGAAGCGGGATTTTATGGGCATTGTTGCTTTTTTGGCTTTGGAGTTAGCTAGCTACCCAGGTTGACCTAGAGATGTGTTAGAACTTTTGTATAGTGCCGGCATATTGTATCAGCACAACTTTACCACTACCTTTTCTTCTCTCGTTCTCTGCGAAGCGACGGATCTTAAGTATCCTCTCTGCCTTTTATCGATTCCAGTAAATTACATTTTATGCATTTAGATACTCTCCCCTAGTCTCAATACAGTAATCACAACGCTGCGCCCATCCCACCTCTCATCCAACCTCGTGTGAAGCATCACTCTATCCCCTCGGCTCTCCGCACGCTCTACTACCAAAGCAGTATCGACATCAGGTAAAGCATGCCCGATTTAACTGCTTTGCGTTTAGTGTAAGGGTGTGGTACGGGTGAAAGCCGAATCGTGTTTGGCGAGTACGTGCGGGGCTCGTGGGCGCGGACCGAGGTTACCGAATTCTTAGAAGGAACGTGGGGAATGTGAAATGGGATGGAGGGCTAATGTGGATGGGCTGGTGCAGTTTGAACTAAAGAATCGTGAGGGTATTTGGGATTATGGTCAGAGGGGTTTGTTGGATACTGGGTGATGGGAGAGATGGGGAGAGAGGGAGAGGTAAGGGTGTACATGAGATTCCGCTTAATGTCGGCCGACAGGTTATTCGGGTTTCTGAGTTGCAGTCTTTTTCGGATGTAGTAAGTTTTTCTCTGGAATGGGTTCTCTTCCTGCTATTCATCTACTTTGCTGGTTTCGTTTTGGGGAAGTTGTTGTTTAGTGGGTAACGGTACAGTGCCCTGCGTATGATAGCGCCTCGTTAGTAAAAATCCCGATCCACATACTACAGCCTTCGCTTGGCGCTGATTTACGGCGCTAGTAAAACTAGTTCTTTTGAGAAATGCTAGATTGTCGTAAGTGACGCTCCTTTGTCATTGCACAAATCACGCGAATTGTACCACATTTTGTAGCAACCGTGAATTTTCGGCTCTTTCAGGTACTACTGGCCAGGGCACCAGGGAGCCCGGATTGTTGAGGAATCTAGCATCTAGGGTTCCACGTGGGCAGATCGAACATGCAGAAATCGCAGGGCCTTTTGTAAGGCCTAAAGCGTGACAAGTTTAGTGTAGTGCTAAACAGTACGCTTGCTAAGCCGTACAACGGTCATCCCTGCTTCTCCCCTGTAACCCGTAACGACCGCATTAGCAGTAGTCATCTTCCTCGTATCCGGAAGCACGTCATCACGATCTAAAAGACGGTGTGACTCTCATATTGGGTTTCTGAGAGGGCGTATTTCGATTTCGGACTTACAAACGCATCCTTCTTGGACGCAATGCTGGGTTGATAGATATCTGGCATTGGGCCCTTGCACTGAGTGTCAGTCGTGGAGCAGCCACAACAGGTTTCAACAATTCGTAAATATAGTACAACTCGATTTCGACTTTTTTTATCCTCATTCAGATAAGTTGTTCATACTTATCAAGCTATATCCGACCGACTTGCACGTCAGCGAGTGGCACAGTCTAATGTCCATATATCACATCCTCTCACGGCGTTTCCAACACAGTATACTACAATTTCAACATGAGGAAGTTTGATAAAGAGACTACAAAGACTATACAACTTAAATGAAAGGATCATGTAGCACCATCCGTTATACACCACCATTCGTTATGCAACACCATCCGCTATGCAACTATTCATACATATGGGTCTCCAGGAAAAATCAACTCGTGGGTTGAGATGCAGATATGCTAAACATAAGAAAGTACAAAATGAGAGAGGAGATATAGAAAAACCGCCTTACACTACCGTCGTGAGATGTACCGATTTGGGTGGTAAATCTCCGGGTTGAAGTAGGAAGTCACAGACAGCCCTGTCTTCTTAAACGCGCATGTGATATAGGTATGCAGGCCAAGTGCAGAGTCGAGAGATCTATGTGAACTGAAATGACGGTTAGCTATGAATGCGAACGCTCAGCATGCGTTACTTACAAGATATTTGAAAGTGCTTGCACGTATTTATCCGCTGTCGCAGACTGTCCGCGACGCTCAAAGTACGTGGCTAACCCCTGGGCAATGGAGAGATCGTTCTTGGCATAATGACGTACAGGGATATACACCTTTGGAACTATATCGTATGAGGTGGGTTTGATTTCGAAGTAGTAGAGGATACCCGAGGTTCTGTGCGGGATGTTCGGCAGTTCTTGACCCGAGGGAAAGTTTTCTGGCAGACCAAGGACCAGAGACCACAATTCGCGCAAGCTAGCCAACAAAGCAGGGTCGAGGGGTTTACTGGTGCCCAGTGAAAGCATTCGACATACGCTGTCGAAAGATGTTTCTCTATGGCGGACGTAGATCTTGACTCGTGATTTGACGGGGACGACACAGTCGATGCCAATGATTTCAATCTGGGGACGACTTGGGCTGGTTTTGGAGAACGTCGTCAGGTCGGAGTTGAACCTGCGAAAGTTGTTCATGAAGATAGATCCAAGATGCGCCTTGCATGAGTTGATTGCTTGGACCACCAGTTCGGGAACCGGCGTATCTGTCTCGACCGCCTTCAGGCCAGGGATAAAGTAAGCCTTCAAAGACGGAGTTCCGACATCGAGGTCGAAAGCAACAAAGTGCTGTGAACGCCCGTTTACCGAAATATGTTTTGTGTTGAGTTTTTCATGGGTTGTGGTCAGAGCCTCGGAGAATGCGTCGAAAATGGTCAAGTCCAGACTCTTGTGGAATGCTGGCCGGAGCGTATCGATAAGTTGGAATACCATCTTCTCGTTCAGAGGATCGGCTGAGTCACCCGCATCTTTGCCGATTGGCTCTATGGAGAAGCGAACGCGTGACTCTCCGGCTGACATGCCCCATTCCCAACTCAATTCAAGAGGGGAGCAGTCGTCTGTCATGAAGCTTTCCCACCCATTGGGCTGGCCTTCGGGTGAGGGTCTCCTACCAAGGGCTGGCAGAATATACATGTAGTAAAACAGTAAATGTTTATGCTGTGTATCTTGGTCGTATCCAATGATTTCCATCATGCGCGCAAGAATGGGCCCGGTCGTTTCCCACCAGAAGCGAGTATCTTCGTCGAAAACGGTCAGTGATTGATTGAGGGATAACCATACTCCCAAGTTCTTTTGCTTCGTCTTCTTCGGTTCCTTGGGCTTTCTTGCAGCAAGGCTGCGAATTCTCCGAAAGAGACGAATAATCTGCATTGTATGCTGGGCATTTGCTCGAAATCAGTGGGGGAAAAAATAATAATAATACATTTGCATATGCATATGTCTTACAAAAATGCGTCATTTGTCCAACTAACCATCACACCTTGTACACGTGTCGTTGCCCCCGCAGGAAGCATGTCAGCCCAAGGGAGGGGTTTAGGAATCTTACATGCGCAATCGTTGGTTGCAGATTTGAAAGGTCTAGTCCAGATCGGCCTAGAACTATGCACCATTCACGCGGGTGTATTGGACAAACAATGCTGATGGTTGTGAAACCGATATTTATGATACTTCTCCCGTATTTGCCACAGATATTTGTTGTTAGTAATGTATTCAAAATGAAGCGGACTCCCGGGGTCTTCCCGGCCGAAAAGAACTTCACTTCTGAGTGCTTTTTTTTTTTTAGATTCGCGGCTTCGTGACTTGTAGTAACATAGTATTACCTGAGATAGTCGATAGCTTGTTCGGAACACCATACCATAGTAGCACTAACACACCGCCTAATTCTATAGACCCGAAGCGAAAATACACCGCCCTAGCGGGACATTTGGCTCAAAAGACGATTGATCTTGTAATCATGCAAGTAAAATACTAGCGTGGAAATAGAACCGAAAATGTGGTATTAGAGAGAATGCGAAAGACGTCTGAATTTGGAGCTTGATTGACACGATACGAATTGAAGGATCTATAGAGTTTTGGCTATATAGACAGAAAAGAATTCGTGTGGGGTTGGATATGCATTTACTAATAGAACAGGTCCACTTAAGTTTTTTTTCTGAGCTGCTGATCACACGGTTGTCATTGGACCTATCATTTGCAAAGATTTTTTGGAAAATCCAGAGATATCGGCTCTTTCTACCGCACCACTCTCTGGGGCACTTCCTTGGGGCTTCGCATTTTTGTTTTTATTATTTTCCTTTTTCTCATGCGGGCTGACCTTAGTCCGCAAAGAATGACGAGTGCACTTTACCATTAACAGCCACACTCCGAACTTCAGGATATAGCCTTGAGTGTGATGTCTGAGAACTCATTGTAGCATGTGCTCTGGCATCTCTCAAACGTCGGTGAGATAACCGGCCCTTTTGGTTTGTCTGCACTGTTGGCATGCAAGAGAGTCATGTGCACAACGGCCATCCTCTGTTCGGTATTTTTTCGGAATCTCCGTGACCACTGCAAACACACTGTTCTCAAATGGACTATCACTGCCAGTATTACATTGTCAAGTTGTTGGAGCATCATGAATGCTCAATTCACTTCGTGAGCACTAGACTCTTCTTTATTAAGAGGTCTCCCAAAAATAGCCCTTACGTCGTAAGCGATCAATTCGAGAACATGGAGAGAGTTAGAGCTGACATCTTGGCAACGGGTGCTAAGTATTTACTGTCAGACGGTAAGGAATGCGTATACGCACGGGCACAGTACACGTAGGTCAAGCCCTGCTCTGAATCGTAATCAGACCAGTTTAGTTTCTTCGCAGCTTCTAGCGTACCGTGTATCTTCCATGGTCTCAGTAAAGCGAGTCAGGACCGGTAAGAGCGCTAGACTTGGACACGTCGGTCTGGTGGAGTGACGTTCAGACCAACGTACACTTGCATTACCTCTTGCGGCTACCTGCCAAGAAAAACAACGTCTTCCTTGAGGCAATCTAGAATAGTACAGATGCCTTGTCAACCACGAATTCATCACTGAAATCTGTTGTGCTCCACATGCAGAGCCGGGTTTCGCTGCAGTTTTGGGGTAGGTGGAAGCGGTGAGAAAATGTAACTTCCAGACACTTGTGAGTTACTCTGAAATACATGCAGCTAAAGCTAGAGGTGTTAAGATAACACGAATGTTCTGTCGGACAAAGCGTCAAGGGGGTCTTTCACGGTGGTTACAGCTAAACTCTTATCACTCAAAAGGTGCTACTGGCCATGGTACAATCGCAGGGCTTGTATTTGGATCATAGGAACTTGTTTTCTCTGTGTTTGATTCTTGGAGTCTTGGGTAGCTTCTTGAAGAGAGAAAAATGCCTTCTGCTCACTGTAGAAGCCAATTCCTCAGTGAAAAAATTGTGTGAGAACGTGAGAAGCGTAAGTTCACGATGATTCCACTTGCTTTTTACATTCCTGTCCTGTCTTTTCATCATGTTTGACAAAGACCAAGGGTAGCGTTACATCCCAGCGATTTTCATTTCCGATAGAACGTACTCATACGGTACTTGGTCTCTCCCTCATAGGGCCTAAGATCTGCCAGCGCTTGTTCTCCTTCCCTTTCAATAGTATTCCTGATCCTATCGCCTCGTGGCCTAATGCTTACTTTGAAGGTATTTGGACGCATGTTTAGGCCGTTGCTGCGATGCGGTTAACTTTAGGTTTGAAAGTGGAAATTACGATCGACCTACGTATAGTCAAATATGTCGACAGGAACAGGCTTTCCGCTTTCGTCTAGTGCTGGTTCAATCTTGAAGCCCCAGATCAGTCGCGCAACTGTCAACCATGTTCCCTGTTCAGCAAGTGCCTGTCCTGAGCACACTCGCCGTCCCCAGCCGAAAGTCATGTATCCACGCTCGCCAGGGAAAGGCCGTGAGTCCGGATGATCTTTCAGGAACCGATTCGGATTAAAACGGTCGGGGTCCGGAAACTCACGTTCATTATGATGTATTGCCCATACATTGCCCTGCACCCAAGTTGACTGTGGAATGAGATAACCCTTGTAATAGTCGTCTTGCACTGGTGCATGAGGTTGCCCACCAATAATGGCTACAGAACGCCAGCGGAACACTTCTTTTACAAAAGCGCGTATGTAGGGTAGGTTTGCTTCGTCCTCGAACGACGGACTTCGGTCTGGCCCTACAACACGATCTAACTCTTCCCTGGCTGCTTCGAGAGTTTCAGGAAAAGCGCGCATCGCAAGCACCGCTGTGATGAGGGTACTGCTCGAAGTATCCGACCCTGCACCAAACAAATTACCAGCCAACGAAGATATCTCTTCCTTTCTCAGTCCGTACTTTTCTTGTTCTCTAAATAGCATCTTTACGTAGCAGTCATCGTGACCTGGCTTATCATTGGCTTCGCTGGCTAGTGAATAGAAAAAGTCATGACCGCGGTGTGACTTTTTCCTCGATCCCATTCCGTGTTTCCAGGGTGCATACTCCGTCGGCACACGAGCTAATACAGGAAATGTCTCCATCAACATCGGAAACTTCTTGCCAGGCACATTGAGGTCGGCGGCGCGATGCATCAATGCGATTACTTCTGTAATGATGGGATCCTCCGGACTTGAAACTCGCCTACCAAAGCCAATGATCGACACTACACTCGTTGCGTATCGCTCAAAGTGCGCCACGTATTTTTCCGGGGTGCGGATCAAGTCAAGAGCAACGACTTTGCTTTCGTCGTTTTGAAAGTTACGATATTTCTTTACCTGCTGAATGCCAACACCTTGGTGTGTCAGCTTACGCAGCATCCGAAACCGTTCACGTTGAGCTGGGGTTGTAGTGATTAGGTTGACGAGGTTATTCTGAGCAGAGCCCAGCTCCGCAAAGACCAACATGCGGGGTCGCGAGCAGTATATGCCTGCCCTCTTCTCAAGAAGCTCATTCGCAGTCCATGCATCATTAATCCATACAGTTGGATTTCGCCCAATCCAATATGTGATAAGTGGTGTATTCAACTTCTTGGACAGCTCTTCAAAATAAATCCATGGTTTGTTATCGGGTAGTTGGAATGTGTTTCCGACGATAGGATATGGGAAGGGCCCAGGGGGCTTCTTAGCATCAGTAAAATAGTTGGTGTGTTTGTCACCATGACCTCACCATCTTAGATCTCATGTACAGCATCCAGGCATAGTCAACGAGAATACCGAGCGCGGCTATCGCAAAGACTGCGAGGGCGACGTTACCAGCACCGAATTTTGAGATACCATGCTGCAAGTAGTGAACCGGTAGCGCCTCGAAAAGCTGCTCAATCGCCATGTTGCCGAAAGGTGTGTGCTCTTCCTGTTGGGGTGTTCAGACAAAAGACGCTTGAGCTCTTGGAGATGCGTTCATTAAGGCAAATCAATGCAAGCGACAATGCAAAGTAATGATCCACTAATGTATCCGACGACCTAGGATTCAATATCACCTTGCAGATCTACTACCACCATACCTTTCTGTAGCTCTTAGTGCAGACCTTTTCAGAGACTCACTGGGGCGGGGTGGGCCACCCCACATTCCGAGGGTGGGGCATGAACGTCGGGTAAAGTTGAACCTTGCAAAGACTGCAACCTTTTTGGAAAGTTGGAGTTGGAAGCTTTTACTGGCATCGCCTATTCAAGTATCTGTGTATCTGGCGTCACCAATGGAGTCTATGGGAAAGGTAATAACCAGGCGAAGTTTCATTGGCTGGGATCACATTGCGACGTTTCGTTGTGACGTGATTGAGCGACGTGGTGGGCATTATTGATCTGTTATCTGTTTCAGCCATTGATTCGCTCTTATGAACATCGCATACTATCACTAGTAACATTACACAACCGCTCGTCATCGTCATCCCTAGTAACCATATCGCTGTAGCGCCGTGCCAACAACAACACCGAAACATTGTGAACTTGGGGCTGCGATATTGAAAGAAAAACGCTCAAAAACAAGTGATGTGCGGAGAGCATTGGTATATATTGTTGGACTTATCAGCAGCAAGTATCAGATCAGCTTGGCATGATGAACCAAAATTCCATAATGATCCATTAGCAAGTTCTTTCAATGTCATGTTCCGTTGGAACCATGGTCCCAACTTCCTCTATAAAGGATTTGATTCTTCATACGCACAGACGAAAAAGAATAATGCCACTTTTTACATCCTTACGCCGAACTAACAGGTCATTGTGCCTCCGCAACTTCAGGAAAAGGGTTATGGATAGAGATGTGGCGATGCTTGAGTATGTCGTCGAGGAAGTGGAAAACACATTACAAAACTATCGTAAGCTGGATGATCTACCTGGAGAGATACTGAGCATGATCTCCGGGTACTTGACGAACAAACAATTGCGCGAGTTTCGAAAGATCGGCAGCCGGCATATCGCGCAACACATCGACCATACCTTTGTAAATGCAATATAAACTAGTTCAACATACACATCCGCTGACAGGTCTTTATAGGCTCAAGCGCACTTCCATCATCGCGTCTGTAAAACAACCAACCGCAGTATCGGAAACCTCGAAAGACTAAACATCCCGCGCTTCGTCAAGCATATTCACACATTGGAAATTCGTCTCGACCTCGGGTCTCATATTCGACAATTGGGAGAAGAAGGAACAACAACCCTCGATGGACTTGTCACACTGGAAATCCTCAATGAAGCAAGACTTTTTGCTGTCCTTGAATCTATCTTCAAACAAGCACTGCAACTACGGGAACTGATCATTCGAGCACCAGAAGGCCAGGTTTATACCAAAGACGGAAATTTAATGGCTAGGCGATTACCCGAAGACTATGAAGATATGTGCGATGGCGAGTTGGGAGGGCTCTTAATCCTACATTCTGGACAACATCCGAGCACTCGTGCTAACGCCATTTGCGATTTTGTCTTTCAACTGGTACGCTGCACACAGACAGCAGCGCCATGTCTTGAGGTACTCAGAATCTTGGATTTTGCGAAATCAGAGTGGCAGTCATGGCTGGCTTCGGCAGAATCGATACTCGAAGGGATGGCATATTTCCCAGTTTTGCAGAACTTGACCACCATAGACTTACAGCTGGAGATGTTTCCTAGCAGTGAGAATATTTGCATGTTAAACCTCGTCGAGATTACTAAGCAAAATCCCAACCTAGAAGTCCTAAGAATACGCACAAGCCCAAGAAGTATTAGGTATTACCGCACCAGCAGCGAGATTTGGGCGCCGTTACTTCAACAGCTTGGTAGCGATCCACCGTTTCGCCTCCGGACACTTGAATTTGATGGACTTATTTCAAGTGAATCGGCACCAACTCTGGACCGTATTGTCGATACGCACTCTCCGACCCTCCGCCGACTCGTCCTGCAGCATACTAATTTTCATCATCCAAATACCCTCCATGCTCTCTTCAGTTCTTTGGCCAACTCCAATGTGAACTATTTTGAATCAAACTGGCTATACCTCCACCGAGGGTATTACCTGTTAGCTAGTAGAGTATACTTTCAAATGATTTTCGACGAAGTCATGGAGCCGATATTTTTACATGCCCATGAGTGCAACGACGAATCTTGCTGGGACTGGGTCGAAGTTTTTTGGGATGTCAGCAGTTTTGACACCCCAGTGGTGTTCGATAATGAAGATGGCTGGCATGGAGAAGGTTGGATGAAACACTGGTTCATGAACACGGTTGCGTCTATTAATTGTGGCGCTATAAGAGACTATTGAGAAAGATTTTTGTCAGAATTAGCGATAGTTTTGTAGCAAAAAAAGGGGGGTGTTTGGATTACCGCTTTCAGGACAGAAGCACATGAAGTATGTACCAATAGTCACGCAATGCGCTTCACGGTTTACTTACCCACCCAATCACCACACAAACAGAAAATCTCGCTGATCCTACTGATGGCACTCTGGGCCGGAATCAGCCATCCCTGCAAATAACATAATGCATGATTATGGAGTTACACAATTATGTACCCATCCATCCCAGCCAACGAGATCGTTTGGTGCGCCCCACGAACTTGCCCCACATAAATATTTCGGGTCGTAGCATGCCCTCATCTTCCTTCTTGTATGGTGTTGACTTTCTTGGCTACGAGAATAGTCTCTGTTGCAGCTCTTCTAACACAAATTCCACAAAAGCTTTAGCCAAGCTGCTGACCTTGCGGAAATGAGCAAAGATGCCGAGCAAAGATTGAGACACAAGACAGGGCAGACGATGCATGAGTGAATGATAAAGCACTGATAAAGCTAATGCGATTTTTGATTGTTTCTTTCTGCATCCAAAATATCCAGCATTCGCTTAGGCATAAACGTGCAATATGTGAGAACGAGGAGGAAATTTCATTGGCCTAACGAAGCAAACTGCAGCCTGAACATCCCATTCTAAGCTCAAAACATGGCTACGGTGAAGCGGGGTACATATGCTTCATGACCACTGTCGGCAAATACTGCACGTCGGGATTAGCCCACCGGTGTCGATCTGCCTAATTGCATCCAGACACGAGTCCTCAGTCGGATTGTGGAGGTCCCTACACACCTGCGTATGAAAAGTTGTCAACAACCTGATCCCCCTGACTACCTGTCTTTGTCTTTCCCATCAACTTCTCCTCCTTTCTACGTGGAGCTTCTGAAATAGTAATCACAATGCCGGAACTCGACAGCAGTCTGCTGTCAAATTGGAAGTGCGTCGCAGCGTGCACCCTTGTCTCGATGTCAACTTTTCAATACGGCGTTGACTTTGGCGCCATCGGCGGACTGCAAGCTATGCGTGGCTTCCTCGAAATCTTTGGACATCCTGATCCCGCCAGTCCGGCCGGCTGGAATATATCAACTGAACGACAGCAGCTTATGTCCTCTCTGATGACTTTGGGTGCGTTCATAAGCTCAGGATTTGCAGGAGTTGGGGCGAAGAAGTTAGGAAGACGACATTGTTTGTGGCTAGCCAGTGCGCTTTGCTGTGCCAGTAACATTATCATGATGACTACAACAAACACCGCAGGATTGTATAGTGGCAGGCTGCTGATCGGACTTGCGAATGGTTGGTACATGACATTCTCGCAGTTGTACATCCAGGTAAGGCTATAAATGGAACCCTACTCGCCGCCATGGTTGGATTACTTAATGCTGCAATAGGAGTCTGCACCAGCCCAATACCGTGGCCTTCTCATATCGGTATATCAAATATGGGTTTCGATAGGTACCCTTGTCGGCACTGTGGTCGACAACGCAACACACGACATGAATGGCCGGAAAGCGTACCTCATCCCATTAGGGGTGGTATTCATCGTTCCATTCCTCATGTCCATTGGTTTGTTCTTCATCCCCGAGTCACCACGTTGGCTCGTTTTGGTTGGGAAGAATCAGCAAGCTGAGAAATCGCTGCTTTGGATGCGTCCAAATCCAGCGAGCGTACCCGGCGAAGTTGCCGAGATGAAGGCAGCCATCGATGCCGAAAAGGCTGTCAATGCCAATACAAGTTTCATGGATATCTGGAGGAACCCAGTCGACCGTAGACGCACGTTGCTATCTATTGCGGCAGTATCTACTCAAGCTGCATCCGGTGCCATGTTTGTAATTGCGTATGGCACATACTTCTTCCAGGTAAGCTGCAAAGGTTTCAATCTCACGTAAATACTGACTTCGATGCAGATGGCAAATGTTGGCAGCCCTTTCATGAACACATGCATCTTGATTGCCGTCGGTATTGTTGCGGTAACAGTCAACAGCTGTATCATCTCCAAAGTTGGACGGCGGCGTGTTTTCCTCATGGTCGGTTTGTCGATTTGCGGTATCACCCAGATGATCATCGCAGCTGTTTACCACGTCAATCCTCGCACCACTCACACCGGAAAGGTACGTTGTGGTTGAGTTTAGAATTTATTCTCGCTTTGTGTACTAACAGAGGCAAGATAATTGTCGGAGTTTCGGTCGTGTACATTTGCGGATACAACGGCATGATTGCGGCTTACTCCTGGCTTGCTGGCGGTGAAATCCCATCACAGCGCTTGCGGTCATATACATTCGGTGTTGCATCTGCCGTCGCCTTTGCCGCAGCGTGGCTCACCACTTTTACGGCACCCTATTTTATCAATCCTGAATCTCTCAATTGGGGGCCAGAATATGGTCAGTTCCCTTTCCCGATTTCCTTGCCTTGTTACTACAAATCCCTTCTATAGAAGTACTAACTTCCTGACCAGGTTGGATCTGGGGACCATCTTGCTTTATCACAGTTTTATGGATCTACTTTTATCTACCAGAAATCAAGGACCGCACTCTCGAAGAGGTCGATGAGATGTTTGAAGCAAGACTTCCAGCCCGCAAGTTCAGAAAGTATGTATGCGTTGGTCATTATGTACAAGGCAGAGATGAGAAGATTGGACGGAGCGATAGTGAGAAGAACGAAGCCGTACATCAGGAAGTCGTTAGCGTGGGGAAGCGTGACTAAGAGTATTGATGGGTCGTAAAACAGTCCATGAGTCTGTTTCTGAATATGTAGATGTATCGTCTCTGTCTTGATTGAGGAAGGAATTTTCTGCTTATTTTCTTTTCTAAAAAAATACACACAACAGGTTCATGAGCTTTGGGAAAAAGCCCTTCTCTATAATGTGCAACTTGGGATGAATAGAAAGTGTATGCGAGGATACTTGCATTCGTTGCATTAATGAGAATAAAGATTATAGAAGAATCTAGTATCTTGTTACCGATGAGTTTGTTCGACAGGCTTAGACACAATCTATGTAGCCACGCTCGCAGCTTTCTTGATTGCCTCGTCTCCTAACTCCTCCGCATGCTTCTGCGCATCATGTAGGAACACCCAATCCTCCCTTGGAAGCTGTATGAGAGTAGGATCTTTCTTCACCTTCTCCCAATCCGTCTTGTGCCACATGTCTCTAGTAGTCTCCCCCGTCTTCTGCACCGCTTTCACACGTTCATATCGCACGTCTTGGTATGCTCTCAACGCTCCTTTTACATTCCCTTTACCAGCCTTCCTCAGCAGCACTGCAATTGTAACGCTGTCTTCTAATGCCTGGGTTGCGCCCTGTGCACTCGTTGGCAAAAATGGGTGGGCGGCATCTCCTAGTAGACATATGCGACCATGACCAGGTGCAGATCCGTATCCAGAGACCCAATTGGGCAGTGGGTCCCGGTAAACAAGCTTCCAGTCTACCAATTTCTCTTCCGGCGTTTTAGAGACGATTTTCCAGCACATAGGGTCCCAGCCGTCAAGGACCGTACGCACGTCTTTGAGATAGCCAGGGAATGACCAGGACTCCTTGATGTCATGCGAGTCGCGGTGGGTCAAAACCCAGCAGCAGTCCAAGCCATTCTTTATGGTACTGAAGAGAAAATGTACGTCTGGGCCTAATGTGCTTGTCAGTTGTCACCACTCATAGTGCGCTTAGATCAATGGTTGCAAAGAACAACGACCTACCAATCCAGCCATTGAATGTATCACCATTCTCGCAAAATTGCTTAGTCTCCGGATCCGCAATCATGTCTTTGTTCGAAAACCACGCTCTCCAAACCGCATAACCACTACTCTTCGGTTTGTCCTCGTATCCGAGCACTAGCGTCCTGGCTTTGCTTCTGACACCATCACTTGCCACTACAACGTCGCCAGCCACTCTCGTTCCATCCGCGAGCACAACGCCAGCTTCCTTCTCATTCTCCCAGTAATGTTCAATCTTCTGTCCCAAGTTGATTTCTACACCAATCTCCTTTGCATATTCAAAAACAATTTCATGAAGTTCCCCCCTATGCCCGTTGAAGTTGGGCGCTTCGTCATTGCGCGGCGGCGTCTTTTGGTTGATTACTATCTCGCCGGTGTCCCACTTGTGGATATTGAAACCATAATTGGTCAAGTCGATGGAGACCTTGCGCATTTCACGTGCCACGCGGCCGTCACTCCATCGTGCGAAGATGCGACCCCCATTAGGTCCGAAAGTAATGATGTCGCCAAGAACCTTGAGAGAGGGGAAAGATTCATAGATTACGGGTGTGTGACCATGATGGATGCATTCTATGGCCGTGGAGAGGCCACCAAAACCTATTGAAATTTTCAGAAAGTGGACAAGTTTTGAATCCTTGGCTAGCATGTACCTGCACCGACAATGATTACTTTGATGCCTGTTTTTGGGACAGTACTATTGACTTGGTTTCCCTTGCCATCTGTGTCTGAAGAAGCCATTTTCGGTGGTTTGTTTTCGTCTACTTTTGTACGGACTGGCGTTTAGAATGAAAAGAAATGCCACGCCCAGAATGTAATAATGAAAGAATACGACAAGACTGATTGCGGTACTCGATGTGGAAGTAAGCCTCATCCCCAAAAGCGTGGGGCAAAACGACCACCACTTCCCGAAGGCTTACTATCTGCCGATCTGTGAGCTTGATACCTGGATTCAGGCAGGCAGGCGACATGCCTCCGGTGACCTGCACACCCACACGAGCATGGGGCACGGCACGTCACTCTGCAGGTTCATTCGCGGTATGTTGATTCCGTTGATATGAGCCTAAATGATACGCACGCACGGGTACGTAGATCCGTCTACGAACCAGGCGATGTACATGCCCCACATCGTCACCAGCTTCCCCGCTGGCTTTCCCCGCATCCACTACATGCTTTCCAGCAGTCCTAGTCCACACAATCCTTACTATCAGAACGAGGCGCAAAACCCCTACCTTTAAACTACTACTACAATGCCAAGCAACTCTACACTATGTCTGTGATCATCCTCTACTATACTTACTAAAACGCATCCCTGGCGTTAGTAAAGTCATCTTTGAGGTCTGAGATCTAGGTTGCAGTCTTCAGAAATGTCGACAGAGTTTGTGATTAACCTAGCTACGCTTATTCTGGAGATTTATGGGTCCAAAAAACGCTGAATGGCTGGGAAAATATAATTGCTGGCATGGTGTATGCAGGGCTCAGGTGATCTGAGCAGATAACAAGTGAAGATCGCAGCTCAGAACCTCGGTTCGGCATTTAAGTGCAATGTAACACGAATCTGATACATCGTGTACACCGGTTGACGTAGTACACCATATTCAGATAATTTACGTACCTCAAGAAAGATATTTGTGCTTTTATGAAGGCTCAGGAGGTTGTGCGGCATCCGTCATGACGACTTTAACACATCCGGAATGGAACAAAGAAACAGGCGGGCTAGAGGTTTCCAAAGCCTTTGCAGATCAGATTCGTGGAAAGAAAGGTAGTTTTGCTTGAATTTCATGATGATATGGGTAACTAACTCCACTGTTGCTAGTACTGATTACCGGTGTATCACCAGAAAGTATTGGGTCTTCAATTGCTCTTTCGATCGCTTCTCAAGCACCCGCCCTTTTGATACTCGCCTCACGTACCGAATCGAAGCTTGAGCAAGTACGAAAGGCCGTGCAAGATGCCTACCCCGGGACTGCAACTAAAATTGTGGTTCTCGATTTGATGTCGCAAGACTCCATTAGGAAGGCGGCAAAACACGTTTCAGAGTTGACCGATCGTCTGGACTTAATCATTAACAATGCCGGCCTTGTGACCAAGACTCGTCGGAAAACTGTGGAGGGCATCGAAGCACAGTTTGGTGCCAATCATATTGGTCACTTTCTATTCACCACCCTTCTCGTACCCCAACTTCTAAAGTCGGCTGCATCGTCCATTCCGGGAGCAACACGTGTTGTCAATGTCTCATCACTTGGTCATCGCCTGAGCGCCATTCGTTTTTCAGATTACAATTTAGAGAAAAGCAACGAAGAGCTGCCAGAGGAAGAGCGATACACGCCATCTTTCCCTGCGTTTGCCAAGATTCAAGGCAGCAATGGATACCAAGGATTTGCAGCATATGGTCAATCAAAGACTGCGAACATTTTGTTTTCCGTAAGCATCAACAAAAAGCTCGGTGGAAAAGGTATAAGAAGCTATGCAGTTCATCCAGGGAGTACGTATTTACTTTTGCAATAATCCGGAAGTTTTTCTTACATGAATAGCGATATGGACCAACATTAGTCGTGATCTTGGTTCTGAAGAGATAGCGGCAGTCGAGAAAGCGAGTCCATTCTCGAAGAATCTTGATCAAGGCGCGGCTACAGTGTTGGTTGCAGCGCTGGACCCAGCTCTGAACGGTATGTAGCCTTCCTAGGTTTTCTCAATGAGAAACTAAGCGCTGATGTCTGAATAGAAGAGAAAGGAATCTTCCTCGATGACTGTCAAATGATAGAAGCAATGCCACACGCAACTGATCCAGATCAAGCCGAGAAGCTTTGGGATTTGAGTGAGAAGCTGGTAGGGACCAAATTCAAACTGTGATGCGATGGCACCATTGTCTACGAAGTCTGCAAGCACATGGCTGTTAATTATTTGATCGACCGACCAAATAAGACATACTCG
Source organism: Bipolaris maydis (assembly GCF_028858645.1). Classification (NCBI taxonomy): domain Eukaryota; kingdom Fungi; phylum Ascomycota; class Dothideomycetes; order Pleosporales; family Pleosporaceae; genus Bipolaris; species Bipolaris maydis. The sequence continues at coordinate 1,434,254 of NW_027093866.1, read as the reverse complement.
CACATCTTTACATCCTTCTTGCTCTAAAATTTGCTGATGGGTACAAGTACATGTTAAGAACTCTATAAGCGGTGAAGCAGAAAACATCATTTTTGTCAACTCTGGCAGAAACACACATGTGCGGCAGAGACAAGTCGTCCAACAACTCATCGTACACTATCATACAGATCATTTCCCATAAAGCTTTCCACACTCTACCCTATCTAACCAAACATTACCAAAGAACATAACCACTTGACCACCTTCAATTTCTACAAACCTACCTGGGGATAACAGGGAAAATGCGCCCCAAGCCTAAACTCCTTATCTTCCTGCGGCCTCAACGGCCCATAATCCCTATCCGCACTCATCTCCGGATCCTCATCCAAAATCTGCCGTAAATCCTCTCTTACTTCCATCAGCCCCGGCCGATTATCCGGATCCCAATTCACACAGCGCGCACAAAGATTCCTAAACTTAGGCGCATACCTCAACAGCGTCGGATACATCTCATCGTCAAACCTATCTGTTTGCTTGAACCTATCTATTCGCGGGAAACGCTCAGCCTGCGAGATGTAGGTGGGGATATCGTACAATGGTGCTTTGGGACCGCGAGAGGAATTCGCGAAGCCGTTGGTTAGGAGCCAGAAGAGGACAGCCCCAATTTGCCAGACATCTGTTTTTTCACCTATCGGGTGCGGGTTCGACTCTTGTGTTTTCTCGTACACCTCGGGCGCGTAGCGGTGGTCGAAGCACTCGTGTGACCAGGTGTATTGGTCCGGGTTGTCAGGTGGAGCGCGGGAGCCATGTGGCACGCCGTTATCTTCGTCTTTGCCGTGCGAGAAGAACGAGAGCCCAAGGTCTCCAAGAATGAATCTTGGAAATTCGTCGTTGTCCATCATAGTTTCAATAAAAATGTTGTCGGGTTTGATGTCGCGGTGTGTGATTCTTTTTGCTCCTGGAGCCACGACTTCATAGTCTGCTTGCCCGAAATGCAGAATCTGGCATGCTTTGGTGAGGGAATCAATAATCTCCCAGATCAGTCGCTCGGGTAGTATAGTGGGTAGATTGTTTTCTGGGTCTCTGTAACAGCGTAGTTCAGCGTCCCAGTTGTAGCCTTCACGCCTTTTGGTTGGGTCTATGCGTGGCGATGTGTATAGGTCCACCAATTCTTGATTGGGCATGCTTCCGCTTAGTGCAGAGTGAAGATTTCCACCTTGGTAGTAGGCGAGGTAAATGCGGTATCTGCGCTGACGCATCATCAGTCGGTACCCGTAGTGTTCAATGATTGTATCATGGTTATCACTAGCATTGGCGCGATTGCTGTCGACGAGTTGGTGGATTCGGATTTCTTGCGGGACTTGGTCGCGCCACTTAATAGGATCTCGCCAATCCCCTTTACTCATTCGAGCTTCCTTAATGACGAATCTCTAGGACCGTACGTGTTAGCATGTATTCACTATCCCAAGGTACGGCACATAATAGCTCACTCCTTCAATTGTATTCGTTGGTTTTACCTGGCACCATAATCCCGCGCAGCCATATGATCCGTTTCCCAACCACTTCGCTCCGCGGAAGTTTGATTCATCTCTTACCGGCCACTGGTTAGGTGCAGTCTCGAGAAAGACATAGTCGTTCTGTGCGAGAAATTCCATCGTCATATCTCGTGCTGGATCAATTGGATCGGGATGCCAAGGTTCTCGAGGCCAAAAGTCGTAGGGGTAGTTATTCCTTGGTCGTGGTGGAGGTAGTGGAGGTGCAGCTGGCACAGGGGGGATCGGATTTCCTCCTGCATCACGTCGTGGTGGTAGAGTCTTATTGGCTCTTGCGTGAGCAATGTCCTGCTCGTTGTAGGGATTTTGTGGTATTATGTCGCGGCCTGGAGGCAAACCATACAATCTTGTTTTACCCTTGCGTGCTGAATAGTAATCGCGCGTGAGTGTGTCGCCAGCCCATATTGTCTCTATCGTGTTACGTAATTGAACTTCAGATCGTTAGTGAAGAGTTGTGTTTATTACAGAATCACATACTGGGAGTCCAATGTGGTCTATGTGCGTCTTTGAAGGCTTTTGCTGCGTGTTTGAAATATGGTATAGCTGTCACCCAGGGAGGAACATGCGGATTGTTTCTGTTTTTTCTGGTCATGGTCTGTGCGATGAGTCTACGGTGGTCAGCTTCACTATTTCTATCCAGAGAGTATCAGCAATCTCGAAAGTTTGCAAATTGTATTTGCCAGTATTTTTTGTAGTTGAAAACCGAACAAAGGGTGTTGGGAGCGACCTTGGGTCAGTACAATGAGATATGTTGCATTGTGTGCAACGCAACAAAGGCACAAAGGTGAGGATATATGTTTTTTTGCTTGGTCCTTACACATTTTGAATTACTCTCCATCCCCAAAATACCACTAATTCCAAGATATGCTTTTGTCAGCCTTGATGCATTGACATATTAAAGAACCTAGTGTAGCCAAAGGTAAGAGTTAATCTTCGGAATTATCCGAAGAGTAACTCGATCAAAGAGAAAGGCTACCATGTACACCAAATGCCGAATAGATGTCCCTGTGCAAATTGTTCCCTCGGCTCCACAATTTAAGCTTCAGATAATCTTCAAAGCTCGAAAACTGTTTCTTCATGGGCAAGGAGCCTGGCAGTGTGATACTGGCAGTCTTCCCGATGAGCTGAATTACCCAACGCGCGGATACCCTGCGGACCAGCATATGGTGCACGGCAAACGTAGCAGAATTCGAACCCGCACTTGCCTATTGAAGTTTAGCATATACATGTAGTAGTTCATCCAGGGTTTTTCAGAATCTTACAAGTCATGCGGTCGCATCCCGTCGTTTTTTCAATCTGAGATCCGCACCCCGGACATTTCTGTGCTTTCTCTTTAAGCAGCGCAACACTGGCCGCTTCTTCTTCTTCTTTTTCAGTCTCGATACGTTTGTCATACTCTGCACAAGTCTCGTTCTCGTGAAATGGTACAATGGGCGTATGTGCAGTGCACATCCGATATCCACAACCGACACATCGGAATATCGGGCCTTGTTCGCCTAATGTAGAAGTATCGTGTATCTGTCCTGAAGAGCATCCTGGCGCCATACAATATACAAAGTCTTCCTGGGTACTAAGAAAGCTGCGTAGGGATAATTCGTTATAGCGATTAAATTCCTTAGCTGAGGTATACTTTTGTATATCTTGATAAGTGATTAAACGTGCGCAATCGCTTGGACATCGTATCTTCTGGATATCCTGAGTTGCAGCAATTTCTTGATCTATCCATTGAAGAAGGCAATTATGGCATACGTCTGGTATATGAGTGCAGCTAAGTTGGGGAAAATCTAGGATTGGGATCGATTCTGAGCACACTGAACATTTTCGTATTCCGGGTGCTGAATCGTTCATGATAAGCTGACTCGCCATATCTACTTCCTGCTCAATTGATTTAGAAGAACTTTCTGACGATCGGTATTCCGATGGGCCATTGGGAGGAGTAGTCTGAGAATCGTCTCCTCTCTTACTAGGCTTATGTAGACGCGGCTTTTGATTGGGTATATTGGGCGCCGTATCAGTCGCTTTTCTCTTAATCCCTTCATCCCTCCGTCGCTGACGGGATGTTGTAACTTTTTCACGGCACTTTTTACAGTTTTTAAAGTACCCTTCGCCTTTTCTTTGCTTATCTGGATCAGCTAAGAGACTTCTACATTTCTTGCAATGAAAAGGCGGGTGTGGTATATTTGGTGTCGATGGGACGGTAGAACTGACAGGGGCTGGCGTTGACGGAGCCATGTTTTTGTCGCTGTAGTATCGTTGGTGGTGGCGGTGGTGGTGGTGTTGGTGGTGGAAGAGCTTGTTGCAGTTAATAGAAGAAAGCCGGGAATTGGAGACTGGGCACAGTTGTTCGTGAGAGAAAGAGGAAAAGCCACTGTTCCGTCTTAAGTAGTGAGGGATGGCTTTCAATCAGACCCCGCAGTTCAAGAGAGATGTGTGCGCCTAAAAAACCCCATGAGTGAGAGAAGAAAAGGTTTCAAGCGATTTCGGAGGCGATTGAGAGTCAAAGCTACTGATCGATCTCAGCAGTGAGTGAGAAGTGTAGTTGCCAATCGATCTCACTACTTCACAACACCTAACACCCCAGTCTAACTACTACCTATGAGCTCGTCCGATCTACTTACCCAATACCCATTGGTCTTAGTGGAATCGCTGATATCCCTCTGTCCATTGCACAAGCAAAATAACCTCATGCCTTCACCCTAGCAACCTGACCCCACTACCATTATCATAGTACAGCACATAACTCCAAACTCCCATTTGCTTCTGACCTCAAAAGACTGCTCGTGATATCAACCTTGGACTATCCCAAAACAAAATTCCTCCACTTGTCCACAACTACAAAGCGCTGAATACTCCAACAACCATCTCCGGGACATCTCCTATCCACCAACGACCTCCAAGCATATAGACCAAAATAATTCGCTTCGCTTCAAAGAACGCACATATGAGAAGATATGCACAATCCTTTCCCACGCCCATTCAAATAAAGGATACCAGCAATGCCAACTCTCGCATACAAAAACCATTTTTTAAACTTTTTCAATTTCGTCATAGAGATGATCCTTGTTCTAACCCATATCTATGACCCCACACCCCAAGTGTGTACTTTCCCTTACTCAAAGAAATCCATTAAATCCCCCCTCCCATTGTTCCCATTGTTCCCAAACCCCCTCTCATTTTCCCCACCCATCCTCAATCTAACCCACAGTTCCGATACCCATCCATCCCCAACCCTCATCTTCCATCCCTCAGTCTCCCCGGCAACACCCCTTCCCCTTGGCTAATAATACCTGTTCCCCAACGCTGCCCAGCCACGAGCCACACGGGAATGTGCCGAGCTAACCGGGGGCTTGCGTTGCGCCGCAGTCTTGGCGGTGCGGCGCAAGCGTCCCCCCACTATTTTTGCACCGCCCCCTTTCCCCCTCCGTACTTTCATTTGCCGAGAGGGAGTGTGTGCGTTTGTGAGTTGTATATAGGGAGGCCTAAATGAGTTGTGACGTATTATATTTTTTTTCATAAGGCCGACATAAGCAGGGTTTGATTGATTCCCCGTGGGCGAAGCAGTTGTGTGTTTCCTAACTTTCCATACGTGATGCTCTATCTGGCGATGCTGCTGGGACAAGAAGAGTGATACTCAGCCAAGCATTGGCTTGCGCAATTATCATATGCAAGAGTGAGCGATAGTGTTTCGCGGTCGACATGGAGCTTTCTGCATTCGTCTAGGCAGGGCGTGGCTTCAAGGAAGAGGCTGCAGCATTGTGCGGTGCCGATTTCCTTTGTGCAGGCATTGCTTCCTGAGGGGCGCAGGTTGAGGTTGTCGACGAGGAGAGTGGCGATGTCGTCGGTTGCGGTGGTGAAGGAGGGAACGAGGTGGTAGAAGAAGAATAGAATGCAACAGCAGATGAGGAGGGTCGGGAGGAACGGTGGGTAAACGGGTGTGTATTTGAGGTTTGGTCCGGTAGCGAGACGCATATCGTTCTGATCGAGAATGGTGTCTTTATCTCCTTGCTCTTTTATAGCATGAGCTCCTCATGTAGACGAGGGTGCTGAAATGTGAGAGGGTGAAATGCTAAATAGTTTGCCTGTCGTTTGCCTGAACTGGAGTACTTTGTATTTGCTGTGCTACACCAGTGGAATTGCAACCTCTAAGGCGAAGAGGGAGAAGGGATGAGAACAACAAGACGACGATCGCGGCACGAAGAGGGCCGATATAAATCTGACAGTGGCATAACCGCCATGCGGCCCATAGGCACGATAGGAAGCTGCGGCTAGTAAGCAACCAGCTCGTGCCCGTTGGAGCGGTAAGGCGGCGGCGCTAATGTACAGTTTGTGCTAGAGCCTGGCTTGTTCGCTAAGTGCGACGCAGGAAGTGGCTTCGACATGATTTACCTTACCCAAACAAGTATGAAATGTCATCTTACCCAAGGTGCTTGGCATTTGTACAAAGTTAGTGTGGCCGCATGTGCTGCCACAGGGGGAGATTTGATTCGACTCGAGCAGAAAACACGGACGGCATGTAATCCGGGGTAACGCACTGGCTTAACGCACTGGCTGTAGCGCATTGGTCTCCAAAGTGAATGGTGCTGACGGGCGAGACTAGGCACCCTTGGAGCTGACCTCACTCACTGCTGAGTAGAGTTCTGATCAAGGCCGTAAAAATGCCCGAATTGCCTGTGGCGCATCTGGTGCATCCACGGAGCTTATGTTTAATTTTTTTGTCTTGATCTTGGATTAGGTTGACGACATTTCAGGCTCAAGCCAAGTGATGGCTGCACCTGTTGCGAGCAAAGACACAAAATCGCCCACACAAGCGTCCGAGAGACTCGACCAGGTTCATGCTATGTATGTGTGAGACGTCTTAGGCTTGGCTTGATGTCGCAAGACACCGACGTTATGATGATATGATGTGAGATGTAGTGAAAATGTATCTACGGATTGTACGGGTTGCATAAGCAGCACCTCTATCTCGCCGGCGAGCCATGGTGCATACATACATGTTGGGAAATGTGAGACGCACACCCTGGAAGACACATCGTGCAAAATTCGGATCGGGAATTTAGAGTTTGATGATCTCTCGGGTGCCAAGCACTTGTATACATCTGTAAGACTAGTCCCAAGATATCCTGGGCAGGTCGGTGTGAGTTTCAGGTTGGCATCGTTGGAAATGGTGAGACTTACAAAAGCATGATGCCCGCGCCAGCGAACATTGCAGAGAACTGCAACAGGGTCTTCCTCAATTCCTGACCCTTGTTGGGGCCAGTCTCTAACAACTCAGGAATGACAGCAACAGTGCCAACATATAAGAAGGTGCCGGCAGTGAAGGGCAGCAACATGTCTCCCCATTGAAGACTTGTCCCCATAAGGCCCGGGCCAGTAGAGACAGCAGAGCTAGAGTTTCCGCCAAATTCTTGAACAGCAATACCAATGCAGGTTCCCAGGAAGGCGCCCACAGCGGTTACAAATTGAGCGCCCATGGCCGCGCGCTTGCTGAAGCCAGATTGAATCAGGAGTGCAAAATCGCCGACTTCGTGGGGAATTTCGTGGAAGAAGACGGCTACAGTAGTTGTAGCGCCGATTGTGGGTGATGCGTAGAAAGAAGAGCTAAGGGCAAGACCATCGGTGATGTTGTGGGTAAAGTCTGGAATGAGATTGAGGTAGCCACCAAGCTTGACGCTGGCGTTGATCTCCTTCTCCGCCTCTGGTGGCACGTTTGCTTTGGCAGTTTTGCTGTCTACAGCACCCTTGCGAGCGCGGACTGCGTCTTTTGATCCGTCGACGTCGACTCCTGTTGCCTTGGCAGTAGCATCCACCTTTTCATGCGAGTGCCCATGCGAATGGTCGTGTCCACCTGCACCTCCAGTCGCGATGCGCAGTCCTTTGTCCATGGCCACGAATGTGATGAAGCCTACCATGATGGCAACGCCCAGCAGCAGGTTTTTGTTAGGCTCCACCATGACGAACTTGACGGACTCGGGTTCGTCTTCACCGAGGAATATCTCTGGCAGCAGGTGGAAAAGCGTGTCACCCAGCAGGCCACCTACAGCGAATGCCACCATGACGGACAGAGACGAGGGATCGATGTTGGGCGGACATAGCGCAAGGAGGAAGTTGGGTGGACCAGAAATGTAAAGAGTTGCCAGCAGGGAATTGACTGCAGGGCTTCCAGGGAAGAGAAAGGCAAAGATCTGGGCGGTGAGGGAAGAAGTGGTGGGGTTGGATGCCACCTTGTGCTGGTTGAGAGCTTGCACGAGGGGACATTCCTAATGACGCGTATCAGCGCTGGCCTGAGGATGCGACACGAGGGTGTCGTTGCTTGTCAAAATTTTGATGAGATGCACCATGATGGCTCTCGGTACACGGTGAGGGGGTTAGCGTATGGGGTGAATGTCGTACCTGCAACTGTTCCTCAATCTCGTGAACTGTCAGGTTCTCTACTGGGGTGCCTGTCTCGCCCTTGACTGCTGCAGCGGCCACGTTCCAAGCGAGCACTCCAAGGAAGATTGCCAGGGACAGAAGAGTCTTGTTGCGACGCGACACCATGGCGGCACGTGGACGGATGTCAATACCGGAATATGGGGTGGTAGAAAGTTGAATAGGTGAGCTAAGGGTCGCTCAGAGTATACACATGGGCGCAACTGTACAGTGGCCTCAGGCGTGTTTCGGGGGTCCGCCTATCGATAAGACTAGCGCCGAGGCCGCAGAAAGTTCGCCAAAACTTTTGGAACATGCGACTCGCGACGTGACCCTCCAACAAAACCACTCCCCGCATACCCCCAACCACGTTCCAATCTAGCAGACATGGGTCGCGAGCTCCAGAAGAAGAAGAACAAGTCTTCAATCCCCAAGAAGCGCCAAAAGGGGCCCTCCAAGAAGAAAATCCTGCAGAACCCCATCATAGCGAAGCACTGGTACTATGCGCCCCTGCACTCAACATCATCCTGGAATCTAACCACTGCCCAGGAACCAGAAAGAAACACTATCGCAGAACTATCGCCGTCTCGGCCTCACGGCGCGTCTCAATCATGCCACTGGCGGCACAGAAAAGACCATTGCACTCCTTGGCCTTAACGATGAAAAATCATCGCGCGCCGACACAGCTGCCGGCAGCACCGCAAATGCTCTGAATATTGTCTCCAAAGCAAAGAAGCCCGAGAACATTCCCACAGAGGAGATTGAAGTCGAGCGCGATCCCGAGACTGGTGCCATTCTTCGAGTCGTCGGCACGCTCGAGAAGAAAGACAACCCACTCAACGACCCGCTAGTCGAGATCGAGGACGGCGAGGAAATGGAGTGGAACGGATTTGCAATGGTGCCTGAACACAGAGAGGACGAACCGGAGAACCCGGTCATCAAGCAGTTGGAAGAGGCAGCCATGAATGGCGCGAGAAAAGCACCCAGAGGCCAGAGCCAGCGAGAACAAGAATGGGTCGAGCGATTGGTCAATAAGTACGGTGACGACTACGCTAAGATGGCGAGAGACCTCAAACTCAATCCTATGCAACAAACGGCAGCAGACATTAGGAAACGTGTTGTTAAATGGCAGAAGTCGCAAGCAAAGGCATGAGGGATGCGGTTAAGCTTTTTACTATGCATGGAAGCAGGCGTCAGGGCGTTTGGGGGCATGACTGTACGTAATGCAACAATCAGCATTCAAATTTACCTTACAGAGTTCATCAAACTTGTAAAATGATTTCCCATCTGAGAACAGGCCCTGAATGCTGATCATCAGTGTCGTGATTTTAAAGAGAATGACTCGTCTCCCAGAACACCCTGACTTGCTAGTCAGTGAACCCTGAATTCAACCCCGCAACACTACCAATCGATCCCAAACTTCATTACAACACTGCCACCGCCCTCAAGCCAAATTCCAAACGCATATGAACAGCACCAACAGCCTTGAACATGCCCACCTCTACCGCAACTAAGCCTGCCATAAGTGTGTCCGACGAAAGGCCCGATGTGCCATGTCACTGCCCGAATACGAACCTTGCAAAAAGACCCCAACGCATTTCCTATACGAACAGTATAGCAGGACGCCGTTGACACACAAAAATCTGACTCGGGTTAGCCAACAGCTTCGTCGATCACAGCCCAAGTCTCGGGCCAAGCAATGCATCCAAGCCGCCGAAGCGCGCGTGCGGCATTTACTGTGTAGAAGCAGCCCAGAGCAGCGATATAGGAGCGCTTGCCCAACACTATGATGCGATCACGGATTCAAAAGATGGTGACTCGCTTATTGGTGTTTTGATCGCGACTCCGCTTTCTGGCCCGTCCGACTTCACTTGGGATGAGCAATCGTAGGGCAGCGCCCCAGCCAAGACAGATGTTGGCGGCACACATGCCTCTACCTTATCAGCTGACGGTGAACGGGTAGCTGATGGCATGTAATCAAATGGCGGTAGAAAATAGGACCGGCTACCCGGGACTCGGTTTATTAGGTGCTGCAATGTTGAGGCTACTCCTCTCTATCGCTCAACCTTCCTGGTGCATAGTACCCCCTGTATCCACCTTGGCATGACTTCACCAGACAACATACTCTGACTTTACACTGACTGTACAATGCATTCTGGGATAAACTCAATCTAGGGGCAGCTCACCTGAATGCTGCCATGAATGCCTGCTCCAGCTTAGACTATGCTTCATATCCTCTTGTCTAGGAACATTTGTTTCATGCTCAATATGCCCATATTGTTCTCTGGTCCAACGGTTAGAGCTGGTATGGGCTGGTCTTTTTCGTTGCTGCCATGTACAACCATATTGAACTTGCTCTCTAAATAACCTTAAGGCTACGTCTCCGCATAGAGTTCCATCGCTGTGACACTTCGCTACTGATTTCATTTCGAACATCGATATTAATGAAAGGGCAGCAAACTCGAACATATCCAGTGCGTTTACTAGTACAAAATATTCGTCAGGCTGGAGTGAGGCGGAACTTCCTCAACAGGCAATTCCGAACGAGAAAGATATGGAGCTCGTATTAGCAAGGCTCGAACCACCTCCATATTGTGCTTATCGAACGCCCCTTCTTTCTCTGTTGTGTATACGCCTAGCATCATGCGATGCCCTAGGGTAGTCAAATATGAGCATTTCCTCCAGTCTTACTCTTTTCTTCGAAAAAAAAACAGATTACGTGATCCCTGAAGAGGTGACCAACAGACAAACGCTGAAGTGTTTTTCCAGTTCATGACATGTCATCTGCTCAGATTGACTAGTGCAGCTTTTCGAGTTCAAATATCCTAATTTTGTTGAATTCTGTACAAAAGGCCAGGATTCGGGGTTTGTGAGACGCAAATGTGGGGGGGCTGGAGTCGATGGCGTCCGTCAATCAGATGCGGGGTGAGTCCCTGACGCACTCCCTAGTCCTATGCCAACGCACTTGAAGCCAGTATGGATTCAAAGAAGAGCAGGTATACCCACTTCGAAATGTTGATCCATCGATAAGGGAAAACTTATCATGGATACTTTTCTTACCCCTCAGTGTAACTTTGCACATTCACATCGCGATTGATCTCAACCATCCACAATGCCTCTCGCCAAACCATCCAACACCGACGCCCCCGTGCACTCCCTCTTCTCCCTCAAGGGCAAAACCGCTGCCGTAACAGGCGGCGTCCGGGGCATCGGTCTTGCAGCCTCCCAAGCCCTCGCCGAAGCAGGCGCCAACGTCGCCATCCTCTACTCGAGCACCAAAGACGCCGATGCCATCGCCGCGCGCATCGCCTCCAGCACCGGCGCAACAGTAAAAGCCTATAAGGCCTCTGTCGAGAACAAAGACGAAATAACCAGTGTCATCAACACCATCGCAAAAGACTTTGGCGGCTTAGACATCGTCGTTGCGAATGCGGGCATCGCGAATCATCGTCCGGCTGAAGACTACACCGAGGAACAATGGCGCCACATCATGTCCATTAATCTCGACGGCGCCTTTTACACTGCACAAGCCGCTGGCGTCATCTTCAAAGCCCAGGGCCACGGCAACGTCATTTTCACCGCCAGCGTCTCCGCCATCTTGGTCAATGTGCCACAGAAACAGGCCGCGTACAATGCATCCAAAGCGGCTGTCGTGCAGCTTGCGCGGTGTCTGAGTGTCGAGTGGGTGGATTTCGCGCGTGTCAATTGTGTATCTCCTGGGTTCATAGATACGGATATGCTGGATGTGCATCCGAGGGAGTGGAGGGAGAAGTGGTTGAGTATGGTTCCTGCGGGAAGGCTGTGTGATCCCGGGGAATTGAAGGGGGCGTATGTCTTTTTGGCGAGTGATGCAAGTAGTTATATGAGTAAGTTGTTTTTCCCATCATTTTCTCCCCTGTTTTTGTTTTCCCAGTATGCTGTGTTGGGGATTAGTTCAGACATGTGAAAGCTAACTATTGACATAGCGGGTGCAAATTTAGTTATCGATGGTGGTTATACGTTGCCATAGACTCGGATGGATACCACTGGAAAGCATTAACCCGTCAAATCAAACGAATAGTACAATGAAGCTCCTAGCTCTGGAGTCATGACATGCATTGCAGACTGCATAACTTCTTCTTGCACCATCTCCACCCCCAGGACAAGACTATCAAAGACGCCGCCATTGCGTAAACCAGTCGAGACCTCTGGACGAATCCCGGACAAGAATATCACATCCCCCTCCTATCAACCTACCTCCCCAAACCTCCATATCCGCACTCGATCCCACCCCATCCCCAAAACCCCCCTCTTCTTCGTCTCCCAGGCCCAAAATCTCACTCCACACTCCTTCCTCGCCATCCCGTTGCCCAATCCCCATGCCTCCCTCTACACCGTGTCACGAGCTATGCCGTCATCTGGGTGTCGTGATACTTAAGAACCCTTTCGCTACCATGTGTGCACGTACGAACCGGAAGCGAGCGGATACGCCGCCCGCCCGGTTGTGTCACGCTACGTACCCGCTTAACGGGCTTCTAGAAGGTTGGTCAAGGGTAAAATGCTTCGGTGGATAAGCTTTACAAGTGTGTAGCTTTTTGATTGGGGGCGTGTCAGCAGGTTGTGACGTCAATTGTTGGGTGATTGGTTGTGGTTTGGATGGTTGATTAGGAGGGGTGGTGGAGGGGCGGAGGAACGGGGGTTGTACAATAGTAGATAGTTACTGTATTGGGTTTATGTGGTTAGTATAGAGTTCTTGTAGCATTTGATATATGTGATGGGAGAATGCGAAGACAAGTGAAGATATAATTGTTTGTTTACTATTCATCTCTCGCTCTCCTCGCGTTCCCCAGATCCAACACAGAACCTCCAAACCCACGATCACACCACCCCAACGGTAACGATTCAAGAACGGTTCTTCGAAGCCACATGATGCACCGAATCAGCAGTATTACTACAGTACCATCCGCACCCTTCCGCCCCACACACACGTCGCCATCGCCATCGCCATCGCACCCCAGCCAACACCCAGTCTCGTGGCCACCGAGGGGTCAGGAAGCGGGGAAAGAAAATGAATAAACATGCAGTCAGCAGAGACAAGGGCGGATTAGAATCCCGGATTCCGAGCTGGCAAATGGGTTGCCTGCGTAGGGCTCAGGTATATAAGGCGGGGGGGTTACGCAATGTAGAAGAGCCGCAAGATGCCTTGTAATGCCTAAATTCTTTTTGGGCTCTGTACTCAGATCTACTACTACTACTACTTAATCGTAAGAAAGAGATTTGACAGAAGGGAATAGTAATGAACAAGATCAAGGAGAAGATCAAGGGGTTGACAAGCAGCGGACCGTTGGAGAAGTCGTCGCGGTGGGTGGGTGAGCATGCTGGATATGATAATACGCCGTTGCCTCGTTTGACGAGGGCGGGATTGGGAATGGGGGTATTAGTGTCGATGGGAGGATTTGTTTTTGGGTATGGATACACCTCTCTCTCTCTCTTCTTCACTATGCCATCCTGTCACTTCCCTTCTTCTATTGCTGCGCTACTTCGCTTTTTGGCTAACATCAATGGCTGCGCAGTTTTGACACTGGTCAAATCTCTGGCTTCCTGGGGATGGTCGACTTCCGACGTCGCTTCGGTCAGAGACACCGCAATGGTGAATATTACTTCTCCAATGTGAGGTCGGGACTCATTGTCGGTTTGCTGTCAATCGGCACACTTTTCGGAGCGCTCATTGCTGCACCAATCGCGGATAAGATTGGTAGGAAGATTAGTATCATTGCCTGGTGTGGTATCCTCTCTGTAGGTTTCATAGTACAAATGACTGCAACGGACAAATGGTACCAGATCATGATGGGCAGGTTTGTTGCTGGTCTGGGAGTCGGGGCCATGAGTTTGCTCGTGCCCATGTACCAGGTATGTGTAGTCGTGGTGGTTGGTAGATGTAACAGGGGTTAACGACGTGCAGGCGGAAACGGCTCCGCGCCATATTCGTGGCGCTCTCATCTCGACCTACCAGCTTATGATCACCTTTGGTATCTTCCTTGCTGCCGTCTTCAACTACGCAGCTGAAAAGCATCAATCTGGTAAAAAGGCTTCATGGCTAATCACACTGGGACTTTCGTTCGTACCCGCTGCTATTCTCGCCTTCGGTATCTTATGGTTCGACGAAACGCCCCGCTTCAATTTCCGCCATGGAAGATTGGACAAAGCTACTAAGACAATGGTAGAGGTATATGGTGTACCTGAAAACAATTACGCCATCCAAATGGAGCTCCAGGAGATGCGGGAGAAGTTAGAAGCTGAGAGCAAAATCACCAATAATCCCATTCAAGAATGGATCGGCATGTGGTCTGCGCCAAAGATGGCGTATCGGATTGCGATTGGTATGGGATTGCAGATGTTCCAGCAACTGACAGGAGCCAATTACTTGTTAGTATCTGCCCTTGTTCGTAGAGATTGTACTAACGCTTTGAAGCTTCTACTACGGCACCACTGTTTTTGCAGGCACTGGTATCAAGAACTCGTTCGTAACACAGATGATCCTGGTTAGTCTTCCTGATCCAAGAAGTTTTTCGAGGTCCAGACTAATCATTAGTAGAATGGTATAAACTTCGGGGTCACCTTTTACGGCTTGTATATCGTTGAACACTATGGCCGCCGCAAGTCACTCATTGCTGGTTCCTGCTGGATGTTTATTTGCTTCTTGATCTTTGCGTCTGTTGGCCACTTTTCATTGGACCGAGAGAACCCAGAGAATACGGAAAGCGCGGCGACGGCTATGATATGCTTCGCCTGTTTCTTCATCTTTGGATTTGCGACGACTTGGGGCCCGATGATGTGAGTATATTCTCCTTCTTTAGGATGCACACTGCTAATGGTTGGTTAGCTGGACAATCTGTGGTGAGCTGTATCCCAGCCGTTACCGCGCGAAAGCCATGGCGTTGTCAACAGCATCAAATTGGTTCTGGAATTTCTTGTTGGCTTTCTTCACCCCGTTCATTACCGGTGCCATCGACTTCCGCTACGGTTACGTCTTTGCTGGAACCAATATACTTGGCGGCCTCATCGTCTACTTTTTTGTTATCGAGGGCCAAGGCCGTACTCTGGAGGAGATCGATACAATGTACTTGATGGGAGTCAAGCCTTGGGAAAGCTCAAAGTGGGTAGTACCCAGTCTTGAAGAGATGAATAGCAAGACAAGGCAGCAGCTTGAGGCGTTGAACCCAGATTTGGCGCTGAAGAAGGAGGTTGTGAACAGCGAGGGAGGTGTCCAGAATGGCGCCAGTGCAGGAGAGATAGAGAAAAGTCCTCGAGACAGTGATATCGCTGGTGAAACAAACGGGAAAGCCCCAGCAAAGGATAAGGATATGGAGCCGTAATTAGGATACTTGGTGCGATTACTTGTGGGGGTTGTCCTGCGGTGAGGTAGAGCAGTCCCATCTCGTTTGTCATGTACATCAATACGGCAAGCCTGGCCCTTATGGCCAACCTAATGAGCATATACGTACATCATCAGCATTCTGACATTGCTAAATCTATCAGCATTAACTTAAGGATTGTCAATTTTTTCGACTGGGCATGGTGTTGTCGAGGACATGCTTTAGGCACGTGAAAGACAACCCCGCTTCGGATGATTCGGCTGAACAACGATCCTGGATCCTTGACTTTGGCAGATCACGATACTGTAATGTTGCGAGGAGTGGGCGGCTGGTTGTTTGTTCGGGAACTTTTGGGTCCTACAGTGCCATGTCATGGGATGCCCACTCGTAAGGTAATGTTTAAAGAGCTCGGAGGTCACTGCATTGGTCTTGTATCTCCTCACACCACATGTTTTGACACTTGACGTAACCTCATTCAGCGCTGACAGCTGTAGTGTACTTACTGTGAGAAAACATTAACAAACACAGAGTTGATTTCGGTCTGGCCGAAACACGACTTTCTTGGGCGGCCCAAGAAAAACCATCCAGTCTAGCCTGCTCATAGTCTCGGCGTTCCAAGCCGCCACCATTCACGCCAAGAACCCTCTCCAGCCAGGAAGATCAGATAAGATGGACCTTATCACTAGTGGATGAACTATAAAATTCCAACACACGGTACATGGGTGCGCCATGTGGTCATCGCACAGACTTGCGGGATGGGTTGAGGCATGGTCGCGTGGTGACAGTCTCGTCGGCCAAGTCACCGCTCTGCTTGGCGGTAAAATGAATTGCCAATAGCACACCGCTGTCGGTCATCCCGTTCGGGTGAATCAGCAGGGTTGCAACGCAGGGTCGATCAGATAAAGTAGCGTCCCAGCCGTACTGTTGTATTGGGAGTTTCCGCGAAAACTCGGTTTTCGACGCGCCCTCTCTCTCACCACTGGTTCGACTCTTTTTTTTCTTGTTGGATGCGATTATGAAAGACTCGATGCGGCCTGATGAGGGTCTTGATGGCCAAGTGCTTCAGAATCGAACTGAGAATCCAGAGTTTGGCAAAGATGCGGATTACGGCCATGAAACTTTTCCAGGCGAAACTTCGGGTGAAGGTACCACTCAGGCTGGTGTAAAGCGGATCGAGGCCGTGAGCAAAGCGTGGACAAAGGCATCGCTCATCGTCGCCTATGTCTCGTAAGTTAGCTGTTCTTGATATACTGTCATCAAACTAACCTTTTGTCCAGCCTTCTCCTCATCGCCAATGTCACCTCCCTCGAGATCCAGGTCACGGGTGCCTTAGTACCATTTGCAACAAGTGCCTTTTCTGCGCATTCTCTGCTTTCTACAGTCACCGTTGTACAGGGCGTGGTCGCCTGTAAGTGCTCATCGTTTTGTGTCGTCCTCGAGCAGCCAGTAACGAAATTGTGTAGCTGTCATCAAACCCCCAGCAGGAAAGATCGCTGATGTTTTCGGTCGACTGGAGTCCTTTACTATCATCGTCACTCTGTACACTCTCGGCTACATCATGGAGGCCGCCTCCAATAGCGTTCAAACATTTGCTGGCGCACAAATATTTTGGTCTATCGGCTTCAACGGATTGCAGGTCTTACAGCAGATCTTCGTAGCTGATACCACGGACTTGTTGAACCGTGCACTATTCTCAACCCTGTTCGATCTACCCTTTCTATGGACGACCTGGGCTGGACCGGAGATCGGACAGTCAATTCTTAAGAACACTACTTGGCGATGGGGATACGGCATCTGGGCCATCATTCTACCCATTTGTTTTATCCCATTGGCAGTCAGCCTCTTCACGAACCAAAGGAGAGCGAAGAAGTTGGGTTTCGAAGTCCCCAGTCCGTTTCGAGGTAATAGCGTCTTTCAAGTCTTGAAGAACATTTGGTTTGATCTTGATGCTGGT
Source organism: Bipolaris maydis (assembly GCF_028858645.1). Lineage (NCBI taxonomy): Eukaryota > Fungi > Ascomycota > Dothideomycetes > Pleosporales > Pleosporaceae > Bipolaris > Bipolaris maydis. The sequence goes on along the minus strand of NW_027093866.1, from coordinate 1,417,005 downwards.
GGACTGCTACTATTTGCTGCTGCCATCTCTTTGATCTTATTGCCACTTACACTAGCTCCAAATGCTGACGGGAAGTGGACCAACCCAAGTATGATCGCTATGCTTGTAGTGGGTGGTGTGTTGCTACTCTTGTTTCCGTTGTGGGAGACTAGCAAGAAGCTAGCACCAATAGCATTCTTCCCACCTGGACTGTTCAAGGAGCGAACTATCATTACGGGTGTCTTGATAGCGTTTTTCTATTTCAGTAAGTCACAGCCAACTTGACAACTGAGCATTACTGAGCCTTTCTCAGTGGCATTCTACATGTCGGTCTTTCCATACTTCTACTCTTATCTCCAGATCGTTCAGGGCCAGTCCCTCACTGCTGCCAGCTATATCACACGAGTATTCAGCTTCAGTTCGACAATCTCGTCGGTCGTGGTCTCGCTCATGATCAAGTATACAAGTCATTACAAGTACTATGTCACCTGCGGATCTGCCATCTACCTCTTGGGAATGGGCCTTATGTTGGCCTACCGCACGCAAGACGCATCTACGGCTACACTTGTAGGTACTCAGATCGTCGTCGGTATCGGTGGTGGTTTTCTCAACGTCCCGGTACAGCTCGGTGTTCAAGCATCGGCTTCGCATCAACAAGTCGCAGCGGCAACGACCGTGTGGCTTACGCTCCTTGAAGTTGGTGGTGCTGTTGGATCCGCTATCTCGGGCGCTATTTGGTCAACGTACATTCCTGCAAAGCTTCAGCAGTACCTCCCTGAAGCAAATGCAGCAGACTGGACAACAATCTACAGCAGTATTACAGTGGCTGCAGATTACGCCACCTATCCACCTGGTTCACCTGTTCGCATAGCGATTAATAGGGCATACCAAGAGACGATGCGTTACCTCCTCATTGGTGCCCTTTGCTGCGCTGCGCCTATCCTGCCATTGACATTCTTCCTCAAAAATTACAAGCTTGACCAAATGGATCAAAAAGTGGTTGGTAATGTGGTTGGGAGTGCGGAAAAAAAGGAAAGGGGCAGGAGTTGGAAGTTCTGGCAGCGTCAGTAGTACGTAAGGTTGCGACAGAAGGTTCCTTACTCGTAACAGCACCTGAGGTGGCTAGAATTCACCGACAGCTATCAACCCGTGAACCAAATCTGTGGAATTGCCATATCCGGTTCCGTTAATATTGACAACTATTTTACTATTGCTTGTGAACAAAAAAAATACCGCATTCCGCCACTCGCATCTTGCATCTCTGCCAAGCGTACGTTTCATGGTCCGCGGTGAACCATGAATCGTTGGCAGCCTGCCAAGACCCGGTACGACGTTACTGAGACTTGGCTGCGACTTGGTTCTGTAGCTTAATTCGAAGATGGAAGGTGACGAATAACGCGTCTCAGGGATTGCAGCTTTGCTAGATTCGGTAAGTGACTGGGCACGTATGCGACTCCACCGCATAATTGGGCGAACAGTCGCATCTGTCAACCAGTGCCTAATATGAGTTTTTCGGATCGGCAACCTATTGAAGATCCGAAAATTGATGCTGTGATTTTGTTGATGTACCAAGAAGCTGGAGATGCGTCACGGTTTGAAGCCAAATTCGCAAGAAAGGAGTTTGTCCATCAAAAGATTTGAGATTTCAAATTTTTAATCCCCTAACACATTCACATTCCAAGCGTCGTTTTTTTGCCCCCTTCTACAATCAATATCCATACATAACCATCCATGAAAAACTCCTCAATCTCCAGATCAGTTGTATACATAAGACCTGGCGATACTCGCTGGTAAAAGAAAAGAAAACAAAAAAACTCCGCGCTCAAGTCCGTTGCAACGTCATCCCACTACCGGTTTGCATTCGGTAAATCTCGCAATTGCGGGAGGGAAAAAAAAGGAGTGCCGATGGAGGAAAAAGCCAAGGTAATAAGTATATCACTTAAACTTCGGTGATGGCGACAAGAGTCATCTTGGGTGCATCCTGCTCCTCGACGACTTCTTCGCGCTTCTCCTTCTTCCCCGAGCCACCAGCAGCGGCAGAGCCAGCGGGGACGTTGACACCAGGGTTGACAATGATACCAACACCGGCGTTCTCGGTACCGAGCTCGACCTTGGGCTGGTCCTTGAGGGCCTCCTTGGCGTAGCCGAGAGCAGCGTTGAAGCCGGCAAGGTCGCGCTTGATCCACTGCATGGCCTCCTCAACGGCTTCCATCTTGGAATCGACGGGAGCACGCTTGGCAATGATGTCGTTGATAGCGCGACGGAGGTTGGATCGTTTGGCTGCTGCACCTTCAGCTGGTTGTTCCGCAGGTTGCTCGCCGCCAGCTGCGGGAACCTTTTCTTGCTGACCTTTTGCACCCTCTCCTCCAGCCTTCGCGGCGGCTCCTGAAGCCAATGTAGCCATCAATTCTGATGCTGATTCTGTTGATCCCAGCGAGATTTCACCATCACCGACTACCAGGGCAGGCGAGTAAGCTCCCAAGTTGATGTTAAGGGGGACGGCAGCGACGGTGGCGACGAGCGCAACGAGGATGTGTTGAGCAAGCATGTTTGTGAGTTTTAGGTTTTTTGAATCTTTCGATTAAAGAGTAAAAGATAGGAGTAGTCGGGTAGTGATGTTTCACAAAAATATAGAATAGGTGATTGTAGTAAGTAAATTACTTCGCACGGCGAGGATAGTGAATGAAGAGTATGTGAAGAAGTGAAAGTGAGTGACCGGACTGAAGAACAGAAGAATGTGGATTCAACATCTTCTTATACTGTGTATACCCGACTTCAACAATGACTACGGACGAGCACTGTCACATCCTCTGCCAAGATACGTTAACCAGCTTCAAAGCGGTATGAAACTTTAATGAAGCTGTGCCAAGCCCTACAAGCACAACCTGGCAGAGCTTTTCTTCTCCAACCAGCACTGCCAAGCCTCCTCGACTGTTTGATGTTGGGTTAGAAGCTTTGTAAGGGAAGGCTAGTGTAGAATTCATGCTAGCTGGCGAGTTCAATGCACAGGGATAACGCCCAAAGCGGGCCAACAGCCAGGGTCTTTGGCTTGACCAAAGGCCAAGGTCTCACTATTGATGGTGGCCTCAATGATCGCTGCGGAGTATAGGTAGTCTTGAAATTAGACTGGTAAGACGCTTCTATAGTCTAACTGTTTAGTGTGGGGATGGTAGTAACAACTCGATTCAACACTGAATGGTAATCGCATAGTAGTCGTCCTTGATGGAAATCGACAAGCAGAGTGCCCTTGGAGACGTCAAGTTCGATGACTTATCACGGAGAACTATGGCTGTTGCCAAGCTGAACCCAAGGCCATGACACCTGTAAATTGCGGGCTGAACAGCAATGCCTGAGTTTCCAAGCCTGTCGCTCCTCCACGAGGCTGAATTGCCAAGTATATGTGAAGCGGAGATTCTAGCGACAAGGCGTTTAGGAGGGTCACCTACCGCAACGGGTAACAATAGCCGTTGCCTCAGGCACAGGAGGTTAAATTTCTGGGTGTTCGTCTGAGGGTCAAAGGGATCCAGACTGACATCGCTCGGCGATGTGCTTAAAAAAGGCTAAGCCTCCAACGCAACAATTGGCGTCTTAGCTGCGTGGAGCGGAGTACCAGGGTTACGACTCGGAAACGTAGTGGCGGATTTCAAGACGTGACAGTTGCTTCGCGTATTATTGTGTTGTGGCGCCAAGCGACTCCGTTTGTGGCTTAAATCCAACTAAGTTGCAACACGTGAAATGCTTGGCCCATGGGGAGGTCGCTGAACTTGCTCCCTCTCCAGACACACAGTGGGGCCTGGTTTCGAGGCCTGAGGTGCTGCTTCTTGTGAATGGGCAACCCTCTGCGGAGACTGACGCGTGCCTAGGTTTGGCTGACGCACACCTACATTGCTGTCGATCGCACTTGCAGCTCCATCGCCATTTTGAGATATACTTCAGGTATTAAGACTAGGTATTAAGACTCGCTGGCTTGGTATCAGACCTAGCTGCGATTGTTCAGGAGACGTGTCGTGCCCTATAGAAGGGAAAGTAGTGCGGTGGGGGCGAGGAAAGGAGAGAGGCAATAAGAGACGGCAGTGGTTGTCTGGGTTGCCTCGATTCCCCTCTGTCACGGAGTCTCGACCTTCGAACTCCTGCATTGGCAGATTTTGCCACCACCAAAGTGTATCCTTGCTAGTGGTCGCTTGTGTATTTCCGAAGGCTATTTGCCGATATGTATCGCAGGGCTTCACTAGCACTTCTTCTTCTCGTTGCTCATATCGCGTTCAAGCATCCGCCCAGCTGTACCAAGACTGTTGATAATTCCAGAGGACGGGTACGTCCCCACGGGTAGTTGCGATAATGGCAATGCAGCGCCAAACTCTATTCAAGCTTACATGGGCGCTGTTTCCGAGCGGGAGGTTTCCGAGCGGTACTTGGGATTGCGCTATGGAGCCACTATGCCGATCTTGGGTAGTGGGAAATGGCACGAACCAAAGGAGATCTCAAAATACCCTGCACATGCAGCAGCCGTTTCAACGGAACACTTTGTGCCGACTTGAAACACGATGCACTTCAACCTACTTGAATCACACGTGTGGCGCGATTCTCCAATCATTGCACAGACGAAGAATGGGTGCTGTTACCATCACAGAGAACCGCGTATACGCGCCAAACTACTTCACGGCCGTTTGAAATGCATTGAACAAACAGTTCCAGAACTATTCTAACGTATCAAGCTGCCGGACAAGACCTGGGACCTCAACTTGTCACCTGTACCAAAAGCTCTCGGGAGAAGAGAAGTCTTCGGCAGCGGAGCAGGGCTGTTCAAGCGGACCCGCTACAGCAACCCCGCGTTATGCAAAAATTTCACAAATTAGCAGGCCTCGTAGGAGCCTGTTAGGGCATTACATGTCAACATTGTTTTTGATAACTCGGTCATATATTTTCTAGATTTCAAAATCTTTATCGAACAAGGCTCGGTGGTGTAGTTGGTTATCACGTCAGTCTAACAACCTGTTAGGCCCACTGAAGGTCCCGAGTTCAAACCTCGGCTGAGTCAAAGCCGGAGCTCGTATGAGCTTCAATATTTTTTTGCTGTATTTTTGTGCTTGACAGTGTTGCATGGTCGAAGCGAAGACAGCTGGCTCGTAACACCTTCTTTTGCGTTCAAGGAGTATACTGAAACCTTAAAATGTCCAGCTAGTTATCCTGACCAGTAAGGCATGAAGAACCAAGTTCATTGACGCTTCACTTTTATCGTGAAGTACTAAATAAATGTTGAGATATGGGCTGAAGTCTGAACTCGAACGGGATGGTCATCAATCTAAAAATGATGATCATTGTAGCAATATCCTAAGGATCATTTTCATTTCGGTCCAGGGTATCAGCCTGCAACTAACTGAACAGCCCATCCCGTTCTCGACTTGTCACCAGTGGGGATAATGCTGACGAGGACAGCGTGGTGTGCTCAAATAGTGCCGAGGCAGCAGAGTCTAGAAGATTAATGCGACGACTTTCCGACAACAACAACAACAACAACAACAACAACAACAACAACAACAACAACAACAGTTACGTCAAACAAGCGCAGTGAGGGCACAGATACCCGCCCCAAACGCAGCTAGTAGTTTCAATCACACACATGTAAGCGCAGATATACAAAAAAACACTTTGAATGAAATTTTTCTACCACTACCAAAAAAAAGCCCAGGTATTCCCCCCAAGCCGAGCTTTCAAACTTTGAAGCTATCAGCATTCTTCTTCACCACGTCGTACGAATCCGACCTAAAGGTATCGTCGGTGTAGCTATTGCTATTCGCCCCGAAATTAATCAACTTCTTGCCCTGGCTCCACTGCGGCCAGTTGTCGAAATTGTTGCCGACATTTGGGTCGAGGTTGTGGACGAAGGAGAAGTAGTAGCCTCTGATTGTCTTTCGGGCGTTGTTGGGGAGAATGCCGAAAAAGACTTGAATGAGATCTGTAGCATGGAACGTGCCGAGGAGCGGGGTGCCGTAGTCGTAGGTGGCGATGTAGGACCATGAAGGCACGCCTGGGTTTACTTGGGTGTGTATTTCGGAGAAGAGACGGCGGGTCAAGATGAAGGTCAGGTCGCCGATGATGGCGGAGATGCGCTTAAATTGGGGTGTGAAGTTGTTGAGCAAGCCGGTGCGGAAGGGTGATCCGTCTTCGGTGGTTGTCTGGTAGCTGCTGACTAGATCTTCGATTTGTTGCTGTGTGGCGCTATTGAAGAACTGGGTAGATAGGTAGTTTGCGACTTGGCTAGTTGTGGTGATGTTAAGAGTGAAAATGCCGAATAATGTTCCCTCATCTTCTTGGGTACCGGCGATGAAGGGTATCTTGGTGTACTTTCCGGCTCTCACCAGAACATCGGGTGAGTCTGTAAGAGTCTTTCCATCGGGACGTGGAAGATAGGACAGATTTACTGTAGAGTAAGATGCAAGACTTGGGACGCTGTTGGCGGCATTGAGGAACTTGGTGTATGGGGTTGTGCGGAGACATGCTAGAGTGTCACTTGCGCTCTTACATCCGGCTTCCTCGACGACCTTTCAAATGATTAGCGTCAAGATTATGCGTTCGGTGAGCGGAGAACTTACCTTGTTATAGACAGCTTGGCCCTTTGGACAGTCTACGGGATCGGCAGGAACAATGGAGCCGGAGTTCATGATTCCAGCCCTGAAGAGAGGGTTACCTTTGTAGGTGTTGTCACCATCGTATAGTAGCATCTGGTCCATCACTGAAATAGAGCCAGCACTCTCTCCCCAGATTGTGACCTTGGTTGGGTCACCACCAAAGGCAGCAATGTTGTCTTGGACCCACTCCAATCCTAGTCGTTGATCGAGTAATCCGAGATTAGCAGAGCCATCCTGGAGGACTTCTTTTCCAGGCAAGAAGCCAAATCCTCCGACACGGTAGTTAACAGCCACGAAGACAATGGGCTTGCCTTGCTCAACAGATTCGCGGACTAGGCTGGTACCATCGTACATTTGAGTTGAGCCAAGTTGGAAGCCACCGCCAAAGATCCAGAAAAGTACCGGTAATTTAGCATCAGGCTGTGTGCCGGCTGGCCGCTGCACATTGATAGTCAAACAGTCCTCTCCAGCGTTGGTGACTGTTTGGAAGAAGGGAATGTTGAGTATGTTTCCGAGAACATTAGAGGGAATGCTTGAACCATCTACACTAAGGAGAAATTGGGGGCATGCTTTTGGTTGGCCGGTACCATCGACTATTCCAAGGTCAGCTGTCAATGGTTGAGGTGGCTTGAGTCGTAGCTGGTTGATAGGTGGTTTTGCGTAGGGTATTCCTTTGAAAGACTCGACATCGAGTGCATCGACGCCGACAACAGTGGCTTTGGGCAAAGGCGCAATCACTGTAGGATTTGCACGCTTGGCGAGGGTCGCTGGAGCCGCGTAGGCCAATGGGAGGAGGGCTAGGGCCGCTAGAAACTTCATGATGGGATACTCTCTTCGGCAAGCCCTGCTATGGCACAAAGTGAAGTTGAAAAGCTTTGTGGCTTCTTCATCAATGGCTAAGTAGGATGGTACTTAAACACTTCGTGGATCCAATTTCACAAGCAAGTCCCTTCTCAGGCACCAACCTCGGGCAAAAGGTACATCGACGATGTCCATGTGATGGACTCACTGTGGGCTCTCGATACGATTTCCAGATTTACCATGATCTTAACAGTAACCCTGCTCCGATAGATACTTCCCTGGTTTCTGGAGTGCAGGTCGGCCTCTATTGGGTGAAGTACCCTCCATCAGTCTCGCGTGAGCAGTAGGGTTTGTAGAAACGATGAATACAACCTATCAGATGAGATGTCGCTACACATCAACTAGGGGGATTATCCAGAAGAGGACTGGGCTATTATTACATGGCTTGGGGCGCTTACTCGTACTACTTGGTAGGTCATGGGGCTGACAATCACTGAGTGGACGAATTTGGCACACCATAAATATAGTCTGGCGAATAGTGCCAACGGTAATAAAATGAACGGTGGAAAAATTCATTCTGGTAAACTCACCGTGTTCTCCACCTTCCGGACAGGAGCAATTTGTCGAAGAAGTGTGATAGAATGCGATTCATGCACTTTAGTGAGTGATGACGTATGGAGTGGGATGGATAGTACGGCGTCGCTATCCCGGTCAACAAAGTGTAGTCCCAAACCGTTTTTCGTAGATGATCCGAAGCTTGGCCAGTTGTCATCTGTCGATGCATTAATGGCGGAGGTATTGCCTCTACGGATTGGCTTGGGTAGTCCCGCGTGGCTCAAAATGCGGGGTAGCGAACAGGGGTGGTTTCCCCATACTCTCACTAAACTAGACTGCGGACACATTCCCCAGTATTGTTAATTAACAAAGGCGCCTCGGTACATTTTCTTTGTCGCTATAGAGCAAAACTTGATACCACATGTGACAACATGACGGAAGATCAACCCTTTAACGAACGATGTCCGTAGTACAGCCATGGAGTAAGCAGCCATCCTTGGCAACAGGAACCTGCGTTCAATTGAGCAAGAGATTTCGGCTGCTACTAGCCGTGCATGGGGATTCCTGCGAAACACAAGAAGACTTGTGGGGTATGTTTCTCACCGAAGAAATATAGCTTCTTTGGGTACAGCGTACTCAAGGGGTCCCAGGTGATGACCACTTGCTCCCTCCTATTTCTATACGGCCGCAAATAAAAAGAGGAAGGCAGAGATTGATACCGTCGCTTTGATTTTCTTGGCCACTTTTTCCAATGAGTAATAAGCACTTGTGATAAGGGCGAACATCCAATATCGATTGTGGGTTTTAGCTGCTGCCACCAACGGAGCAGAAATCAGCCGAAAAATCTCTAGTCGTCTGGATATGTTTTAGAAAGAATGGACATTAGTGTTTATTTTCAACTATTGCAAGTCGTTCTTACTATGGTGCCCTCGAGTCACGTGGGGCGACCCATCTGGGACGTTTTATCGATAAGCATGCTACTCGGATTGGTTCGATCTATTTCAAGGGCCCAATCATCGTCGCAATTAGTCCGTAGGAAAAAGGGGTTGATTTCTTTCTACCAGAGCCATACGGTGGCTATGAAAGCTAGTCTCCACAAGCCGGACCGCTGTGCCGCAGGATTCTGTAGGTGTGCAGATCATCAATACATTTTGTCTGTTACTAAATGGGTTGATTATGACGAAATACTCAAGCAACACCATGACAGAAGCACGTCTATCACAACATGGCAGCCCAATAGTAATTGGAAATTGCTATCTGCGCATGAAACGCTTAATCAGCTCTTATCGCAAGCGAGTCAGTCCTGCATCCAGACTCGATAGTGGTGTTGCGTACGCTCCCGGGTAAATGCAAGGTCTTGTGCGGCTGAGTTCCAGCTTTCAGCCCCCATCGGCTACAAACACGAGACAATTGGTTGATCCACTTCAGGCGGACAACAGGATGTCCCCTATATCCATCAGCCTTGCATACAATGGTCACACCAAGTATTGCCGACTCACTTGGATGGAAGTGTAAGACGTGATCCCACATTCAAAAAGACACAGATTTCCTGTTGTACATTTTCAACATTTGCCAACATGATAGGCAAAGTTTGATGGTAGATCCATGGTCTTGAACCAGGCTCCACCCGAGCTCCTACGCCCCACCTGCGCGCACCCGTAGGCTGACATACTACACGAAAGAAGCGCGTTGTTCCTGGCCAGCAAGGATGTTGTGTCTGCGCACAGCACTTTTTTCAGCTCTGTAGCCCCAATGCCTTTCGACATCGCTTACATATAGGCAAAGGACATGGCTGCTTCGCTGCTTTAGCTCTCCTGCTGAAAACCATCTGTCCAACTCTTATATATTCTTTCCCAATTCCTAATGACGTATTTCGAGATCGACATCATACCTTTGCACTTCAATAGCAAATGCATTACTTTTTCAGAATGGGTCGCGTTGTTCACACTCTGTTTCGCACCACTAATAGCTGTAGGTATTGCTCGATGGATGTGTTTGGAAAAACAGCTTTGTGCATGGACTAATATAGTTGTCTCATTTTGCAGCACCTGGCTTCAGGAGCACCTCCAATATCGTATCTCACCGACCGTCAACTCAAATGGTACGATGCCATCTGTATTTACAATCCCACAACTATCATTTGGCGCTATGCTGCCATTACGGACCGGCGAATTCGCGCTATAAATTGGAGCCGACAAGATTTTGCGGCTAGTAATGCGATATTCTGGACCTCGAATGGATGGGACGGCAGTGAACACATGGCCTCTGTGACTGCGCAGTACTGCTTGCGATATCCGGAAACTACGCACGCAAGGCCATTTTCATTGACAAGCTTAAAGACTGTCATTACGACTCTACAAGGAGTCTCAGCTCTGATGACTTTGATCGGAGCCATTTCTGGGTCTACAATGCTTGTAGGTCGTGTTGGATTCGGCGTCGATACGATATTCTTCCCGCTTGCGATCTTGGGACTCTTGCGACTATGCGCCGCCCCGTGGTTAACAGCAGACTACGTTTATCAGGATTATGGACAACGGGCCAACTCTGCGTGGGAGATGACTTCGCGAAGTTCACCGAGGCCTGTCGATAAAGATGGTGAGATCAATGTCGATGAATCTCGCACTGCACTAGACCCATTACTAGTGTCAAGGTTCCAATCCGCCGGCTTTAGGTCTCCCGAATCCTCGTGGGGCAGCCGTACATTCCGCTTCTTCTTTCTGGGCCTAATTTGGGGGGTTTGGGTGTTGGCGGTCTTTTGCATTCTACCAAGTATAGGTGGTGGAGTCACACACTATACCACTACTTCTTTCTTACTCAGCTTGTATTACTTCCTTTTCACCAGTGTAACCGCCATCACTTACACTTTGTTCTTCTTGCGAGGCAAGACGACAAACACCATATTGCCGTGCATATCCAGCACATGGTACAGGCTCTACACCGTTTTGTTCACGGGTCTTATGATCGGCCTTATTGTCATTGCGAGCATAGAAACAAACAAGACCATTGATGGGAGTTATACCAGTTGGGAGCCAATGGAGGATTATGGATGTTTGAGTGCCAGTGATTGGTGGTTGCTGGGGCCATCGTCTCAGATAATGGGCTTTGCATCCACGGAGGAGTTGGACAAAAAATGGCTAACGCAGGATCAACAAAGCTTGCCAGTGGCGAAAATCAATGGAACTGGCTCTTATGCCCCAGAGAAGTTCTGGTTGTACAATTTCACGGGCTACTGTTTAGGACGAATGAACTGACATGCCGCATCTGTAATGGACAGGACTAGATAATATGTACCGGGTTACACACCAGAAACCCATAACGAATAGATTTGGTTTCGAAGGATATCTCGGTCAATGAATTTTAAAAGACGAGCTCTAAAGAACTGATTTCGCCATCTCATGAGTCCTGCCTTTGCAAACCTCGCGCTCTTTACACCTCTGGAATGGCTAGACTAAGATAGGCTAGCGCAGAACGCGACACTGAATGGGCAATGACGATGACGCGCTTCCCACCATTCATTTTCACACCCATTCACACAATGCAAAGCTGTACTTGAGAACTACATGCCAGCATCCTAGATAAATTCTCATAAGCATCTTGCGACTCCCATAAAAGACATGCGCTACAGTAATACTTGAGCACACCAAATAAACTACCCCACCACATCCCACCACATCCCACCCAGCGCCCGCTAAACCCACCACAACCAACCAGAACCACCCAAAAAAGAAACAAAACAAAATGCCACAGCCAACCGACATCCCTTCGTTTGCGAGCAGGCAACTGACGCTGCTCTCCGCCGAACTCGAAGCCGAGCTCTCAGAAACCAACGAGCTCCTCACGTCGCACACGCCCTCTGCGCTAGCGCGCGCAGGCCTCGCGATCCTAAACCTTAACATCACCTCTATACGCACAGGGTTGGGCGGCAAAACCGTGCTCGAGCTCGGACTCGACAGCGCAGTCGTAAATAAAGGCGCGGCCCCGGATATCCCTGAACACGGGATCCGTGTGGGGGATATTGTGGCGGTGCAGGAGCAAGTTGGGGCGAGTGCGAAGAAAGGGGAGAAGAGGGAGGCGGCGAAGAGGGGGTCCGAGGGCGTGGTGTTGAGGGTGAGACGGGAGAATGTCGAGGTTGTGCTGGAAAAGGAGGAGGACGATGATGTCAACGCAGGTAGCAGGTTGTGGATGTGGGTTTTTACTACTGTTTTAAGACGAAGCATTTGGACTCGATTGATGAGGCTGATGTGTGTTTTAGAGTCAAGTTGGCCAACGATGTGACATACAAGCGGTACGTTTCTATTGTTTCCCGCCCCCTCCCCCCTTTGTGTACGAGCGCTTTGAGATTCTGACGTGGATGTTCATGATGGGGTAGGATGAACCAGACTATGAGCAGGCTACAGAAGCTAGGGGATCAGGACTATTCTCCCTTCATGCGAGTGTTGTTTGGACAGGCGTCGCCGTCTCCACTCCCAACGGATCTTAATGATCCTTCGAATCCGCTACACAAGCTCGAGTGGATCGATCCTTCCCTGAATGATAGCCAGAAAGAAGCGATTAGGTTTGCGTTAGCCTCGAGAGAGGTCGCTCTCATTCACGGACCACCGGGAACAGGCAAGACTCATACGCTGATCGAGTTGATTTTGCAGTTGCTCAAGCAAAAACTACGTCTGCTAGTATGTGGTCCGTCCAACATATCGGTAGACAATATCGTCGAGCGGCTAGCCTCTCACAAGGTACCGATGGTGCGCTTGGGACATCCAGCGCGGCTACTGCCCTCAGTTCTCAGCCACTCTCTAGACGTACTCACACGGACTTCAGAAGCAGCTGCATTGGTAGAAGATGTGCGCAAAGAAATGGACGAAAAACAGGCATCGATTCGCAAGACGCGTAATGCAAAGGAGCGACGACAGATCTACACTGAGCTGAAAGAGCTGCGTCAAGAGTTCCGAGAGCGAGAAAAGGGATGCGTCAGCAACCTGGTCACAGGCAGCAAGGTAGTGCTGGCCACGCTACACGGTGCTGGTGGGTTCCATCTCAAGGGGCAAGAGTTTGACGTTGTTATTGTGGATGAGGCAAGTCAGGCGTTGGAAGCACAATGCTGGGTGCCTCTTCTGTGGACAAAGACAAATAAACTAGTACTTGCAGGAGACCATTTACAATTGCCGCCAACGATCAAATCCCTGAACTCCAAGGAGGCCAAGACGGCCAAAAAGAGCAAGGACAAGAAGACCAAGGGTGCAGAGGATAATGCGGATAGATCCATGTTAAAGCAAGGAGAAGGTATAACACTGGAGACGACACTGTTCGATCGACTTCTGGCCTTGCACGGCCCGTCGATCAAGCGTATGCTAACGACGCAATACCGAATGCATGAGAAGATCATGCGCTTTCCGTCCGACGAACTTTATGATTCAAAACTTGTGGCTGCAGATTTTGTCAAGGCGCGACTGCTTAAGGACCTAAAGTACGAGGTGCAGGAGACAGAAGACACAACGGAGCCGCTCGTCTTCTGGGATACCCAAGGCGGAGATTTTCCCGAAAAGGTCGAAGACGAGGGCGTGATCGGGAAGGGTGGCAAAGGTATGAGTCTTGGCGATAGCAAGTCTAACGAAGCCGAGGCGGCGCTGGTTCGAATGCACGTCAGAAGTCTGGTGGGTGCCGGGGTGAGGCCTGAGGACATTGCAGTTGTTACGCCATACAATGCGCAGGTACGTATATGCCCGCCAGTCCCCTTTCCCCCTTGTAGCGACTTTTTCGTAGGCGGAGAAAAGTCCCACCGAGTCCACACTAGGCAGGGACAAGCGGGGAATGCTTAGGTACTGATGTGGCTAGCTCGCATTGCTGGCTGGAATGCTCAAAGAAGAGTATCCTGGCATGGAGCTGGGATCCGTGGACGGGTTTCAAGGAAGAGAGAAAGAAGCTGTCATTTTCAGCACGGTGCGGAGCAATGCAGAGCATGAAGTGGGATTCCTGGGCGAGAAGAGACGACTCAACGGTAAGTCAAGACTCGTATTGCGACAATGTCAGGTCATGTTTAATATGGCACGCATGAAAAATGACAGCTGCAGAAGGCCTTGTGTGGTGATAATGTGCTAATGAGGATTACCGGATTAGTGGCCATGACACGCCCAAAGCGGCATCTCTGTGTGATTGGAGATTCGGAGACAATCAGCAAGTAAGTGTACACACTGTGGATTGCCGAATCCATAACCCCAGCAGCCCACTTTCCTTCCTGTTTATCCTTTTGCGGCCTCGTCATCCAACGTCTTTTTTTTGGGGGGGGGGGGGGAGGGGAGGGGTCCTGAAACTTGAGGCTGTGTGCAATGGCGCTGCGTACCGCGTGCGAGTGCAGCGGCAGTCCGAGCGGGCCCCCAAAAGATGAAACTGCCGTGATACACGCTCCCCTGTGTTGTCACAAGCAGCATATCCACCGGTCCCATGCCCTGTCATCGATTACATCCCAGGCCGTCGGAACACGATTTTGATGCTCCGAGGGTGCGGGTGACAGTTTGGTCGTCGTCATTGTACAAGAGTGAGTTTCAAGAAAAAGGGAACATGAGTTTGCTAACGTGTGTGGCACTATCTTTTGTGTGCAGGGGTTCAAAGTTCCTCAAAGCGTGGATGCAGCATCTGGAAGATCACGCTGATCTTAGGTACGCCAATGTGACGGAGGTCTACGGCGATTAAATGGGGTAAGTAATGTCACCAAACGGGACGACGGGGGAGATAATTGACTCGGTCAGCAGTAACAAAAGGCTGTAACATGGCTGTTGCCGTTGTGAGAGATATTTCCGGTGACGAATTCTTCCGGATCGACAGGCGAGAAAGGCGGCATCACAAACAAACGCTGTTAGAAAAGTGTGCGGTTATCGTGAAAGGGTAGTGTGCGTGTGTGTGGGACAGAGTAGGTGGGTGTGGGGAAGAAAGAGCCAGACATGGGGGGGGGGGGGGTTCGTGTGGGTTATTATTGGCTAAGGGGGTCCAAGCGCTGTGGCGGCCACGACTCTTGGTATAGTTTGGTTCAGTGGTAGTACCGAAGCCACTGCAGGCGATTGTGCGGTAGGCCCATGACTCTAGCTGCAGTAGTTCAGCGTCAAAAAAAAGGCGAAGGAAGGCTGAGGACTGCCCAGAGGGAAACCAAGTTGGACCATACGAGACCCCACTGCAAGTGAGACGAAAAGGCCCAATTGCTCTCTATATGAGGCACAGTAAGTGTATGTATGTATACGTAGGCTGCGCGCTTATAGTGTGGGAACAGTCGGCACTCTCGGCATACATAGTAGGTATGGGTTAGTAGAAGAACGGCGGCGGACAGGGATCGTATGTTGCAAGAGCACAGGCCCGCCCCGGGAACACTGAGACGAGAGAAGAAGAAAAAAGAAAAGAAAGAGGGCAATCGAGACAGAAGGAGAGAAAAACATGCGAGTAATGTGCTTTCGGTGACGCCGCCACCGAACTCTCCATGGTGTGCCGGAAGGCCAATGTGTGCGTGTGATGAAGCGGGTTTGAGGGTTGGCTGTCATGGGCGGTGCGAGTCGTGAAATCAATAGAATCCAATACAATGGCGCAGCGCAAGCTAAGACCGAAGAACGAAAGACAAGCCGCGGGAAAAATGCGAACACAGTGCGAGACGAAGGTGGGGGTAAGGGAGGAGCAAAAAAAGAGGGGTGGGAACAAGAGAGCTCAAGTCCAACGGCCGCGCCATGCTCTCTGCCACGTTGCAGGGCCATCTTTTGCTCAGGGCAACGCAAGAAAAATAGAGAGAGGGTCCAATGCAGCAACGCAAGGCTGTTCACAAAAGGTCTCTTTTTTTTCTCTCTTTCGTTGCTCTTGCGGCTTATACTACTTGGGGGGGGGTACCTTTCTTACATGGGCGCCAAGGGATTGCAGTAGAGTACCAAGCAGAGTCACGATAGACGGTATAACGTATGGGATGTGGGCGCGCGCGCCTGCAGGCTGGCGCGGGCGGGGGGTGGGTGTGTGTGGTTCGCACTTTGCTGTGTGTTGCGCCAAAGAAGAGCGGTTCGCGGCCCTAGTGTCAGCGTGTTCGATGGGCCTGATGGGGTTTAGCGCGGTACCCTCTCAAACGCGTTAATGCACATATGGGAGAGGGCAAACAGGGGTGGTGGAGGTAATAGCGAGGGTTTTCCTTTTTCCGTCCTTGCCGGAGTTTGGGGGAAAGGGACGAAAAAGAGTGGCCGAAAAAGGTGTCTGTCTTGATTGAGGAAGCGGGACATGGGCAGGCGAGCCTGGGCAGGCTTTGGCCGATATGGTGTTTGAAGCACGAGGGACGATGGTGAGGGGAGGGAGGGGGTTTGTTGGCGAAGGGGTGTGGGTCGCGAGGAGACGTAGGTACATGGAGAATATGCACCTAGAGCGTGGCCAGCGCTTGTGTCTTGTGTTCTGGCTTTGTTCGGGAAACGGGGCAATTATTGATGGTCGGGTTGGGTAGGTAGTCTAGTAGTGGTGGTGCGTATGTGGTGTAGTGGCCGCGGGGTCTGGGGCGTGTAGGCAGGCAGGCAGGCAGGCCAGCCAGAGAGCAGCGAGCGAGGACGTGTGGATAGGTGGCCAGGATGCGGGTGCAGGCAAGGAACAGGGTGGAGAGGAATGAATGAATGAACCCAAGGCCGACGTTTCAGATGGACAGAGGCAGAGGGCGTCGGGGCGCGTGCATGGCACTGGATTTAGCGATTGCAGGCGGGCTGGTCGGAGGTGCAGGTGGCATACGGGAACCATGGCCAGCCAGGCGCAACAACGACCATGCAGGCCGTCGAGTGCATGTGTTGGCGACCACCTGTCTCCCATGCTCCATGCTCCATGCTCCATGCCGCTCAAGAGCTGCCAGCCTCGACGCCCCGTTATTGGGCTATCGGCCAGCCCATGCCTGCCTTGCCGGCCATACTGCTTGATTCGCAACGACGCCATTGCCTTAATAGCCTCCAGCCTGCCCGCACCCGCCATGCCCGCCCGCCGACAAACCCTCCCCACTCTACACAACACACCCTGGTCCGACCAGGTCCACCACCACACCTCTCTTGGATACATAGGCCCTCCACGCGCCCTCCCCCATCCCCGCCCCGTCATCCTCTCTTGCTCTCCTCCAACTCTCCCTCCCGGCCCTCGGTGGCTCGACACGCCCCATTGCCTGCCTGCCTGTCTGCCTGCCTGCCTGCACGCCTGCACGCCTGCTTGTTTCGTTTAACCTCGTCGCTCCTTCCGTCTATCCACCCACCCACGCACCCATACACTCGCCTTGGCCTTCCTTCACCCTCGCCCGTTTCTCGTCTTAATTCCTCCGCCCACCTTGCTTTTGCTTCACATTTGCTTTTTTTCTTTATTCCCCCACGGAACAAAACCACAAATTCCTTCTGCCGCGCTTGCCCCCTTCGACAACCCTTCTCGAATGCACATCACCTTGCATATTTGGTGATGGTCGCTGGAAGAGCCACTACTTGAGCTGAGGCACCCCTGTCGCTGTTGTCCCGACTGCAATTTCCAGAGGCACCCCACTTGACGATTGCTCATCCACAATCGCCGCCTCCCCCCATCCACATGCTCCAGCGAGAAGGCTTCGTCGTCGCCGATATGAGTCCATCGGCACCCTCGCCTGCGCTGTTGCGCCGCGCCAGCTGGAAGGCAGAAGCAATCCGAAAGGGCAACTTGAAGATCAGCGGTCCAATCCCCATCACCGAGGACATGCCGCTCAATGACGAGGAAGAGAAGAGATTTGCTGAAAACGGCACCTTGAGTGATCCTCCCCAGCCGCCAGTCGCACCGCTGGAAGAGCAGCGCCAACGGTCGGCGACTCCCCCAAGACCAGCCCATCCTGCCCCGGCACTTCCCGACCATCCAATGCCATTGCGATCAAATCTCGTTGTAGACCAGCCGCAGCAAGAGGAGGAAGCACGCGACCATGCTCCGTTGAGATCGCCGCGCAATCTGCAACCCATCAGCATTGTACAGCGCGACAGCATAGTCCCATCCACCATAGCCCCATCTCCATCGCCTTTCCGGTCAACGCCCGAAAGTGCGACGGCAGCGGCGGCGGCAGCAGCAAAGGCGACGCAGAGGAAGCGCAAAAGTGGGCTCAGAAGTGCCATTCGCAAAATGTTCGGTAAAAAGACGGCCGAACCAGAGCATCGGCAGCAACAGGATGAGACCACCCGCCGTGGTCATAGCTATCATAATAGCGTAAGTAATGTGTGCAATACGCGACGACGCCTTATTTCTAACACGATGTAGGATCCCGGCTTGTTAAGATCGACACCACCAATAGAACAACGGCCAACGCCGTCACCAGTTGGACCGCGTATATCTGATTTGCCCGTCAAAGAGCTGGAGCCATTGCACCCCTTGGGCCAGCACCTGCCGTACCCAATGAACGTGAATGCGCCGCCAGCAAGTCCACCGGACGAGTATCTCACCTTTGATGTCAATCGGCCGGGGCGCCGAAGAGCTACGCTTCCCAATGTTCCAGGCCTGGCCGCTCAGCGTCACAGTATGGACGAGTCGCGACCAAAGCTGGCGCCTTGGCAAGAGCGGATCGAGGACGGCAACATGTCTCCTTCTCGAATTGGTATTGCACTCTCCAGCCCCTCGCACGGCACTCCAAGAGCCAACAAGCGGAGGTCACGCAGTGCAGATGCTCTTCGCGACATGGCCAAGGACCTTGCTTCGACCGAAAGGAGACGCAGCGCTGAAATCAAGTACTGGCGGGAGAGCAACATGTCTGGCAGTGTTTACAGTCGGCCAGCAACAGCAAAGACGGTGGAGACGTTCCGCAGCGTGCAGATGCAGGAGCCAATGATCCGGGAGCCAGAGGCGGACTCATACAAGGAAATGAGCGCCACGCTTGTGCAAGCAGATGATCCGCAAACACCCACGTCAGCAGGGCTGGACCGGTCAAAACAAGAGGAAAAGGAAGGAGACGCCTATGCAGCCGTTTCTGATTTCAATTTCGGTGATTTAAAGAACGGCCGAGAGTCCGGGCCGGTGCCGGCAGAACCACAGCCAGAACAGGCACGACATGTCGAACCCGTCCCTCAAGCCGGCAGCCAAGAAATCTCACCGGTAGCACCTCTTCCGGTGCCAAATCCGAATCGACTATCAATGGAAGAGCGGCTCATGCATCTTGAAAACCAGTACTCTAATCTCGAAACATTAACTCGCCGCCTTTCATCCCGAAACAATAGACAGACTATTATACTTGAAAACGCACCCCGGAGCCTTCGCTCGAGAGACCGAAGCACCTCCGTCTCTGCCTCGCGGTCTCACTCACGCTCTGCACCGAGCATCCACCAAGAGCCGTCTCATCTTCGTCATCAGAGCACCAGCAGCGAGTACGTAGAAGAGCCTGTGCATGCGCCGAGCTCTCCTACTTCAACTCTCCCGGCCGCTAGTAACAATGAACAAGCCAAGGCGCTGCAGGACATGCGTGCAGTGTTGGAAGTGGAGCGCAACGCGCGAATTGCGCTCGAGCGCCGTGTTTACGCACTGCAAATTGAAGTATCAAACTTGCAAGCTCTGGTAAACAAGCTCGTCGCTGGCAGCGGGCCGACATACCCCACGCCCTCACCAGACATGCTCATTATGACTTCTGAAGATGACCAGCGCGTGAGCTGTTCTACGCCACGCGCCATGGCACACAATCAGAACACCTACTACTCCCAGCACCAGCGACCACACGACTGGAGACACGACGCTGAGAGCATGTACTCTGAGGACTTGGCCCTTGAGTCTTCTGCCACAGGAGAGGCTGCGTCGCCCGATGAGTGGGCGACGCCCAAGGAAGAAGGATTCTCTAGCAGTGGGTTCTTCCATGCTCGTGACGATGGCATGAAGGAGTATTCATGAGCTGTTGTTTCATTTCTCTTCTTTTCCCTCTCTTCTCCTTCTTCTCTTTTCACCCGTTTTCCTTTCTTGTTTCTGCGTTTGACAAGCGATTGCAAAAATGCGAGATTGCAGTTTGGATGGTGATAAAAATCATGTTTTGACTAAGATACCCCCACCGCAAGCATTTACACTGGCGGACGCGCACTGCACTGCGCGTGCATGTTTTTTCTATGTTAGTTTTTTTTGATCAGCTTGATTGCAAGGAGAGTTTTGGTTGAAGGGTTTTGTTGCTGCCTCTTGATGATTTTGTTTAGATGTCTTGTTTTTGGGAATATCGTGTGTATGTATGTGTGTGTGTGTGTGTGCATGTGTGTGTGTGTGTGTGTGTGTGTGTGTGTGTGTGCTTGATGAGTGTGAGGTGCGGATTGGTGATGGCGATGCATTACATGGTAATTAATTAGTCCTTTAGTATTGGACGTTTTAGAACTAGAGGATTACGGAAATGGATATCTTATACGTTAGATGAATTGCCGAAGAAGAGTAAGAGTGCCTGTGTGCAATGAGTACAATGATTATCATAGAAAGCAAGCCATGCAATGTCGACAGGGTTCGGTTCAATGCTGAAAACCAGTCATGAGGATTCCTTTACTTCGTGGTTCTTACTTGCAACTTCATTGTCTCATATCACGTGATCATCGCAACTTAACTGTCTTCTCCAACAGCAAACTTAGATAGACATTACCCATTAACTATCTTACAATTCTCGCTCATATGCTTGTAAAATTGAACAAAGAAAAATATCATAGGTCGGCCAATTTGACACCTGGATCATTCACTCCCCTATCCCCCTTTCCCATCTCTCACCACTTTAAACACTAACATGCGGCACATACGCCGGCTCCCTCCGCTCGACTCCATTCGCATCCACAAAAGTCGACCTGCCATCCCCAGTCGGAGTCGCATTCACGTTATTAGAAATGTAATGCCTATCCGCCATAACGCTATCCCTATTTCCCGCAACACTCTCACTATACCTCACTTCCTTGCCGACATACTGCACCTCGTCTTTCCGTCCAAAGCTCTTTGCACCGAGCAGGAGCAAGGCAAGGATAGCGAGATCGCAGAGCTGGCCGAAGATGATGAAGAGGAAAGCCAGCGCCTCGGTGGTGCGGCGCGACCAGCGGCGCGAGTTGCGGTAGAGAATGATGAGTTGAGCGATAGAGAAGGCATTGCGGAGCCAGACGAGGGGCGTAACAAGCATTACAAGGCGTGTGAGCGAGGACTGTAATTTATTCTGTCTTTTTTGTTAGCCACTTTCCACCTACAAAAAGAAAGGGGGGGGAGCCGGAACACTCACGCCGGGAAGCCCATTCCTCTTAATCCCCAACCAACACAAAATCGCCTCGAGCGTCACACTCGTCGACGCCGCAATAACAACAGACATGTACGTGACGTATAGCGTGCGAATCACGTAGTCGGATCCAACCTGAGTGGGATACGGCAGCGCGCTGCTTCCGCTACCCCTACGATACAAGCCCAGCGACCAACTCGCAAGTCCCAGCGCGAGAATGGCAACCATCCAGAAGAGATTGAGCGCCACGCTCAGCACACCGGGTTCGCGCAGCTGCGTGGCGTTGCTGTGCACGTGATTTGCATAGATCCAGATTGCGCCGACGATACTGGCGTTCATGAGAATCATGGCGCATTGGTAGAGGAAGGAGAGGATGGAGATGGCCCGGCCGTAGCGCAGGTCTGGGGCGGATGTTGTGGCGCCGGGGTAGCGCGGGTAGGCGTAGGCAGAGGTGATGTAGAAGGGGGAGACGGCGAGGCGCGATTGCAGGGCTACGATTGCGGATTGTGCGGCGTAGCCGAGCATGAGGCAGAAGAGGCCGGTTAAGACGAAGAGTTGGGTGCTGGTCGCACTTGAGAAAGGGAGGGAGGAGTATGTTAGTATGGTATATTGGGGGCTTGGGGAGAGTTGGACTTACCTGTGTCTCTTGCCAGTCGACTGCCACACCTTCATGGCCGTTCGTGATCGACCGGTTGCACCACCACGCAGTTGCTTAGCAAACAGCGCCAGAGCAGCGAGTAAGAGCAGAAACGAGACGCAGGCTGTGACGACATGGAGGGAGAAGATGCCCTTGACGGCACCCGACGCATTCGTTATACCCATCTTTGCCCTTTACTCTGGAAGATTTCCCCCAAGTTTACCAGTGTCAATCTTAGTTGATGTGGGAAAAAGAAGCCCAACGTCTCAGTATAGAAAAAAAGGTTGTAGTGGGTTCTGTCTTTTAAACAGATACCAGAAGTCATGAAGACAAATCCTCTCTTCTATACCTATCATCCCTAACGCCAACGCCTCAGACTATGCCGTCACACACACAACTTCCATGCTTTCCAGCCCAGCTAAACCCTCCCCCTCCCTCAATTCAACCCATCATGACGACCAGCCCTTCACCCCAGTGACGTCCCCCGCAGCCAGAACCAAAGACGTGTGCCATGGAACACCTCCACCTTTCACATCCCCCCACCCCCTAGCCTGCCCAGCGCCCGCCGCCGCCAGCTTCCCCCCGTTAGCCACAGACGACAACACTTTCTCCACCAGCACCACCACAAACCACTTTGCGCCCGCGCGACATGGCCAGCAAATAAGCCACTCCGGGGGTTTGAGGGAAGGCGCCACTTTCAAGCGGTGTTTGCTTGGTCGCCTTTTTCTTTGGCCCTCCCCCCTTGCCGCTGGAACAAGTGACGTTGAGCGTGATGCGCGGTGTCGCGCGGAGCCCAGCGGCATGACGTCGACTACTATTCATTGTTTCGACACCAGCGAAACGAAAGAAGGGAAAGAAAAAAAAAAGTAAAATGACATCGAACGACCAAACAATCAACTAACCTACCCTCTTCCTTTCCTTTTGCAGGGCGTCGGAATTAAGGCCGGGCGGGGCTGGGCCTGTTTGGGGAAGTTTTTTTTTCAGAGCGCCGACTCTGGGATTCTAGGCGTGAGGAAGGAGGAGCGGCGAGGGAAAAGTGGTGGTGTCGTTGGTGCAGTTGATCGGAGGGGTTGTCAGGGATGGAGAGGGAGATCGGCGCTAGGATTTGAGATCTGAGGGCCGCTGATCGGGGGGTGTAGCGGGGGGGACTAGGGAGGGATCGACGGGGCTGGGCGGTGGGAATACAGGTATGTGTACGTGTGTGCGTGGGGTAGGTATATGACTAGGGAATAGTAGACTTGCAACTTTGACTTTCTTTGGGGGGGGGGGGTCTTGTCGGAAAGAGTGATCATTTCTAGTTTGGGGAGGGGGAGGGGATTTGTCACGAACATTATTTGCATTCATCCGATGTGCAACAGCACAGTACATGCGCCAACTTCCTTTTTTGGAATTTCGAATCAATCAATCGCTCTTGCCCACCCCAACAACTCTTCCACTTCCTCTCAGACCCAGTTCTTCGGGGCTCAAGAAGCGGCGTGCGGCCTCGACGTCCTTTGCTCTTCCGCTATGGTTGCTGCTCTTGTTCTTCTTGCCATGCTGTGCGATTTCGTAGTCGTTTTCGTTCCACCATCCGCAGCCGAAGATGACGAAGAGACAAATCACGACAAACAAGGCGATGACTGCGAATACAAAAACCATGAGCGCCCAGACTCCTGAGCTGATGTAGTTGACAAAGGATTCAGAGGCTGAGTTGACGATATGTGTTGCTGTGCCCTTTTTACCATTGGCATCCCAGTCATGGAACCACATCGAGACTTTTCTCGGGCCTTTGGCGCTTCTAGTCCGCGCTGGCGGCCTTTCGATCAAGTGCACCTTGATAATCTCATAGGCGCCGGCTGGATCGCCTGGAGAAAGCAGAGGCCGCTGCATGAGCACCAACTCGACTATCTTCTGCTCTTTTCTGTCTAAGAAGACGGTTAGAGGGGGCGAGGGAAGATCAGACCATAGCTCCATGATGTCGAATTGGAAAAGCAGGGCTTTGGGCTCATCTTTGACACGGGCCAGCGTGTACGAATAAGATGCGCCAAAGTAGCTGCCGCCGAGATTGTCGAGCTGGTTTGAGGAAATGAGCGAGGACACGTCATCGGTGGATATGTCTTCCAGCACTTGATTGGCGTAGATGCGCGGAAGAATCTTGTTGTTTGTTAACAGTGCGGCGTTGTTGATGTTTAGATGGGCTGAGTCGTAGGGTAGTGATATATTCAAGAGCTGCGAAAATTATTATCAGCATATATTTTCTCTTAAAAAAAGCGATATAGTATGGCAACGGTACCAGGGCATTTGCATCTTTTCTTTGCGTCCATGGCGCATCATTGCCTTTCGACGTGTCTTGGTACAAGAACGGACACTCGACGCAAGGAACCTTGGCGATTACGTTGTAGCCTTCAGCCACAGTCGTGATTTCCGGCGCGACTTCTGCGTTGGCAAGTGTAAAGCATGCGATGGCCGAGACCAATGCGGCTACTCGCGATTTCATGTTTGCAGGTGCGAATAGCAAGGCAGGAAAGTAGATTATCTTGACACGTTGGTGGTGTGGCGCGTAAGTCAGCCGCGGCGGGTGGGGGCGGCATCATTTATGTATCATGTGAAGCCGCGACTTAGCGTGTTTGGGATACAAGGTGCTTTACTTTATTTTACTTTTGGGAAAATATTGTGAGCAGACAGCAATGGTTTTTTCCAGAATGGCCTACCTACATCAACACCACCAAAATCAATCTTGTCTTATCAGTTTTCGTTATGTTGCCAAATTCTCCGTCACGCCATTGAAATCCAACAAGTTTACCTCTCTAATCGTACCATCGTGAAGTCAAACATTAAAATAAGAAAACATACCAAAAATGCCCTTGCTATACGAACAATATCAGTGTTTAACATGAACGACTTCCAATTCATCATTCCCCATTTTCACCTTCTCTCCCCCCATGCTGACTCATCAGCATTGCCATGATCTCGTTATCATCATAACCATTGGACAAATTGGAATATGCTTCCTTAGGGGTATTTATTGCCGTGTTTCCATCATGTTCCAACACTCTATCCACACCCTTTGCCTCTTCTTCACACTCTGTCTTCCCGATCAAGGCCTCCCGTATTGTTCTGCAACTGCGAAGCGCCTCGGCGCCCCCGCTCTTCCCTAAGTGTTCTTCAATATCGATCAGTTTCTTCAAGATACGCTCTTGGTTTGATACAGAAGTGTATGGTTGAAGCATAGGGTCAATACTACCGTGGCTGGTGACGGCAAGGGCTCCAATTTCGATAATCTGCCGGCTTCTCTCAAGTTCTTCTGGACGCAACATTTGTCGAAAGAGAGGGCCCTCTGGGAAGGAAGGAAAAAACGGATTGTTGTTTTCTATGATGTGATCTTGATGAGTCGTGTTGGTGTCGAAGTCGGTGTTTTCCATTACGTTCAACGGCGTTCCGATCGGGGTTGGCAGCATACCGCCTACCAATGGGCTAGACTGTAGCGAGTACGGCATGCTTGTAGGCTTCGTCAGCCGGTCTCTAGTTGGGGGACTTTGGCATGAGCCCCTTCCACAGTGCGAGTGTAGGTCTCTCCCCCGTAGTTCTTCAGGTATAGTTCTGGCACGTGGTGCTTGGAGACGGATGAAGGTTGGGTTCGGTATGCTTGCTGCTACGACTCGGTCCATGTCGCCATGACTGAGTGATCTTCGGCGACTGCCGGGCTGCACCAGCTGTGCTGAATAGAGTTGGACGTTGTTCGTCTGTGATTTGATGGGAAAAGGTCGAGAATTGAAGACGGGCTGAGGTATACTCGTTTCGTAAGGCTGATAAGTTTTTAATGGATGAGGATGCGGCTTGTCCGCTTCTGGAGTAGGATACGCTGATGAGTGCCGATTAGAGCTGTGATTTGAGGGTTCAGGCGTCGATATGACGGAGGAGCTTGATGAGTCGGCAGGCAATCGTGAGACATCTCCGTATGCGAAGTCAGTGCCGTCAAACACTTCGCTATTGTTCGAAGAGAAGATGGCTCCATCCGAACCACTAGAGCCAAATAATTCCTCAAAGTCGGCCTTGAAGAACTGATCCTGATTTGAAGACGAAAGAAACGGATCTTCAGTGACTCCATCGAATGGCGTGCTTGACTGAGACATTGCGCATTATCCCAATTTATCACAATAGCTTCGGAGTGGTAGGAAGAGCGTGTGATCGATGGTGGCACAAAATTCTGGAGTTGCGGGAAGGATGTTGCACAGAAGGTGGAAAGCCGCGTGATCGACGTCCAGATATAGTCGTCAAGCTGTTTATGGGCTGGTCTGGGCTGAGACATATAGCTGAAGAGAGCTTGGTAGACTTGTTGACCACACTGCGGTGAGCGAATCATGGAATAGCTGCTTGATGCATGGCCCAAGGCAAACACCCTTGAGCTGTGGACCAGCCTGGGCTTAGATATTTTAGAGCATTGTTTGTGCAGCACACTATGATTAAACATTTCATAGTGTACATCTTGATCTTTTTTGCCGTACATGTCATGCTGTGATACAATTAGTCTGAGTCAACTCCATTACAAGTGCACAGATCCTCCAAGAAGCCGTGTTCGTTCACCTGGTTTTTGAGTCTTGATCTCAGAAGTGTTTCACTAATGCTGCCTTGATGCGACAAATCATGAATTTATGGAAATTTGTCGCCTTGTAGCGGTACCTAGCATGTTTTTCCTCGTAGGAATACCAGATAATCATACATGGAATAGCTTGCCTTCCTCATCGGTGCAAGCTGGTGCGCCGTTCATCATAATTTACACGATATTAATATACATGTGAGAACTCGTAAAAAAGTAGAACGCCATATTCACTCCTTCTTGTCCTCATTACCTTTGCCCTTCTTCTTATCCCAATTCCACACGTCCCAAATCTGTTCCATGATCAAATCTCCATAGCCCTTGCCCTCTTCAAGCGCCTTCCTCTCTTCCTCTAGACGCCTCTCCTTCCATCCCTCGTCTTCATCTCCCATCCACAATTTTCCTAGTACGCCCTTTTGCTGTCCCTCCTTTCGCTCGAGCGCCTTCCTGCCCTTTTCCCTCTCCTCTTGCAGTATCCTCTGTGTTTCTCGCGCTCGGTCCGTGGGAAGTTCCATTGCGCGCATGGGTGAAAGGTTCTGTACGAGGCCCCGGCCGGTGCGAAGGGTGATTAGGTGGTCAGCGGACAAGTAGAACCCGATTCCTAGCGAGAAAGTATAGAGGTCCAATTTTCGCGGTGGGAGCAGTGCAATTATCGGACATATCACAAGCCCTCCAATCGCCAGATTTCGTACTATACGCTCATAGCGCTGTTGTTGTTCTAGGGCTAGGCGTTGTTCTGGTGGGACGGGCACGTTTTGTATGGGATTCGGGGTCGCCATCGGCGGCGTTAGGGCTGCCTGTAGAACCGGAGCACAAGATGGGAGATTTGTAATGAAGTGTTTATTTAATGTTTGGTCTGTTTGCAAAGTTTCTAGGGTAGCGTGGCGGGGAGTTTTGTGAATGTCAGGTCGAAAAAGTTCAATGATGCAAAGACCGAGCGGTTAGCTTCCGCTCGGCTGCAGCTTCCCCACTAGAGCGGAAGGGCTGCGGAGAGCGCATGTACAGTACAAACCAGCTCGCGATATCCAAACAACAATGCGATCCAGTGTCTTACTGGGACCGATTTTCTATCCAAAACAAGTGACGCTGAGGCAATTTAAATCTGAGACCACAATTGCCTGGCACGAATTCGCTACACTGCCAGCGCACCGGCAGAGCTCGTGCTATGCTGCCAGGGTCTTGCACCCTTTTGCCAGAGAGACGGCGCATCATCATCGAAATTTTCGTCTTTTTACGTCGGTTCTGTCGTCAAATCGCTCCGTGTCGTACCTCACAGGCCCATCATCTTTCCTCTCTCCTGTCTGCTCAAACACACCACTACTCCTCAGCCGTTTCGTCGGTGTTTTCTCGTATTCGCCTCCACTTTGCTGGTTCTTCAAGCCTTCTTCCTCTGTCGCGGCCGGCCCGCCTGAGCTGGGCGCATCCTCGTATTCATCGTACTTTCGCTTCTGTGCAGTGCTAGGAGTCTGCATCAAGCGCCGCAAACGGCTCTCCTGTAGCCGTCTATTGACTTCTTCTGTAACATCGATGTGCTGAACTATGTGGGCTCCTTCCGCTTGCGCTGTTTTTGCGCGTGGCGTGGGTGATTGGCCGGTGAGAGGGGATATCGCATGCGAACTTGATGCGTGAGTCTGGGTGTTGGGTGTCGGCGAAGCGTACTTTGCGCCTTCAAGGCTGAGTCGCTTGTTTGAAGTCTTGACCTGCTTCTGTGTAAGGATGCATTATGAGCGTAGGCGATGCGCGTGCGTACCTTCTTCTCCGCCAATCCCTCGCTTTCAAGCTGGTCCCTAAACCTCTTCATGTCGTCATGCAGTCTACCCGATTTGTTGCGCAACGATATAAGATCCGTCGCCAGCCAGTCGGGGGCATTGTGATCTGTCGCCTCAAGAGTCTCGTTGAGAAATAGCAGCTGGACGCGTAGGCTGTTAATATGTTGGTCAAAATCCTAGTAAGTGAATAAGTTGTTTGTCAATTTAGGTAACCGAGTGAATTACATCGAGCGATAGTCTTGCCATGTTGTGTGATGAAGCTAGTGTGAAGGGCAAGGAAGGTCGTATGCAGGAGACTTTGAGATTGCGGACTCCCGAACTGCAGGCGGCTCAAGCTAAACCCCTGTTTAGCAATGTTCCGACACACTTCCGATCGGAACCTGCTTCATTTCCTCAAAGCTGTGTAACACGAGGTCTCGATGCGTTTGGCCAGCACCAAAGTCTGGCAGATGAACCAGTGTATTTCAACATTGTAAACACCTTCTTTAAAATTGACCTAGTCTTCGTACCAGGAACAAAGGAGAAGTAGTAACAAACCCCAACACTAGTCCAACAAAGCCAGTGCATGCAGTATCGGCTTGCAACAAACGCAACCTTCCTGTCCTTGCCTTATCATCCGGTAGCTTTATCTCCTATAAATCCCCAATCCAAGGGACTGGAGGAGCCA
Organism: Bipolaris maydis; assembly: GCF_028858645.1. Classification (NCBI taxonomy): domain Eukaryota; kingdom Fungi; phylum Ascomycota; class Dothideomycetes; order Pleosporales; family Pleosporaceae; genus Bipolaris; species Bipolaris maydis. The sequence goes on along the minus strand of NW_027093866.1, from coordinate 1,388,212 downwards.
GGCTGTGTCCGTGCTGTATGATGTGTGTGGCTTAGCATTGACACCGTTAGTCGGACTACCAGACCATATAGGCTATGGGCAACCTAACTAGCATTTCCCATTCGGGTATTTGAACCGAAGGATCAAGATAGAAGTGAGGCCTCTTGCTGAGACATGCCTCGTACCAAGCAGGATTACGTGTCTGTGAAGATAATGTAGATTCTGACCCCCCTCATCCTTCATCTTCGTCTCCAAAGGTAAGCTTGACTGCTTTGGCTTTCTTTTTTGGCTTCTTGGCTGGTTTGGTGGTAGGCTTTTCGGCATCCCCTTCTATTTCGCTCCTGCCATCGCCTTGATCGTCGCCAATGATCTTCGCGGCCTTGCGCTTCTTTGTATTTGCACCAACTTCAGCAATCTTGTCTTTGGGTTTCGACTCATCTTGCTTGGTTGCCTTTTGCCCGGCTTCATCTGTTACCGAGTCTTCTTCGCCCTTGCTGTCCTTGCCAGAGACGAGCGCATCATACTCCTCTTTGCTCAACGACTGGTTAGTATCTTCCAAGACGTATGTCGGCGCATCATCTTCATCATCATCCTTGTTCATCCTCTTGTTTCTGGCAATGGGATGCTCATGACGAGCGGTATCCCCACTTTGAAGTTGCCCACGTAGCCGCTGTAAGAAGGCTGGCTGAGAGCTGTCTGCGCTAATCAGTACCGCTTCCACTCTTCTGCTGGCGCACTCACCAAACTGTAGGTCCTTGGCCTTGAAGCTCATGGTGAGGTCGGTGGTGCAAGGGCTGGTAATGCAGGACTCTATGCCGAAGCCTGGATGGGATTGCAGGGCTGGAGTGATGTTGTATCTCTGTCGCTTACGTAGCGGCAGTCTCCCGTGCGGCCCCTTCAGAGTCTCGTGCGTGTCCCTGAACCAGAAATGGAGCGAATTCTCTGCGACTCCCTATTGATAGGCTGCTCAGGGTACAGGTACAGAGGCTGTGTGTCGGGCCTAGTGCGTGAAAGATCCAGCCCTCACAGCTGCAGCCTCCTGCATTGGCTAGCTGCACCTATCTGCCTGCACCTATCGAGCTGCGTTCTACCTACTTTAGTGAGCTTGGCGCGTCTCCACCGATATGTTCCCTGTCAATTAGCACTTCTCAAAACGCATACGCAATCGCCGACCGTTAATAATTTACACTCGACAACCCTGGTTTCCCCTTTCGACACTCCCCCGACCTCTCGACTTACAGAGTGTCGCGCAGAGCCCAGATTCCCATTGATGGTCGCATACCGGTTCTGAACTGCCACCCAACGACACCTGCACTCCTCACTCGCCCCAACCCTGGCCGTATCAAAACACATATCTGGCCGCCTACGACTGGCATCACCTAGCAAAGAACTGCCACTGGCAGTAACGTCTTTCTCCAAGGCCGCTATCGTAGCGTTGCAACCATGGGCCTCCTACAGGATATGACGCAGAGACTGCCAACGACAAAAGAGAGCCTGGACAGATTCGACGACATCTCGCGCCGCGCTGAAAAGACGACTCCCCGATTGTCCTTCTTCCGCCGCCGGGTGCGACTGAAGGGATCCTCGTCCGTTTCCATTCCACTGGGCCTGGTGCTCCTCTTCCCATGTCTTGTAATAATCATTATCATAATTCTTTTCGTGAGGTCGCCAGACTCTCAGGGTATTATGAACATGCCTGCGGGCACCCCGCCGTCAATAAGGTACCATCGCCCCAATTACAGCAGCATCCACTAGGCGGCTAACAATTCACAGGAAGATCAGCGAAAAATACGACAAGCCCTTCGCTGTAGGCTGTCTGGAGCCCCAGGTCAACGGACCCCGAGCGAACGCTGCCTTCGTAGTGCTAGCAAGAAATAAGGAGCTAGACGGCGTCATCCAGTCGATTAAATCCATCGAGAGGCATTTCAATCGGTGGTTCCATTACCCATACGTCTTCCTCAATGACGGCGACTTCAACGAGACATTCAGGGAGGTGGTCTTGAAGCATGTTAGTGCTCCGGTCGAGTGGGGCAAGATACCGCCAGAGCAGTGGGGCTTCCCAGACTGGGTCGACCCTGATGTTGCTAAAGAGGGCATCGCAAAGCAGGGAGACAATGCCATCATGTACGGTGGCATGGAAAGTTATCATCACATGTGTCGGTTCTACTCAGGGTAGGTTCGAGAAGAAAAAAACACTGCAAACTGAGGCTAGGCTGACGATCCACAGCAAGTTCTACCAGCACGAGCTACTTGCCAAATACGACTGGTACTGGCGTCTCGAGCCGGAGATTAAGTACTTCTGCGACATCACGTATGACCCTTTCATCCACATGATTCGGAATAAGAAGACGTACGGCTTTACAATTGCTGTGAAAGAGTTGAGGGAGACAGTGCCCAACATCTGGAGATATGCATCAGCATACAAACGAAACAACAACCTCACTTCCAAGGGCATGTGGGAAATGTTCGTCGAGAAGCCTAAACCTGAGGACGAGAATGCACAAAAGAATGAGCCCAAGCCGAAGAAGGCCTTCTTTCCCCAAGATATCATGGACTCAGAGTTTGGCTCAGACGCGTTGCCTGAAATCCACCCCGAAAACATGGAGGGCGAATCGTACAACATGTGTCATTTCTGGAGCAACTTCGAGATTGCCAACCTAAACTGGTTCCGCAGCCAAGAGTACAACGATTTCTTCGAGCTGATGGATCGCAGCGGTGGCTTCTGGATGGAGAGATGGGGAGACGCGCCCATCCACTCGCTAGCTGTGGGAGCACTGCTTGGACCCGAGGACATCCACTACTTCCGCGACTTTGGGTACCGGCATACTACTATTCAGCATTGTCCCGCCAATGCCCCTGCACGGCAACTGCCTAGAGATCCCTACCTGGAGCTGACAACAGAGAACGAGAAGGAGCGAATTGAGGAAGACAAGTACTGGGCGACGCCAGACCCTGTCAAAGAAAATGGCGTCGGGTGCCGCTGTAAATGTGACACGGATATCGTCGAGGTGGAAGGCAAAGAGGGATCTTGCTTCCCCGAGTGGGTCGAGGTGGCGGGCGGTTGGGCTTCGCCCTAGGCACCAGAACCGTGGTCTCTTCGTGTTGCGTACTTTTCTACCAGCCTCCAGTGAGCATTTTGTGGGCGCATTAGCATTGACTACTGGTTTCAGTAAGGCGTAAGGTGTTGGTATTGCATGTCTGTTGGGCAGCCTTCCAGCAGAGGATCATCAGGACTATGCGGGCGTTGTCGGTGCGCCTCGGTTGCTGCATGTGGGCGGAATTGCCATATATCTACGAAGACGAACCACATTTCAAAATGTATGAGTAGACTTATCGCCTGGAAGTAAACCTTATTAGCGGTTATGACTGTTCCTCTGTCGCGGATTTGGTGTTCGCCCCCACCCCCTTTGTTCATGTGAACCATGTATCGTACCCTATCGCTTACTATGCGGGGTACCCCCGTTGGCATCATCCCGCCTTCACCATGCACCCAGCTGCGCCGTGCCATTATCGCTGTTTGCGTGTACTTTGAACAATCACCTGGATTGAATGCAAACATTTGAACCATCGCACACTCTCACAGTAAGCAAGCCCGCATGTGCTTTCATTTGCTCTGTATCTGCCCCACCCTGCCCCAAGGCACCCTGACGCGCCTCGCCCGTTGCTAGTCAGGCAGCGGCGACCAGGTGCCCACTGCTACCTATTCCCACCCTTGCCCCTCCATCTACTTACCTTCCTCCTCCACACCTGGGGAGTTGCAAACACACTGTCTCCTACATGAATTCAAGCTGACATGCCTTCTAGCGAATCTCTTGCTTCTCCAGATCTCAAGTTTCCTCCCGTGCGAGTGAACGGATCACTGACAAGGCTTGACCTTGAAACGCTTATGATGCGGTCCACCCAACGCCCGCAGCCGGAAGAGGCAAGCAGCGCTCTTGAAGATAGCAACTATGATATGCTCGGCGATGGGGTAATGGATGTCTCGGACGATGAAGCTCACACGGCATCGATCGCCTCGACCGACGCTCCAACTCCCGATGACACATCCGACGAGTTCACTGACGATGAGGCCGACTACGAGATGGGTGACCGAGGCTTACAAGATAGCATCTATTCATCGCAAGCCGAACCCCCAGAGCAGCAATCCGACGCACGCCCCGCATTAACAGGCGAGGACTCGACGTTGACCGAAGTGCCGTCATACCTGTCTGGGAGTGAGAGCTCCTGGCGCATCACACTAGACGAGCAGCCAACGGACAATGATGAGGTTGTCCAGGGAGGTAATGTCATTCAGAGCTCGACTGACTATACGGACGAGCTCCCACAAGTATTCAGCCGTTACGGCTGTGAGGAGGTCAGGCTGTCCGTAAAGGCAGCCTTGTCGAAACACCCCTTGCCCCCTCCAGATTCGTACAAGATACTATACATTGGAATGCCTGAGAGATGGGCAGAAGACATCACCACTACCCAGATTGCAATGGCACTCGGTGCTTACCCTAGCCTCTCCAAGTCGGTCATGGTACGCGGGCAGGTCGAACCATACGTTCCTGTCCCGCAAGTTTCTCGCTGCACTGGTCTTGAGGTTGTGACCTCACGTGGAAAGCCAACACGTATTCTGGCCAAACTAGAGGGTGGCACGCAGCTCGAGTTCAGCCGTAGCACAGCCGCTCACTCTCTAGACCGGCCAGATCTTGTCATCATGTGTCATCGAACACAGCCACACTCGCCTACTGAAAGAGAGGCCGTTGATTTCGCCAGAACGATCTTTGCCTATGCCGAGATACCATGTATCGAACTTGCTCAGGTCATTCCCCATGGTATTCCATCGCTCGTGGAGGACCCGGCAGCGTTGCAAGTGCACGTTGAGGGCCGAGACGACCCAAACACTGACTACGAGCTGAAAGCAGTTCTGCCCCTGAATCATCGCGGCTTTAGTAGATTGGATCCATCGCAACTCAATCGTCACCTTGCCTACATCAGCCCTCGCCTCGTGACTGCACGAGACAGAAAAGACAGCACGAAGGCACGGACATCATGGATTGGTGGTAAGGTCAAGACGTTCACGAAGAAGATTGGAGTGCAGTTACCCTCGGCAAGAATGCTCATATCTGCGCTGGTTCTGTGTGTATTGATACCCGCCCTATTCCAGGGCGCAGCCTTTGCCCCTATGCTACTCCAGAAGGCTTCACAAAGCGTATCAGCATTATCAGTCCTCTCTGAGGTGGAAAACATTGACCCAAGCATTACTCCTGTTGCGTCGGAATCTTCAAGACTCGTGACACCCATCTCTTCTTTGTCTACCCCAACAGCAATGGGAGCTCTTACAGTCATACCAGCTTCACTGAAGCAGCCTGGCAAGAATTCAAAGACAGAAGATGGAAAGACTGGAAGCTTTGAGCTCCAAGCCACTGGGGATCACCAATTCATACTTCGCCCTTCAAAGGCGTTTTCTTCGAGGCGTAAGAGACCTCAACTTCAAATCCAGATTGCTCGCCATTCGCAACAGGTTCCTATCCGGTACAATCGAACCATAACTGGAGAATACATTGTTGACCTCGAACACAAGTATCCATACGACAAGTTCAACGTCAGCATTGCAACTCACTCAAAGCCCCTTCTGCGACAGTCCTTTGAAGTCATGCTCGGCCACAACAAGTCGATGCTGGAACAATTCATGGATAATGCCAGATCTGGTCTCATGAGTACCCAAGATGCTTTGCGAAACGTTTCCTTGATAGCGACTCAACACATACAAACCTACATGGATGTGCGGAATATCGATGCCGCCAGTGCCTCTGAGCAGATGCAACAGGTCCGGCGGAAATTCCAGGAGCAATTGCAGGCGAAAGGTCGTCTGGCAAAGGAGATACCTGGGGCGGCATGGGTGGGTCTACGCGAGGCGACAGCACCGATACGCACGTCACGGACAATGAAGAGAGCTAGGATGAATGCACTTCGCCTTCGATGCAAGATGGAAATGGCTACAGGACTATCTGGAAAAGATGGCGAAGAGAAGCAGAGCTGGGCATGCTCTAAAGTGAGGGGGAATATGTGAGGTGGGGTTGGATAGAGTGTACTCAGACACTCAAGTCCATAGGGGAAACACTGTGGGAGGATACTATGTTTGCTTCTGAGTTTTTCTTTGGAGGGGTAGAATATGTATATGTTGCAACAGCATTTATTGATGGACACAAGGGCGTGGAGTTATGAACATGATACCCGGTGTGCACACTGAACTGGTTGAGGCGAATTGGCGCGTGGCGTTTGTATGGGGGCGTTGGGCTGATGGGTTGCTGAAGTCGGGTTACAGTTTTAATGTATTTAGCACAGTGATACTTTGGCCGAATGAAGCCTTGCGCCTCAGACTTGGTGTACCAATGTACATATGCTAACGATTTTGCGTTTTACTTGTTTTGATGTTGTACATTAGTGCACGGAAAGCAGCATGTGCACTGCAGGAAAGGTTGTGACACAGGACGTTGACGGAATAGCATGTTGGGCAGGGGTGGCACGCACGTCAGAGGGCCTAAAGAGGTAAAGCGCGAGAGGGAGGGGCATGCATCCCACTTGCTCAATTTGTGGGCAGACTGTTTGACACTGAACACCCACTCCTGTACCTACCTAACACAAAGACTTTGTCTCGCCACTACATACCAGCCCCTAGTATACATTACCAGTACAACAACCATGTCTGAAGCAGCCAAGCCCGACCCCGCCGCCGACCAGGCCGCCAACCCTGGTCCAACTCTTGTCAAGGACGAGACTGCAAAGGTGACAACTGACAAGGCTGCCGACAAGGCCGAGGCGACGACGGAGAGCACAGACAATAAGCCCCTCACGGAGAAGGCGACAGAGGCGGCAGGCGCGGTAAAGGACAACGTTTTCTCCATGTTTGGTGGCGGACCCGCAAAGGCGAAGAAGGAAGAGGCCGATGACGTTGACGAGCCCTCAGGCTCTTCCAAGAACAAGGGCGATGTCGGTATCTCTGTCCAAGTGGTTTGGAAGTTATGCTAACGTTACACCAGGACGAGAACCCAGAGAACGAGGAGCCTGATGTTGAGTTCCAGCCCGTCGTCCACCTTACCGAGAAGGTTGACACCAAGACCAACGAGGAGCTTGAGGAGCAAGTGTTCAAGATGCGCGCCAAGCTGTTCAAGTTTGACAGGGAGTCACGGGAGTGGAAGGAGCGAGGCACTGGCGATGTTCGGTTACTGAAGCACAAGGAGAACGGCAAGACGCGCCTTGTCATGCGACGAGACAAGACCCTCAAGGTTTGCGCCAACCACTACGGTATGAAGTGACTCAATTGGAACGATGAGATGATAATACTGAGACGTGTATAGTTGTTCCCGACATGAAGCTGTCACCCAACGTAGGCAGCGACCGCAGCTGGGTCTGGAACGCCGCAGCCGATGTCAGTGAGGGCGAGCCTGAGGCGCAGACGCTTGCGATCCGTTTTGCCAACAGTGAGAGTAAGTAGCGATTTGTTTGTTTAGATGACAAAAGGAGGCTAACCATTTGTGTCAGACGCCAACCAGTTCAAGGAGGCTTTCATCAAGGCCCAGCAAGAGAACGAGGCGCTCTTCGGCAAGGCGGAGTAAGAGAGGTCACGATAAGGCCGAGGAAAAGGTACCGAGGGATGATGGACGATGGACGATGGACGAGCATGAGCATGCATTGCACGAATAGCGAGGAACGGTTTGGGATGATATTATATCCTGGCGGTAGTAGACGTGCCCCATTCTCAGCACAACAATTAGATAGTAACTCAGCAGCCTGACTAATAAAGTCAATGGCATTTTCCCCAAGTCGGCTTTCCATGTAAATTGCCAGTGCCATATTATCTCTACCCATACCAGCACTGTGCCAGACCTTCTCTCACTCTCACTCTCACCTGGCGGCGTGAGAAAGGGGTGTAATAAGGGCCATGGTTCTGGTATCAGCAGGGCTCTCACCTGATGAAATAAACCAGGCCAGAACCCCTGTCGGGCAGCCTTGCGATGGTGCAGCCGTTGTAGAGCTTGACCGTTGATGCCAAGGCCCAGAAGATCGAACGAGTAGTAGTCAGCCTCCGCCCGCCCCGCCGCGACGTGCATCACCTAGCCTCCGCCAAATCATAGCTCGCGACCAGCGACCAGACCAGCCACCGCCTGCACTTCCAACCCTCTTCTCTGCCCAACGCTCTCAAACTTTATCGCCAGAGGCACACTACCAAAGTCGCATACATCTGGACTACCGTCTTAGCCTGCATTCGGTGCATACCTTGTGCGAAACACGGCAGCTTTCAACAGCTAGTTACTCTATTATACTCAATCCTCACGGCGCAAGTTAGCCAAGATGCCAGACGTACGTTGAACCCTCGACAAATGCGCACCCCATCGCACAAACACTAACAGTCGAGCAGGCCAAGCGATGGGTCAAGCTCATTACCCACCAAAAGCCCATGTACGTCTGCATTGCGCGCAGTCGCAACCGCTGTCTTGACGCGTATCCACAAGGCAACCCGTTAACACGCGCACAGTGACGAGCCTTCACCTGTCGAGGGCTTTCCCATGCGAACATGGAGTATAGAGATCTGGCTACTTGACGACCAGGGTAACGAGGTCATGCCCAACGTCTTTGAGAAGGCTGTTTACAACCTCCACCCGTCATTCGAGAAGCCCAAGCATGGTGCGTGTTCCATGCAGTCTTGCCTTGACTACAGCTTTGCTGACCCCGGAAATAGTCCTCAAGAAGCCCCCTTTCCGTATCGAGGAGAAGGGCTGGGGTGAGTTCGACATGACCATTGTCCTGACCGCTGTCGGCAAAGGCGGCGACCACACCCTCGAACATGATCTCAACTTCCAGTCTGAGCGCTATGAAGCCAAGCACCAGGTGGTATGTCTACCGCTAGCACCGAATATTTCGTAGCCACCAAATTGCTGACTCCATGCCAGACCTTCCGGAACCCCAAGCCGGAGCTCCTCGCCCTCCTCGCAGAGTCCGGTTCCGCCGAGGCAAACGGTATGCGCAACAAGGATGCTGCCAAGAAGAAGAGCCGAAAGGACAAGAATGTCGATATGGAGAAGCTGGCGGATGGCCTACAAAAGCTTGGCGAAGACGACCTCCTGCACGTTGTCACTATGGTTCACGACAACAAGACGAGTGAAACGTACACGAAGAATGATGTAGAGAGTAAGTTGTCCCAGCCGCTCAGATGAGATGAGATACACTGACATGTGATAGACGGTGAGTTCCATGTCGACCTGTACACGCTACCCGACTCCCTTGTGAAGATGCTATGGGATTTCACGGCCTCCAAGGTGGACCTGTAAGCCCGCTTTACAGTCTAGCCATCTTATCTTTGATCAATACGTCCTGATCTACAATCACACACACATGATGCCTCATGCGCCATTTCCAACCATCTTACCGCATCCTCTTCAAAGACCCGAGTAGCAGCATTCCGCCGCTTACTTCACAAGCAAGACTCGCATCTGTGTGTCAAGATGCGAGATCTATCCCTCCTGTCTGGACGTGACGCGGTCAACATCTGGGGGATAATCTCATGTCTTCTTTCGTTCCACTGTTCCTCACCTCAACTTCTAGTTATCAACGAGCCTCGGAGTTAGATACGGGCTATTTCTATCTTAAAAAGGGCTGGATGGATGTGTATGGGTGGTTTTTCGCATATCAGCAACCCTCTTTGTTTTTATGGAACCGGAGGGGATTCGTGGCTGGTGGATGCGTATACCAAGTTTTCATTATATATCTTTTTTTTTCTCCCTCTCTCTGACAAAGAGGCAATGCAACCATTGATGTACTCATTTTTTGTGTGAAAGGAAATACCGATATATTGGGACTCCATCTTTTTGTCGAAGTTATGAAAGAAAAAAATGACATTGAGACGTCACGAAAGGATGAGAGCAAAAAAAGGAGTCAAAGTCGATTGCAAGTGCATCTGCTTAACACCCGACTCATTGATATATCGCACAGCCCATCCATTCCAAGCACATGATGTTTTCGTCACTCATCTATGTATATAGTACATCTAGCATCAACTCCACCACCCTCTTACATTACGCCTTCAACTCAAATCCCACTCCACACCACTCCTGTCTCCACCTGCATCTCGACAATACCACTCACTTCTTAGCTTCACCTCCACCACCAAGCCACCCTTCCACCGTAGCCGCCAGCCGCCTCGCCTCCTCCCTCCGTTTAACCGCCACCGCCGCACCAGTAGCCCGCCACTCCAGCGGCACCCGTCTCAGCACCGCGCCCCTCGTCCTCCCCCGCGCAGCCTCGTCACGCGAGCGAGATGGCACACGGCGTTTGAGTTTCGCCCTCGCACCATCGGGATACCGTATCGTCCCTATGAAGAAGGATTCATGGCGTTTGATGGAGACGGGGGGCCTCACACGCCTCACTCTAGGCTGTAAAGTATGTTTCTTGATCGTGGGCTTGCGCTGCTTGGGTATGAGATTGCGTTTTACGGGTAAGGACTTGCGCTCAAAGCGAGATCGTCTTGTCGTGGGGTCTGCGCCAACATTGCTCTTGTGGTAGCGGATTTTTGTGCCGAATTTCCTGCGGCGGGGAGCATAAAGGCGGCGGGCGTGTCGGGGCTGGATTTGTGTACGCAATCGGTGGGGTTGGATGCTGGCGAGGGTTGCACCGGCTTCTTCTGCTAGACGGGCGGTTTGGAAGGCTAGGATACGGAATGTTTTGCTGAGTGCTTCGGGATCGTGCTCGGTTGGGATGGCTAATCTGCGGATCAAGGTTGCTTTTGACTTTTTTACCTTGGGGCTAGGTTTCACCTCTCTCTGTTTTCTTATATGCGTAGTGGCTTTTCCTCTAGAGTTGTGATTCTTGCTAGTGATAGCTTTACTGATTCTGACATTGTCCCGTTCTCTTAGGGAACCCTGCCTACGACAATTTGACATTACCGCTTGATATTCGAGTTTCTGCCTCTCAAATCTCCTTTGAAGCCCGTACAGTATGCGCTTTGCTGTGCGAAAGCTGAGCCGGCCAAATGTACTGGCACCAGCAATACCAAGTGTACGCACCAATTCTGGTATCGTCAAACTTGGCAAAGACTGTGGGTGAGCCTTTGCGTTTAGATATGATCCACTCGCTTCTCTTCGTGATTCCTTCAGTTCGGGTCTTTGGTGTACAGATCGGGATGCCTTGGTGTCAACAGTTGAAACTTCCAAATCCACGGTTGCATTCGCCGACTGTGTATCTGAGTTTAGTGCAGAGCTGGAGAATGTGCATATAGACAATGGCTGGGCAACAGTTAGGATACGTCGGACTCCAACTTTCCGCAGATAATTTGAAGGCGATTCAACTAAAACATTTCCTGTATGACGAGGAGAAGAGTTCAGAATGTTCCGTGATGATAAAGATTTCAGTTTATCTGGATTGGAATTTTGCTACTTAAGAATCAGAACACATGCTTGAGTAAAGATCACTCCGAAGCAGGCTCACCTACGTCCTTGTCCTTATCATCCTGTTCCAAGTTTTCACGTGTCGTGGAGTCGACATGTGAATTAGTTAGGTTGGTGGTCCAAAGGCGCGAAAAGGGGACGTCAAGCTTAGTTGTATAGACTGAGTTAGTCTCGCCCACATCTTTCCCACGGCGGCGTATCATAGTCAAGGCACCCTCTGTCAAGGCGCCGAAAGTGCCCTGGAATACAGTAGAACGATGCTTTTTAGTCATCGTGTGCTGCCAGGACTCTCCAGGAATAGAATCCATCGTGCTAGGAATGGTACCTAGCTCCCAACCCCAAGAATTATTGACCTTCGACAGTGTTGAGATCGTCCCATAGTTGTCAGCCTCATGAGCCTCTTGAGCAAGCTCAGACTTTGGTAAGGTGAAGAATTGTATCGAGTCACCATCTTGTACAACTGGTGTAAGGGTTGACTCAAAGTTTCCTGTGTTATCAATGCTGGTTGGAGCGCCTGGACCAGAAGATCTATTGACTGGAACGGGATCCAACGACAGCAGACCTGCTTTCTTCCCCCATCCGCCTCCTCCACTTAGGACACGGTGGAGACGCGCCCCTTCCGAGAGGGCTTCAGATACAAGTGTATTCCAGACAGGTGGTTCGCTGCGCCACAGACGTTCCCAAGCTTGGTTTGGGCTAATAGAAGTTGGTTTCTCTTCAACCGGAACGCTAGATAAAAGTTTTTCAGTCTTTTCCGTGATTGTGTCTTTCAGATATTTGGGTATGACCAAAGCCCAAGCAACTGTGGCTTGCACCTGTTGACCCCTAGATAAGAAGAACCTAGGAACCACGTTCTCAAGCTCCGAGGATGCCTGGATGCTATTGCCATCAGTGTCGATAACACGACGAATAATGTTGCCCATGCATCCCTCTACAATTCTAGGTAAAGTAAGCGGAAGCAATGGGATGTTAAGAGCAGATTTAGTGTCCGGAGTGGGACCATCACCAGCTAATCGAATGGTATGGTGAGAAGGACTCTTCTGCATGACCTTGGTCAATTCACCACTTGTGCTGTTTTTCTCCCATCTTGAACTAATCATCGTTGTCGGCATTCCTGTTTGAAATACAGTATTGGCAAGGGGGAGCCGCAATGTGTCAAGACAAATGTCATCGTTAAGTATATGACTCGAGGTGATGAAGTCGATGGTACCTTGATCCGATGTCAGGGAATACTCGTCGGATTCGATAGAAGCGCTGGACGGGAGAGAGATATAGGCTATCCCTTCAAAGCCTGTTCCCGCAACGGGCGTGCCCACTTTGCGCCGTGATAGCTGAGACTCCAAGGTACTGCCACTCCACGGGTGCGGAACCGGCAGCTTGTCTACGACAGCACAAAGCGCATGTATGTCCACATGTGGCGCTTCAATTGCCTTGTTGTAGATTTGTACAAGGGCGTTGCGAAGGAAAGCATCATGGTCGAGTAAGAAATGTGCGTAGGAAGGAGTGACAAAGAAGACGGCGAAAGACTTCTTGTGGGCAATGACAGTTGGGAGTGGCTTGACGGAATTGAAAAGGTCATGGGGCTACGAAGTCGTAAGCACGCGGCGTTCGATTATGTTCCGGACTTCTCACATGAGCGTGGACAGAATCTGGAATGATTATGCCGCCATAGATGGTCCTTCGTTTGGCTGCTTCATTGAGGTCGGTGGTTGATGGAAGTACAGTGTAAGAGCGCAGTGGAGAGCGCCGACTGCGCAGAATAGCAGAAGCACGCGTCACAACTGGCCATTTTCGGGCAACCAGCAGAGGCATTTGTCGAGGATCAATTGACGACGGCGCGGGACGAAAGTGGTGTTGAACATATGGACATCCATGACGCCTCGACGCTAGGGTGCGTACGTAAGCAGAACCGCGACATTCGCGACGGGGTATGGCTCCGACAATACGGAGATTCCTCCTGGAATTAATCTATCCACGACCACTCTTGCACCCTTCTCCCACCGTGCCCTCATCCTTAACCTCCTCAATTCTACCCTCAACCCGGCCTCCAGTGCACATCTTGTGGCTGTGCACGCCACCAAAACTTTCTCCGAGCGCCGGCCAGGCCACGTCTCGCGCACCTCCTTGCGCCCAATTACCCTCACCACGACCACCACTTACCGCCTCCAACTTCTGATGCGCCAACCGTAGGCCCTTTTCCACTCTGGCAGCCGCGGTTCGCCTTACCCCTTAATTTCTTCTAGCCACCATGTCACGCTCGCTCAGACGCTCGAATCCCATCACCATAATCCTCGCAGGCATCCTCTGCATCGGCTTCTTTGTCTTTTTCTTCTCCGGCAGCGATGTCCCTTCCGTATCCAGGAGCGGCGGCGATGTAGCCTCCAACCCACTGTCTCCGCCATCATTGCCTTTTCGCAAGTCGAAATCCAATTCCCCTCAGGTCGCGCCGCCAGTTGTACATTACTACATGAACAATGTGACCAATTCCCGCACGCCTGCTGAGAACGAAGAAGCGGTTCTCATCCTCACACCATTGGCTCGGTTCTACCAGGAGTACTGGGACAACCTCATGAAACTCACCTATCCCCACCACCTCATCTCCCTTGGATTCATAATCCCAAAGACAAAGGAGGGCAATGCTGCATACACTGCATTGCAGGCACAGGTAGCAAAGACGCAATCGGGTACCAAATCGAAGCGCTTCGCTGCCGTTACCATTCTCCGCCAGGACACCGAGTCCCCCCTACAATCGCAAAACGAGGCCGAGCGTCACAAGATGGAGAACCAGAAGGCGCGGAGGGCAGCCATGGCAAAGGCACGAAACTCGCTCTTGTTCACAACGTTGGGTCCCACGACCTCTTGGGTTCTATGGATGGATGGTGACATTGTTGAGACTCCACCCACATTGATTCAGGATCTGGCTGATTACAACGTGCCCATCATTGTGCCCAACTGCTTCCAGAGGTACTACAACGAGGAAAAGAAGGCCATGGACATTCGAGAATATGATTTCAACAACTGGATCGACAGCAGCACTGCACAGGAACTGGGCAAGAAGATGGGCAAGGATGATATCCTGCTCGAAGGTTATGCAGAAATGCCAACCTACCGTAGCCTGATGGCCAAGATGTACGACCCGTCGGCGGATCCTCACGCAAAGGTTAAGCTCGACGGTGTAGGAGGTGCTACATTACTCGTCAAGGCCGAGGTCCACCGAGACGGTGCTATGTTCCCGCCATTTTCCTTCTACCATCTCATTGAAACGGAGGGCTTTGCCAAGATGGCCGCCCGATTAAATTGGGAGAGTTATGGACTACCCAACTACCTTGTACGTGTCCTTTTCTCGATACTCTACAAGCATCCCGATACTAACAGCAACTACAGGTGTATCACTACAACGAGTAACAAGGCCAACGGCGAAATTCTTGAAGTTTTGGGGGGCTGTTCCGTTTCAGTGGTCATTGGGCGGCGTTGGAAAGGGCGGCTTGAAGACATTACTGCAATCATGAGTCTTACCGCCGCGCATTTATGGCAACCATGTTCTGGAGGTATGATGGCTTGCTGAGCAAGAAATATACCAGTTAGCAATTTTTAGACTTGAAATACCAACATGACAGATTTTTTTCCATTCAGTCAGATACTTGATTTTTCTGGTAAAAGAAACGGTTATGTATGTTACGTGGAAGCTGCTCAGCCATTGGCATCTGATAAACTCGCTGTTTATTTCGTTGCGGAGAATGTGCATCCCCGATAGGCTAGCTATCGCGGCCTGAGGGACGTGCTCCACAAATTCGCTGACCATTACGACAATGGTGATATGTTCTTTTGATGTGATCGATTCAACAAATAATCTACATATGTACCTCCAGCTACATCATGCAGGCCATATTGAGTCCTTATCTCCTCCCCCGTGGGGATCGTTTCAACGTGCGCCAGGAACATTCAAGTCGCCTTCCCGTGCTTATAGTAGTATGGCGTTTCCCGAGTCCCGAGGAATGTCTACATGCAGCTGCTTATCACGTCAAATAAGTCAATATTCCATCAACCACAATATATTCCAGTACTTTCACACTTCCCAACGTATCCATCTGTAATATCCAAATAGTTTGCCCTCGGATTAAGAGTACAGAGAAGAATAGGCTATTGCATACAGCTTACCCACGGATCCACAATGGCATCGATCTCAGGCCCAAGTAAACGCATCCCAGACTCGCGCGCAGACACGCAAACGTCATCAAAGCCCATAGCACCAACAGAAACATCGTCCATACTCTCGTCCAGCAAGCCCGGCTCGATAAAAGACTACAACACCTTATCCCCCGAAATGCGCGCTCGCGACAACGCACACCCGTCGTCCGGCCCGTCCGCAACCAGCGACGGAGTCGCTGGCGCAGAGCAAGAAGGCACAGGGGGATCAAACTTGCAGCCTGCGCGAGAGCACAAGAAAAGCGATAGCACCACCGACGTATCCAACAGCATACGAGGCGAAAACGGACTCCACACCGACCCCAGAGCAACAACACCAGAGCCCGCAGCAGCAGCAGCCACCATACGGCGCGAAAAAGGATGGTGGACCGGGTTCTGGGAGAAATACGGAAGCGTAGAGTTGGATAACAAGGGGAGTGTAGCTAGGGATCATTTGGCACTGGGTACGCGTTTCCTCTCCCTTCTTCCCTTTACATACACATGCAACCGTTCAAACGCGCTGACATGCGATACTATTGGGAAATGTAGAACGTACATTTCTCGCTTGGCTCCGTAGTTCGCTCTCCTTTGCCAGCATCGGCATAGCGATAACGCAGCTCTTCCGGCTGAATACTTCACTGGCGAATTCGCCAGATCACTCGTCGCCGCAACAGGTCAAGCTGCGGCAGCTGGGGAAACCGCTTGGCGCGACGTTCATAGGGATAAGTGTCGTGATGCTGTTGATTGGGTTTCACAGGTACTTTGAGGTGCAGCATTATGTTATACGGGGCAAGTTTCCTGCCTCGAGAGGGAGCATTATTCTAGTTAGCGCCATTTCAGGCGCGCTGATAGCAAGCAGTTTGGTCGTCATCTTGGTCACGGCACCCGGTGCATTCGAGACTTGATTATTCAAATCAAGAAAAGGGAGACAAGACTCAGTAAACTCGCTTGCTTGCTTGCTTTAAGTTTGGGTATCTTTGATTCATTTCCCTCGTACGTAATGCCTTTCCTTTTTTCCTTCTTCGTCCGAACTCCCACATATGCATTCACCGCAAAATGTCGTCTCTTGCAGATACAAACCTGTGCCAGTCCTGTAGATCGAACACATATATCCTACAAGCACCTGCAACCTAGTCCTGACGTCATAAATTCTTCCATGCCCAAACCATTTTATGATCCCTTGGTAATCATTTCCGTCATCTCTTCCGTCGTCTTTCCGGCTCGTGAGGACTTGATAACGGTCTGAATCATCTCTTCGACAGCGTCCCAGTCTGATGTATCGATGGGGTGTAGGTCGGTCCTGAAGTATGATGCGATCGCGTGCAGTTGCTGCCAGCTTGCCTTGTCGTGTACAAAGGTCAAAGCAACACCGACACGTCCAAAACGACCGGTACGACCAATGCGGTGGAGGTAGGTTTCGGGGTCTGCATCGATGCCGTTCGCCATGGTCGGAACATCCTGATATTTAATTAGTGCCGTTACTTGGCCCGCCAAAGTTAATGAAGTTATGACTTACATAGTTGATAACCATGGTGACGGACTGTACATCGATACCACGCGCGAGGACGTTGGTAGTAATGAGAACCTTGGCTTCACCAGAACGGAACTGGTCAATGATACGGTCACGCTCGGGACCCTCGAGAGCACCGCTCAGTTGCGCGACCTTGTGGCCCTCGGCCACCATGCGCTGCTCCAGCTCCTCAGCAGTCTTTCGTGTACGCACGAAAATGATGGACGAAGCTTGTGTCATCAGGCCATAGAACTTGAGCAGAGTGGCGTACTTGTCGTTGTCCTTGTCGATGTCAATGTACAGTTGCTTGATACCTTCAATGGTCAACTCCTCGTGTGCCAGAGTGAGCGTGTTTGCGTTAGGTGCGAAGCGCTTCGCATATGCGATGACATTGGGCGGGAAGGTAGCGGAGAAGAGAACAGTCTGAATATCCTTGGGTAGCAGTGCCTTGACACGGGTACATTGGTCACCCAGACCCTGCTGATCCAGCATGTTGTCCGCCTCGTCCAAGACGAGGATCTTGATGTACTTGGAGTTGATCAACCGCCGCCTGAGCATGTCCTGGACTGTTCCTGGTGTGCCAACTAAGACCTGCGCGTTAAACTGCTGTCCCCTGCGTGACGGGTCAGGAATAGCAGCCATGGTCTTGAGTCCGTCCATGAACTGTCCCATATGAGTGATGACACCCAAAATCTGACGAGCAAGCTCTCGACTGGGCGCGAGTGCCAACGCTTGGGGTTCGGGGTTGGAGAGGTCGATACGGGAAAGAATATTGAGCGAAAAGGCGGCAGTCTTGCCAGTTCCGGACTGAGATTGCGCAATCATGTTCGTTGGTGGATTCAACAGAAGTAGAGGCAAAGCCTTTTCTTGAACTTTGGACGGTTTGCGGAAGTTCATGTTGCGGATGCCTTTAAGGAGTGCCTCGGAACTGCATTTGTTAGTATGTCCAGGCAGCGAGCGCGTCCAGCTTACAGTTGTAGATCTTCGAACGACTTGACTGAGAACAGAGGGTTGTTGGGGTCAGCCTGCAAGTCGGCAAGCTTGACCTCGACATTGAACTTAGTGTCGGTCAGTTCAGAGCCATTGCCCTCCGGGCCGCTGCCATCGACCTGAGATTGCTCGATTGAGTCTGATGGTGTCTCTCCGGCAGCAGCATCTTGCTTGATGGGTGTCTCCTCCGCTGACGACATGGCTGGTGGCTACTGTAGTTCGCGTTGCGGGCGGTGAAGTTGAGTATCTCGCGGCCTGGGGGTCTCGGCGGTGTTATTATATGGGTGGAGTTCTTTGTGATTAGGAGGCAACTCAATCAACAGATATATAGTCGCATCGGTGGACACACGCGACTGGAAGAATATGCTGTTGTTGCTGAAGTATGTACAAGGCACCGCGTTGGAAATTGTGAGAGCTCCAGAGAGCAGCCTTTGGCGGGGCTATAGCGCTAGCCGGATTTAGCGCCCGCGCCCGCGTTGCATGGACAGGGCCCGGCGTACGTAAGTACATATGTACGTATCTTACGAGCCTACTGCATCTTGTCGCGACCGAGCGAAGCGTCCACCTTTTTTATGCGCATGCAGACCTGTGTAGCTTACACTAAGCGCTGTTCACAGTAGAGAATAGTGATATATACCAAACACAAGACCGTAACGCTGCAGCAACGTCATCGGATCGGATCCCGGCCTTCCCTGCCCGGCGCGAGCACCGCCTCCTCCTGCCTCCTCCTGCCCCACTCTTGGGCATCCCATACCCAAGACTCCTTGTACACACATACACTCCACGTAACCCTCGTTGTCTTTACCCCAGAAGCCCTTCACCCTCTATGTCCGGGGTGCCCATCTCCGCCCTTGCAGCGTTCGACCCATAGCTCTCCACGAATCATGGACGTTGATATTGCGCCCAAGTTCGGCGCTGAACTCAAGGTATGCGAACGCGACTGTGCCACACCACCGAACGTGTGCTAACTGTGAACTCCAGGATGGCTTCAAGAATGTAAATGCTTGGGTATGTTGCCTGTACCCCATTATGTCCGCTCTGCGCGCTCATTAACTGTGCGCGCTGTGAGGTTTGCGTTCCTGTCGCTAACATGAGAGGCTGCAGGTCTCCGGCGGCATCTCCTGGCTAGATGACATTCAGCAATTCTACCGAGAACGAAGCGCCATAGAAAAGGAGTATTCGGCGAAGCTGAGCGCATTAGCCAAAAAGTACTACGAGAAGAAGGCAAAGAAGCAGAGCAGCTTGAGTGTTGGCGACAACCCTACGGTTACTCCCGGCTCTCTGGAAAGGTACGGCTTTCGCTGCCATGGCATGAGGTCAGCTAACGACGACTCCCAGCGCTTCCATGACCACATGGGGAGTCCAGTTGAGCACTCTCGAATCACGCGCAGCGGAACATGAACAATTCGCCGGCGCCCTCATTACACAACTGGCTGATCCCCTCAAGGTGCTTGGAACGAGGACCGAAGAGTTGCGCAAACTTCACGGAGACTATGCAGTCAAGTTGGAAAAGGAACGGGATAACCAATATGCAGAGTTGCGCAAACAAAAGGGGAAATATGATAGCGTCTGCCAGGAGGTCGAGAGTCGGCGCAAAAAGGTTGACACTGCGTTCGATCATGGCAAAGCAAAGGCTCGTAATGCATTTGAGCAACAGCAAGTCGAAATGCGCAACGTCAAGGCAGGTCACGCGCACAAAGCTCTGGTGTTCAATTGCTGATCTCTCACAGAACACGTATCTGATTAGCATAAATGTGACCAACAAGCAAAAGGAGATGTACTACCATGAGTATGTCCCTGAGCTACTAGACGTAAGTACCCTCGCGGACAAGTCGAGGCATTGTTGACCATCACAGAGCCTGCAAGATCTTTCCGAAACACGAGTTCACAAGTTAAATACTATATGGTCGCTTGCAGCAGAGATTGAGACTCAAACACTTACCCGAAGTACGGAGTATATGAAGCATCTGGCTGGCGAGATTCCGCGCAACAACCCCTTACTTGACTCTATGATGTTTGTGCGACACAACGCTGGTCCATGGCAAGAGCCAGGCGACTTCCAATTCGAGCCCAGTCCTGTCTGGTTGGACGATGCCAATATCGCCGTCGACGAGCCAGCGACCGTGTTCTTGCGCAACGTACTTACGAAGTCAAAGTCTTCATTGGGAGAGCATAAGCGGGAGCTCGAAAAAAAGCGCAAGGAGGTAGAGAATGCTAAAGCGGTACGACAAAAAGTGAAAGAAGGGAAGGATAAGAGAGACGAGGTGGAAATTGTTCGCGCCATCTTTGCGATACAGGAAGCAATGCATGAAGTCGAGCGCCAGAAAGTCAGCGCTCAAGTCGAAGTTTCTACAATTACCTCCGTTGTGGGTGATCTTAGCATTGGCGCAAGAAACCACAACTTCAAATCTCAAACATTCAAGATACCTACAAATTGCGACCTCTGCGGAGATCGGATATGGGGCCTATCTGCAAAAGGCTTCGACTGTAAAGACTGTGGTTACACATGCCATAGCAAGTGCGAGATGAAGGTCCCTGCAGACTGTCCTGGAGAACAGACCAAAGAAGCGAAGAAGAAACTGAAGGATGAACGACAGAAGGCTGCGCACACTGTAACCGCAACGAACGGTACCACAACGAGCTCGGCTGCAGAGATGCCGCGTCTAGGAAGAAGCGATACAGTGAACTCGATGAACACACTGAGCTCTGGCTACTCAGCAACCGCACAGCGATCGATAGCCGGAGGAGCCATGTCGCCAACCGTCGAAGAAACCCCCCCGCCTCCAGAAAAGAAAGCACCAGCGCCAACACCAGGTCCTAGGAGGAACCGGATGGTCGCACCCCCACCTGCCCAGTACATCAAGGCCGACGACGACATCCCGACTCCCACATCTAAATCTGCTGAGCCGAAGGGCAGAATGCTGTATGCCTATCAAGAAAACGGTGATGGCGAAGTGACCGTGTCTGAGGGCACTGATGTCACTATATTAGAACCTGATGGTATGTCTAATGCGATTCTCACTTACACTTAAGTTACTAATAATTTACTACTAGACGGATCTGGATGGATCAAGGTTCGCGCTGGCTTCAAAGAAGGCCTTGTTCCTGCAACGTATGTTGAGATAATAGCAGCAACTCCACCCACTACAGCCTCTACATTCTCATCAGCGCGCCCAGACTCGACATACTCTGCATCCTCTGCGTCGACATCAAATTTGAACTCGGCAGCTCCTGTTAAGAAGAAGGGCCCAGCTGTAGCGCCAAAACGTGGGGCAAAGAAGCTAAAATATGTCGAAGCACTATACGATTACACTGCGCAAACCGAAGTGGAGCATTCCATGGCAGAAGGGGACCGTTTCGTGCTCATTAATATGGACGCTGGCGACGGGTGGGCAGATGTAGAAAAAGATGGTGTTGTAAGGAGTGTTCCGGCAAATTACATTCATCTAGTTTAGGCCACTCGCCTTGTATCAGTCCGAGGGATGGGCACTTTCTGATAGAGCAGCTGGCTCGTTGTATCATTAGGGTCAAGATGGCAAAGAAAATGGCGCTCTTTTGTCGCCAACATGGCTTGATATTCTGTACATAGTTCAAAAATCTATCATTATTCGAGGACTGTATGATACCCTGGATCACCCATTCACATTTCTTCATTCTCTTATCATGAGTTTCATCACATTTGATTGTGTTATGCTGTATCCGATAATGTAGCATCTTATCACTTGCAACTGCCTAACACGGTATATGCCAAGGCTTTGCAAGACACAACAACAGGGCTACATGAAAGCACGAGGTTTGCGGCACATTGGCTTTGAGCAGTACCTGGTAGTCCTTTGGCCACGTAGTTTTGATTCAGTACACAGTTTCATCGCGGCTCAGCTTGGGCTGATCTCAATTGACTGGCTCGCATGCTGACTCAAAGAGATATGATTGAACTGAACGCACATGCACTCAGTTGCGCAATACCACGTTCTTTGTAACATGTGTACAGGCAGAAAAAGGCACTTTCATTTAATGGCACCCCCTTTACCATTATCTTTATCAAGAAGACGTATCCAAATGGTAGCAGAGAAGCGTCAGGCTGCCTACGTTCACATCCGATATGCAAGATGAGTATAGTGGTCGCCATATTGAGAGATAAAAATGCTGTTGATGTAGCATCAAAGAACAAATAGACTAGTTTGACTATGACGGTTGCTGGTGTGACAATCCACGCTCGTGGAATATACGTGCATGTGGCTGGGCATGAGCTAGCTCAGGGGCGATGTTGCACAGAGTATCCACGTAAGAACTGCTACACACGGAAACTAACTTTTGTCCTATAGGATAATTTTATTTTGTGAGTTTTTATCTCTCATTACGCGAAAAGCCGGTGTTTAGTCCTGAATCCATGCTACCATGGTTTTACAGCCAAGAATTATATACTCGGCAGTCACACAGTCTGACAGACCGAGAATGCACTAGATACATCGAACCCACAAGCTCAGATGTACATATGAAAAGGTCTATACAGACAAGAGTCAAATTTCTTTTTGTCGTCCTTTCCATCCCGCTTGCTTCTACAATCTGCGTCACCCCCCCTTCGCCTGTTTGAGGTGTGGGTAAGGGCCTCTTACACCCACCGCTCCTTTCCACTTTTCAAATAGACAACTGTCAATTGGCCGAGAGGGGAACTAGCCATCTATCGTATGCCGCTTGGTTCGTTACTGCTTCCCATGCAAACAGAGTAGTTCACTAGCGAAGGCGTGTCTTGGCACAGGCATACAAACAAACCGCGTTTGTCCTCTACCTCCCTGTTCCAGACGTCCTACGAATCCTGCTCACGAATCATCGTTCACACTCAGTTGAGTCGTTCGCTCCGCCACAGCCATTCTTTCGTGCCCACACCTGGAGCTCCACCTCCATTCCACTCATTAAGCACTGCCAGCATACTTTGACGCTTTACACGCTGACGAAAGCAAAACCCAAGCGAACAAACATTGCTTTACATACCGCAAGATTTGAGTACTGGGTTAGAGTGCTTCTTTCGAGAGACAGAATAGGTTAGTTTACCACACTGCCCAACTCTATTGCAAAACTAACCTCCAATTGCTGGGCCGATTAGCCATTTGTCGCAAAACTATTGCACCTGCAAGAGACCGAAACATGAAGATTCAGTACGTCGTTACTGCTACAGCGCTTGCTGCAGTCACGTCAGCCAAACCGCATCACTTGCACCAACGGGCCTATTCTCAAAACTCGGTCAAACGCAACATTGTCTATGCTCCGGCCGCGACTGAGACTCAGATCGTGTACTGGCTCGATGATCATGCGATTTCTGAAGATGAGGTTCGTGAAGGTATCGCCAATGGCACTTTGATGTGGGGATCAGGCAACGTCTTGTCATCAACAACTGATCCACATGTCGCATTGCCCACTTCGCCTCCAACCGACAAACACGGAGGGCAAGCTGCGGATGTTGGTCCTGGTGTGGCAGTCGAAGAAGCTGTAGAAGTCGAGCCAGCCGAAGACCATCCTGAGGAGCCTGTTGAAGATTACCCCGAAGAGCCTGTTGACAACCATCCCGCAGAGCCTATCGACAATCCCCAGCCTAAGCCGGAAGGGCCTACAACTGAGGAACCACCGAACGGTGTCACTACTCCAGATCCACCAACCGTACAACAGCCAGATGCCCCATCGAACCCTTGGGTTGACTTGGTCGACAAGAATGGGCATTGTGCTGAATGCGACAAGGTATTCCCGAACGGTGAAATCGCTTGCACCGAGTTTCCCCACGGGTATGGCGCATTACCCATCGATCATGAAGGCTTGGGTGGATGGTCTGGCATACAGGATCCGCAATATGTGGGATCCGATGGCTTCGATGACATTATGACCGTTGTCAAGGGCTCATGCTCGGACGGGACTTGCTGCAAACCAGGGAGGTACTGTTCATATGGATGCCCAAACCCGTACCTCAAGGCTTCCTTCCCATCCACTCAAGGAAGACACGGTCAGACTGTGGGTGGCCTACACTGCAATAAAGACGGCTATCTGGAAATGGCTGACGGCAAGATTGCCGATACGTTGTGCGTCCCAGGCTCCAAGAAGATGAGTGTAAAGGTGCAGAGCAATCTATCACAGACTGTATCGTTCTGTCGCACCGACTATCCAGGTCAGTCTTCTTGCTGCAGAAGCGGATTGATTCTGACATGAACAGGTACTGAATCAATGACCTTTCCCGTCACTGTTGGACCAGGCCAGACAGGTTTTCTTGCCAACCCCGACCAGCAAACGTATTTTTTCTGGCAGGGCAAGAGGACCTCGGCTCAGTACTACGTTAACAAGCAAGGCGTACCTGAGGACGAAGCCTGCACTTGGGGCACGGAAATGGGAGGTAAAGGCAACTGGGCACCGGCAGTCTTCGGCACTTCATTTGATGATGGTCCTGTCCAGCAGGGTTTCTCTAGCTTGAAACAAAATGAGTTGTGCAAGCAGGAACGGCTCGGGTACGACATCACGTTCGTCGGAGATGGCGTCGTCTCGGCATGCAGGTACAAGAGCGCCACCAACCAGTGGTGTGAGGGTGACCAGTGTTGGGAAGATCCGGATCGTGGCTGCACTGTAGGCCACACCTTGATTATCCTCAACATGAAACTAATTCTTTGTCCCAGGCCGCTATCACGCACGGAGACCTTACCGTGGTACTTTCGGAAGGATAGTGACACCCAATGTCACTTCGTGTACCGACCCAGGCTTCTCGCCATCATTTCCTCCTCTACACATTCACGAGAGTGTCATATCTTCTTGTGATATCTCGTCCATCTTTCTACTACTGTGGCATCAGTCACCGATCTGACTCATGTCTTTCTGTTCAACATACTTTCCACCATGTCGAAAGTTGCAAGAGACTGTGACGAACTATCTTGATGGGATCTTTTGGAGGAATTGAAGCTCTCTTGAGGTAGGATGACAGATATGCTTTCTTTCATCAGTTTCATGTACAAAGTTTCTTCTCTTCTAAAAGAACGTTATTCGGGCTAGCCACGAGAGTAGATGATGAGCTATTTGGCAACGGCCCATTTCGGATTCGAGAAAAATGGATGTCTTTCGATCGCTAGTGATTAGTAAGGTAGGGTTTGGTGATATGACTCTTCTGTAGTGAATGGTACTAGTTAGCCAACTTTCAAATTTACATCGAATGGGAAACATTGCATGTGAAGTCATGTTTCGCAGAGAAGAAAAGCAGATGGACGCGATTGGGTTCTAAATTGAAAGATAGAAATCATGTATTCGAAAAAAAAACATGGCAACATGTCGGCCTCCCACGTCTCGCGCCCAACGCGCAGGGTATCGTATCGTTATGAAGATAAAAAGCAAACAATGTAGGTTCAAAAACAAGTTCCTCCGACACGCACAACAAAGTTGCGTCCAATGCTCTGTTCTTTAGGCATACAAACCAACCCGTGGCCACTTCAAAATAGTGTGACATATAAACATATACAGGAAGCAAACAAAGTATTGTAAGTATGAAGGAGTCGAGAGGTGGTCGCAGTAGGGATTGCCAGGCCGAGTTCCGATGCCATGTTTTGTCGTACAGTCTGGACGTTCCTGGATTCCATGCAGGCAAAGACTTTTAGACTAAGTGCAAGACCAGAGCAGACTTTTTTTTGATAAGTTTGTCATGTGCCGTCATTGGTCTCTTTACTGCTAATAATGTATGACGGCCTCGAGGACTTCTCGAGTAGGATGTAAGCTGTTTGAGGCGTATGAATCCATGAAGGTGGAGAAAGTGAGATTTGCGTTTCGAATGATGTGAGTAGCAGAGTCTGAAATCCCAGAGCGACCGGTCACATGAACCAACTTGTGTCGATAACAACGAGAAAAGCGCGCATACCCCATTTACATGATTGAACTAGGGCCTACTGGAAAGTTCATGAAATCCGTTGGATCATTCATATTGAGGCCAAGATCAGGAGTAAAATTGGGAAAAGCATTTTGTTCCGCGGTCGAGACATCCTCAAGCTGCTCTCCAGTGTGTCCGCCATGTGTTAGACAGCCTACACATGCGCACCCGTCCCCGCATTGGCAAGTGCCAGAGGCGTCTGAGCAGCCTGGCAAGGTCATCTCGTTCCAGAAGTATGATGACGGCGAAAGTGTGGGGGTATCTTCATCTTTGCTGTCGTTAGGGCTATCAGCAGCCGGTGAGCCTACCCCTTCTTCTGTCTTCAAAAGTGTGTGGTTTTCGGCGATGGCAGTAGAAGCAGCATAGTTAATGTTTCTTATAAAAGAGGCTTGTGACAGGTCGGGTACTGTGTTAAGGGGCTGTTGCCAGTTTCCGGGTATCGGCATGGATTGGTTGGGTTTGGCCGACAAGTTGAGACCGGCCTGGAAGCTCATCTGTGTTGGGGTAGGCGTTGTCATGCCTTGAGACATTGCGTCGTAACTCATTCTGTGACCAGCTTCAGCTCCGTAACCTGGTTGATGAGGGTATGTTGGCATATCATAAAGAGGTGGGACCATTCCCCCAAAACCGCCAGTGTACTGAAAGTGAGCCATAACCCTGACATACTCCATCATAGTGGCATTGTTCGGATGAGCGGCGCATCCGAAGCAGCTACATGATTCACCGCAGTGGCAATTGTGTTCAGGACCATGCTGGCCGACCGAAGAAGTGTTCATATGAGGTGACATGGGCGTATTCACTCCTGGACTCATTGGTACTGGGTTGTTCTGGTGATAAGCCGCTGCCGCATGGTTATAGATCGGGGTACCGAGGCCAAAAGGGTTTGGTGTAGTCGGCGACATTGCCTGAGAGAACATTTGATACTGCGGCGGCAATACTCCTGGAGGCTGAGGAGGGAACTGGAACGATTGCCCGGAATGTTGGTAACTATTCGGCTGACAATTTGTGGGTGTTTGCTTTGATGACCCAGAACAACAAGACTTCTTCTGTACTGGTGGCTCTGGGCCTGGATTGGATTTATTGCCACAACATCCTCCTGTCTGAACTGGCGCCAACGCCAGCTTCGGCTTACAACAGCTCGAGATGGAGTCACTTTGAGCAGGTAGTAGACGCGGAGTTGAGCTTGCACTTGATGGTAGTGATGGGGCATTGCTGCCGCTCGTCTCGGAAGGGGTTTGTGTGTTCGAAGAGGTATCGGTTTCGGCGTCTAGACCGGCTCGGATAGCCTTGTCTAGATAGAAGGGTGTGACGGCCGTAGATTTTCGTCTACCCTTTGAGATTCGACTGTTTCCAACGATGGTAGCTGTGGGCGCTTCTCGTTCGGACGGACAGGCGCACTGTGAGGTTTTGGGGATCGTGTAGTTGATAACAACACGCTCGCAGCTACATGAACCAGTTGGATGCGGGCAGCTACTCAAAGGTCGACCAGGCTTCCGAACCTCAACCAGTACTCGGTCTCTGTGGTCGCATTTCGATGAGCGATGACCGCGGATGCACGGGCCACTATATTAGGTTAGTATCTCTTCGCGGTGAAGGGGTGCTGTCAAAGGGTACGCCGCGTGCCTGAGAGATGGAATGTTGCATGTTCAGAGAATCTTCAGCGCAGGTTGCAGGCATGCAAGAGATTATGCAGGCAGAGTTTTCAGGAAGAAAAAGCGATAACAAGCACCCAGAGGTATGAAAACTTACCAGGCCACTTTCTTACGCTCTCCGTTGACTTCGGCCCACATGGTACGGGGGTTGTAATGATTCCAGGGAAATTTGCTCAGTCTGCAGCAAGTGACGGCCAGTAACACCGTCGATCCGGTATCAAAGAACAAAAGTTGCTGGTGGGTTGAAAGAGCGAACGTCCACCACGCACGCACACGTGCAAGCGGGTTACAGAGGGGTACAGTAGCGTGTGGCCCGGGATGTAACCAAGAACCCTGCGTAAGGGACCCTTGTCAACTGGGGCAATAGCCAACGGGCTCGACTGTGGTCAGCTTGACCGTCCGGATGTGAGGAAGTAGATTGGATGCCAGATCTGACCTGGCATGTGTGATCTGTTAAGGGTCCAGTTCCGGATGGCTGGAGGGTCAATAATCCTGGAAATTGCCGACGGATAGCGGCCACTAAAAGCAACTGTGGTGGTGCTTCATGCAGCAGAAGCGATTGTGAGCAGGAAGCGGTTGAAAGCCGGGTCGGTACGCACGGCCTACGCCGGGGTTGAGCGGAGCAATGCAATGGGGCCAGATGTACCGAGGAAAAGCAACGGAAGTAGAGCACTGATAACCCACGTTAACAAGTAACTGACCCAGCACAAGTTGTCCGGGAGTGGCTGGCCTGCTCAGATACAGTGTGGGTTGTGGCGTGTAGCACCTGACCGTCAGGCCATAGAACAGATACAGTAGTCAGTTTTTCGCGTGGTGTACCGATGATGGCCCTGGAGCCACGGCGTCAAGGCGCAGGAGATCTCTGGTTGGCGCTCAAAGGGTTGTGGTGAAGTGTGTGGATGGGAGGGTCGTCTGAAGATGGATTGGGTTTAGTGTCTTAGCGTGAGCAAGTTTCTTACTAAGAGGCCTTAGTTGCTTCACACTGGTAGATAGGGAAGGTACGTATATGTGAGAGGAAAACGCCGGCCAATAAGCCGTTTGGTGGACTACGAAGAGGAAGAGAGCCGGTTGCAACGGGGCGCGTGCAAGTGGCGATGAATGACCAGGTGGCACAGAGAGGATCGCTTTGCCGGTGAAGGTTTGTGGGACTATGGAAACCAAATCGCGGCTGCCGGGTATCAGACTGAAACGTGGGGATATGGAGTCGCTGTGCCGTGGGGCATTTTTTGGCCTGTCTTTGCACTTGAGCACCACGATAACACCATGGTCATGTGTGTAGGTGGTACCCTCGAGTTGGGCGGCAGCGTGCGCATCCATCGTGGCGCCAATACCTCCACGCTACTCGAGCCGCCCCAAACTTACCCAAAAGCCCGAGTGACACTGGATGCAACAGCAGGCGAGATTCGCTCGGGGTGAAAAGATTATATGATGCGCTTGAAACCGCCCTGACGCCATGACTACAGGCCATCTGTTGGTTCAGACGATAGTGTTCTGGAAAGCTGCCCAGTCAGAAGACAAAATAGTGGCTCGGATGGCTAGTGTGGCTGGAGTGGCTAGTGCGACACGTGACTTTGCCTGTGGCTCATTGCTTTGGATTACCCGAATTTCAATCACGAGCCAAGTCATTCCCTTTGTAACATCGTTTGATTCGCCATGTCATCAGACGCTGAAGATGAGGGCCTGGATCTATTCCAGGAGCCCGCTGATTACTACCAACCAGAAAAGCAGGCAACTTTTGCCTCTCACAAATTGCTTTCCGGCAAAGACCTTACTGTCCGGCTCGTGGGACACAATCCATTGTGGGTAAGACCCCATTCATGCAGCAATGGTTTCAAACACAGCAAGGAACTCCTGTCTATGCTTGGTGTCAAGAAATGGTTCTTTTGGATGTTTTCCCCCAACCTGCCAGTCCACACTACGCATTTTCTGGCCGCCCCACCCTTTTAGAGTACACTCACTGAAGCAATCAGGGTCACTTCTTATGGAATGCAGGGCGGACAATCTCATCATATCTGGAAGAAAATTCAAATCAACTTGTGAAAGACAAGACTGTGTTGGAGCTAGGTGCCGGTGCGGGACTTCCTAGTCTCGTTTGTGCGCTCAAAGGTGCTGCTCAGACGGTAGTCACTGACTATCCTGATGCCGATCTGATCGGGAACTTACGATACAATATCGACCATTGCAAGCTACTCTCTAAGCCGCCAAAGATTGTGGCCGAGGTTCGTAGCTGATTTCAGGTTTGATGGACTTCACTAACAAGTGCGCAGGGCTACCTATGGGGCGCGCCCACCCAAGATCTGATAAAGCATCTTGGTAATGACTCGGGTTTTGATGTTTTAATCTTAGCCGATCTTCTTTTCAACCACTCGGAACATGAAAAGCTCGTCAAGACGGTGGAGTTGACGCTGAAAAAGGCACCCACCTCTCGAGCCTTTGTCTTCTTCTCTCCCTACCGACCTTGGTTGTATGAAAAGGACATGGCGTTCTTTGATCTAGCCAGAAATGCGGGATTCACCGTAAACAAGATGTTTGAGAAGATCATGGAAAAGGTCATGTTCGAGGAAGATCCAGGAGTAAGTCTGGTCATTTTACAAATCCAGAGACATCACTGACCCTAGTAGGATGAGCTCCTTCGCCGTACGGTTTTTGCCTATGAGCTTACTTGGGAATCTTGATTTGGTCCAGAATTCCAGCTGCGAACGATCTTCAAGAGGTCCAATCTCGCAATCTTAGACATATTACGAATGCACATGTTATCGATTCGATATGCACCTAAATCTGCATGTGAAGATTGAATACCACATCAGCAGTGAAAGACGTTTGCAATGGGCAGAGAACCATACAGAGTCTATTGGATCGTTTCAGACGATACACACTTGCCGTCTTCTGCGGAT
Source organism: Bipolaris maydis (assembly GCF_028858645.1). Lineage (NCBI taxonomy): Eukaryota > Fungi > Ascomycota > Dothideomycetes > Pleosporales > Pleosporaceae > Bipolaris > Bipolaris maydis. The sequence continues at coordinate 1,357,691 of NW_027093866.1, read as the reverse complement.
GAAAAAAATACTTCCATTGGTCTAATAATCCGATCTGTCTTACATGGGCTGACATTGTGCGCTCCTCTTCACAATTTCAGGCCCCTTAAATTTGTATAAAATGATTTCCCAATAAGCATCCTTCTTCCTACTACCCAAGACACACAACTCTGAATACCGAATGTCGCTGCTTAATTGAATCCCAGAACGATCAATCCTCGATCGTAAGAAAACCTGTCTGAATAGCGTAGTTAAGATACCAGATATGGGAAATTGTGCGTTCAAGACCGATACAGTCTCGGTAAATAGAACCATTAGTGAAGACGTCAAGATCTACCGCAGCTTAATGCATGTCGATGCTCTAGAAGCCGAAGCACTTTGTGAAAAGATTAAATGTCGCTTGCGGAATGAGCCCGTCAACGAGGTTGACGTGCAAAGCATCTGGGCCTTGCAAATCCCTGATTGGATCGATGCTATCTTGCATAACATTGTCAAGTTCAAAGTGTTAAACTTGCAGCCCGCCGGTGGATACATTGATCTGTTTATTGAAACAGAGTTGCTTCAGTATCACGATAGGGGTGCTGCACGGGTCGTTGAAATGTATGAGCGGCATAAGCAATGTCTCCGGAACGAGCCAGATGCACGTGCATCCAAAAGCCTCCGTGAAGCTTTGAGCAACATCGCTTGGGCAAATGTTGAGATAACCAAAAATGTGTACAAGGGAACAGAGATGTTGTTGCGGCTATCAAGGAAATAAATTGAGCCAATGGGGTTTATGTCTCGGACGGAGAAGGTTGTCTTCACGAAGATGTCTTGCAGATGATGTGTCAGACGGGTCTTGGAATTTTGTTTTTTTTTTTCGCTTTTCAGTTGATCAGAGCTCACTTGGAAATTTAGACAAGAAACGGTACTCTTGTCTCATCCTCCCTCGCTTGTCAGCGTTATTATGGTTACCCATACCGATATGAGGCTCGCAGGACCATAAACCATGCAGCCAGTATTGAGTTCTTTCAGGTACTGGAGCATGTCACGTCACAGCTCCACGTACATCTACAGTTATTAATATGTCTATAGTCTGTGGAGCCGGCTCCGTAGTGTCAAGATGCAGCTACACTCCACAATCGGCGCTAGCGGAAACAAGCTTAACGCAATTCAGGGAAGCTTATCCGTTGCCGAGGTACCTCGATCTCCACAACCTCTAACAATAGCCATGGCGCCTTTCAGACCGCCATGAAATCGTCATAACTAGGCTTGACATTTCGTTGCTTCCTTCACAAACATGTCAGGCCCGTCCAAACCCCCAAAGGCTATCCTTTTCGACATTGGCGGTGTGGTGGTAAGTGGCCAGCAATCATTCTCATTGACAACAAACGTGTATGCTAACGTCTCTACTTGACGTAGGTTGTCAGCCCTTTCCAAGCGATTCTTGACTACGAAATCGAGAACAAGATCCCAATCGGCTATATCAACTATGCGATTCAAAAAGGACCCCACGACACAGGCGCATGGCAGCTGATTGAACGGGGCGAGGTCGAACTCAATGACGCCTGGTTCGTATCGTTCAAGCAGCAACTTTCCCGCCCCGAAGTATGGTCTGAATATCTGCAAAAGCTGGCCAAAAAGCAAAGCGTAGGGGGCGGTCGGGGTGTTGCTGGAGGAACACCGGCAGTGCCGAACATTGATGCCAAGAGGCTGTTCTGGCGCATGATGAAGATCAGTCGCACACCGGATCCATACATGTACCCTGCGCTGCGCAAGCTGGGCGAGAGCGGGAAATTTGTACTTGGCGCTTTCAGTAACAACGTCACATTTCCCACTGGTATCCTGGACGATGAAGGCACCCTCTTCACAAAGGAAATAGTGCATGCGCCGCCGCCGAATCCGTATGCAAATGATTCCGTAGACATCACCTCATTTTTCGACGTTTTTCTTGGCTCGGCTGCCGTTGGTGTACGGAAGCCTGATCCGGAGGCATATAAGCTGGCAGTAAAGGAGATGGATAAGATTGCAAAGAAGAAGGGCATGGGAGAAGTGACAGCGGGTGATACGCTCTTCTTGGATGATATTGGAATCAATCTGAAGTTTGCGAAGAAGACGGGACTGAGGACTATTAAGGTCAATCTGGGCAAGACAAAGGAGGCAGTGATGGAGTTGGAAGAAGCTGTTGGTATACCGTTGTTGGATGAGAAAGCTAAATTGTGAGAGTGGGTTTGAACTACCCCATGATTTACGTTGCATAGCTGCAATTGGAATATTTCCTCAATCTGTGTCACATGCAATAGTTAGTTATGGAGTAGTTGCTGAAATACTACCGTGTAGTTATACGGACTGTGATGAAGATGACGTGATGTACCTGATAACACACTGTATATCCAGGTAAAACGAATTGAAAAAAAAAATAATGCATAGTAATATGCCAATATGGAAATCTAGCATAGCCAAGAAGAACATTCAAACCACTATGTAGCAACTCAAGTCTCCACCCTGAAACTACTTACCCTAACCCCTAGCAAAGCCTATACCAAACACCTGTTCCCTCTCCACAATGCACAAGGACACAATCTTACCTCGCCTAAGCATAACCCCAGAAAATAAACCCAATCATACCCCAACAAAACCCGGTTCCTAACTGACCCAAGACGTCCCCTTCCTTTGATCCACACCAATAAATGTATATAACTATATATATGTATATATGTATATAGATAGATAGATAGATAGATAGATAGATAGATAGATAGATAGATAGATAGATAGATAGATAGATAGATAGATAGATAGATAGATAACTATTGTAGATAGTACATATATGCGAGTTCAAGTGCAAAACAAGGTAAACTCTTGTCTCTCTCTCTCAACTGTGCAAAGACTACTAGTACAACTACCATCTTGGCCCCAAAACTTCCCTTCCTTTTTAAGCCCACTGGGGCATTGTTCCATCGGGCCGATACAAAAGACACCAAAGCAAGGCAAGCCTTGCTTATCGCTCGCTTTGCCTGTATAGCCCATGGCCTGTGCTTTCTGTTTTGCTGACAAGATTAACAATTTAACCATGCGGGGATTCTTGTTTTCCTTTTCTTATCTTTGGATGTGCGCACACACGCGTTGGAATGAGTTGCGTGGCGCGTGGGGGAAAAAGGGGGAGGGTGCACGAATGTCATTTCCAAGAATGGGTTAAATATGTACAATATGAACGGGAGGAGAGTCATGGCATGCCAATCTTGCCGAGGTGCTACTTCGGTGGTAATGTTGAATTTATTTTCTCTGTTATTCAATGACAAGCTGCGTGTTTTCTATGAACAACAAACAGGGTTTCTCTATTTTGCCCAAAAGGGGGTGAATTTGTGAAAATCTCAAGGGGTTTGCGCTGTGGTATCAAAGGGTCCCGCCGTCGTGAAGTGGTTGAAAAGAAGAATCTCCGTCCAAAAAGAGAAGCCCGAAGAGATTGCGGCAGGCAAATGTGCCACTCGCACGTGTATTGAATGGCATTTCGCCCAGAATCGAGAAGAGAAAGAAACGTGTCCGTATGCGCCGTATGTCTGATTGGTTCGTAGCTAATGTGCCTTGCAACTCCCGTAAACGCCCGTAATCATTTGTCCATGTGCTCCATGGACTCTGGGTATTGTGCTAAGTTGTATGTATATATGTGTGTGTGTGTGCTCGTAATGAAATATAGTATACATGTACATGACGTTCTTGGTCCTGTTAGTCCAGGGCGGTTTGTGGCTGATAAAACGCGTCTTCATGCTGTCTCTTGTCTTTGAGACAGACACCTTGCCGCCCAACCTTTTCTTGTAGGAAGTGAAGGCGCTCTGTGTCGTTGTTGTCAAAGGCAAAGGCGCCGCTCCAGAAACCGCAGTCGATGTTGGTGGTTTCGTTTCGCGAGACGACCTGGGCTTGGGCTGCACGATCTACCGGCGGCAGACCGGGCTTCTCGCCGGATAGTGCGCTCAACATGTCGATCTCGCTCATACCAGGCATGTGGTGGAACAGCTCCGAATTCAGTGTCCAGCAGCGCAGTCCGGGGCTCGGGTATTTGCTTCGTAGCTTGGGGTCGGGCGAATTCTTAGGATGCTGCCACTCGGGGGTTGGCGAGGGAGTGTTCTCTCCCTTGTTGCAAGCGTGCAAGAGGGCGACGTCAAAGGCACGGGCTCCGTTCTTCTTGAGTTTTGGGGGTGCAAGATCGTTGAGGAGCCGTTCGGCAGCTTGGCGGGTAACGGCGTATCCAAAGGAGCAGAGGGGTAGTTTGGAGCGGTGCATGACGCGGGTCCGCTCGGGCATGCCCAACAGGCGGAAGAGGGCCTGGGTAAAGGGATGCAGGTCGAGCCAAGAGGGCATGGTGGGGTCGTGGTACAGCTTGTGGGCTATGGCGCTCAAGTTGTACGACTGGCGATCGGTCTTGGGGCCGTCTTCCTCGACGACATCAAAGTAGTCGCCGCAGTGGCCGAGATAGAGAACATCCCAGCCATCCTGGTCGCCCCAGTACTGGGTGCGGTTTGGGTTCTTGTTGATGTTGGGGTGGCGTGAGCGTACCGGGGGAAGGAGCTGGCGGGTCGCGCTTGCCGCCAGCGGTATCTGGACGCTGCGCAGACGAATGTCCCAGTCGACGTCGTCTTCGAGGATGAGTGCCGTCTCGAGGCCAGAATCCAGGAACCTTGGGGAGCGAGTCAGCAGGTGGTGATCAAGGAGAAGAAGAAAAAGAAAAAGAAAAAGAGGGGGAATTGGGGGCGGTTGCGTACCAGCGCAGGGCATTGTGATGGCCAAGCCAGGCCAGGATGGAGCCCTTCTGGGTATTGGAGTGGCCGTTGATGAAGCGCTGGACGTCGCCTTCTGTCCACTCTGGCTGCTGGGGGATGGTGAGGTCGATTTCAGTGACGTTGGCGGCTTGGATTAGCGGCCTTCGACGGGCGGAGCCTTGTTTGGACACGACGAGGACGGTGCCGAAGCCCAGAGTGCTGTTTGCTGGGGCTTTTGCCGAGTGCGACTCAGCCGACGCGAGCCATTGTGCGTAGGCGCTGTCGGAGCTTCTGTTGTGGCACCAGAGGCCGACGACGAGCAGGAGGATGAAGATCAGCAGCGGTGCTGGGCGCTTTCTCGAGGCAAGCATGGTTGGGGCTGGGGAGGTTGACCGTGTGGAGTGGGCTTGGTGTGGAGGTATAGCACATGTCCGCGGGGGGAGGAAACACAGGGGCGACGCTGGGGGTCACAAGAACAAAAACGAGCGTGAGGTCGGCATTGGGAGGGAAGGATGGCGGCGACAGAGCAGAGGCAGGACCGAGATAGGCGTGCGGGCGGGCGGCGGCCATGTCTAAATGTCGCAGCGCATCCCACGGGAGCTAGCACAGACATGGCGTCGTGTAACGGCTGTAACAGGCTACTTTAGATTACCACGGCCGCAGCGGGCATTGTCGTCATTTGGGCCACCATGGATGAAGCATGGCCGGCGTGCTGTGTACTGTGTAGTTCTATATATAAGGCTGTACTTGGGCCCATGTGCCTCCGCTGCATGCAGCGTGTTGGCCCCTGGCATCGCCAGCCAGTCGGCGGCTTTGTTTCCCTGGCCGCATCGCTCTTTGAAGCCTTGCTCGTCCCGCATCGTCGCGCGGACGGCGTAGCCAAGCGCAGTTGCAGTTCCATCCAGCCCGACCGCAGACGGGATGCCAGGGGGCCGTGCATTCGAGGCCGCGACGACAGCATGGATGGATGGTGTTCAGTCAATGCCCGTGGTAGCGCCATGGATACACACAAACACGCATACTTGCACACACCACACACACACACATCCACACTTGCACATGTACCCTCTCACGTACCACACACGCTTACTGCGCTGCGACGCGGTCCTCCATGTCGTGTCTGGTCGCAGGCTGCTGCTGCTGCTGCCACCGCCGCCGCCGCCCAGGCTGGTAGTCTGTGACATGGTGTGCGCCGCTGCGCCCTGAAACTACTAGGCGTCCACCCTTCCCGGCTTCTCCTCCTCCGCATCTCACCCTGCCCGAGACCCTTTTTCCCCATCTCGACAGAGCCACAGGGGAAGCATACGTTACGCACTCGTCCACCCTCCGCCCCCCGCATACTGTTGCCACACGCGCACCACATGCCCGCCCACTCGCTGCCCCAATCGTAATGGCCACGCTGGCTTCGCCCTCGCCCCCGTCTTCTCCCTCGACAACAATGCGCCGTCGCAGCTGGGCCCGCAAGGTCGAGCGCTACTGCTGCGTCGCCGTCACCTACTTCCCGCTCGTCTTCGTCTATGGCCTCACCTCGTGGGCCGTATGGGTGCAGACTGGCATCGGCCTAGTCCCCTCGCAGAATGCCTGGACGGGTATGTTGTCGTCGTCGTCGTCGCCCTTGCTTATGCGACACCACCGCTACGCCAACAACAACAACAACAACACTCCCACGCCCATGCTGACACATGCCCACCAGGAAAAACATCCTCCGCCCTCGGCCTCTTCTTCTACCTCATGCTCAACTGGAGCTACACCACCGCCGTCTTCACCGACCCCGGATCCCCGCTCAACATCAAAGATGGCTACAGCCATCTGCCCTCGCAGGAGGGCGGCGACATGCACTACACGTCCTTTACCGTAAAAGCGTCGACCGGAGAACTGCGCTTCTGCAACAAGTGCCAGACCAAAAAACCCGATCGCTCCCACCATTGCTCCACGTGCAAGCGCTGCGTTCTGAAAATGGACCACCACTGTCCCTGGCTCGCTACCTGCGTTGGTCTCCGTAACTACAAGGCTTTTGTCCTCTTCCTCGTATACCTGAGCGTCTTTTGTTGGATATGTTTTGCCACGTCAGCTACTTGGGTTTGGAGCGAGATACTCAGCGACGGCAAATACACAGAGTCCTTTATGCCCGTCAACTACGTCCTCCTCGCCGTGCTGTCCGGCATCATTGGCATCGTCATCACCGGATTCACCGCCTGGCACTTGTGGCTCACAGTCAAGGGTCAGACAACCATTGAAAGCTTGGAAAAGACACGCTACCTGTCCCCCCTGCGATCCACGATGAAGCATCAGCTCAATGACCGAAACTACCTTGATGCGCAAGCAAACGGACGACTGAGCGTAGGCGATCAGCTACGCGAGATCCATGCCAATGCACTGCCAGGCGTCACAAGACCCGAGGAAGGCGAAACTCCTTCGCACTCTACTTCACGCTCCCCTGTTCCCGGTCAGACCAACGGCTTCTCCCACTCCTATCAGCAATCGTACGAATACCGTGAACGTCAGCAGAACCAGGATCGATACGACAACTACCTCGACGAACGCGACAACGAGCAGCTCCCCAACGCATTCGACTTGGGCTGGCGACGTAATCTCGCCCACGTTTTCGGTCCTTCGCCCTTGAAATGGCTCGTGCCCATACCTAGTACCACGGGAGACGGCTGGTCTTGGGAGCCCAGTCCAAAGTGGCTTGCAGTCCGTGAGCGCATAAAGCGAGAGAGGGAACAAGAAGAAAGATTGCAAAAGCAGCGTGAGCGCGCTGCCGGTTGGGGGGTTGATTCTCCCACTGAAGCCGAATTCAGGCGCCCCACTCGCGGTCCTGACGGATGGATGCCCAGTCAGCGTAGTCAGCCCGTCGCACAACCCGCAAGACGTCCCGAGTGGCAGTCAGCAGTCCGCCATGGCGAGCAAACCCGCTACCTCACCACTTCGAACGGTGTCGTAAGAGGTCCCATTGACGGTCGGAGAAGTCCAAGCAAAGCCGACCAGATCCTAGGAAGAGATCGTGGCATGTACGCCGATGATGACGTCCAGCTCCAGCCAATCGAACGAAAGAAGTTTGACCCATACAATTACACCTCAGAGGATGAAGAGGATGAGTACGACGTTTCCAGTGATGAACAAGCCGCAGATCAGAGAAAACCCCAGCAAACAAAACCCGTGGTAGCACCTCCCCCAAAAGTAACATCGAATTGGAACGATATCCCTGAGGGTTTCTTGGATCCTGCCCCTCAAAGAAAAAAGAGCGTTAGCCAACAAGGTCGCCCCTCCAAGAAGACGGGCGATTGGGATGACTGGGCCGCATAGCATGAGTACGACGTTTTTTTTGTTGAATGGGTAACGGATATGAAGCCATGTCCGGATTCTGTAAATGTAATGTTTGCATAGCATGAGCGGGGAGGGGTTCACGGCGTTTGTTGTTGTATGCAAAGGGAAAAGAAACACATCTAACTGGCCTTGTCTATTCATCCAAGAAAGAGTTAGCTTAGACTTATTCTTATTCGCATTCTGTACCCTGAATTTGATTTTCTGTGCACCCGTGTGTTCTTTGATCATCTTCTTCAGTCTTCAAGTCCCTTCTAATCTGGATTTCTCTATGCTCACACCTTGTTTGTTCTTCGTTTTCTTTTCACCGATCTTTTCAAGTGACTCAAGTTCAGCCTGAACCAGAAAACACTACCCACTGGTCGAGGCGGGTATAGAGCGAGGCCAGTGTTCGAAAAAGCACTCTAGGTAACTCAACAACCGCCACTACACTGCTACTAGCGGTGACAAGGCAGTACGTTGGCCCAAAGGTAGTGCAAGCTTTGACTATTGAGCACTGAACCTAAGGACTATGGCACATGGGAAGACAATATAAAAGCTCAGTTATGGAAGCCACTCAGACAATTCATCATCATCATCACTTCATCACTTCGTCACCATTCCTCTTACGCCCTCCAAAATCAACCATCAATACAAAATGAGAGCTTCCTGGGCCCTGTTTATCCCCTCACTTTGCGTAGGAATCCATGCCTTTGGTCACCCACCAGTCGGAGGCCCCACCCAGCATGTACTCGGCTCAGTCGATGTTTCCGGTCAATCATACACTTGTAACAATGGTAAGGGCCTCCAAGATGCGATTGAGTATTCATCAAGGCTCACGTACAAAACCTAGGTGCAACGCCCTCTCTAGAATGTGTTCCTCAGTCGTCAGAGGCAAACTGCGACTGCACCTGCTCCAATGGCATTCACTTCAACCAGCCACTTTCCTTTGGTTCTTCCGGCAACCCCATCCCGGACGGCTGCCAGGCCGAGAAAGAAGAATGCTTGTTGCGTGAGCAGCAACTTGCAAATGACTTTAATTTACTCAAAGAATCCTACATGAGGAAGGAAGAGGAGCATAAAATCGAAATGGACAAACTCAAGGATTCCTTCCTGTTGAAGGAACAACAGTACTTGGAAACGGAGAGAGATCTTCGAAATCAAGTAGCAACGTGTCAAAGCAATACCTGGGGATACGAGGGCTGCTACACCGACTCGGCAACGCGCGTACTCAACGGCCTAAAGACCCAAACAGACGACATGACAGTTGAAAAGTGTGCCGCCTTCTGCACCAAATACAAGTACTATGGCCTCGAGAGTCACGACGAATGCTACTGCGGAAACACCTTCGAGGCCCCCACGAATAAAGTTCTAGACCGAAACTGCGATACCAAGTGTAAGGGCAGCATTGCAATGTGTGGCGGCGGTTGGCACATTAGTTTGTATTCCAAGAAGATTTGAGATGGTCGAAATGTTTGGGGGGAGGGGTGGTTGGGCTGAAGCGAGGTGGGAGAGGAAAGGGGAGGAGGAAGTTGGTTCCGTGTAATATGAGGGGTTGTTTTCGGGTGGCTTACGTAGCGCTGTAGTTGGAGAACATATGGAGTATTTGGAAAAGATGAAGCGAGGCTGTTTGAGACCAATGATTGCAACATGTTCGTGTACGAAATGCGATGGTTTGGAGTATTTGATGTGTCACTCACAGTGTCACAGTAGATGACTTAGCATATCCAACTTCCAAACGTGCAGATAGCTAAAAAACAAAATCTTCTGGTGCTGCTGCGGATTTCGACACATTCGACATTAGTAATGGCAACAATGCACTCTCACTTCATAGTACCACTAAGCATTATCCAAAAGTGCCCCCAGGCAGTTGAAAAAAAACTTCAAGTAACATCCCCAACATCAAACACCTACAATTCCGCTTCCATCATAACGATGATACAAACCGATAAAAAGTAAGAGTGGGTAATGATGAGCTCGAGTAGATCTGAGTGAAGCTCGATTTACGCTAAACCCAATTTGGCAAGACTGACTATCCAGGTAGTGACTTCTCTACATCTGAGAACTGCGCCTTCTCACGGAAATCGACGCTCATACGGTCGCTCATACCAACGCGTTTGATATACAAATCAATCACCTCTGAGTGATCTGAAAGCGAACGAGAGACTAGTACCATTGTCCAAGACAGGTATGGGGTGAGGTCCAAGTCTCGAAAAAGCATTCCAGATGACTTCAACTTCTGTTAGCCTCCCACAAATGCATAGCCACAAGTAACTTGTCAAACAATTGCACTAGCTACTGGCTCGCATGCGAACCATGTAATTGACATTTCCGAACCCCACTCGCTGTCTATCTACCATCCGTTGAACCGTGCCGGAGCTAGAACCTTTGTCGAAAATACGCAGACCACTGTACCGAATATTCAACAGTGCGTTACAAGCTAACGACTAATGCAATGCAGATCTCCACATGCTGCACCTCAAGGCGAACCTGTCGGTTGTGAAAGGTTTCGATGCATACGATGCGCTGCTGCGACTAACAGAACTCGGCGTCTAGGCAATACCTCGACCCAAACAGAAACATGTTGAGATACAAAAGGATTACTGACAGCCAATGACACGGAAAAGTAACACAAAAATGGCATATAAGATCACTGCACCATAAAGCACTTATTCGCTACCCATCCATCCTTGCAGCAATCCACTTCAGCACCAAGTAACCGCACACGATGAAGCCTTCTCAGGTCCTCTTCCTTTTCACCCTATACGCAAGTGCGCACGGCTACATGGCCCCGCAAGCTGTGGGCTCCATGCCACGCGACATCGGCACGCCCGAATCTGTAGGTAGTTCGTACACGTGTGACAATGGTGTGCGACTCTGCATTCTCTGATGATGCAGCAAAAAAAGACTAATGTAACGATAGGTGCCACACCTTCCGTAGAATGCGTTGATACAACTACAAAGCCAAGCTGCGATTGCACCTGTACCAACGGTATCCGCTTCAACCAGACACTATCTACGGATGAGCAGGGAAGTGCGTCGTGCGGTACGTGCGATGCAGAGAAGGAGCAGTGTCTTGTGCAGCTGGCTATCAACGCCGGTCTCGCCACAGCGCGTGAGCAGCAGTTGAAAACCGAGTTTGAAAACGCATCCGCACGCGAGACACAGCTGAAGACGGATCTCGAAAACGCAGCCGCGCGTGAGCAGCAACTCAAGACAGACTTTGACACTGCCTCGGCACGCGAACAGTCCTTGAAGGCCGCCCTCGACCTCGCATTCTCGCGCGAGCAACAATTAAAAACTGATCTCGACCTCGCATCCGCCCGCTCCCAACACCTCGCCACGACGCTCGAAACCTCGCAGCAAACCTGCCAAACCAACGAGCAAACGCACCTCGCCGCCCAACGCGACCTCGAAGCCCAACTCAAACCCTACAAATCCCCCCGTTTCAAACTCCAAAAGTGCTTCTTCTCCTCCCCCGACAACCCCGCCCTCATCCCCGACTTGCACATCAACGACCCCCAAATGACGGCCTACAAGTGCAAGCACATTTGCCGCGGCTCAAGGTTTTTCGGCCTCCAGCATGGCACCAGCTGCTACTGCGGCAATGCCCTCAGTCCGCATTTGACAGAGGCCAGTGATGCTGTCTGCAGGGTTAAGTGTGGCGGTGATATTTATGCTTGTGGCGGGATTGGTGCCATGAGGATATTTACGTATGAATATTAAGGGGGGGGGGAGGAGAGACTGAGAGCGATGAGGTGATGGAAAGGAAGGAAGGGAAGGGGATGGATCAGAGTTTAAATTGCAATATACACAAGTTATGGAGTTTGATTTTGGATTTTTTTTTTCTCTTTTGTAACTTTGATATGATAAAGTTGGCTTTCTAGCATTGAAGCATTTATCGCATGTTGTGTTTTTTTGGTTTTCCCCCCTTCAAACAGGGGGGAGACTGGAGGTGGTGGATACGGTGCGGTTGTTGATGGCGGTTTATCAGGGAAGGGGAGGTTGTGGCTGTGAGGAAAAGGTTTCCTTGGGTGGAGTTTAAGATGGAAGATGAGGGCTGATTTGATGCTTATACTGCGTGGTGAGTGTCCAGCCAAAATACTACCAATCAAAACATGCAATTAACTCTTGAATTTCTCTGCCATCTCTCAACGCCCTATAACCCCAAAATCTCCCATCTCTCATACCCAGCCCAGCTCAACCACCCCGTCCACCCCTCTCGTCCTGCATCCCAATCGCCGGATCGGGTGCCTCAGGAAACTCCTTCTTCGCCGTCGTCTTCCCTCCCGCCGAATCCTTCCGCTCAGTCGCATGACCGCCTTTACCATCCTTGTGCGCGCTGCTGTATTGCATTAGCCACTTCTACTTCTTCTCTCCCCCATCTCCACCAGCTACAAACAGGTTTAAAACTCACTCCATGCCAGCCTTTGCATTGCTCTCGTGCACATTATGCGTATCGCCTTGGCGAACCTTGTCCTGAACTGCATGCGGTTTATCGCTGTCATAGAGATCGGTTTTGGTTTCTGAGTTTGTGCTTAGGTCGTTGGGGTACTGGGCTACGCGGTTGGGGGTTGAGAGGGAGAAAGTACGGGCGGAGGGAACATGTAGGCGGAGACGCGTGGACGACCTGGTCAAGGTGGTGCGGAACATTTTAAGAGAGATGTTTGATTATGCGTTCTAGTTGATCAAAATACAAGGAGATGTTGGTCGTTGGAATTATATATGCAATTGATTTGATGCTTGAAAAAGTGGAAATGAGAATAAGTCAAGGCAGACATGAAGAGAAGGGAAGAGAAAAGACAGAGGTATGTGACTTCGCTAGCGAATGAGCCATGACGCATTACTATGGTACGCGTTGGACAATGATGATGTATGACGCTTTCGAATCAGGTACCAGTGCTCCTGCGGCTAATCGGCGCTAAGCCTCTTACAGCCGACAGAACCACTTGTGCCCCTCCCCCACAATTCGGACGTTTGAGCCTCACGCCGCAAAACATGGGCGGACGTTTTCCGCGCCTTCTTTTACGTCCCCCATACTTTTGACTAGCCCTGCACAACGTGTTCTTTTCTAAGAAAGAGATTGTAATTTCCGCCTGGCGCAGCATCACTTCTGCATCATATTTTTCCCGCCATTGCCAAAAAAAACTGCATACAATCACACCTCCCCGCCAACAATGTCATCCCCTAAAGACTGGAAACATGAAGACTTCCCTTGTACCTTGTATGCCCTCCCTTCCCTACTCCTTCCCCCTACCCACTCTCGCTGACTCTCCTCTTCCTCACGCAGAACCCTCCACATCCCCTTCCCAACCGCGCACCTCGCCCAAACCGCCCAACTCTCCCTCTCCGTCGACGCCGAACTCTCGCCGCTCGTACGCCGCGCCTTCTCACTCACCACACCCGCGGGCTCAACCGAGCAATCCGTACTGCAAGTCGATTATGCGGCGACCACGAACCGCATGCTGCGCGTTGCCGTGAACGGGTTTGTAGAAAGCGCAGGTGTGGTGGTTGCGGTTATGAAGGAGTTGGATACGGATGTTGTGCATGAACCTACGAAGGAAGGGCTGGAGGGCGTGCAGGGGTTGGATGTGAGTAAGGTCGGATGAAGTAGAGTGGGGTGGCAAGACACAGTGTTGTTTGATATAGAAGCGAATGTTCAAGAGGACAAGTCAAGATTCCATTGTTTGGGCGCAAGACAAGCAGAGGAGAAGGAGCAAGTGTAAAAGCATGGATTGAGAGCGGGTATACGTACTCCAAGGTGCGGTGGAGTGCTAATAATATGATTTAGCACCCCTTTCGCTCCCACTGGGAAAAGAGGAAGCCCAAACTCCGGAGTGTATCTCTAACGCGTTGTTGGAAGCGAGATACGCGCCTTGTTTCGAGAAATTCAGATAACCCCTAAACGCCATGCTAAGGCTTCAGAGACTATCATGTAATTAGCTTCATATGATGGTTTCCAATCGGAATCTTGACACCAACAAATCACTAGCATGGGCCAAACAACTTTCTAAGCCTCCACTTTCTTCAACGGCGGCTCTTCACCGCTGCCTTCCTCTCCTTCATCTTCCAGCTTCCTCTTAGTGGCCGGCTTCGCGCCCATCGACCCTGTCATATCTGCCGTTGGTATCGTCGGGCGCATATTTGGAACCTGTGATGGGGGAGCCCCAGGTGGCATTGGTGGGTGCACGCCGCCATCTCTGATTTCGAAGCCATCGATCTTTTTCAGCTTCCACTCTACTTTGATCTTGTGTCTCACTAACTCGCCCGTTGTACGCGCGTCCTCATAGCTGTCGTGACCAGCGGCGCCCGCTTGCTGAATCTCTTCGCCGAGGTACTCCTTGGCTAGTTTGCGTAAGCCAAAGCGGAAGGGTAGGCCCTGGCGGGTTGGATAGAGGAGCACTGTATCGATGATGAAGGGGTGTATGAGGCGAATAGTGTTGAGATCGTTTTCGAGCGCATGTCCTACAATAGGAGTGTCTGGAGAGACGTGTAAGAGGAAGAGATCTCGCGCTGCATACGGCGAGTCGACGATGCGGAGGTCTTTGCGTACTGGCTGAGGGTTTGCCGGATCATATTCCTTCGCATTGACAAACTGATCTCGCGTGATGCCAGAGAAGCGCGTGTTGAAGTCCAGTATTTGGCCCAATGGACGGACGAGGACGTCGATGAGTGGCTTGTGTTGTGGCCATGATATGACGGTAAGACGAAGCATCTCTAAGCCATTGGTGGTGTAGCCCATTTCGCAATCAAAGCATACAGCCGAAGTCTTCGGAACCTTGTCGTTTGCCGGTGTTTGAATGAATGGCATGACTAGAGACAACCGTTTTGTGTCTTTGACGTTGAAGACATGGGTTTCATGCGTACTACAGCCTGGCGATCCTACCTCCGCGCTACAACATGACAGCCTCTTCACTTCTGTGGCGTCGTTGGACTTTTGGGGGTATATGGTTCTACCCCAATGGTACTTGCATTCCCCACCCGTCGTGAGCGCGCCTTGTTCGTTGCGGTCCGGAAACACCTGAAAGCGGGTTTTGCAGCGGTCGCATTCTTCCCACCCAGCGGCTGACTCGAGGGCCAAACGTGTCTCGTTCACTTCGGCATCACTCGGTAACTGAGTGACATAACCATATGCATCCAATCCCTTTTGCTCGCACTTGAGTGTGCGGAGAAAGGCGATTTCTTCTTCCGAGTTCAAGCCTGTGTCGACCCTCTTAAGCGGCGCTTTCTTGGGCGGCTCACCTTTCTCCAAAGCTATGGCTGCTCGCCTCTCCTTGACCCACTCCTCTGGTGTCATGCCCTTGAGCTTTACTAGCCGCTGTTTTAGTATGTTCTCGTAAACAGACGGGTTTGCTATGGCGATCTTTTCTTCCTCATCAACTGCCAATTTGTTTAACTGATTTGGACTGAGGTGCAGCGCCTTTATTTCCGGTTTGGTGGCTTTGAGAAGTCTATCGTTTTGCGGTTTCATATGCGTGTGTAGTGCCTTGAGAAGCGTAATTCTCCTAGCGTAGGTGGATGGCTCTTTTTTGAGTTTACGTGGCATCAAAGCGACTGGCGCGTCGGGATTAACAATTGGCTTGGCTGCTGTAGCCTTAGATGGAGGCGGTGATATTGTCCGGGTGGCAGATGGCGGTAGTTCAGTAGGCACAGTCGCCTTGGCAGGTAATCTCGACACCAGAGGTTGCGCTGGTTCAGGTTCTTTGTTTGTCGGTGGCACCTTGCCCTTGGATACGGTTGGATTGACCGAAGTGCTAGAGCCTAGTTGCCTCGGTGCAGGAGCGGCTCCAGGTGCATTTTCATTAAGCTGTGAGTGCTTTGCAACCGTCTGAGGGCCACATACGGTTACTACCGGAGAGGGTGAGGGCGACCTGTCAGGTGAACTAGCAGCATCATGACCGAAAATGCAGTGAGGAAGTGCGCAGGAGGCACCTGAAGGACACGATATCTTGGCGAAGCTCCTGTATGCTGGGAGTGAAGGCCACATTGTTATTGGGGCTGTGAATTGATGGCTTCACTGTAAGTATGCATGTAAGCAGGCCCAGATGGTGCTCGACGTACCGAGCTGGGTTGGTTGAGCTTCAGTGAAGGGCGCGGGTGAGATGCGCTCAGAGGTTGATTGGTTCTGAAGCAGGAGAAGCGGTACTGGTACTCTACCCAACCCACCCACGGAGGCAATACAAAGTAAGCAAAAGACGAAGCACACTAAGGCGCAGTGCACAGTTGACAAGTGAGTGCAGGCTGCGCAGGGCCAGAAGCAGCCTTTCGGCTTAGCAGAGCAACGTTCACTGTGTCGACGGGTCCATTGGTATTTGCAGCAAGACGATCAAAGCATGCAGTTGCTATGAGTGAATGAGCAGATCCACTTGGGAATGGCGCCGAAGCCAATCACACGGTAAAGGTAAGAGACGGGTTGAGTTGACTTCGTCCAGGCACGCGTTGTTGCAAGCGTATGCTGGTCCGAGCGCGATGCATGCAGGGTCCACACACGCGTGGGCGGACTTTGGAGCGGCGATCCGTCTCGGATTCCGTCATGACGCCGTGATCTGAACAATCTCAAACTCGGCTTCTCCCTCAGCCATCCTGTGTCCAATCCCTTTATTACTCTCGACACTGGTGTTATGACTCGGACAGTTTGTCGCGCACCTGTGCCAACCTATATCCCTTAACTCCGTTTGTGGCTTGAGGCTGTGCGCGCATCGAACACGACTGCGCCTTTCACGGACGATATCTGGACGTGGGGGTGCCGTACATATACTAACACCACTTCTCACTGCCATCTGCCTGTCACCAACCTTCACCACACTCGCCAGGTCTACCTTTACCGTCACCACTACGTCCACCGCCATGTCTGAGAAGCCAGACCACCTCTGTGTCCTCGTCCATGGGTACGTCACCACAACAAAATCGCCGCCTAAATTCACACCCAGGAAAAAGCAATTGCGCTGACCACCACCACCAGCCTTTGGGGTAACCCCGACCATTTGAAATATGTCAGCACTACTCTGAGCGAGAGATTTCCCAGCGAGAAACTTTACGTCCTTGTTGCGGCGCGTAACTCGGGCAGCTTCACCTACGATGGCATAGATACGGGTGGCGAGCGCGTTGCCCAAGAAATCGAGGGAAAGCTTGAGGAGTTAGCTGAGAGTGGACACAACATCACCAAGATCAGTATCATAGGATACTCATTGGGAGGCCTCGTCTCCCGTTATGCTATCGGATTGCTCTATCGGAGGGGCATCTTTGATAAGATACGGCCGATAGTACGTTCCTCGGCCCAATTCTGGCACCACATGCTAATCCTAATAGAACTTCACCACCTTTGCGACTCCCCATCTTGGCGTTCGAACACCCCTCAAAGGTTATCACAGCCATCTGTGGAATGTCCTGGGCGCGCGTACACTGTCCATGAGCGGAAGACAACTCTTTGGTGTGGATAAATTCAGAGACACTGGTCGACCACTGCTAGCCGTCCTCGCGGACTCGGAAAGCATCTTCATCCAGGGACTGGCTCAATTCAAGCACCGAAGTTTATACGCCAACGTCGTCAACGATCGAACAGTGACATACTACACGGCCGGCATCTCTTCAACCGACCCTTTCGTAGATCTAGACAAGGTCAAAATAAACTACATCGACGGCTACGACGACGTCATTGTCGATCGAGAACATCCAGTCTCGCCAAGAGAGCCCGAGGAACCACTAGCATTCGCGCAACGCCTAACGGAAGGTACAAAGACGGTGATCGGGCGTGCATCTATTGTAGCGCTCCTCTCAGTCTTGGTCCCTATCGGTGTGTCTGCTTTTCTAATCAATTCGGTTTTTCAATCGGTTCGCAGCCACCAACGCATACGACTTCACCAGCAAGGCCGATCGGGTATCGACTACACGCATTATCGCATACCACTGATGATCAATGCAGTACGACGAGAGGCTGAGAGCATGTACGGGAACGCCAATCATGCACAAAGCCAGGAATACTTGAGCAATGGCTCCGAAGAGGTCGCATCTTCAGCACAGCATAAGACTCTAGGAGAAGCACACAAAACTGGGTCTGATACCGAAGTCGATTCTATCCAAGCACAAAAAGAGGATGCAAATCTAAGATTCCCGACCCTTGCACTTACACCAGAGCAGTTCAGAATGATCGACGCGCTAGACAACGTCGGTTTCAAGAAGCATCCAGTTCACATCCACAACCATCGACACTCGCATGCCGCTATCATTGTTCGCATGAAAAAAGAGGCCTTCAACGAAGGCAAAATCGTCATTCAGCACTGGCTCGACAACTTCGAGCTTTAATGTCTTTCCAGCATCTTTGAATTTGCAGTTGTCAGGACTGCATCCCAGTTTTTCCAGCGTGGCGCATGGCGAATCCTAGACGTGTACCAGTACTTTAGTACGGCCGTACACCAGTAAACTAGTCGAGCGATTGATACCCTTGAGCATCATGTACAGAGTACACAAGTGGAGGAACAATGTCTTTGCATCATTGCATATTTGCTTTAATACGATTCTAGAAACTAATACCATACAAAGAATATCTCAAAACATATTTAGTTAATTTCACAACCGCAGTCAATATTCCCACCAACCCCACATCCCGACTCTTCACCAATGGAAACAGAATCACGCAATCGACAAAACCACCGGGTATGCCGGCATCAGCCGCCCCCTACGGTATCCCCAACTACTAACAGTGTCTACCGCCGCACCCACATAAATCTCATCTACACATCTACACACCCTCGATCCAGACCGGCAAGATCCAACCCCCCCAGTCCCTATCGCAATCCTTCATGCCCCTCGATCGCCGCTCCGCAGATATCCGTACCAGGGGGCGGGGGGAACAAGCGGATGCTTACTACTAGCCAAGACCAGGCAAGCAACGTCTTACTGCCAAGGCCTCCCTCTCCTCACGTGGCGCCACCATTTTACCGAAACGCACGTTTGGGGTAGAGAGAGCGTGCCGCGTGGGAGCCAGCGCAGCCGAGTGGCGCAAGTTTTCTACCGGTCAAGGGTATCTTGAACCGGGCTGGGGTGTTCAGAGTAGGTGTGGTTGATTGGTGTGATTTTTCTTGGATGGGCGTTTGTGGTCACATGTAGGGAGGAATGATGCGGTACGAGGGGGGCAGGGGTGTGTGCTGCATAGTAGGCTTAGTGGGATTTAGTGGGGTGTAGCTAGTGGATGACGATACAGATGGGTGGAAGACAAGGGGGTATGCTAATGTGGCTGTAACGGGCAGCTTTTGGGTGCCTGGAACGCCTTATTACGAAGGGGGGTTTTTTTGTGAGATTTGAGGGAACAAAGGGAGAGGGGGGTACAGCTTGCTGGCGTTTTTGGCATATGGGGGGTGAAGAATGGAGATACTGGGATTGCAATCTGGATAGGTTTGGATAGTATGTACATTGAGTTTGTTTGTCCGTTCAAATATTTCCAAGCGGCCTACTGCTGACATTTTTTCTAGAGGCGTGGTGATCCTTGGAATGCTCTTACAATAAAAGCCACAGCGGGGTCCATCAGTTTCGGGAGGACATAGGTTAGATGGTAGTACTGGCAAGATCCCGAATCGCAGACCTGTGTCGAGTCATTAGTACACGTCCGTCCCACTTCTACGCCACACATGAAGCTGATCAATACTTACAGGATCGCCCTTTGCACAAACCTGCAACACCTTTGGCCGCAGACCAATCGGGAACTTGTCTCCCAAGGCGCCCAACCTCTGCTGAGGATCGCCAAACATGACGACTGCCTTGATCCGCGGGAACAAAGACACGGGTAGCTTTTCTGCGGCCCGATGCATAATACTTGCTCCCTGTGAATAGCCGACTAGAGCAAAAGTCTGATTGGGACATGCGGCAGACTGCGTAGTCAGACGCTTGACAATGTCGTCTGTGCCTTGTCTGCCACCAGTTATGACCTGAGAGCTAGCTGGGTACTATCAGGGAGGCACCGTACGTGTCAGCTCTAGTCTATTTCTAGGGTACCTTTCTTGTTCTATTCCTGTGGATCAACGTACCTGTACTGGATACCCCTGGACGCCAGGCAGTTGTGCAGAAACATTGCTTACGACGGGGTCACCGACGATGACACCAAACTTGGGGAAACTAGGTTCGCTGGTGCCACGAGCTGGATTTGACACATCAGTCTCTTGACAAAGGAAACTCGATGGTACTGAGCTACAGACTTACCAACCAGAATTTCGAACGCAGAACATCCCTTCGGAATATCGCCTGGAACGATGGGCACAGGCTGTCCGATTTGAACGTCGTTTGGAGGAATCTCAGGACAAGTTTCCTGAGCAGAGGACATGGCGATCAAGGCGAACGCCAGGAGAGGGGTGATCGGCATGTAACGCATCGTGCTGTGTAGCTTTTGCTTTGCTTTGTGCTTTTTTCGTTGCTAAACTATGCTGCTGTGTGTTGTCCTGACATAAAGTGAACATCCTCCCCCTTATAACTTCACACACATTCTCTATCCAAAAGCAACCCATACTCTATTCCATCATGATACTGCAAATTCTGCACGGAGATTTGGAGCGACAGTGCAACTGAAGCAGACCTCGGCATCTTTGCTGCAGAACAAACAAGGATGTTCTGATGGTGGTGGTGTAGCGATCATCTGGATCAAGCCACCACCCTTGGCTTCTACGGAAGATTAATATATTTTCCTCGACTGCAGCCGAGGTATGCGCATAGCACAGTATAGAACCAGAGGGGTATATGAGATGTGCCGACTGTTTCATGCCGGCTCCACATCGGAATCTCGATGTTTTGCTTTTTACATGGGCAGTCCCATGTCACCGGTTTTGCTGGTTTTAAATGAGATCTGCACAACAGGCCGGTTGCAGATGCCTCAAGGACATCCGCGTATAACACTTGGACTATGCTGTGATGGTACTAGTAGACAAAAACAGGTTACTACTGTGAAATTTTGGGGTGACTACCCCACACGCACGCAAAGTGCAAAGTACCAACGCAAGTAGGTGGTCAGCCCTACATGTGGATAGAGAGGGAAAGAGGGGAGGAAAAGCAACTACATCCACGCTCTTCCCATGCGAGATACGCGCTATTCTCCGACTCAAGCCGACTCGCCTTCATCCCGATTGTTTCACAAATAAGAATAACCAATCTGCCAGTCGGGTTTCCTACGTGACAAGGTGCTGTTACTGGTGATGGTGTCCAGTTACTTTCCTTTCCCCCCAGTCCACACTCAGCAGTTGCAGCCGTCCCCAATCGATCTCACACATCTTTTCAGGCACCCGCAATATACAGAGAGGCAAAGGTCACGTTGCTTACATCCCATTCTTCACCACAGGGCATAATGTATACGGTACCCCGCCTTTTGCCCTGCAGCATGCAGCCACTCTAATTGTCCCTAGGGCTGCGACTGGTGGTAGTAGAGCCAAGTGACACCACTTAGTACTCAGGGTTCCAGCATGCCACTCCATCACACGACCTGGTCCATTACAAACTCAACTCCGTACCGAGGCGACTTTTTTCAAAAATCGCTGCTATTGGTGTTTGCACGGTTTCAGGGCTCCGAGTCTTCCTTTTACCTAGGCACCCAAACACCCAAGAATCGTCTGATGTGTATGCAGACTACTCCCCCACTTTCCTTTCAAAACTCCAATACTTGGCCCTTACTCCATTGAGAGTACGTACCACGTGTCTTGGTATAATATGCAATGAGACTTGGCTTGCTTCAAGGTACAGCCCCTAGCTGTACCTTGGGGCCCTTATTGGACAGTGGACCTGGAGCAGAACCATTTGCTCACCTCGAATGCCTCGGCTCAGAAGGAAAAGCAGTCGGCGATTTGACCTTTGTCAACGTGTAGCAAAGGGTGTGCCTTAGCACAGACACAATCGTGTAACCGCGGGGGCCAAAATCCGTCGCTGCAGTGTTCGGCAATTGGCGATGGGAGGATTCAGGAAGTGGGCCAGGGATGGATACCTCTCGTATCTGAAGTAAGTATAAAGAGAACTGTGATTCCACGATTTTTTTTAAACAGCAAGCAAGCAAACATCGCTTCTTATCATTCACTCACTATCCCTTCCAGACTTCCAACAATTCGCTTCCTCCACCATCTTCCTCGCTTCTTCATCAGAAAGTTCCCCAGCCCTCTCATTCCAAAAACAGTCAAGATGATGAACTTCCTCTCCATCCTCGCTCTGGCCATTGCCGCCTCCGCAACCCCAATTGCAATTCCCGAAGCTGGCGATGCAGTCGTTGCTACTCGCCAGATCGTCACCGACCGTACGAGCTTGACCGAGAACGAATTCTCCTCCCTGATTGGCGGTGGGTGCAAGGACGTTATCTTCGTGTGGGCCCGTGGATCCACCGAGGCCGGCAACATGGTAAGTGGATACTTGAGAGAAAAAAACCCCACAAAAAGCAAGATCGAATGCATTCCTTCTAGATCTAGATTCTAACTTGGGGAAACTTTCTAGGGTTCCGTCATTGGCCAGCCCCTCGGTGACGAGCTCCGCCGCGAATACGGTAGGGACCTCGCCATTGAAGGCGTCGACTACGCTGCTCTGCTGTCCACCAACTACCTCCCCGGCGGTACTGATCTCGCTGCTGAGCTGGAGATGCGCGGTATCCTCCAGGACATCAACCGCAAGTGTCCTTCTGCTGTCATTGTTTGCGGTGGATACTCGTACGTCCCAACTTACCCCTCCACTCACTTCACTTCTTGATACTAACCAATGGCAATAGCCAAGGTGCAGCAGTCAACCACCGTGCCATTGAGGATCTCTCCACCGCTGTCAAGAACCAAATTGCCGGTGTCGTCACCTTTGGCGACACACAGGCTCGCCGTGACAACCAGCAGATCCCCAACTTCCCCAAGGACAAGCTCAAGATCTTCTGCGGTGGTGCTGTCCGCGACACTGTCTGTGACGGTAACCTTGCTGCAGCTGTCTTGCTTCCTCACCTTAGCTACGGCAGTGATGCAGGAGAGGCTGGCCGATTCTTGATCGGAAAGATCAACGCTGTCCGCGGCGCAAAGGCTTAGAGTTTTTGACTCGAGTTTACTTTTTGAAGATGGAGAGGGATTGGGGCAAATTGATTGGAAGAGTAATGCAGGTCATTCGGAAGATGGAAGATGGAAGATGGGGGATAGTTGGCGGTATTGTGTATATTTTGCTCGCCAGTGTAATCGTTAGGTTACATCTGATTGTACATAAAGACGAGTGGAAATGTAAATGGAGGATTTTCTTAAACTTTGTCCCAATTGCAATAGGATTTCACGTGAACTTTTTTTTCAGATACAATATCTATCGCTATCAAAGAGTCTCGGAGCCTATATCAAACTTGTATTGATAATTGTTGCCAAAATTGCGAGGCCTGGAGACGCTAAAGGCAAATTTCAGTCGGCCTATCAGTACACGGCCATATTTGCTAGCCGATTCCGTTATGCATATGGAAACACGTCATCTTAAATCTTCCGATTCGACTTTCGCTTCCGTATGCGAACAGCTACTGTTCGCAGCGGCATCACAGAACCGAAAGCCTTATCGGACATGGTCGGCATGACTGCATCCGTAAATTCCGGATCACAAAGTTGAATCTCCCACTCGTTCAACAAGACAACCAAAGTCGCGGCCTGAATGGTTTGTGCGTATTCACTGCCCAGACCGATGTTTTGGTGGCCACCAAAAGCAGGAGCTAGTAGATCAAGACCCTCCAAGCTGAACTCGCCCGATTCGAAACCGCCTCTTTTCTTCGGCTTATCAGGTATGAGAAACCTGCCTCCCCAGAACTCTTCCAGTGGTTTCTCGACGGTACGCGGTCGCGCTTTGGCCCATGATTTGTTATCCAGTCCAATGTCGTGTGAAAACGCGATCGGTAACCTTCCTTTGGGGAGTACGTACTCTCTGTCCAAGAGGATATCATGGGCTTTGGCAGGATATATCATGTACTGTGCCGTTCGTAAACGGTTAGTCTCATAATACAGAGACTTAACAAGGGGTAAAGCTGCAATTTCCGTAACACCATAAGTCCCAGGTGTTCTTGACGGATTCTTGGAAACAATGTCGTTCATTTGGTTAGCCAATTGCGGATCGCGCAACACTTCAAGCATGGACCAGATTGTTGACGGAACGAGTTTCCCATTTGAACTGCATGCATGGGTCAGCATATATATTCTCGTTCCTCACAAGCACAGTCCTCCCCTAATGCATACGCACCAATGAATGATCTTTAGCAACTCCACTGCTCGCGATTCTTCCGATGTGAACTCTGACAAAAGACCAGTGAGTTCTTGAATAAATGGAGATCCTCTGTGATCATCCCAATCTAAATTGTTGGTGCCAGCATTTGCAGTGTTGCCGCCGCTTTGGTTGGCCCTGAGCCATTTCTCAATTCCTTCGAGTAACGCATCGCGGGGCTGTTCATATGCAGTCGCTCCCAATAGCCATGTCATTCCTGGCACATAGCTTTCCAGTGCCTTTTCAAATGTCCAATAGTCTTTCACGAACTTTGGATACAGCCGGAAGATTGTCGGTCCAAACAATGTCTCTACCAAGCATCTTGTAAGGACTTGGTGAAAGAAGGACCAGAAGTCTTCTATCTGTGTCCACGTGCCGACTTGGAACATTTTGTCGTCCATATTGCTTGAAAGCTTTGAAGCATAACGCTCGCCTATAGTAGCCATTGATCCGCCAGTCAAGTATTTCCGAATTGGTGTCGTGAATGCAATGTTGACTTTTTCATTGTACTTTGCAGGATCGGAAAACTCTGCTGGAATGCTGGTTTGACGTTTGGGCACCTTGAAGATACCCTCATATTCGTGTCTTACGATGGAAACCTGCTCTGATGGTTTTGATGCTTCTATGACTACTTTGATATGCTTAGGGTCCCGGAGGACCACGAAAGTTTGCAAACCTGCCTTGACAGTGAATGGGGCGAAGCTGCCAAAATCCTTGCTATTGCAGATCAGTGACCGTTGCACAAAACTCAAGTAAGTGCCTTACAATAATCTAGCAAAGAACTTTTGCGGTCCTTCCGCGGCTATGCTAAACGTATGGAACACGCCAGGGACCAAGTACGGGATTGTGGGCGGCCTTTTTCCTGCTGCATCATTCTTTGAGCTTTGGAAGAAGAAAGCAGTAGTGAGGTAATATGTTAAAGCCGGGAGGACTATCACTGCCACCGCGATAATGAGAAGCATGGCTAGCGTTGTGTGAGATCGAATGAGGTGTAGTCGCGGTGTTAAACTTGGAGTTGACCCTAGCGCAAGCTAACTGCTGGTCTTGTGCTGGGATTGGCCGCCACCGCCTCAACCAATTGCAGCTTCAATCATCAACTAGAAGGGTTTAGATTCGCGAGATATCAGTAGTGACATGTCTTAACTACAATTATCTTACATTCAAGCATCGTTTTGAAGGTGTCCAATGCGCCATCGAATATTCACATCGCCAAACATCAGTTCGTGCACGCTTCTTACTTAGCTTGGATCTAAATGCAAAGGAAAACACTATAGGCATTCTATTTCATGCAGATGGGGTATCATATCCAAACGCCAGCATCTATGTACTTCCCAGGGGGGCTCGAGAGTCCTACCAACTTGCCAAAACCTTGTCCACCTTTGCTTGACTGTGGCTGCTGAGTCCCTCCATATCAACATCCTCGTCATCTTCCGCAGTCGAAGGCACCTGTACGTTGCCAAACTTCTCCTCGACTCTTGCTGCAACACGTATGGCCAGTGTCCTTGTTTTTGCCAGCTCTGGGACCAGCGGCGCATCCTTCCATGCCAGATTTGGCTGTATGTTCTCCTTCGGCTGACGATAGGGTTCTAGCAACGACAGCAGTGTGCGATATGTGTTGAGCTTGTTTTGTAGTGTCTGGCGCTGAGCCGATAGCTCCTGCAAGCGTGAGACAGAGGAAAGGTATTCATCTTGCGTTACTTGGTCGTTGCTGTCACGAGCATGCCATGTCGCAGGCAGTTTCGCAATATTCTCATCAAGAGTGAGATCAGCATTTTGGTACAGTGTGTTTGCATCATCTTCGTGAAGATCAGAAGCGGTTTGATCGTCCTCTTGGTCGTCATCAACGGGCTGCGCCCCGGAATCCCAGTACAACGTGTCTATCTGCTCAACGACATGCTCGATCATTTGGCGACTGTAAACTGTCCGCGAGTGTCTCTTTAGGTCACGGTTGACTAGATGCTGGTTTAGTTTTGATCATCGGGTCCGGGCGTGGGATTTTTTTTTTAAAACAATTTACCTTTATCAAGCACTCCTTTCATGACACTCAGCTCGATCCCGCCATCTTGCGCAAGTGTTCGCAGTCGTTCCGATGGCGGTATTCCACGCGACAAGATGTGCTTCCTGGTCTGGAGGAAATGTTGCTTCTGCTCAACAATGGTAGCTTGTTTTGAGCCAGGTACTGGGACACGTTGACTCATTTTAAACACATGGGACGGTATGCTATCGAGGGGTTTGAATGGCTGCACCGATTGCGGGGAGGCACTGAGAGCGCGACGCGTTGAAATCAGACTTTGCCCAGTCGGGACTAGTGCAGAATATGTATTTTACAATCAGTGAGAAATTCTGAAAAGTAACTGTGGTTGCAACCAGATATATGAAACTAATTCGACACGTCCAAATTGAAATTCTAGTACATGAAGTCTGCAAAGTATATAATCTGTCGCTACACTGCGCAGTTAGGTTATAACAGTAGTTACATTACTAGCAAGTCGCTTGGTCCAAGCAGCCTTGAGCACAAATTAGCATGTGACTTCTTCACGAATACATAGCATACATGTATGATTTTCCTCTTGGACCCTTCGTAATCACTTGGTTTTCTTGAACATGGCTGCAGGAGTATCTGACAATGAGTTCAAACAGGTGGCCTGTGCATAGTTTAGTTGCACCTACTACCACTATGTGGGCACTGTGGGTGCGTGCGGGGGGAAGAACGTCACGACTTCCTGCGTTCCGCGTTGTGTCAACCACAGCAACGTGACAGGAGCGAAACTTGGTACGCGTTTTGATAACAGGCCGACCTTATAGCTTTGGTCACAACTCGCAATAACTACAAAAAGAGATATATAATGCTACGCCAGCAGATGAACGAGGTAGACCTTTTGATACTGGGGGCTGGCTGGACTTCGACGTTCTTGATTCCGCAACTGAGCGATACCGACATTACGTACGCGGCTACCACCACCTCAGGGAGAGATGCTACGATACCTTTCAAATTCGACCCCGAATCTGGAGATGCAGAGTCGTACAAGCGACTTCCGGCTGCCAAAACGGTCGTCATCACCTTTCCGTTAGTCGGTCACGGCCAATCAAAGAGCCTCGTCGGATTGTACCGCTCCGTTCACGGCGCGAGGAACAACTGGATTCAACTCGGCTCAACCGGAATCTACAACAAGGTACCTGACGATTGGAGTGATGAAGATGCGCATTACAACAAGGAAGACAAGCGAGCTATTGCGGAGGACGAACTGCGCTCGCTCCATGGCTGTGTGTTGTGTCTTGCGGGTCTTTATGGAGGCGAGCGTGTTCCCGCGAGGTGGTTGCCACGTATCGTCAAATCCAAGGACGATATCAAAAAACGAGGCGCCGTACACTTCATCCACGGCGAGGATGTCGCACAAGCCATAATTGCGACACACCAGAACTTTACGCCCGGTAAACGTTGGATTGTTTCCGATCTGCGCGTCTATGATTGGTACGACCTCATCATGAGCTTCAGCTCTATGACTGAATCATCCATGTCCCAAGAAGAGAAAGAAACGCAGCAGCAGTATGCGAAGTGGGTTAGCGAGCTTATGCATGAGGAGGATATTCGTGCTCTACCAAGGGACGTGAGCTCGTTGGGACGAAAGCTGGATTCAAGACGCTTCTGGGCCTATCACGGGCTGTTGCCTCGCCATAGACGTCTGGCATAGAGTCATATCTGATGACATATTGGAGAGTAACGATAAATGCCTCATTAGATTGATATGTAAGCGGTAGACATGTAGCGAAAGCTGATGGAGGCTGATAGCTTGTCATCACCTATCAAAAGAACAGTGAATGTATCTTGTGGTAGCGTGGTCATGCCCGTTCCGTACAAAAAGATAGATTCCCTTTCGATATAAAAAGCCAGATTTCCTTTCCAGTTATAAGGAGAGATTCCCTTCCCACTCGGAGCTTCTCTTCATCTCTCATAATATCACTGCTTGAAGCCAATACTCTCAAATCACTCATATTCTCTACACCAACGCTCTCACACCCACCACCACAATGCAGCACCTCCAAGCAACACCAATCACTATCAGCCACATCTACTCCAAAGATGCGCGCCAGTGGCTGGACATCAGTGGCCTACAACCTCCACAGCGGTCACTATTTCCTCATCAACCGAAAATGGACATACCACAGCCCTCTGCTGCACCTATGTTGCAGTATCAACAACTGCAATACCAGCAGTACATTCCGCCACCGCCGCCGCAGCAGCAGCAGCAGCAACAACCACAACAACCACAGCAGCAGCAAAAACAACAACAACAACAACAACAACAACAACAAAGCCTCTCGGGGACGAAGAGGAATCACTTCTCCCCCTCAAATCCTGACGAGGAGCAACCCCTAGCTCCCAAGAAACCCCGTCTCTCCTCCCCCCTCCCTCCCACCACCACCACCACCAACGTCACCCCCGCAAAGCGGCGCCGAGGCCGCCCAACAAACGCCTCCAAAGGCCTCCCTACAAAGCGGGCGCCTAGGAAGTCCGAATCCAAAACCACCATCACCACTACCACCAACATGACTGGGCAAAACCAAGCCCAACCCCCTTGCACCACGGATCCCGCACCGCAAGCGGTGCCATACTATCCAGGATTCCAGCCCGCTGGTGCAGGATATGTTCCGCAGCCTGTAGCGATGGTGGCGGCGTCGGAGAGTGAGATTGATGCGGGTGTTCGGGCGCAGATGGCTGCGTTGGAGGAGGAAGAGGAGGCGTATAGGGCGGTTAGTGAGGGGTTGGCAGTGGAAGGGGAAGCGGGAGTGGTGGCTCAGGAGGATAGGGAGGATTCATTGTTTGGAGATGATTGTGGAGAGGGAAGTGGAGCAGTGACTGAATGGACACTGGATGCCGTGGGAGGAGAAGCTGGCGCTGGCGCCAACGACGACGACGATAAGGATTCTTTGTTTGGCGATGTAAAAGACTTTTTTGAGTAATAAATAACGTGCACTCCATCTCCACAAGACATTAAAGCAATAGTGACTCAAGAAAAGAATAGTTTTAAAATGTTTATACTTAATATTGTGCTGGTCTGGGTATATCGCATAGGCGAGGTAAAAAGTCTATGTGAATGAATAGACGACCCACCCAATGGGGGTTTTCTTTAGAGAATGCAAAAGAAGACTGTAGTACGACATGAAAACAACCGCTACGCTATGCAAGTGAAATAAAAAAAACAATTACCACCTTAGACCTCAATGTTCTCAAACGGATCCCGATCAGGGGGCAAGCCCCTGTAGATGACATTGCCACTAGCATCCAATCGCGCATTCACACTGGTGATCCATATTCTCTTCGTGAAAGCACTCGTACGCTCAATCTCATCCTTAGCGATACCGAGCTCATCGTGTGGGATCCAGACTGCAGGCTGGATGGCGCGCGTAGCAGGATGTTGGAAAGATCGCTTAATCAGTTTCTGACGGGCTTCGGGTTCAATGTCTGCAAGTTCGTCGTCGACCTCGTCAAACAGGTTGCCGGCAGGTAGAACTTGTGCTTCGGCATCACGTATAGGCTTGGCGACATCGTCGAGACCCTTCTTGAGTGTGTTGGTGATCACGTCGAATGGATCGTGCTTTTCCTTCTTCTTATGCTGCGAACGGGCGTGTCGTGACTGTGAGCGCGAGTTGGAACTGCGGCGGGAACGACCGGTTTGGCTTGCATCGCGGCCACCACTTTGCTTGGGCGAACGACCGATTGCACCAGACATATCATTATCCAAGTTATCCAGCTCATAGGCCTCTTGGCTATGGGATTCGCGACGTTTTCTGTCTCCGAGACGGGTTTCTTCATGTTCTCCGGAAGTCGACTGAGCATCTTCTTGAGCGGTGAGAGCCGTGTGCTCGTCCGCTTGCTTCCACCGACTGGCTTGGGCTCGCTGCCACTCTTCATCTCTCTGCACTGCTTCATCTTCGAATGTAATTGGAAGATATGTGAACAGTGGTCCAAATGCCCTGTTGAGCACAATCTGGAAAAGAGCAGTGAAGATGAGCATGATGATCATGACAATGGCGTGAGGGAAACAGGACTGTTTGCCAGTTTCGTCTTCTTGCAGGAAGAACAAACCAACGAGACAAAGTTCCAAGAAGTAAAGCCCAGTGAATAGCTGGTTGACGGCCTTGGGAAAGATGAGACCGTTAGTTTCGGCTTTAGCGTAACTAACATAGATCATCTGGTAGCGGTACGTGAACCAGAAGAGACAGAATGTGATCAACATCATAATGAGGATCAGGGGTGCCACAACAGAGTAGATAAGACCTGTTGACTGTTAGAGACACATGTAGTAGGGTGAGATACACACTTACCAATTGCACCAAAATTGGTGTAGACGGGTATCATAGTACCCCAGTTGATTCCAGGTCTTTGCAATACTCGTGAAACCTTCTGTCGAGGCGTCGTGTCCATGAAGCGGAGGAAAATGATGACGACAACGGCGCCAATCTGTAGCAAAGTACCAGAACTAATACTGAGTGCTTGTAGAATCATGTAAGAGAAGAAGTAATTGGCGGCTTTGGGCAGACTCTTGGCCAGTGTTTGGGGAACACTGAGGGGGTCATTGACAAGGTCGTCAATAGCCGTCGTGATACCCGTGGAAATGGATACGACAAGGAACAACTGGACGAAGACGAAAGCGAAGTAGAAGTTTTGGACAAGCAACTCGCGCTCACCAGATGTCGTTGTACCAGTGACGCCCGCCAGGAATCGTAGAACAAGAGGCAGTACAGCAAAGAGAATAGCCAAAAAAGCAGGTGGCAACACACCCTGCACGAAGCTGACTACCCAGTCGGGAAGACGATTAATGAAGCCGAGCCAAGGGAGTAACGAGGTGAGGGTATCGATCTGAGACAAAGCTCCTGTAAATGTAACAGGCACACCCCAAAAGATGACAAGTCCGACGATTAGAATAACGACACCAAAAAAGCGTAGATAGCGCTCCCACCACTTCATTGTAAGATTTTCCCAAAGCACGTAGTTGGGATTGACTTCGACAGTTCGTGGGTTCATCTGCCTGGGAATATGGTGACTCAGAGATTGACATGCCATGTGTGCCGCAACCTGGTGGTTGAACTGAATAAAAGCAGAGTTCATCAAGGGAAACCGTTCCGGATGGGCTTGGTCATCTGCGATTTCGGCATTCAGGCGAGCAAGTTCCTTGCGGCAGTGGTAAATCGTGTCTACCTTTTTCCCAATCAATGGTAAGGAGGGCCACCATGAAAAATTGAACAGCGGTAGGCGCATCGTTTCTCGGTCCTTTGGTTTGACATACTTTCGCCACAGAGCGTTTTCGTCGTCCTCTTTGAAATCCTCGTCCCACAATCCGGTCGTATCGTACTTGATCTTGCTGGCATCTTTGATTTCCATTGGTGGCGATTCATTGTTTTTGAAAGGCTTAGGACTTATGAAGTCGCCTTGGCCAACGTATATAGATTTGAGCTTCTTGAGAGGCTGGCTCCATCCGACCTTGGTAGGGGGTTTATCTTCTTCTTCGTCCTCGGCCGCGGGCGCTTTGAGATCCTGGGCTGGAGAGTTTACCTCGGATGCATGGTCGTCAGAGAAGTAGTTTTCCTTGTTTGCTAGGGGAGTTTGAGTGTCGCTGCTTGCGCCTCTCAGATTGTACTCGGCTGAGGTTGGTGAAGTTTGGGCAATGTCGTTGGGCCCATCAACAGCAGCTTGCTCTTGCTCAGAATTT
The DNA here is from genome assembly GCF_028858645.1 of Bipolaris maydis. Lineage (NCBI taxonomy): Eukaryota > Fungi > Ascomycota > Dothideomycetes > Pleosporales > Pleosporaceae > Bipolaris > Bipolaris maydis. Next base: position 1,325,749 of record NW_027093866.1, on the reverse strand, counting down.
GAGGGTTTGCTGCGATGACGTTTCGAACCAAAGACACCTCGCATGTTACCGTACATCTTTTTGTTAAACCGGTCTACCCCGCGGAATCCTTCACCAACTGCATGTATGCCTTCGCCAAACAAAGGAATAGGAATTATACCACGCTTGCGACTTGGAGAAGAGGATCTGGACGAAGACGACGAAGACGAAGACGAACCGGGCTCGGCAAGAACACTCTGAAGCTGCTGCTCGATTTCGTGAGGGTTACCAGCATCGACACCGTGATCATGCGTCTCCTGGTTGATCGCAAGATTCTGCATGGCTTCTTCCTCTTTTTTTTCCTTTCTGGACTTTTTATTGCCTGCTTGTTTTGCTTCCTTTTCTTGCATCTTCTTGTGTTTCTTGGTACATTCGATGATGAGGTTCGTCTCGGCAGCCTCGAGGTCTCGCGCAACTTTGATTCGCTCATCCACCTTTTCCATCAAGGCGTCATAATCGCGATTGATCCAGATATCCTTGATACCGCCTGGGAATACGTCATAAAGTGCATCGAGAGCAGCGACAGTGAGCCACTTTTTAGGGATGCTCTGGACCAGAATTGTGGTAGCAGAAGCTCGAATACGGTGATCTGGTCGGGTGAGAACAGTCTGTCTCAAGCGAACAAATTGTCTCAGCGCCAAGTAGAAGTTAAAACAGACCCAACAAATAACGCAGACGGCGAGAACCAAATGCACCACCAATCGGTCGTGTTTTCCTGGTACGCCAACATTTGGCCATGCGAACGAATCCAAGCCAGCTACGTCGGGCACATCGCCAATTCGGTTTAGAGGCAAGAGGATTGGGAGGATGACGAGAGCCATTGGGATGAATATGCGCAGCAAAAGCTGAAGGTATTGAAGAAACAGATAGCCATCGACACCGGCGATGCGAATGAGCTCGGAATCGCTAATCGTAAAGACATTCTTGAAAGACTCGATTGCGGTTACTGGGGCGGCGATACGTTTTGCAACGGGGACGAAGGCAGTCTTGTAGTAGCTAGTCGTCGTTAGTAAATGTGTGGCAAAGCAAATGTGGATTGCTACATACTAGATCTTGTGAAAGAGGCTCTGTCGCGATACCCCGTCCTTGTTTTTATCCTCTGCAAGTTTCCTGGATTTTCTCTTGTGCAGTTTCCAGTTGCCGCTCAGAATCAGGAAAAAGGCAATCTGCACGCCGAAAATGACAGCGGCCGTGGAGAGGGAGGCGGCGAAATTCTCAATACTCTGGTTTTCTTTTCGCTGAGCAGAACCAGGGCCGGCCGTGTTTGTCGGCGTTGAGCCAGCAGTGGTGGACATGGTGTTGTGCGCCGTGAGTGGCCAAGGCGGCCGAAGGTGAGTAGTTGTAAATTGGGGGCCCCTGTCGTTGGTTTAGGTGCTGGTGGCCATGAGCCGAATTTAAAAGGAGAGCAGCCGCTGTTGGGTGCGGTTGCGGGCCGTTGGGGATATGTAGTTGTGGCGGGGCTGTAGAGAAGCCAAAAGGATAGTGAATCAGAGAAGCACCGAGGGCGGTATTGGAAGGGTGTTAAGGATTCATGGGTGACTGGGGTAGCCGACGTGTTTCAAGCCTTGCATTCCTTGATGCGCGGTTGGACGGGGGCTTGGCGGCGTCACTGGCGTCCATGAACTCTGGCTAGCCGCCGCCGTTTGAGCCAAACAGGCGCTGGGCCCAATCCATATGCATACCGACCAAACCAAGGGTACAAAGTAGGGTTTGTACACGTACATGTGTACAGGTGCGGCGGCAGTCGCTCTGTCCTTCTTTGAAGCCCTTGTCTTTGTCCATCCCCGCTGCTTTGCATCCATTGTCACAACGTAGCCTACAAAGCACTAACGAACATGTGCGTCTTTGTTGAATGCACGCGAGCAGTTGTACAGTACATGCAGCGCATATCAGTTGTGGCACCAACGTGGATCTGATCTGAGCCCTTGACCCCGTACTGTACTATGACGTTGAGCTGCATCCGTCCTACCAAGTAGTCGTCCCGTCTTGCCCAGTCGGTCTAGCACTAGTGAGCGCACCAGCCTCAATGGCCCCCCCACGAGCCGCCACGCACCGCCACCCTGTGGACCCCAGCGCCACACGCCAATCACTATAGTCATACGACGTTGCAACTTGTGCTTGATAGTGCGCCGTCAACTTCAGAGCCGGTTCTTGCCTTGTGAAACCAACCATGGCTCTGACAGAATCAAAAGGCCAACTTGAGGCATGTGCCATGGTACGCCTTCACACTACTTATACCTCAAGTTGGGCGCTCCCGCAGCTTTCGGCCCTTATCGCTTCTTGCTTGCAAGCCTCCAGGGTCTACCGTGAAGCGCTAGCCAACAGCGTGCAATTCAACCGCTCGCACTCAGACCTCTCTCCACCATGCCTGTGCACCTGTTGCAATTTCCCCCAATCATGTAGCAACCGGAAAACAATTGGGTAAACATTTCGGCTCCGCGTCTCGCCATGCCGGCTCGTGAAGTTTCTCGGGTTGAGACAAAGGTCTAGCCAAGGTCCTCACGATAGCAATCGCACCGCATGTTACCGTTTGACATTTACAAGACGACGACAATGCCTTGGTATCATATCGTCGGCAGCCACGTGCAACTCGCACACGTGCTGTCGCGAGGTCGGGGGTAGTCAGCACTACGCTCATTGGCTTGTATTTGCTTCAGGGGATCGCGTGTGCGTCATCACTGCGCGCCATGTTTCCTTCATCCTCTCAACATTTAGCAATTGCAAGTAACCAGTCGCTCTTATCTCTAAATCGCTGCAACAAATTACAAATTTGCGCGCAATGCGGACCTCGCGCATCGCCCGTGATACTTCCCGAATCTTGGCCGCGAGTCGCGCTCAGCGCGCCCAACGGCGAACACGGTCCGACATCAATGCATCAGCGTCCCTTGGTGACGCCAGTCACGTCAAGCAGGAAGCAGAAACTGGTGTGACTTCTCAATCCGGCCTCAAGAGAAGTTCGGCCCCAGCGGACTCGTATTCAGATGGTGAGACGCAATCAGCGCCCAAAAGAAGGAAAAAGGGGCAAGATGCATCCATTGCCGTAAAGCAGGAGGTCGAAGAGGCATCAATCAGCACAATTCCATCTCCAGTCAAAAATCCCAAAGTCAAGAAAGCACGCCGTACACCGGCAAAGAAGACCACGGCCAGTGATGGCACCGTCAAGATCGAGCCGCCTGCAAACTGGGAGGAGATATACGCCCTGACGAGGGAGATGCGGAACGAGAATGCAGCGCCTGTAGACACAATGGGCTGTGAGAGCTTAGCAGACAGGAGCCAGACACCGCGAGATCAGCGATTCCAGACGCTTATAGCATTAATGCTGAGCAGCCAAACCAAGGATACCGTCACAGCTCCTGTAATATGGGGAATGCAGGAGAGAATGCCAGGAGTTCGTCGCATATGATCCATTCAGTCCAGCTCCAGCTAACAGGTACCAGGGCTTCAATCTCGAATCCGTTCTCGCGCTCGATCCCACAGAGCTTAATGGCTACATTAACAAAGTAGGCTTTCACAACCTCAAGACCAAGTACATCAAGCAGACTGCAGAAATACTGAGAGACAAGTGGAACTCGGATATACCCGACACGATCGAAGGACTGGTCTCACTGCCAGGAGTAGGCCCGAAGATGGCACATCTCACAATGAGCGCAGCTTGGGGTCGGACTGAGGGTATCGGCGTTGATGTGCATGTCCATCGCATCACCAACCTTTGGGGCTGGCACAAGACACAACAGCCGGAGCAGACACGCGCAGCGTTGGAATCATGGCTACCCAAAGAGAAATGGCACGACATTAACAATCTGCTTGTAGGCTTTGGTCAGACAATATGCCTCCCAGTAGGCAGGAAATGTGGCGACTGTAAGCTGGCAGACAGAGGCTTGTGCCCATCAGCCGTAGTGGCAAAGCGTACAAAGGTTAAGAGGGAGGAGGCAGTCGTAAAAGTCGAGGCGCCTGAAGGCGACGCGATAGTGAAGAAGGAGGAAATTGTTGAGCATGTGGATGAGATCAAAGCCGAAGATGTGGAAAATGTGATCCCGGATATCGAGGACATTGGGAGAGAGCCACGCAAAAGAACGCGAAGGAAGCAGTAGACGCCCGTATCAGGAACACACTTTTCGCCTCAACAAGGACATCTGACGTGCGACCAGCTGTTTATTGCCCAAATAGAAGACCAAGTACTGCGCGTCACGTTTTCCGCGCCATTGTCGCGCTACAAATAAGCAAAGAGCCACGGTGGAGCTGACTTGCTACGCGCTTTATTTGCCCGACCCACAGGTTCCAGGGTTGCCCTGCACCTACCGCACCATCACCAACCCCAGGACATCCAAAGTGCATCGTTGCATCGGTGATGAGACAGTCCAGGCTTGTAACGCCCATGCACTCGCAGTACCACTTTCACCGTTTCCTCTTACTAAACTGCAAACGGCCCATCGCGCGCTTGTCAAGCGCAAACTACTGGTAGTTCACGCGCTAACCCAGCTCCTACTACAGTTCTTCACGTGAACATGTACTGATTCGACAAAATACAACCAACTTCCACAGCTTGCCCATCACTTTGAAAGACTGCAGAAGTCGGTCGCCTCTAGTAGTTGCTACAAGGAAGGTGGCGATATTAGGAGATCGGAGCCAGTACCTACAAGTGCTGCGCAGGATCTACTGCGAACGCCAACATGTCAACCAGAGAGCAGAACAGTACCTTTCGCCACAGTCCGTCGCGCTCCGGAGAAGCTGTCACAACCAAATCACACAAGCTGATCACATCGCCCAGGACCAAGCTTGATCGCGCACGTCCACGTGTCATGCTTCTCACGGCCTGCCTCGTCTATCTTACTACCACCCTCTTCGCCTTCCAGATCAGTGTCGCTAGCGTCCTCAACCTGATTTCACCAGAGTATGAGCGGTTCAATGACCAGCTTCTAGCGCATTCAAGTGCCTTGCGCAAGGAGCAGATCGTTTACGGCCGTCTAGATAATGTTCTGTCCACTGAGCTGAACCGCGGTTTCATGGAAACTTACGAAGACTGCCTTGTTCGTGGGCTCGAGAGAGCGAATCACGAACTTATCGGTCTTGGGTTCCGGTATCCTGATATCCGTGAGCAGGTCATGGAGTGGACAATAGAGAATTGTGGTAGATTGCAGTACGCACCACAGGTTGTGAATGAAGAGCCGACTCCACAAGAAGCCGTCTTGACGTATTGGGCGATTTTAAGCTATCGTGCTCGCCGGGTCGCTGGGGAAACTCTCAGTTTGGTCAAGAGAAAGCTTGGTTGGATTTTCTGCCGACTTCTGAGTTCTGGTCAGCGTGAAGACGCTTCTCGTCGTGTTGACGACACAGATACCGACGAAGATATGGGCACCAATGATTCTGTCTCTTCCGAGCGTGTTCTACCCCAAATCCCGTTTGGATTCGCCCTGCAATGTCAACCGGACCAGCCTTGCCGTCTGTTCTACCCAGCTGGTTCGACCACGGATTCTCAGGAGTTACACGTTTCGCCAGAAACTCTCAAGAAACTAGAGCAAAGGACAGCAGAATTATTTACTTTCAATACCACCCTTGATCAAATGAGATCAATCATTTCTCAAGCATCGCGTACAGCGGTATACCTGGAGATATTCTTTCTGTGTCTCTCTATCATTACGTTCATCTACAGTCTAATTATCAAGACTGATCCGTCGTATCCTCACCCTGGAACGGAGGCCACCTATCTAATCAAATCCATGATGATAGAACATCTCTCTGCCGCAGCAGCATTCACGCTCGACAGGTACCCTGGAATCTTTCCCAACATACGATCCGCTCTAGTCTTCGCCTTCATTATAACAACCCTCGGCTTAAGCATGGTCCTAAAGTTTCTCATCTCCAGATCACAACTAGAGACTATCCCCAACATCCTCCAATCGTTGCAAGAACTCTACCTGATTCTCAGAAACCGCGAAATCCCAGGCGAGGAATGCACTTCGGAAATTGGTGAGGGCAACACGGGTACCGAAGACAGAATCCCGAATCCCGAATCCACTTCACAAAAAAAGGAAAAAACCATAGCTTCCTCAATCCCCCGCGCGCCATTGAAATCCCACCACCGCTTCGCCGACCCAACAACAACTGTGCAAGAAGACATTAGACGCTCCCGCGAATTGCTCCGCCAAGAACGTACAAAGCAGCAAACAGCCAGTGATGATAGTGTAGGAGATGCGGGTTTCGATACCGATACGGAGTCCGAAAGCGATGCATTTGTCCATATCGCTATTGACGCGGCGCATCAAGTTAGTATCTCTGATGAACCGACGTGGTAACGATTTCATGGATTGAGTCGTACTAGTCAGAATTAGATAATGATGGGGGCATATCGGCGTTTTATTGGCTTGTTTGGAGATAGGCACATGGCGTTACTTTGGGGAAAATCAGATAGTGTGGCATTGTTTTTTTGTTTCCATGGTTGTACTTGATGGCTTTGGGGGGTTGCATGGGATGGTCATCTTGCTGAATTTCACGACAAGAAAAGTTGTAGATGCAAACCTGATTAGAGACTATCTTCGTAAATTTCAAATGAGCCGTATCATGAAAAGAGGTTGTTTCAGTAAGCCCTCGAAGACAGCCCAGCCTCGTACTAAAAATCAAAATCTTAAAAGGCTCCCTTACCTAACCACATACCAAGACGAGATAGTAGAAGAACCACCAGCACCAAAGCCAAACCTCATCTCCCTTTCTACCTCGCCCAACACATGCCCGCCTCACTTCCTCACCCCAACCCCCTTCAACAAATGCACAAACTCCGGCGCAACAAAGCCCCTCCCATCAACCCCATCCCCCAACCTCGCCCCCCTCTTCCTCTTCTTCCCCTCCTGCACCTCCCCTTCCCTCCTCCTCCTTTCCTCCTCCACTCTCCGTCTCTCCCCCAGCACCACCGCCCCAAAAGCCCCCATCTCATCCAGCCCCCCCTCAACCAACGGAATCCCAACTGTACCCCTGACATACTCGCCCTCAGACGCGAATACACCACCAGCCTGCGGAAACACGCCAACAGGCATGCCCAGCCTCGGCCTCACGTACTGATACGGTTCGACGTCTAGCTGTGCGGCTGAGCGCTTTTGCAGTAAGGGAGCGTGGGCGTCGAAGCGGGATCCCCAGGGTATGAGGGTTAGGTCGTGGAAGGCATGGCGGAAGGAGCGCCAGGCTAGCGCGAAGGGAGAGTTGCGGGGGCAGAGGGGGGTGACGTGGGAGGTGGAGGGGTGAGCGGGTGGAGGGGAGATGAGGGCGAGGAGGCGGAGTTTTTCGGCTTCGGTGTGGGTTTTGTATGGGTTCTTGTGGGCGCTGGTGCAGGAGGTTGCGTTGGTGGTGGTGGTAGTGGTGGGTAAAGGTGGAGTCGGGTTGGTTTTGACAGGTTGGTATTGTGCCAGGCCCCAGTACGTGTGTGGTTTTGTGTGGCTTTCTAGCAGGCCGATGTAGTATTTTGCGGTGATGTTGTTGGAGACGTCGTTCTGGACGAGTGTGATTTTGTAGTCGAAACCCGTGGTGTCTTGGTAGTAGTGGTATTCGGCTTTCCAGTGGGATTTAGCTTGTGTTCTCGAATCATCGAGTGTGGAAGAAGGGGTGGTAGGTGTGGGTGTTGTGCTCAATTTTGGAGGAACTGAAGTATGTTTCACTTCAGCGTCTTGCAATGCCGTTGCTCTCTCCGCCCGCCTACGTAGGAGATCCTCTTTTGCGGATACAAAGGGTGTAGGAGGTACGGGTGCAGAAGTAGGCGCTGAAGAAGAGGAAGGAGAAGAAAAGAAGAAACTCCTACTCTGCCTCGGCTTACGCCTAGTACCCGTAGAATTCTTACACGTACCTGAACCTGTCAACTTCCTAATCTCCTCACATCCCTCCCGAAACTTCTTACCATCAGCCTCGGCACCAAGTCTCTTCAGCTGCTTAGCTAAATGGCGCTTCTTGCTCAGGGCTCCCCGTTCATAACTCTTGACGGGGAGTTTCTTGCGGGCGTGCAGAGAGTCGTCAAGCCAGTCGTAGCTGAGGATTTGGATACCAAGTGAGAGTGCTTGGCGCACTGCTTCAGTGCGTTGTTTGGATTTGTATGCCTCTTCGCTAGCGAGGAGGTGGGTGACACCTTCGTGGATAGTGGGCGAGTAGTGGCCGTCATTACGCTCGATCCAGCCTTGAATTTGCTTGGATGTGTACACGTGGGTACCTGTTGTGGCGATGATGAGGTTCTTTAGGATCCCCATTGTGAAGACTGGAGTGGAGGATGAGTGCTCTGGACAGTGGTGCTGAAGAGGATGGTAATAGTATCGATGTGGACGAGGTCACTGCCTACTTGTCTCAGAGCTGATTGCATCATCTCTGGGAGTTGTTTTACTTTGCGGTGGTTTTCAGTGCTCGGGGTGATATTGGGTCTGTCTATGCGGTGACGCTGCTGTTACAAGGTAAAACACCATTGCCAACTCACACGATCGACCCCACTCGGACCGCATTATTTACGGTAAACTATCCCATAAATCAATGCAAGATAGCATCGAGGCCAAGTTGAAACACCAAGACTGTATCCTATCAATCAAAATCCAGAAGCAGGGTATTGTTAAACACGTTTTATTTGAGTGAAAAGCCTCGATCTAGATACTTTGTGAACAATGCGTCTTCATGAGACTTGTCTACAAACTCTTAGCCGCCTTCACAAATGAACGAATCTTGTCCAAGCTCTGCTGACCATCCTCCTCAACGCCACTGCTGACATCAACTGCATAGACCCGGTCTCGGTATTCATCAAGCCCGGCGAGCGTCGTCTGCACGTTGTCCGGGTTCAAGCCCCCTGCCAGTATGATCTTGATGCCATCATCCTTGGTAAATGCTGCCTTGACATCTGACAATCCCAGTTGCTTGCCAGAGCCTCCCGAACCAGCATCCAGCAAGGGAAGAGCGTGGTAACCTCTTGTGCCGATGCCATGGTCTTGCGGGTTAAACGCCTTCAGAACAGGAACGGGGACAAGCTTCGCCCACTCGATTGGCTCTTGGCCGTGGAATTGTACAACATCCAGATTCAGCAATCGCTGCTGCTCAAGCACATACTCTAGCGATTGATTGCGGAAGACTCCCACGAGCAGCGCACGACTATCGTTTCCAACAAGCCGTGATGCGCCGTGATCAAAAAAGTCGGACGCAGTCTTTGAGTCGGCCAGGAGTCCTGATTTGGAGACATTCGGCTTCTTGGTTTTGTGGACTGCTTCAGATATCGCAAGGGCCGTCTCTGCTGTTACTGTTCGCTTAAGTCCAGGAGCAAGAATAATGCCGATAAGATCGGCTCCCGCTTCAACTGCAGCTACGGCAGCCTCTACACTTCGTGTCCCACAGATTTTGACCATTGGACTAGATGATGCCCGAACTTCCTTGGTAGTGGTTCCGCCTAGAAGCTCTGAAATGAATTGTGCAGTGTTTGACGCCCGCATGAGCGCTTCTCCAACTAAAACTGCACCAACCCCACTTTTGATGTACGGCTCTACATCTTTGGGGCCAGCGATACCACTCAGAGCGCACAAAATTGTCTCTTTCGGGACCATGTTGATCAAGCGGTTCGTTGTTTCCATGTCGACCTCGAAGTTTACCAGGTTCCGGTTGTTCACGCCGATAACCTGGGCGCCCAGCTTGACTGCAATCTCAGTTTCGTCAGCATTCTGCACCTCAACAAGGGGCTCCATTCCGAGTGATCTGGAGTAGTCGTAGAGCCTCTTCAGGACCGGCTCCTCTAGCATTTTTACAATCAGCAACACCGTATCCGCACCCGCAAGCCTAGCCTCGAGGATCTGGTATTCGTCGAAAATGAATTCCTTGCGCAGCACGGCAGGCCGATTCGGCATGCCTTCGATGCTTTGTCGAACGGCCTTGAGGTCCTCGATGCTACCCTTGAACCATTCGGGTTCTGTGAGGACAGAAATGGTGCTAGCGCCAGCTTTGGCATATAATCTGGCTTGAGCAGGCGCACACGTCGACAGGGAAATGATGCCTTTGGAAGGCGACGCACGCTTGATCTCGGACATGAGCGAGAGTCTGAAAGGAGATTGTCTAAGACGCTCTGGAAAGTTGATCTGCGGCGGGGCCAAGTTCAGGTCATATGCAGCCTGTAAATCAACAGGTCTTTGAGAAGGGATCTTCTTCTGCTCAGCAACGGCTGCCCTGCGGTGATCGTAAATCTTTTCCAAGATGGAGGTCTGCTTGTCCTTCTTTGCACCGTTGGCGGTGTCGCTGGAAGCAGCCCCAATTGCTTGGGCATGTGCCTCTTTCTGCAGTCGGTCATTCTCAGCCCACGTGCCTCCTTGCATCTTGAGGAAGTTTCTCATCATGAGACGTCCATGCTCGGTCAGAATGCTCTCTGGATGAAACTGCACGCCTTCAATCACATACTCCTTGTGGCGAACACCCATGATGACCTCCTTGATCTCGGCATCTGCATTTGCGGGAATGGTTGCAGTAATCTCAAGGCAGTCTGGAAGTGTGCCGTGAGTACCAGCGAGAGAATGATACCTAGTAACCGGGACATCCTGGGGCACGCCTGCAAAAACACCCTTGGCGTCGTGCTTGAGAGGGGATGTTTTTCCGTGGAGAATCTGACCAGTAACGTCTACGGTGCCTCCATAGCTGTAGAAGATGCACTGTCTGCAGTGTGTTAATAACGTGCCGTCCACGCCATACGAGGATTCGTGATGGTATGCACCAGCATTGCTCAAAGACGCTGCACAGCGAATGCCAAACACAGGATTCAACCGATGGAAAAGAAAAGGACAGAAACTCACTCTCCCATGCACACGCCCAAAATGGGGATTTTGCCACTGAAGTGCTTAATGGCTGCATTGCTAATGCCAGCGTCCTTTTCCGGGTGTCCGGGACCTGGGCTAATGACAAGCTGAGTGGGCTTCTTCGCGATGAGCTCATCGAGAGTAATCTCATCATTGCGATAGACGGTTACGAATGCGCCTTCAAAGACAAGGTACTGATAGACGTTCCAGGTGAAAGAGTCGTAGTTGTCAATGAGGATCACATTGGAGGCGGTGGGTATCGGCGGAGAGGGGTTTGGATTGCGAGGCGAGTGGTCAATCAAGTCGAGGGATGGCATTTTGGGGGAGGTAGTGAGACTGCTCCGACAACGGGCCAGGAAAGGTGGTATATAACTTTTTATCGGGACCACCTCCGGCACTTGGGCAACGGCACAGGATTTCGGTGCTTTGCCGGGGATATACGTTGTATTTGGCGGGGTGTTGAGGTGGGATGCAGGTGGAAAAGAGTGTACGGGCGGGCAGTGCGGTGGGGTGAGGTGAGTCAAGGATGTGTCAATGAGATGTAGTATATTGAGGCTGCGGAGTTAACACGGAGGTGACACGCATTAGTCCTGGGTGCCATTGCAGGGCAAGAAAATCACGGCAGGTGGGCAGCGAGTGCGGCACACATGTACAATACACAGGCAGCGGAATGCGACTATGCTGCATGACACTACACTGCACTTGACTGCATTGTGCCGGCGTGTTGAGACGAGAGCATGCCATGGCCATGTGTAGTGCACGTAGAGGGCAAAGTTGGGTGGTCCTGATCCCTGCACGTGCTAGCCCGACTTTCGCGTGAGCTTTGGGTTTGGCGACTGTGCAGACATTCCAGACAGACATTCACGTCGACGCCAAACAGACGGCCATTGCCCACCCGCGTCCCAACACCCCCTTCATGGCCTTTGGCTAGCTGGCCTACACGTCGCGCACCCCAGCGCAAACATGGCCCCCCTCCAATCGCCCGACTTCGACCTGGCAAAGTGCCTCAACGGCGAGCAGCAGCTGGTGTATGTTTACCGCCCCGTCCTCTTTCTCTCCACCACCCACCACCCTTCTGACACACTCTTCCAGCACCTGGGACGTCGCATACCGCGCCCTCTGCGACCCTGCAACCGCGTCCAAAAGCGACGCCCTACGCGCCTTCCTCTCCACCAAGGAAAACATCGACACCCTCACCCACCCATGGCGGCCCTTCCCAGACCCGTCGTCGCAGGAAAAGTCAAAGTTTGAATCCAAGACAGCGCCTATCAGCGTCACTCCCGCCCAAAGCGACCACTATGATGTAGAGGAGATCAAAGAAGACAGCCTGTGGCTGGCCAAGGAAGCGCAAATCTCGGAATACGCAGCCTTGCAGCTTGTTGTGCAGGAATGGCAGGGTCGCCCTGCCGCCCAGCTGCTGAGTGGCCTGACGGAAGAGGAGGCGCTCAGCGTGCAAGACGCGGCCGGAATCGCCAACCTAGGCGCCTCGACCTTTGTCCCAAACTCGTCCCTCCTCGCAACACCGCTCGCTTCCAAGACCGCCCACCTCGATACAAAGAACCAACGCCGTCTGCACATCCTCGACATCTACCACTCGACCTGTGCCTCCATCATTCGCATAAGCCAGCTTCTGGTCTCGTGGGGCTGCGCATCCAATCTGCGCAATCAGACCATATATGGCACCGAATACCTCAGCATTGGCGCCGGATGGATTGAAGAGCTCGGCCAGACTATCGCGGCAGCACAGGACGGTCCCTCGGGTGGAAAGGCGCTAGACGAATGTCTCAAGGCCTTTTCAAAGAGGTGTGATTCCTTGGATACCGGCTATGCGTGGAATGTGGACGACTCAATACTCGAAGCAGCATCCGAGAAGTGGGTCGTTGCCCAAACCACCGAGTTGCTACACATTCTCCATTTGGCACTAGTACATGCCGATTTAGTTGCAAAAGACTTCCTTCCGGCGGCCACGATTGAAGACTGGCTCAAGGCCTTCAGTTGCCGTGGCTTCTTTCGCGAATTCCCCGCAGTCACCGCTCGCCAGGAGCCTCTTATCCCCGTCATTCAGCTCTTGACTTCACTCATGTCCCTGACTATCTTGAAGGTCGACAAGATTATGGACGACCTCGAATCTGGCGATTGCAACACCTGGCATTCTTCGTCGTACATCTTAAACACCAATATTGTGGAGACCATCACGACCATATTCGGAGAGGCCAAGGTATTAGGTGCTAGTCCTGCCACACCACCCATGTTTGCTTGGGCCCTCGTAACGTGGAAACTTACAAGCCGTGCGAGCTACGAGGAGCAAGAACGCGACCGTCTCCTCGAATCATCAAACGGCGCCGGAAACACTGAGTCCGAGCCTTCAACCCTTGAGGAGGCTGCTTTGGTAATTACAAAACTCGAGAATCACGAGTTGTTTGACGGCAAGATGCCCTACGAAGACCTCGCTACCGTCAGCTCAGCAGCAGGTGTTCTGGCCATCATCAACCAGCTTGTCGAAATCAGTCTCCCGGCGTTTGGCACGTCCATTGATCGGATATCTCAGGACAGAGTTCGATTGCTGTTCCTTCACGTAGTTCGCGCTGCTGTTGGGAGCGAGATTGTTGCATATAGTCCAGATCTCATTGTCACAACATACACTATTCTGGCTGGCGATAATACGTTTCGCCGGTGGGACAATGGTCAATTCGCCCGACATGCCGATCCAATTGTGGCATACTTCCTCGAGGATGAATACATCCTTAGGCCAATGTTGCTCAACGAGGCCCGTTTGCGATATCCCTATGAGATGACACCATTTCTGAAATTTTGCAGCGCATTGACTCGTGGAGACAAGACGATGCAGAACGGCATGCCTTCGTTTGTTGATAAGCTTGCGAACCACAACCGCTTGATGCAACGCCTTCCAGATGGATTCCGTGATTATCAGCTAACGCGTGAAGAGGAGAATGCCAACTGGGTAGAACTTACCGCTGATCTCCCCTTGTTTTCTTCTGCAGGCTCATCCACCTTTGGTGCCCAGCGTCGCTTGATGGCCTCGGGCACTTCAAGACACGCACACGGCTTCTCAACTATTCCGGCTGGCACAGAAGGCATCATAGTTGACGACAACTCACAACCATATGTAGCTGTCTGGCATCACCAGCACTCTACCTTGTCATACCTTGTCGAACTTCTTTCAACATATCCCGTCGGAAGCAGCAAAGTTGAGACTGCTACCCAGCAACCTGCGTCTCGTGAGGATGTCGTAGAAGTCATTGGTCTTTTTGCTGACCTGATACACTCATCCTTGCACTCATCCGAGGGTATCTGCTCACCTGAGCTTCTAGAGGCAATCGGTATCGGAGCTGAGGGCAGTGCAGACACTGTTAACATTGTGCTCGCGATTTTCGAAGAAGAACTCTTATATCTCTGCCAGGAACCCAGCAATGAGGTGTCTTTGGAGCTATTGGTCAACTGCACTCATTTCTTGGAAGCTTTGGTCATTGTTTCCCCTCAAAGAGTATGGCCATGGCTCGCCAGGAGCAGGTTATTGGAGGGCGATGGCAACGGAAGCTTGGCAACCATTCTAATCAGCACTGAGATGGTTCTTGGGCGATATGACTTCCTTCTTGGATGTATTCGACTCTACAAGGGTCTTGTCAAAGACGCTGTCGATCGATCCGTGTCCCGCAAAGTTCCCACAAAGGCGCTCAGTCGGTTCAATGCATCGGCTCCCGCCGACAGCGGTACTTCGGACAAGATTATGAGCACCATTCTGTTCACTTTTGGTCGCACTCTTGCCAGTATATACGAGAACTCGCTCAACTGGAAGTACTCGCAGCCGGACCACCGCCCCGAAATCAACACTACCATTTGCGAAGTCTTCACCACAATCTTGAGTCTTACATACAGTGTAGATGATGCGCCAAAGCTGTCTACCAAGCTCACGAAATCGATTGCACCCATTGCTGAATATCTCACCCAACTCTATCTTGCTGGCTCCGACACCAATCTGCCTACAAACCCGCTCATGACATCTTTGATCATCGGGGTCAGTCCCAACGACAACACCTTGCTCACAACTTCAGGTGCACTATGGACTCAACAGACGCAAAGCACCTTGGCATTTGCCGACCTACTTGTCCGAGTTGCCATGCTACTTAATAAGCCCTGGACTCATCTGGAGCAACAGCTCTTCAAAGCAACACCGTTATTAGCCCGACTGTACGCCACGAGTGACAAGTGGAAGTCCCAGGTTGTGCTGTTGTTGGAAGCTCTGGTTCGTGGCGCGGTCCGTGTTACAACCCAGGAAGATTCGGAAACGGCCGACAAGAAGACTGAGCAGCGAGAACCGCCTTCGCTACTAGGCCATCTGGGACCACGAACTGCGAAGAACTTTCTCAGTGTACTTTCTCGACTAGATGAGCCGCTAAAGATAGTGGACATCCAACGGAATGTGTGGAACTTACTTTCAGCCGTAGTAACGTGCAAGCAGCAGTGGTTCTCTCTGTATCTGCTTACTGGAAACACTCCACGAGAAACGATTCGAAGCAAAAGAAACGTGGCCCAGGATTCAAGGAATAAAGCCCTGCTCACACGAGCTTTCGATGCGCTGTCAAGTATGACTCTCCCAGAGAAGGAGCCTACCGGCGTTTCATGGCCGCTGTTTACAGCCATGCTCGAGTTCGTCTCTTCAGCGCAAAACAACTGGTCATGGGCAATGGGCGACTTACGGCAGCGTAAAGACTTGATTCAGAAATTGCTCGCATTCCTCAAATGGATGGCAAAGCAGTCCAAACAACCGCGAATGAGCAGCAATGAAGAGACGCTGGAGCGATCGTTCCAAAACAAGTTCGCATCTCTCGCCTGCGAAGTCATTGCTATGTACCTACACAGCTCGCGGCAGGTCGGTGACATTACCGTACTGAAAGATATCGTCCCCAGCTTGACGTACTTGGAAGATACCGCTTTGGATCTGCCATCTTACAGTACGTCGCTGCACGGATATTTGAAGCAGAACCTGGAGCAACAGTACCCTGGTGTCTCTCTAACGAACCTCAAGCGGACCACTTTGTACCCTGAGACCTTTGGCCGGGCATTCTTCTATGACATTGATCTCGCTCAACAACTTCTGGGTTTCAACAGCAAGTGGGCTGGCCCTAGGGAGGGCACAGGTTTCGCATCTGAAGTCGAGAAGGCAAACTATAACCTAGGACTCGTGGAATCCCAAGTCTTGTTGCTTCAAGGCTGGAAACTGTTAGCTCTGGAGCTTAGCCAGGTGGTAGCGAAGGACGATCGAATCGTTAAGGTCCTCATTGGTGTTGTTCAAAAGTGCATGACTGCCAATACCCAGTCGAACCTCCCAGAAGCATTGTTTGGTCAGCTCATGGTCGTGCGAGCGGATTTGGCATTTGCCCTACTGAAGAAGCTCGTAGAGGCCAAGGTCCGGACTACAGAAGCGCGCCAATTACTCGGCCCAATATGGAGCGCCATTCGCGCCTCTACTCCAGACTTCGATAGCGTCTTCTCCAGCGACTCGGTCTATTACTACCGGTCTTTGCTGCGGATCCTCTACCTCGCTCTTCACTTCCATCTGATTGAGGATACCGACCAGTCCAGCGATGCCTCATTCCGCTCAAGCTTCCGTGGCACTATGCCGAGCAGTCACAACAGCTACACTGAGCCCATCTCCACACAGCTCCTCGAAATTCTGACCGATACAGTAGCCAAGGGGTTCCGTAGCTTGGCCACACAGCTACACGCGGAACCCTTGTCCGTCTTACCGTCAGACTTTGCTCTCCTCACCGCGCTGCTACAGCGTATCATCGCAATACCAGAAATGTCCAAGTGGCAGCAACAAGCAGCGCTTCTCTTTGCAAACAACAACACAGTACGCTATGCCACCAGCCTTTTCTCTTGGGCCGATCGCCTCGCAATATCACACAACGGCGTAGATGATCCCATCTACGGCGAGCTAAGCATCCTCTTCTTGCTCTCGTTATCCAGCATCCAAGCTCTAGCCGAGACCATGGCTGTCGAAGGTATCCTCAGCCAACTTAACACGGCAAACATTATGAACTACTACCGTCGCGTAAACGGCACTGGTCCCTTTGACAGCCCGGTTCGCATGTACTCTGTCTGGACCAAGGGAATTCTTCCCCTCTGCCTCAACCTTCTCTTATCCGTCGGGCCCCCCATTGCTGGCGAGATTTCCTCATTCCTCAACCAATTTCCTGAACAGTTGGCCCGCTCGGCATCAAGCATCAACTCGTCAAATTCATCGTCACGTCTCATAGCCAATAGCAACAAGATCACGCTTTCTGTGGCATCTGAAATACATAGTTTGGCCCTTATCGCCGCGATCCTAGAAAACGTGCGCAAACAAGGGCCGAAGCTAGGTATTCAGGCCAACGAAGTGGCGCTTCTGGAATGGGAAAAGGATGCCGTCAAAGAAGATGTTGAGAGTTGGTTATCGCGTAAGAGTGCGCTTAGAGAACGTCTCGTTGCGGTTGATGAAAAGGAGTTGGACATGCTGAATCGCGTCAAGGGCAAGGGAGAGGATGCGCCGAGTGAATTAGAAGAGAGGGTCGTGGGAGAACTCGAGGATGCAAGGACATGTATGGTTGGGGGCGCGAATGGTGGTGGAAGTGGTAATGGGGACAGTACAAGGAAGTAAAAGGGACTTGTCAAGGTAGTTTTGTAATGTTTTCCCTTTAACTACCGTAGGATATGGGACAATGCGGGCTTATGCACTTCCTGTTCTTTTTGATAGAAAAGCAATGATGGTAGTTTTTCCTTTACTTTTTGGAGGGTTCATGCTTTTCCCTTTTGCGCAAGGCCAGGTACTAAAAAAGCAGGCGCACAACTCTAGGGCTCTTTGCATATCGCTTCGAAGCTAAACAGCTGAGGATATTGCACACGGACAAGCACTCTCGGGAATAAGGTTCGAGGTACTAAATCGCCTTGTAGATTACCTAAAAGAGACGGATTGGGTGATCAGCATTACGTCACATGTCAGACTCTCAGGACAGGTTTAAGAGCAATCATCGTAAGACGGTGGCCTCAATATGCGCGTGGTCTCAGAAGCGTAGTAGCATGCTAGATTTGTCAAAGACATGTGTGTGTGTGTGTGTGTGTGTGTGTGTGTGTGTAATCGCATTGCGATCACAACGTGCAGATGTCACTGGGGGAATGTTGGAAAAAAGAGCATGCCTCGGGAGTTTGCCTGTTCCTGTCCCATTGGTGACGTGACTATGCGCGGCTCAGAAGGCTGGGCGGGTTCAACAGGGTCTCGCAGTCATTTAACTTCCTGGTCTCCCCACAACAAAACAAGCTTGCGACGGGCTCGAGATAATTGTTGTTAAGCCTTCGAGTCGATTGCATCTTGATTCTAAAGCTGTCAGCCTCGGCTTATACAAGAATCGCAAGGCAGCCAAGCCTGCAACCCAACGGCACTTCTCTTCCGTAGCTTCCGCGGTTGTTCTTTCAGCTCCACCGCGGCATCCCGAAACCATCGCTTCTTCTCGCTACCAAGCTACCCCAGCAATCTCCGACATGTCGCAGAATTACCAGCAATACGGTGGGAATCCTTATGGCCAGGCCGAAGAATACGGTGCGCATTCGAATCCATATGGCGGGGGCGGCGGCTATGGCTCGTCCAACCCATATGGCGGAGGTGTAAGTAGTCGCATTCCATAACACGACAAGACAAGACTAATGCGACAGCATAGTATGACGAGCCACAGCAGCAGCAGCTAAACCCTCCAGCGCCTCTTCAGCGCCATGGCGAGTCCAATTACTCGCAGCCGTCGCAATACTCGCAGGCTGGTGCCTTGAGCCCAGCGCAAACGAATGGACAAAATGTCCCTCATACAGACGTACCCCTCAACGGCTTACCCGGCCAAGGCAATACCATGGAGGCTCCCGGGTCCCAGCCTCTGAGCCGAGATGACTTCTTCACGCGCATTGAAGGCGCAAAGCAGCACATCGGTCAGCTTACTTCGGACATCCAAGCCATTGCCAGTATTCACCAGCGCATGCTCTCCTCGCCCGACAACCGGTCCAGTGCTGAACTGGAAGCCGTTGTAACCAACACGCAGATCAGGAACACACAAATCAAAGACGAGATCAAGTTTCTGGAAAAGGACGCCTTGCGCGACCCCAATGACAGGACAAAGAAGTCTCAGGTCGAGGCGCTCAAGAGGACCTTCAAGAGCCAGCTCGAGGACTTTCAAAAGGAAGAGGCTGATTATTCCAAGAGGTACCGCGAGGCTATTGGCAGGCAGTACCGTATCATCAACCCAGATGCTACGGATGCCGAAGTCGAAGAGGTAGCCAATTCCGATTTGGGCGACGAGGGTATCTTTACCCAAGCTGTAAGTGCAAACCACAAGCCATGTAGCAAATAAAAAAATCCCTCATCTAACATCTCAACAGCTTAAATCAAACCGCAGCGGTCAAGCAGCAAGCGTCCTCGGCGCCGTCCGCGCCCGCCACAACGACATCCAGCGCATCGAAAAGACAATGAGCGAGCTCGCCCTCCTTTTCACCCAACTCAATGAACAAGTCATGTACCAAGAACCGCAAATCCAGCAGGCCGAGCAGCAAACGGTCCAAGTCAAAGACGATACCGAAAACGCAAACAAGCAGCTAGAAGAGGGTATCAAGTCTGCGAGGCGAGCGCGAAAACTCAAATGGTACATTCTTCTTACCGTGATTGCTATCCTGTGCGTTATCGCGCTCGTGCTGGGGCTTTACTTTGGGTTGAAGAAGAACTAGGTGGAATAGCGGTGTACTAAGGGGGGGGGGGGGTTGATGATGGCGTATGTACATAACGAGCTTCTGGGAATGAGGGATGAATGGGTATGGATATGGATTTGGGATAAATGCGGGGAGCTTAAATGGTTCCTTTTACTTTTCTTCCTTATACTATGATAATAAGGTAATTAATTCTGAGATGACAATGCTGCGACATCACGTATGCTGTGGAGCGAAGAGGAGATGCGAATCATGAGTCATCTGGGGTAAGGTAATGGGGTATGAGGAGAAGGGGAAAAATCGAATATTATGATGTCGATGGAATTGTGAATTCCATCCTACTGTAGTAGTTTGCAGGAAGAATATATCGGAAGGGGTGTATCACATGCCTTCTCTCGCAATGAAAGCCAGAGAGGATTGAGGCAAAGCGAAAAAAGCATAATATCCAAAAACACGGTTACGAGATTAGTAAAACGAGGGAAGGTGCGATGGCGACAAGTTGCATGCGATAGTGTGGTAAAAGACGAGGTGGCGCTTGTCGTATTTTAGTGGCAGTCTAGAAGGAGCTGGGGAACGAATGGTTATTTTTGGGGCGCTTGGGGAAGCGGCGGTGGCGAGAGCGCGTATGGAATCAATGGTTTTGGGGTAGGGTCGTGTGGCTGTGTGCTTTTGGTGGGACTGAGGAATACGGCGTGGGATTGTTGGTGATGGTGTTGCATACGAAGATGGATTCGGGGGTGTTTTTGGTACGAGAGTGGTCCTTGTACGTTGCAGTGAGGTTGTCGTGTAGGTGACCAAGGCGAAATATTCGCCAACGGTCTTTTTTTCAGCGCAAGCGCAAAGGGTCTGCGTAGAGATATGCAGCTAGGTTATGTAGGTAGGTGGTATTTTGATACACTCCATCCGAATGCAAAGGGCCGCATGCACGTACACCTCCTATCTTTCCCTGTGCAGAAGTGCCGCATCGGACAACACAACTCGTAAAAACCCCATAGTTTAAAATATGGATAGTCAGGGACGCTCAACGCGGCATTCAAATCAGACACGGTGACGAAAGACACCGCATCGCAAGAACCACTAAGCATAATTCGATCAGCAACAAAAGTGGATCTCAACGTATGGAAGCTGAAACCGAAGCATATTGGTGTTTTGGCACCTTGCCACAGCAGGCAAAAAATAAGTCTCGTGTCTGCACACCCCCAAGTCCGCAAGTATGCATGGTTACATGCAGGTGATTTTTCATTGTTATCGCGGGAACATGTCATCATCCTCCCGTTGCATTCGTGCAGGAAAAAAATCCTGCTAACAAAATCCTCCCGTCTTTCTTGTCCCAGGAAAGCTAATCTCGGGCCCGGGCGGGGGGGGAGGGAGGACATGGCGCTAGGTAGGGTGATGACGATACAAGGGGGGTTATATGCCTGCATGGTTGTTCCGATCGGCCATTTGCAACAACCAAAAAGGTGGGGGAGGCGACAATGGAAGATAGGTAAAGAAGTGATTGACGGGCTAACGCGTGTCTCGTTCCCACTCTTTTTTTTGATCATAGGCAGAAGGATTGCGGGCAGTCGATCCAAGCATCGTCGCCACGGCTTGGAAAGAGCTTACTGGGGGCCCTAGTCTGCGCTTGAGTGAATCTTGGCGCCTTAGTCAGGGGTTGGCGGTTTTGTAACTGGCGCGTGTGGCCAATCAGCGGGGCTAGACGTATGTCCCGCTAAAATTGGACGCGTCGCCTTTCTGCGTCTGGCATTGTCTGGGGCCGGCGCCAGCGGTATTAATCTTGTTCGCGGACAGTCCACCCCCCGTCCTTGTTCATTCATAACCTTTCATTGCGTCTGTCGCTTTCTCTCTAGCCACAACCACCTTTCTTCTTCTTCCCTTTTCACTTTCACCTAATTTCCATTGCAACTTCGTACACTCGTTTTACACGGGGGTTGCTTTTTGCTCGCTGTCTCCCCGACTACGCTTTCCCTCCACACTCGCTTGCTTTCGCTACTCAACCCAACGACGGTTCGTAATCCGCATCATCAGCTACATCATGAAGTCCTACATCTTTGCAGTCGCTCTAGCGGCGGCTGCTGCTGCCAAGCCGACGACAGAACAGAAGCGTGCTTCCAGTTCCAGTATCACTCCAGTGACCGTCAAGGGAAATGGTATGTTCTTGTTTGTGAATGGAGGTGTTGCTGCGATTGCTGACTGAAGCCAGCTTTCTGGACCGGCAACGAGCGCTTCTACATCCGTGGTGTTGACTACCAGCCCGGTGGCGCATCCGAAGCAAAGGACCCCATTGCCGACGAGGATGGCTGCAAGCGTGACATCGCCAAGTTCAAGGAGCTCGGCATCAACACGGTCCGTGTCTACACTGTTGACAACAGTGCTAACCACGACACCTGCATGGGTCTCCTCGCCGACGCCGGCATCTACCTGGCTCTCGACGTCAACACGCCCAAGTACTCGATCAACCGTGCGGACCCCCAGAAGTCGTACAACAAGGTCTACCTCCAGAGCGTGTTCGCTACCGTCGAGATGTTCGCCAAGTACGACAACACTCTGTTGTTCTTCTCTGGAAACGAAGTCATCAACGACGACAATACGACTGACTGCGCTCCTTACGTCAAGGCTGTCACTCGTGACCTCAAGTCATACATGAACGCCCGTGGTCTCCGCAAGGTTCCCGTCGGTTACTCTGCCGCCGATGTCGAGTCCAACCGCTACGAGATGGCCGACTACATGAACTGCGGCGACGACTCTGTCCGCAGCGACTTTTTCGCTTTCAACGACTACTCCTGGTGCGATCCCTCTTCGTATGTGACATCTGGCTGGAACATCAAGGTTCAGAAGTTTTCCAACTACAGCATCCCCATTTTGTGAGTGTTTCCCCCTTTAAACCTAAAAATAAGCACTAGCGTTTTCTAACACTACAAAAAGCCTCTCCGAGTACGGCTGCAACACCAACACGCGCAAGTTCGAAGAAGTAAAGTCTCTCTACGGCCAAAACATGACCAAGGTCTACAGCGGCGGCCTCGTCTACGAGTACTCGCAAGAAGCGTCCAAATACGGCCTCGTCGAGATCAACGGCGACTCCGTCGAGGAACTCCCCGACTTCACTGCCCTCAAGTCCGCCTACGCGGGTACTCCCAACCCTACTGGTGACGGCGGCTACCTCGCCAACGGCCAGGCATCGCAGTGCCCGTCTCAGTCCAGCACCTGGGATGTTACTCTCAAGAGCAACGAGTTGCCCAGCCTGCCTGATGGTGCCAAGGATTTCTTCGACAAGGGCGCTGGTGCTGGTCCTGGTCTCACGGGTGACGGATCGCAGGATGCCGGTTCTTCCACCCCGAACATTGGTGATGCAAGTGCCGGTGCTGTTACCTCTGGTGGCAGCACACCTACCTCTACCAGCTCTTCCACCCACTCTGCTGGCGCGGCTGCTAATGTGCGTCCTATGAGCTTCGGTCTTGCACCTATTGTCTGCGGTGCTGTTGTGCTTGCTTCTTCGCTTTTCGGCGGCGCACTTGTCTTGTAAGATATTCACTAGCACGCTTTACCGACCCTTTTTCTCGAGCGGGGGTTGTTATATCAAAACTCAATTTTTTTTTAACTACCACATTTTTTGTTATGTCGCGCGCTTCTCCTAGATTATTTTATCATCCAGACCCGTTTTTTATTCTTTATAAAGAAACGGCTCGTAGATCAATGTAGTGCAACGACCCAGTGCGGGCAACGTTTTTTTTTATTTGTTAGTTTTTAAAGCTATCTAGGGCATTTTAGACGTGAGAATTACATATCCCTTTTGTTCGTACTCTTGTGTTCAACACTTTGATATGCCAAATTCACACACACACACACACACACACACACACACACACACACACACCCCTTGTCTTCCCTTTCTGGTCTTGCTTCTAATCAGTGTGGAAGTTAAGTGTATTCATTTTTTTAGCGCATTCACGTTACTGCAAGCAACATCAAAGTCCCATAGAATCCCCAAAAGAAAACAGACTTTTTTTTAAAAAAAAAGAGAACATGCACATATAAACACAAAGATGTATATCTCATCCAGTTGCAACCTACGCTCAGTTAAGAAACAAAGTAAATTTTTCTTGAGGGGGAACTCGTAACAAATGTTCAGCCTAAAAAGAAGAAGAAAAAAAGTTGCCAACCCTGTTGGTAGCTTCAAAAAGTCCCAGCATATAACAATATCTATCAGCTATAACTAAACGATTCATGCTATAAAGAAGAAGGAGAACACAGATCTGAGACTCTTAGCCTTCCCCCCTTCCCCCCCTCCTTCCCTGGCGCATGGAAAGAATGTCAACCTTTCCTTCGAGTATATGTATATACCTGTAATTAAGACCAGACTTGAGACATGTAACGGAAAGACGAAAAAAAAAAGTCCAAGCCAACGTCCAGTGTTGAAGACTTTTTTTAAGAAAATACATAAGAGTTTTTTTGGGGCTATTGATATTTCACATTAAGGGGAAGGGGGGGGGGGGGGGGGGGGAAGGAGGGGGGCTAATGTTATGTTCGAACAAGTCCCACATTAATCTACAAGTAGTATGTATAAGCATGAGTTTTTTAAAAAAAAAAGATAGGCCAGTAAATTATCAAGCATATGTTTATGGCATTTGTATGTATGTGTGTGTGTGTATGTATCGTTCATTTACTAGATTTCAAAAACACCACCCATACCCACTCGTACATCAACGAGATCAGGTCTCCAGCCCTTAAACTGCACAAGTCCCCTCTTAACTTCGCGCACGCGCTCGAGGCGGTTCTTTGCCTCCTCCTCCTGCGCGCGTCTGAAGGCATCTTCGTCGATTTCAAACTCGTCGAGGCTGCCCAGACTCTCTTGTCGGGGCTTGGGCTTGTTAGCTGCGTCGCTTCGGCGGTGGTGAGCGGGGTTTTGGCCGGTGAATGCTGAGATGCCGGATTGGATGACGTCTTGGAAGGAGGAGTGGGTGCGGTTGGGTGGGGGTTGGCGTGAGGGTGCGCCAGAGAGGTCAATGTCGTCGAAGTTGTTGGGGTCCGCTTGGTCGTCGATTGAGGGTTGCATGTCGCGGCGACGGTCGCGCCATACGCCGCGGCGGAGCTCAAAGTTTTCTTCCTCAAGCTCACGGACTTTGGCGAGGAGGCGGTCGCGTTCTTCGTCCAAAAGTTCTTGGACGCTAGAGTCTTCGATGGAGCCGAGATCTGCTTTTCTGCGGCGCTGCTCTGCTTCTCGGAGACGCGCGTTTTCATTGCTGAGACCCGTTATGCGGGTTCTTAATTCGGCAGCTTCACGCTCAACCTTCTTGTGTTCTTGTAGACGTGCCTGGTTTCGTGTGTCGTTGTCACGATGTAGCTGTGTCAGAGTCTCAATCTTCTTCTCCAACAACTCGGCGCGTGAGACCGAGTCTGATGCCTTGCGGTTAGCAGTGCCCAGCTCAGCCTCTAGCTGCGCAATACGAGTCTGCGCAGAGTCGTGGTCTGATCCATCCTTTTCTGCCTGATCACCGGCCTTATCCAAGCTCGCCTTCAACTCCTGTAGTTCCGTCTTTGTCGAACTAGCCTCCTGCTCTGCCTTCTCCACTGCGCTCTCAAGACTTGTAATCTTCGATTGGAGCTCGTTATTCTTATTCGTTTGCTCCGACAGTTGCCTATTGAGATTTGAAATCTCAAGTTCAAGCGACTCGATAGTTGCAGACTTGGAAGCAACTTGTGCATTCAGATCGTCGATTGATGCGCTTTGGCTCGGAGATGCGGTCGCTGTACGGCGTGAGGATTTGTTGCTTTGTGATTGTGCTTGAGAAAGCTGTCTCTTGAGCGACTCAACTTCCGTTCTCTGTATGATAGGTCAGGATTGCCCTTGAAAAAACTGTAAATACTATGAGTACTTACCAGTGCATCAACCTCCTTGCCCTTCTCAACTGCAAGAGCAGCATCGCCTCTGCTCTCTCGAAGTTCCTCTAGCTCCTCTTCGCCTTTCTTCCACCTTCTCTCATTTTCCTCAACTTCACTTGTTAATCTTTTATTTTCCTTCTCCAGCTCTTCAATCTTCTGTGCTTGTTCCCGGTAAACCTCACTCGTGACCCCAACTCCAGGCGACAAAGGCCCAGCAGCTCCTGAACGATAGAACGATTCTGACCGTTGTCGCGACTCGATAGCGACTGAAGGCTTGCGACCGTGCGGCTGCTTGGGTAATTCTGAGGGCTCCTCGTCCTCTTCTTCGTCCTCGGCTGGAGGCGGAGGTACGCTGGTAGCCTCTATAGGTTCAGGTGCGACTTGTTCAGTCTTCTCTTCAGTCTTCTCTTCGGTATTCGCGGCTTCGGTCGACGCTTCGGCCTCGGCTTCGGCAGGAGTTTCAGTCTTGTCCTCCTTCTTCTTTCCGCCTTTCTTCGCCTTCTGTTTCTTCAATTGTTCATACTAGTGACAAATGGTTAGTTTCTGGTATTTACATAGTAGCAGTATTAGTGTATCTACTGCATAGAGCACATCGCGCTTGGTGACTATGTAGCCAAGAAGCACTACCTCTCAAAAGCACCAAATTCACACAAGAGAAATACCTACGCGCTTCTTCGCCGCCGCCATCTTCTCGGCTTTTTCCTTTTCTTCGTCCGCCATTTTGTCCAGGGGCTATAGTATTTTGGTAGAGTAGTCAGTAAATGGTCACGAAGCTCGATAACTGAATGTGGGGGAGCTTGTGTCTCCAGGGCCCCGATGATGCCAACTTGCGCCGCAAGATCACACTAGTCCGTAAATGGAATAGCTAAATCGTCTACATTGTCCAGGATAGCGAACATTACAACGTCTGCGTGGACATGTACATTCATTGGACACTAACTCAAGACCCTCTGTTACACTGGAAAGCTTTGTTTTAATCAAGTCTTGAGATTCTCAGTATGATGTTTGGAAACTGTTGTTGAACGATGAGTTGCTAATCATATTCACGATCGCAGCATGTATTGCACGCTATTTGCCCAAGTCACTTTACGTGATTATGGTCAAACATCGCGTTGTCCATAGGTAGAAGTTAAGCTCAAAACTTAGAGTCTGGGTATGTTATTGTGTAATACCATGTCAATGAACCAGACATGGTCTGTACTGAGTGACGATACATAATCCCCAATCAAGTATGAGTTTGATCTTTTTTCTTCTCATGAATATATCAGTACATTACTAATCAACACATCTCATGACCATCTGGCATGCTCGCTATGTACTTAATTGCATATGTTGTCACGCAGGCGATAAATCTTTGGTTTGGAAATCATGCTTTTTATAAACGAGCTCTCTCTCTCTCTCTCGTGTGTCTATGTGACGCTGAAAGTCATGCGTTTAGTAAGAAAGAGATGATCAAGGATACCAAGTACGTAAGACCTTGTTTCAATAGTGGTGTCGTTCTATGAGTATAAGACTTGAAACCTTAGACAAGGAGGTATACCAGAGATACTAAACATAACATCATTTCCATGGATTTGCATGTAAGCAGTCAGAAAATAGAAGCCATGAATAGTTCCTCACCGCCTAGTCCCCTCGTATCTTTGTCTGATTCATGCAATCTTCCTTTTTTCACGTGTGAATGCAACATATCCCGGAGCCTCGTATCTACCAACGTTATCAAACCTACCATTGTTTGACTAATCCGTCTCAAAGATCGGTTCGTAAAAGCCCCTTCATTCACGGCAAAAGCCATCCTACATCTTTTGGTATTGGTTGCATTGCCAACACAAGTCACTCCACGTACATGCAATACACACGTGTTGCTGACCAACTGGGCTTACAATGACCCCGCGAGTGCCAGCTGAGACAGAACAGTCGGTTGTTACACAGTTGCATTAGCGCCTTCCACTACCAAGCTATAGACGCCGCTTCACCCGCAAGGCGCCACTACTTTCCTCGCTTAGTTGGATGCATCAGCTTGCCAGGGCAGTTGTCATCTCTACTACAGCGGTTGGTGGCGTTTCCGCTTGGAGCCGAGAAGCGCGGGGCGCGAGCACACACTGCCTTTGAACCGGCGCCTATAGTGGAAATTTACGTAGAGTCTGGCTATGGGCTGATTCTTATCGATAGCAATAGAGTTTTGCTGGGTCACAGGGCTGCTGGCTGATCGCTGATCCTCAGTAGCGATGATGATGAGATGGCTTGATGGGTGCCAGACGGTTTGATCGCCATTGGAAACACTTGACGAGTGCCGTGGCGTGACAAGTCTACATACGCACGTAGGCTTTTACGTACTGGCCCACCGATTCATGTGAGTTGTCAGCGATTTCGGCGTCGAATGAGCTTATTTCTGTCCTGTGCAAGTTTAGCACGACTGCGCTTTCACCGGGGAAACGCATTATGTGTAAGTCGGTCATCACCACGCGTTCGTAGCGTCGGTTTGACTACTCTAAGCCAGGAATTTGTTGCGCACCCTAGAACGCGTATGGTCCTCACAGCTGGACACCTTTGTCTATCAAAGGGTCAGGCTCTCCTTGGGTCTGTCGATCATTGGCCTTGAATCGAGGATTGGTGGGAAAAGACCCGATGACCAACCGCGACCACGCCGCTTTGTGATGTGCCGATTGCGGGTTGCACATCGCTCATCAATAAAGATCGAAGCAATGGAAACATTACGGTAGTCTTTGACATATGGTGTTAAGTAAGCAGAGTCCATCGACAGATCTGGCAAGTATCTCCCGGCACGACGCATGAGGTCTAGTCATGAAAGCTGAGTGATGGCTAGAGCGTCGTGGGCTTCACGTTCCAGGTCGTCGCCAAGGTGTGAGCATCAGGCCTCGGCTCAGCCACGCCTGGAATTAAATTCAACCAATCGAGTAATTCAAAGGAGGATACGACGGACGCTCCGGTGTGTGAGGGCGCTCCGTGGCGTCGCCTAGTTAACTGGCAGACCGTAACTCGGATAACGTGGGACCCCAGAGTAAGAGCACGTCTGGTGATGGTTTTGCGAGCCGCGTCACCAACACCAAGAACTCTGGTTGTCGCAGTATACTCTGTATTTGCCCTATTGGAGCGAGTAAATTAGCAGATATCTCACCAACATTATGCTTGGCACGTTTGATCGAAATTTTGTAGAAACAATTGCTCGTGCCTTTGGTCTAGGAATAAGTCATCAGCAAAAACAGTCAGATACTATTGTCGATCCACAGGTCCAGGTACCGAAGCTGTTCTTTTTTTTTCTTGGCGAGTCTGGAGCTGGCCAGACAAGACGCATACAGCCATAGTTTCAGGAGCGGTGCCTGGGTGTGGGGTAGGCGCCTCTGGTTCGTCCGGAGAAAAGGTGGCCTAGACCTTGGAGTAGGTGAGCAACAAGCACATGGCGACGAACCATGGTCGATAATGCGCTGGCAGCACGTCTCACTGGCTCCGAACTTGGAGAGGTAGTTTTTGTTGGGATGAAGCGTGGTTGGCTGTCCGCAACTTGGGTATGCGGCTCTGCGGGTCCCGACAGCACACTTCCTAGGGGATGAATGGTTGGAGAGTGAATGAGTGTACGTGTTGGTGTGTTCACGGCGTGGATTGGTAGAGTAAATTACCAGGCCCACCTAGCAGCGCAATCTCCCAAAATTCGCTCATAACACCCAAGCTGTTGCCACGTCAAACCGGCGCCGAGTCCTGGAGCCATGACAACGAAGAAGACGACGACGACGCGAACAACAATGACGATGATGGTGGTAAAGAAGAAAACAAGGCAACAAAAACAAAATCGCCGTGCTTGGATCCAGTGCTTGTCCGTGATGTGGGTAAACCATGGTCAGGTGGTCTGGGTGCAAGTAGGTAAGGCGCAGCCGGTGGCTACGTGCCTGCTATTGGCCAGAGTTATCGAATTGTTCGTGGCGCATCCCCTATTCGGCGATAGGGAAAAATAGAAGCCGGAAATTGGCAATCTCGTCGTTCATCCGGCATCAAGACACAGATGAAACGAGATTCGTAATTTGTGCAATCGCGTACCTTGGAACCTTGCAGATAATACATGATACGTCAAGTATTGCCAACTTTGGCCGACAGGGCCGTCTACATGCTGACGTCTCGTTCCTTGGCCGGCCATTCAGGAGGGGCGACGTTTCGCCCCTGAGCGAGGGTTGGCGAATGTGTATCGTGAAGGTCATAACACGTGTATACGTACATACGTAGTACATAGACTGCTCAAGTACAGATGCGCAATATTGACGGGCATCAGCGGAAGATTTGAGATGCAGGTGGACGGGAGGTCGGCAGATGTAGACCAAACAGTTGCCGCGGAGGGATTTGCGACATGTGGAGAAGCCCAGTGGCGGTGCAGTACCAATAAGTATGTACTTGCATGCGAATGCGTATGTCTGAGCTTTGCAAAAGGACACGGTAAGTCCTGAAGGCGTCTATAGCCTGTCCCGCAGCGATATGCTGCTTGGCAGCCTTATTCGTAATTAGAGAAATGATCATGGTATTTGCCGAGCACAATTTTTCTGCTCTCTTCACCGCTGGTCATAGCAGAAAAAAAAACACTTACGCTACGTAGATTTTGCTGGCGCAGATCCATGGAGGCAATGGAAGCTACAAGGGACGCCGTTGCGGACATCCTGCTCCACAGATCGTATTGCCAGCGCCAGACGGAACAGTGCGTATAGGTTTGGCTGCGACGCTCATTTGAGCGCCCGCCTTCTCGGGCCAGCACCAAAAGCCGCTCACTCCGAGCATGCTTGGCAAGACATGTTTTTTGCAAGATGATGATGACACCAACGACAGGTGGATCATGAGAAATGAGGATGGACAGATTTTGCGTAACCTGTTTTCCAGCTCATGACAGGTGTATAGGCATGTCGAGAATAGATAGACCCTGGAGATCATTCAGATGATGCAGAGAGCGGGAGACATGGTAGTCCATGTTCATGACGTCGGAGCCAATAAACCAAATAGGAGCATGGTCCTGGTGCGAGACCGAACCCGTCCTGCGAGCACACGAACTTGGAGCGCGCGCATGGCAGCGCATAGGCATTGGCGTGCAAAGAGTATGTATATGAACAGAAGCAGCCAGAACTGGAATTGGGATGCGCGTTGTATGTGTGTGTGTGTGTATGTGCGTATGTGTACATGCAGGTGTGTGTGCGACAAAATGCGAGCTGCAATTGCGCATGCAGGGTCATGCTAGCCTTGACCGCCTTGCCCTGACCCTGACTTCCTAGACGGCCGAGCAAATTTTGCAGCCATTGGAGAAGAAAAAAATGGGATGGTAAAGGCGGAAACTAGTAGGCGACATTTCACGAACGCCAGGCTGCGGTGCCCGTCCATTGAGACGGCTCAAGACACGGGTGCTTGTCCGGCTTGACGCGTTGCCAAGATGCAGCGCAGGCGATATCAGTAATGTAGTGAGGATCAACGTGCACAGCATTGCCGCATCAAGGGTGTACTCTATGTACTGTGTGTGGGCTCCTTTATCTTTGCATACGCACCCCACCAGATTGGTCCAAAACGGGTCCGCAACAGGAGTGAGTCGGGATGCTTCCTCGGCCTGGAGAGAAGGGCAGTGCAGTGTGTCGTGGTGCTCGGGGAGGCTGGGTTTTGTGTGGGATGATGGGCCAGCAACCAGCCTCGCGGAGAGCAGGCGGTGGGTGAGGTGAGATGATAAACAAAACAATGCTTGCTTCTTGGTGCTGTCATCCTATCCCACTTCTCCGCATTTCGTCTACGACGACTATTTATGGGTGGCGAGCACAGGCTCAGGTCGAGGATGCAAGGGGGATAGCGAGATGGCGAGGCGTCAGTGCCCCTGGCTAGTGCGGGCATCAAACGAGCGTAGTCTGTCCGAGTTGCATATCGAATCCGTGCTTGGCTGTCCATCCCGGGCAGCGAGCAGCCCCCCACTGCGAACGGGTAGGATGAAACAGGCCGTGTCCATCTTCATGTCTCGAGGCGGGCAGCGAGGCGAGGGCATTGCTCAGGAAACCGGGAAGGACCAGGTTGGCGTCGGATGGCAGGGCAGGGCGGAGCGTCACAACGTTGGACGTGGAGGTGACAGCGGTAAAACGGGCATAGCTTGGCTGTGATTTGGCATGTAGCCGCGCTGTCCGACTGCTAGCAGCGGGGCGACGAGGAGAAAGGTGGCAAGGCTTCAGCTTGCGACATGCAGCCAAGACGGTGAAGGAGATGATGGCCAGGCGGAGACAGGACCATGTTTCGCACGCACCGGAGCAGCGGTCAGACGTTGAGGGAGCCGCATGCAACTGCTGCGACTGCAACGACAAGAGGAGTGGTTCGGCAGGCGAGCCAGTGCCAATGCCAATTAATGCCCGTTCCTGGCGGTATAGCAGACCAGCCGGCTGTCCAGTCAAGTGACGCAGCAGCCAAACCACCATGACGAAGCTAGGCCAGCCCCAAAGCCGCTCTAGCCAGCTGTGGCCTGGCATTGGCCCGCCGAGACGAACTGCTCCCTCGACGGCTTGCCTGGCTTGCTGGCCATGATGTGCGCCAGAGGGGGGCCTGTGACGAGCATGGGGAGGCATGGGGGGGATGTTCAGGCACAGGCACAGACGGGCGGAGAGGTGTGCACAAAGAGGGCGATGCGTCTACATGTACTTTGACACATGCGCATGTACCTGCAGTGCTATAGAATCCCAAGGGCAGCCAAGGAGGCGTGGATGCGTGGGATGATGGGATGATGGGATGACGGGATGATGGGATGATGGAGCACCACCACCAGCCATGTATGACCACCGCAACCACGAGCACCACCCCGCGCCGCATCGAGCAGTGAGCGACTAGGATGCAGGGGCAAGGCCAAGTGCGTGCATTGGTGGGTGGGTGTATGTGTGTGTGTGTGTGTGTGTGTGGTGTGCAAGTGCAAGGGAGAAAAGCAAGCGGGCGTGGTGGGCAGCGGGCGGGCTGGCTGACAGGCACGACGAGGCAGGACAGGCAGGCCGGGCAGGCACGCAGGCCAGCGCGAAATGAGGAGGAGACGGAGACGAGAGACGAGAGACGAGCAGGTGGCATGGGACCCCTGATCCCTGTCACCCTGCGCCGCACGGACGTCTGCCTGCCTGCCTGCGCTGCACTAGGCAGGAACCACCGACAAAAGAGATGGGTTGCCCAGGTGCCCGTCTCTCGCCCACTCCGCCTATTCACCGTCAACACCTCTCCTCCCCCGCCATCCTCGCCGCACCCCCCAAACCCCCTCCCCCTCTGGAGCCCATTGTCGCTACTCTCTCTCCCCGAGGCGACTCTAGGCATCTGTCCGCTCCTTTTCCCTTGCTCGTCGTTCCTTAATTCTTCTTCTTGGGTGTACTGGCTTCACTCGGTTCACCAACCAGACTCGCTCTCGACACCCACCACGCCATACGCCATCTTGTACGCACTCGCCCGAGCACCCATCGTCCTCGCGTCACGTTGCACATCGCCCTGCAATCTGCTCGCTGCCTGTGCTGATCCTCTCGCGTCAGTAGTAATCGCGCCCGCTCTTGTACCTCGAGAGCGCTTGTTTCGTCTTACGCCCATTGTGCCCGCGCCTGTAGCACCTCTGTCTCTCGTTGCCCAACCACGCTGCGCCCTGCTGCATCCTCGGCCCTGTCTCCGCATCCCGCCCTCCCAGTCTGACCTGCAGACCAACCACTGTCCTGCGCGTCCGTTGGCGACACCGGCTCTAGTTTTGTCCAGCCTCATTACCACACCTCTCTGCGCCACCAAGGCCAGCAAATCGCCTCGCCATGGCTCAAACAGCGATGCCACGGCACCGCGCTACACAGTCGCAGTCTGGCATTGGCGCGCCCCTGTACCAGCGTCGACATCAATCAAACGCCGGACCCATTGAGCTTATTCCTAACCCAGAGTTCTCGTTTCCCATGCGAGATCCAGACACCGTCTCCTCAGCGCCCGCGCCAGCAAACTCGCGACCAATGTCACTGCAAGCCTATCCGTCCGGCCGTAGAGGGTCGATGCCACACCACAGGCAAAAATCAATCAATGCCCTGCCAGACTTTTCCTTCAATCCTGCCGGAACACCAAAGCCTGCCAAAGAGCCCTCACCACCAGTGTCACCCAACACTCTGGGTGTGCCAATATCGCCCTCGAAGCCGTCTCACGGACACAAACGCGGAGGAAGCGAATTCATTGGCGGTGACATCCGGCCTGGAGGCACCGCGTTGAAAAGCAGCAGCCCTACCAAGGGCGAGGACGTTCTTCCTGCACCAAGCTCAACACTACGCCTAGGTCCTCCACCAGGCCGACGTGGACACGCTCACCGTCGTTCAGGTGCCGTTTCCTCTCATGACTTGACCTCGATTATGAGCCCCCCGGTAGCACCAGCTGGCAGCGCACCCAACACACCCTCTGAAGGCAACCCGTTTGCACCCGGTCACAAGTTCAACAGGTCGATTTCTCAACCCTCGCTGCGCGACCACAGGTCTGACGACGATCCGGCGCGGCCACCGTCCAGAGCACGAGTGACGTTCTCTGATAGAATCGAGACCATCCGTCCGCTCTCGACCATTTCCTCCGAGACAGAGACATCTCTGTCTACTCTCCGTGGACACTCTGCAGCAAACAGTCTTTCGTCAATTGTCAGCGGCAACGCTCCGGCACCTCCTCGAGCAGCACGCCCCTCGCTGAACACGGTTCAGGACGAAGATCGACCCAGCACAGCGGGCATGGTACTGGACAAGTTCATCAGCGGCAAACTGAACGGCGAGGTTCTTGAGCGCAAACGACCCGTCTCAGCAATCTCACTCACGCCATCTGCTGCTCCCACTCCCACTCCCAAAGCACAGGCCAAACGACGAAGTCTCTTCCACCACAAGGACACGCAAAAAGCCGATAACTCGTTTCCGACTCTTCCTACCAGCGCCTCTGACCCTGCTCTCTCCAAGTCTTTCGACGCAACCCTCCCCTCGCCCATGTCTGAGAACGACGAGTCTACAAAAGACTCTGGAAAGCCCAAATCCGCCTCCCGCAAGGGCAGCCACAAACCCCGTAAAGTCAAGTCTTGGGCAAACTCAATCATCACTCGCAAGGGAAAGCACGGCAAGAAGTCGAAAGCACGCTCCCCGACACCGCCACCCAATGCTATTATTGATGGTGACGAGTCGGATGAGTCAGAGGAAATTGACTTTGAGCCTAATTTTGATGACGATACGACTGTTACAATCGTATCCCCTAGTGAAACCCCTGCGGCTCAAATAACGGTAGATACCAGCTACGCGTCGTGGCAACCTCGTCCACTACAACGCGTCGACTCTGACATTATGAGCCCGGTTATCGACCTGGATGCCGCGCTTGGGCCCTTCAACACTCCCAACGGCTCTAGCCCCCGCATGAACCAGCGCGGATTTTCAGCACACCGACGAGCCATGCACAGTGCCAATGGCATTGCGCCTTCGCATCGAAGGACAGAAAGTGCACCGGAATTGGTGCCCTTTGAGAACCGATCATCTGTCATTGCGAACACTTCCCCCATGGCTGATGTCTTTGAAGAAGAGGAGCCTGAAGATGAATTGACCATCCCTGCAAAGCCTGCGAAGGCGACCAAGACAAGGCCAGCTACTGCAGACCCTTCAGAGCTCAAGATTTCGGTGGTGGAAGCCGATTCGAAACAAGAAGGGCCTGGAATCAACTGGACCTTCAAGGATGGACTTGGTCTTAACAGGAGGCCAAAAGCGCACAAGGTTGACTCTTCGGAGCCATTGTCTCCTCGGGCAACACCACCTGCTGATGACCGCACCGAGGACAATGTCCCATCACCACAGGAATCTGAGCCTGTCCAAGTAGTAGAAGACTACGAGGAGCCTCGAACATCATCCCTCACACATTCTTCCGATTCCACTGTTACCGCTCAAACAACCGAAGATACACCCAAGCAGCGCCAGCCTGTCATGAACTTGACACTTCCTCTTCACCAGCAGAGTATGATGACCCCCGACACGATCGCATCGTCCTTTTCGTCGCCAGACTATCGGTCCAGCCAAATTTTCGATACTGAGCGTAGAGGTACCGCGACCTCTTCAATGACCGATTACCCTGTCATGCCATCTCCTCGCTTTGGCGAACCTGGCCCAGAAGTCCGTATTTCTACAGAGGTGCCATCTTTGACATCTTCGCGGTCAACGATGACTAGTGCGATGCAGGGCGGTTTCCCACTCGTTAGCCCGCACCGATTCGGTGAACGCACGTCGTCTCTGTCGTCTGACCCTAGTGAGATGGAGTCTCGGCGCCGTAAGCGCTCCAGCATTGCGAGTCTGTCTCGTTTGATGGGCACTTCGTCCTCGAACAGCGAGCGCAGTAAGCTTTCTATTGAGCAGCGCCCGCAATCAGAACATCGGGAACCTTCTCGAGAAAAGAAGAAGAAGAATATCGGCAGCAGACTGAGAAAGTTCTTCCAGTATACCAGGGAACCTTCTCCATCCAAATCCTGAAACTACGTGTCTTCGCCCTCCACCCAACCAACAACGTGCAGCTGCTTCACACCAGCCGTCACCTGATACCACGATTTTATGGCCTCGCTCGAATGAGCTCGACACACCACCTTTCCCTCTCGCATGACCTCGGAGTTTAAACCAGCGAATGACTATTTAATGGCGCATAACACAGCTGTGATGCATGCGTACGCGAACTGGACTTTTTCGTTTCTTTTCTCTACTTTCCTTGACTGCGGCATATTTTCTTTGTATGAACATTGGAGGGGAACGGTATCTAGGGATCCTGTGGTTCGCATTTGGAGCATTGGAACTGAGACACAATCTATGGATACTTTGACTGGTCCTTTGTTTTTTTATTTCCTTTGTAGCGGCTTATGTTCACCGCTCCTCGACTTTCCTTAAAAATATCTAACCAACCAACAAAACGTATCAAATGGGCATCGGTTTGGCTATACTGCTACATTGCGGGTTCCCTTTACCACCACAACACAAATGCTCATTGGGATATCGAACGGCACGAATGGAGTTTCTTCTCCCTCTTCCCTTTTTTTCCTCTACAATCTTTTTTGATGAACTAGCAAGTAATATGCATATTGCTTGCGTTGGGGGGCAATCTTGAAAGTAGTGTACTTTTTGACACGGAAAGAAAGACCAGAAGGGAAAAAAAGGGCCAAATCTAGTTTAGACGAGTTTTTTGTAACCCTAGGAGATTAAAGCAGAAGCTGAATGAGAGAGAGAGAGTAAGAAAAATAGGAATCAAATTAAGAATTCGAACAGTAAACAAATTTTTCTTGGCTCAAATTAAACTTGCCGTGTCTCTGTCTTCTTCTCCATCCCGGGATTACCCCATTGCATACACGGTACTTGAAGTGTTTCACAATCTTCTTACATACTATCCTTCTTCTCCCGGTAACCTGGATAAGCTTCCTTTGCCGCTCTCTCTCTTTTACCGCCCACCCGCAACGCTATTCCATTTTACCCTATCTCCCTTGAAATACCGCGTACAAGTCTCGTCTTCGGAACGGTGGGACAAAACAGCGATAACCACCAGCCTTTCCCGGGATATTATCGTTCAATAGCATATAGAGCCATCGGAGACATGTAGCCTACAATACAACCACCCTCCCCCCCTTTAAGCCGAAAAGGAGCGTGTGTCACACAGAAATCCTTTGAATCCTTTTGGAAATGGGGGGAAATGGGAATGAAATGATTCTATTATTCCATGTACGCTTGTTCGTCCACTCTTTTTGTCCACCTTTTTTTTTTCCTCCTTCCTTCCCGCGGTAGTTACTACGTCAGGTAAGTAAAACGTTACTACATACGGGAAAATGTCCTAGTAATCCCCCCCCCCCCCCCCCACACACACACACGAGCTGTTGGCCAGTGTTTTTTTTTCCCCGATTTGTGCAACATGGAAGGGGGGGGGCCGTGGTTTGGTCCCACATGCAACACACACACATGTATGCGTAGTAGTCCGAGCGAGCCGCCGCCCGCCACCGCCGCCGAACACCGAATGCCGGTTGCATACGTAGTAGCAGTGCATATATATACATGTATGAAAGTGGGTAATTTTTTTTTAATTATCTGCAACCGCCTTACTTTTGCTCATCCCTTCCCCGGTGCGCAAATAAGAAACAAGGGGGGGGGGCTGTGTAGCTTATTGTAGTGAGATGGTTTTTTGAACGTCGGTGGAAGATGGGAATGTTTGCGAAGCGGGTTATGGGGTGTTTCTCAGGTAGATTAATAAAAATTTGATCATCGTTGCTTGACGTTAGCAAGATATTGGGGTAGGTAATTTCGTTTCTGGTGCGGTTCCTAAACTTGCTCTATTTTTCTTGGCTAGATACGCATAGTGTGAGAGATTAGAGATATGGGGATGTACTACAACGGGGGGCGGGGGTGTTTCCCTGTTATCTCTCCCCATGGATATTTTCTTTCCTTGCTA
Source organism: Bipolaris maydis (assembly GCF_028858645.1). Lineage (NCBI taxonomy): Eukaryota > Fungi > Ascomycota > Dothideomycetes > Pleosporales > Pleosporaceae > Bipolaris > Bipolaris maydis. The sequence continues at coordinate 1,287,905 of NW_027093866.1, read as the reverse complement.
TTTACTATTTACCCACATGGCACCATGTCTTTTTCTCTTATTCAATGCTTACGTAGCTCGACAGATTTGGCGGATTTTTTTTTTTTAAAAAAAAAACGAAGTGGTGAGATAGATTGGCGTGGCCGCTTCATTCCGTACGTATGGGCCTTGTTTACTACCGCCGCGCTCTGAGCGGGAATTCGGGGATCAAGGGCAAAGGGAAAAAAAACCCACACTGCTACTTAGAATCGCGAGCAGACACACAAAACCGCATATTCAATATTACATCTTTCTGCCCCTTCCCTGTTTCTGACGCGCCGCTCGGTCCGGCCGTTCGGTCAATCGGTCAATAACACAAAAAGACGATTTATGCTTGATCCATCGCCCCCCGCCCTGGCCCACCCACACACCCTCGACAGTTCCCGCCAAAGGAAGGGGGGTTGGTGGGGTTTTCCAAATTCAATTCCAGCGAAACCAAGCCCGAACCGGTTCCGTCGACATTGCAGGGATTGCCCCTTTTGGAGCCCACCCAATAGCGCCGATGAACTCGTTTTCGGCGCAACGTTACAATACATGGACAATCGTGTCGGTAAAACTCCTTATAGCAGATGGATGATATAGGGTCGATAGTTGATTTGAGATGGGGAAATAATAAACGTATGCGCCGTCGTCCCACTCTTCCCCCTTGCCGTGTTTGGATTTCATTGGAACATACTACGCACGTAGGTGTACTAAGGGGGAAGTAGTGCGCACGCGCACAACCTTCCACAGAGAATATTATTCCGTGATTGTGTTTTTTTGCGAATTAGAAGTTGAATTTCCCAACCTCCTCTCCTTCGTTTTCGTGTTCTTTTTTCTTCTTCTTACGTACGTTTGCCCGGCCCCCGTTTGCTGGGAAGACGGGGACAAGGGGGGGACGTAAACGGCAGATTCAAGATACCAGATGTGCCGTATGTCAGCGGCGTTTTACGATAGAAGGGAAGAAGGAAAAGAAAAAAAAGGTTCGAAACTAGTCGTATTCCTTCGTACCGCGAGCTTCCGCACCCAAAGTCGCGGGTAGGATCTTACTGTATTGGGGGTGGGGATGTTGGCCTGAACCGAACGTGGTTATATGTTTCAGGAAAGTGGTGTGTGTGTGTGTGGATTGAGGCTGAGGCTTACACACTATTCCTTACGTGTGTGTGTATGTGCGTGCGTGAGTTTGGGCTGATGCTATAAGTTGTCGGTACGAGCCGTTGATCTCGCTTACGTACGAGTTGGGCTGAGACGACGACGTCGGCGATGACGAAGTGGGTGGTGCGTGGGTGGGTTTGCATAATCGATCGGTGCAAAATATGCGCTCCTCGGGGCTAGTGTACGTGTAATCATCATAACTTGGTCGTAGCATTAGAGTTTTAAGCTTATGCACGTGGTGAAGGGATGTGTGTGAGCATCACGATGAGGCCAAGTAATAGGAAAAGCAAGCAGTGTTTGCTTTGCCGTGGTTATTTTTACCTTGCCTCTATTTTTTGAGGTTTGAGTTTCAGGCACTGAGTTTCAGGGCATTGGGTTTTGGACTTTGGTGTGGTGGGTAATTTTCTTTCGTATCTCACGTAATCGTGTATGTGGAGTAGATACAAAGTACTCGCTTGCGTAGTCTAGTCTATCCGCAACGACAATCGTATGGTCTAGATCGGAATTTACTAAGAGAGTTTTGCAATCTTGAACACCTCGAGGCTATTGATGTATATGGTAACCAAAGATGGTGATCGTTTGATTGCATTGGGTGCCAGTGACAAGGCCGACATTGCTACCGTACTTACAGTCCGAAGATCAGCAGTCAGTAAGATTGGCAGATACGGCACTACCATGTCGCTTAGAAGAACGCCCAAGATACCAAGATGATGCCCAGCTTTGACAACCGTCAAAGAGTATACCCAATGCCATGGGGCTTTTGACTTTGATAGTGAGAAAGTACAAACACTCCGTACGGCAGAGTAAGTTTTCCGACCAATAAGCGATTATGCGCAGCAATTCTGGTACGATTTCAACACGCAGTCTTGATAAACGTAAGTGTGTCATCATTTCCATGTAATCAGTGTACTCTTTGAAGAAACCATCTCCTCAAAATAATGCGTGTTATCAACAGCGTTTTATGTGCAACCTCGTATTGGCATGATGTGAATGACTAGATTATTGAATGTGATGGCTGAACTATGCACCACTTGGTTTGTTGGCATGACTCAGATGATTTATAAGGAACAGCTCGTACGAGGTAGTTCATAGGGACGGCTCGGGCGAATTGGCTTGGGCAACACGGCTCGGATGAAATAACAGATACAGAGGAGCTATACGGATGTTATACACTTTGCATATGCCGTTACAATGTGCTTCGATTGTCCTTTTCTTGCAATCTCAGTGCGATATCTGCGGTGCGCGGACTCATGTCATGTCCAGATCCCTTGTCGTAACCATCATCACCTGTCTACATGAGATGCATGTCCGCTTAGCAGAGGAGCTGCTAGCATCCGCTATCAGTATAGAAATTCGAATCACTACCTTTCTGTAAGCCAGATATCCAAGCTATTAATTATGCGAGAGGAGGTTGTTGTACAGAAACTGACGTGTTCTGAGTATGCGGAGATGAAAGAGATGTGATCCTAGCCCGGGATGTGGATATTGGTCTCTGGCGCGTATTTGAAAATGGTATCTCAGTGGTTGAGATGTTTTCGCTTGTGGGAGATGATTGGATTACTCTTTTGCTAGGCGATACCAGTCGGTGGCTGTCGTCCAACAGTGATACCAGAGATCACAATTTCAGCCCGTATGTAGCGTTGACATGTAACCTGTTCCACTTAACTACTTTAGTAATAGAATGATATTTGTTATATGATTACAGGTTCAAACAATCATTTCATCCGCAAGCAACACCTTTTGCTGTTAACTAGACACTACAGGGTGCAAGAAATGGAATATAAATGGTGCTGGTGAGTAGGGGGTTGATCGGCACCATCAGTGTTGGAAACTGCGAATGTTCTTCAATTATCGCTTCAGTAAACGGCGATTGACGTTAAAGGCTAGTGTGAAGGATATCTAAATACACATAATGGTATACCCCACATCACATATACCCATGTTGTAGTGCTACATCACCACAAGAACAATTTCTATTTGTAAAAAAAAGTAATAGCATACTGAATTCATCACTAAAAGCACAATCTCACGAAGCTGTGAATGTTAGAGTAGCAATATAATCAATGTATTCTAATTCTTCACTTCTCGTAGTACACATTCAAAACATGGATTGAACTTTTATAATGATCCCCTATTCATTTTCATAACTACATAAGAAGCCCTCATCTCGCTCATTTCTTCTCCTTGCAAATCACCATCCCTACTTCCAATATCATCACCTCTACATATCATTTCTCTCACTCGGTCACATTCATTTCAACCATACCCATAAAGTCGCACTCGGAATACCTCCAAACCCAAGAAAATCTTTCCAGCATGTCCAAGGACCAAAAGGACAAGAACAAGGGACTGAATTGCAGTGTATGCGGAGGAAATCTAGTCTCCTCGAACCTGGGTAATGGGGGAAAGGGATTGAATTGTAAGGGATGTGGTATTTTCAGTGGGGCTTAGAAGAAGAAGGTAGTTGGATCTCGGGAAGAAAGACTGTAAATGAAACGCTGAATAGACAGTGTCTGTATATCATAAACTTTCAATAAATACGTCAAATCATATACATACTTAATATTTACATACATACTACACCAAGCCTATGCATCCCGTAACTCTGCAACAGCAAAGTATCCCTTATTCTCCACTACACCTCTATCCTTTACCACAGCTGTATACTTGACTACCCATTGCGGTTCCACATCCCCTTTCAATCCCTCCTCATTTCCTTCGCCGGCTAAGACACCAGAGCCGTTTTCACCGGCACCCAGTATCTGCCTGAGCGTTCCCCTTGGCAGGATATTCGTGCAGTCGTTATGTGTCAGCAACTCAATCTGCTGCTGTTTCGCATACAAGATAAGTGGCTTGGGCACAACACAGCAATCCCTCACATTGATCTGATTGACACTCGGTTTAACATTCGTGCGTTCAAGGAAGCGTGTCAGGCGCGCGACACCGAATTCCGCAATGCCGAGTTTCGAGACGAGGCCCTCTGACTGCAGTTTCTCGAGCGCGTGCCATGTTTTTATCATAGTCTCGAGATCCTCTGGGGGTACACCGGCGTCTAGACAATCACCGGCGGTGTTTTCAGATGTAGATTGGGCTGCGGAAGGAGGAGAAGGAGGGTCGTCGTCTTCAAAGTCGGATTCTTCGTCATCGGCGTCAAAGGATATGCCTGGGAAGCTGACGATTAAGAGGTCTATTGAGGATGTTCCTAGCTCCTTGAGGACGAGTTCTATGGCTTCCCTTGTTTGAGCGCAGCGTCGATCGGCAGGTATGTTTGGGAGGTAGAACAGTTTGACTGTAATGTCGTAGGACTCTCGGGGCTCAGTCAGCGGCGAGGGGGTATGTGTGGGTACGTATAGCGCGGAGTCGGTCGCGGTCGTCCATGTGCGGTGGTTTGGTTTTGAGGGTGGTGGGGAGGATTGGTGGGCGGAGAAGTTTGCGCGCAGCGAGGATGTGAGCTCAGTGTTTGACTTTTCGAATAGTGGACGTCGTATGACGGACGGTCCGCCAGACATGATATTCCTGGTGTTGTTAGATTTGACAGTAGACAAATATGGGGCGGTCGTACGAGGTCGAGAGTATGAGCTTCATGGCTGCTGTTTGTAGGGTGCAGGTTTCTTGGTGAAGAAGATGGTATATTTAAGTCTCTTCCCCGGATTTTGTGGTGGTATATGGTTAGAAGGGCCTTAGAGGGAAGGTTGCAATGCGCTCAATGTTTGTCAGCCAGTGGGGCGTGTTTCAAAAAAGGTTGCGCCTAGGACGCTATAGCGCGGTTGACTAGAACAGCGAAGACGAGGAAGATATGAGGAGGGCGATTTGATGTATGCGACAAGACTATTGGCGCATCAAGTTCATAATATGCGTGTCTGTATGTCGGTCTTGAGGCGAAAGCAGCGGTGGGGAATATGGTCGAGGGCGCATTGACGTCTCAAGAGTCGCGGGGCTGGCCTGTGACCGCCGATCGCCCAAGTTGCACCTTTCCCAGGCCACGGCACTACTACAGTAGCCACTCCTCTCCACCTCACACGACATCATGACAATCAAGTATGATAACGCCTACACACTCTTGTTATATGCAGTGCATTAACTGACAATCCATTTAGATATCTCATTCTGCTCTCGCGGCAGGGCAAAGTGGTTGGTCCCCCACCCCAGAATGCAAAGCTCCCCCTGCTGATGCTCCTACGTAGCGTCTAGCCAAATGGTTCACCACGCTGGCACCCAAGGAAAAGGCAAAGATAGTCAAGGACGTCTCGCAGCTTGTCCTTGCCCGCCGCACCCGCATGTGCAACTTTCTCGAGTATAAGGGTCAGTATGCCCCTGGAAGATAGTGTCTTTGCTCGACTCACAAGCATGCAGATACAAAGGTCGTCTACCGCCGCTACGCCTCGCTCTTCTTCATCGCCGGATGCGACGCGACCGACAATGAGCTGATTACGCTCGAAATCGTCCATCGCTATGTCGAGCAGATGGACAAGTACTATGGCAACGTCTGCGAGCTTGACATCATTTTCAACTTCCAAAAGGCTTACTTCATTCTCGACGAGCTCCTGCTTGCCGGCGAGATGCAGGAGAGCAGCAAGAAGAACGTACTGCGGTGTATAGGACAGCAAGACAGCCTCGAGGACATGGAGGTGAGTGAAGTGTGATGCGTCTCCGGTCCGCTTCGCTACACCCAGAGCGCCGCCTGGCTGACGCGCCTGTCGTCCAGACTGAGGACGACATTGTTACCAAGATCATGTAAAGCCGTCTACGGAACATTGAATCACATACACTCGGCCTGGCTGCTGTTCCTGCCTCGTCCCATTAGCCCTCACTGACCGTGCCTTCGGCCTCCAGGATGATGTTGTCAGTGCCGAAACCTTCAGAGACCGGCTCCGCGAGCAGGGCATCATGTGAGAGGCCAGATGTACATTCGCGTACAGGACCTTGATTCACGGCGTCAATCATCGGGAAAATGGTGGGGCTTTGTTTGGGAATACGGCAACGACACGGTTCATGCCACAGACACACTTCAAGGACAGGCGTTACGGCGATACGATACCACACGGCGCGGGGAGTCGGGTTATTGGAGAACGCACCACCTGCCATCCTGCCTTGTAGAGCGGATGGCGGTGGCTGTACTCTATCTACTACAATCAAACACGTCCGACTGGCGGGCTTTGCTCGACACAGCTAGGTCTTACACAAGTGGTTTACTGAGCTCGAACGTGATCATACATCATGCCATCGAGACTTCTGCCCTTGGCATTGTTGCTCGTTCTCTTCTGTTATCCTTTTCTTGTTGCTTCACTAAACCTAACCACCTAGCAACAGACATTGTCCCTATCTGGCTACCAATTGCGCATCTGCACCTTGTGACAGCAGTCGGTTCGGATCAATTCCTGGTCCTTTTACCCAGAACCCTGCCAGGCACATATGAAATGACACATTGCCGAACCCAGTGGGGTTCTTTTACCAGGCAATTGACCTGTCCTAGTTCACATGCTCGTTCGACTTCAGATGACACATTACGTACTCGCGCAACATTGCGCATTGCCGGCACCCAACTGACATTGGCGCTCAACACCAGTCGCCTCTCACCAGTTACCCATCTGGTCTTATCAGCCGCTGTTGTTGGTTGAGGACCTGGGCTTGTATGAACCAATCAGGAATGTTAACCCGACACACATGCCCTTGTTAGCTCGGCGACACCGCCAAGCTGATCACCGCTGTCTCCGCAATCGCGACCACGTTGTAACAGCGACACCTCACACCACAGTTCCGCTCACGCTATACACATGTCCACCGCCTGCTAGATGACTGTCTGGCCGAACAACAGTACTCTCTCCTCTCTGCAGCCAGCCTAGAGTCGTGTCTACTCGTTGTATCGGTTCGCGCAGGCCATCCCTCCCGAACACACCACCGCCCGCAACCAGCAGCCACTGCGCGCTGAACCCCTATCCTCCTCTCGACATCAAAAACCAACTCGGAAATTACATCCACATACGTTCTGATTGAAAATAACCCGGAATTGGCACGATGAAGGTGGGTAGTTGATGCGACAAGACTCCGGTGATGGTGGTGGTGATGATGTAGCTGATCCGGTGACGCAGTACCTCGACCTGTGCGCCCTCCACGAGGTCAATCTTGCCCTCAACTTCGACACCCAAGATACCGCCATCATTGGCGGATGCGATCTATGGACTGTAAAGGCAGCTGGGAGTGACAAGAAATTATACAAGCGCATTGAGAAGACGCTGGAAGAGCGACACAAGGACCTGCTATCAGCGGTTGCGGGGCTGTCAGAGCAGTCCGCTGCGCAATTCGCTGACCAACTCGACATTTCCAGAGATACCCCTTTTGGCACCTTCAGCGAGGCCGCAAACCGTCACACCTTTGCCTATCTTATTGCAACGCTCAATGCGACACACATTGACTACGACTTTGCAAACACACTGAACCCCGACGAGTTCCGCCGCGAAACCATGCACAGTTTCATGCACAAAATCGATACGACCATGTACTACCTGCGGCCCCAGGTGTATTCGGCCGGGCTCCCCGCAGGCGCCGTCACCCCGCTCGGCTCGCCGATATGGAGCCCCCGCTCATGGCAGCTCGTTGACAGCGAGATGGATATGTCGAGTTGCGAATACTATGCCTGGGAGCCGTCAGATGATCCTTTTGCCGATGATGGTGCAATCTGGAGTCATCACTTCTTCCTCTACAACAAGGAGCGCAAGCGAGTCGCCTACTTTTACCTACGTGGTGTATCGGCACTCTCCAACTCGCCTAGTGTCGCCATGTCGCTCATGTCCAAGTTCAAAGCATCCAAATACGAATCTTCAGCCAATGCGGGCAGCAGGAAGCGTGCCGAGTACTGGCTGGGAGCTCGTGCTAAAAAGGGACTCGAGGCGTATGGCGATAGCGATGAGCTCGACAACATGGTGATTGATCACCCGGGCGAGGTCGTCGATGCTGAAGAGGAGCAATACATCCCTGCGAGAGAAATGAGCATGGATGCCGACTACTACTATGAGAGCGAGGGAGACAGCGACGTTGAATCACTCGTTGGCAGGGAGAGGACCGTGAGCAAAGTACGGACAATGAGTGAGGGTGTTGTGGAGAGGATGGAGCTCTGAGATGCCCATTATCCACTCCACCACATTTGCCAGCTCGAGAAGGTCAAGTAGCGATGACTAACCGGCACTCAACATGTCGGAATAGCCTCACTATTTCCTTTTGGCCTCTCCTTTTTTCTTCTCACAGCACTGTTGGTGTCTTTACTCTTTGAGTAAAGGTCTCCAATGTTTTCTGTTTGTTCGTTTCTCGTTTCCTTTGCGTTTTTCACCCATCTCTTCACCGGCTCGTGAGAAGACGAACCCATGAGAACTGACAACAAGGGCTTTTACGCTCGGTGCGAGCGACGCGTTTCAAATGCCTTTTTTCTTCCAGTCTGCATAATTCGTCTGAGCCTTGAGATACCCCATTCCCTTTTTTTTAGTTTGTCATTTTTTTCGTCCTGCTTTCTATGTACTTGTTAGGCTTCTTTTCTTTCTTCTCTCAATGTTTGGTTGTGCGCAATGAGTTTCTGCGTAATGGATGGGGGTGGATTCAGGGTGGGAGGGATGGAGGGAGATGTTTATGTGTGACGATGGATATGACTGGGATGACGGCGTGTAAGGGAAACTGTGTCTTTGTTTAGTTTATGTATACGGAAATGTGATACTGATACTGTTATTGCAAGTCTCAAATCAACGTGTGGTCTTAGTTGCAGGAAGCCTTTTTGTTGACGCAGCATGTGGCATGTGTTTTCATGAGGATACGTACTAACTGCAATTTAATGCCACTTCTTATGAATCAAGACAATGTGCGTTGCCCTTTGTTAGACTGTTGGAATTACTACGGTTGGCATGCCAGCGTTTAGTGATCGACTACTCGAAACAATCATATTTTCCTACTGTTTACACGGTCTCGATATCCAACTAGCAGATGTAAAGGCGATTGGATTTCGTCACGGTTATGGATTAGAATGCACGATGTTCACATATATGGATTTCCACCGTCCAATCTCCCATGTTGTATCTAGGATTTTCATTTATAATTTAATCGTGTACCTATCCATATTTCCTTCCTTTCTTCTCTTCTGTTGAACAAAAACTAGGATGACGTTATCTTTTGATCAAGAAGTCTGAAGTTATTTGTGAAAAAAAAGAAAGAGATACAGAGAATCGATCCTCCCAAGCCCTGTTGTGATCTCTGAAGAACACATTATCGACAATCAATTGACTGGATTTTTTTCTTTTGGAGAATTATGGGATGCTGTCGTAACACAAAGATTTTAAATCTCATCTCCCTTCTAAAAACATGTTCGTCTTTCACTGTTACCCATATCTATGTCTATCCAGAACATCACGATAAGAATCTCCAATATCTTCCTTTGAAATAACCCCAAGATTTAGAACGCTAGGACCAAAAGAATACACACGTAATGTCAAATCATCACCAGCTTCCCCCTTCCCTATCTACCCGAGATCATCATCGCGAGAACACTGTGAATAACATCCACAGCCCCCCCCCCCCCCCCCCCAACCAGATTCCGAACCAGCAAATCACTCCAACATCAACTCATCTTACATCTACTTAAACGGAATGTTCCCACCCCCTCGCGTATAAGCGTTTTTTTCCAAGGTGGAAGCTAGACAAAGCCACATCCGTGAGATAGTCCCCTCGCTTCCCTGGTCTCCCTCTCGTGCCCTCATTCCTCCCAACCCCCCCACACCCCTGTTCCTCAAGCCAAAAAAAAAGTACCACCGCAGTCTCACCTTTCCGTCTGGCCACCTACTCCCTGCATCATCAATCTCACAGCATCTCGATGGAAGAGAAAGAAGAAAGCTGGGGAAAAAAAAATCACGCATACGGAATTAGGGGACCCGCCGTGAACCGATGAATATAGTTTCTCTTTGTTTGATCTTTTGACTCCATTTTCCATGTGATATCCACCCGCGCTTGCTACGTTGGAAAGAAACCGGGGAGGGGGAAGGCCACCTGTGATTCTTTGTCCAGATTGCCAAAACCCGGTGGTGTGGCACAACAACTGAGGGAAAGGGGAATTCATGAGGCTGATGATGATGATGATGGAGCGAATGGCAGAAATCGGGGTGTCGCCGCCCGGTCACCCAAAAAAAAAACCCCCCTGTAACGTAAGCAGGTGTTTTGCACCGCTGACCTTTCTCTTTAACGGTAACTAACTAAAAACTAGTAGCAATCATCTCGATACAAGCCCCCTGTCATATGGTCGATACGACCAAAAAAAAACAGGGCTTAGTTGGTCCGAAATGATAATAGTAAAAACATAAAACGGTTGCTTGCAAGCGAGGGTGTTTACTTGCCGTTCAAATTATGTCTTGAACTCTTACTTGCTTTCGTTTAGCCTCCATGCCGGGGCTGTTGCCGAATGAAGGACGACTGCGAAGGCAAGGAAAAAAAAGAGGTGTTTACGTCAGCCGACATACGTAACCTCGTGGCGGTTCGCCAAGAGAAGCGTTTTTTGTGTATGGCATGGCGGCAAGGGGACTGCGGACTGCGGTTGCTGAGTGGGCTTAGTAGTAAGACCGGCTTGGTTAGAAGACGTCATTCGCACTCGAGGTCTTCTTCATTCTTGTTTGCTAATAGAAAAAAAAAACAGTATGATTATTGCCACTGCTTATCGGCCGTAGAAACACGGGGCAGATACAGGAAAAAGGCGTGGCGAGACGAGTTGTTGGAAAAATGGAGCCGTGACACGTTGGGCGCCGGGTGTAGGACGGTCATTCAACAGTATCAAGGGCCAAAACAAAAAGGGCTGAGCATAACCGCAAGCAGAAAAAAACCCACACTTCAGAAACAGGCCCACATGGCTAGGGATCCTCGGGAAACGGTTAGTACGTGGCCATCTGCCGCTGTTGAGCCGTGGATTTGTCTCTTCCTAGTATAGATTGAGTGGGTACCTTGTAGTGGAGATCTCCCATGGTGGAGGGAGGTGGCGCGTGTAGGAGCCAACGGGGCTTCTGCCGACAATGGTAGCATTGCTTTGTTGGGTCTGCAGGTTAGCACCGATGTTCCCGTACGCCGCCGCCTTGGTTGAAAAGTAAAAAAAAAAAAATATTGTAAGGATGGAGTGTGGGCCTTCGAGAACGGAAGGGCTCCAAGGGCGACATTCAGCCGTTGTAGAAATGCTACGGTGAATGGGGTCCGTGAACTGGAAGCGGCTATAGTATACTATGACCAATAGCGTGTTGAAGAGAAAAACAAAACAAAAGGACTTTTTCTGCAGGTTAGCTAAGCCGCAGAGACGGTTCAAGTACCAGTAGTAGTGGTTTTTTGTTTTGTTCTTCTCTCTTCTTTTCCTTGCACAGTGACAATTTCTTTACTCATGACAGCTAGTCACGCTGTTGTGAAACCATGGGACCTGGTCTTCATTACCGAGCCGAGCGTGTGTATCAAAAAAGAGGCAATTACCGATGTGCCTGGATTCTAGGCAAAAGCCCCGATGGAGATGACAAGCCAAGGAAAACGTGCTAAGTGATGATTTTCCCACCCAATGTTTGGTACCGTGAACCCTATCTCGGACCCGGGTGATTGCAAGCCCGGCAGCTAATCCAAAAAAAGAAATGTGACAAGTACCGCAGCCTTCCGGACTTAAGCCAAGTTACATGAACCGGCTCACGCGGAAGATAGGGAGCTGTTTCAACCTATCGGAGAATAGCAACCATAGGGTAAGCGGTAGAGCTCTATTGTCTAGGGTTTTGCTGGAGGGTTAACAAGTGCCGCCAACGGACTGAAGATCAGCTGCTATCCGCAACGGTTTGCGTGGCGCAATGTGGTGATGGTGCTGACTCGTTGCGATGTGGCAAGCACGGCAGGAAGAAACGGGAATGACTTGTCAAACATGCTCCAACAGCTTCAAAGAGTTGGGGAGCTCCAGTTACGTAGCAGTAGTGGGTCGTAATTGGAGGCGGCGAGGTACGCACCTGGCATGCACGTGAGACGCAGACTACTGCACCTTGGCTTAGCTTCATTGGCGCGTCAATATTCACCAGATCTAGCTATCCTGGTGCTTGTGCAGCGTGTCGGGTGCTCGGCGTCAGCATCTTGTGCGTTATATTTGGGCTCTTAACACTGAGGTCCAGATGGCTGTTGTGGAGGTGGACTGGCGGCTGCAGTTTCCAGTTTGCTGCCATTGCGGGCCATTGTCCTCTGCTTGAATATAGCCGGATGAGATGGTTGCCACTACGGGGTGGATGCACTCTACTATGCAGCGGGTGCAGAGAGAGCAAGAGCGATATGTCGACAGTGTGTACAGCGACAAGCTTGGTATTCGTGCTAACGTGTATGTACGTTGTCCAACGGGTTATGCTTGTTGTCCTAGGAAGCCGGATTTCGCTCCTGTTGCTCCGAACAGCAACCTGCGCCTTGCTGCGCCTTGCTGCGCCTGCACGTAACGCCTCACACTTCCCTGCGTTCAATAGCATGATAGGCGGAGCTGGATGGCGCAAGTCGTGGCGGTTCGCATACCTCTAGATCCAGCGCGAGCGGCAAAGCGTCTGGGGAAGTGCATCGGGATTGCTCCATACAGCTACCCGGCCAGCCGTTGGACAGCAGGGTGAAGGAAGCAGGCGTTCGTCATCAAGTAGCTGCACGTACTGGCATGTCGGTCGACATCATATCTGCGAGCGGTGCTGTAAGTAGAGGTCCCGAGTGTTTCACAAGAGAGGCACGTCATTTGTATGCGTGCAGTGGAACACGGTATGGTCGCAATGCAACAGCAGCGAAAACGACAAGAGCAGTGGGGAGGCGCTATTGGATTGGTGGATGCAAACATGGCAGGGAGGGCGATGCGATACACATCGAGGCCAGTATGAACAGGATGTATCACGTGATGGGGGGGCTGTTGCCGGACCAATGGTTGGGCGGTCATTAGTGTGGCTGCAATGGTATCACTCTGCTTAGGCGAACCAAGTTGCATTGTTGTTGCCAGGGTGTTGTGTGGGCCAGTGGACTTTGCGTCCTGCAAGCTCGCTCAGGATATGGCTAGAGAGGTAAATTGTGGATGGAGGCTGGGGGCGTGCAAGCAAGGAGGCGCAGGGAGGGATGCTGTGTAGTGCCTAGTAAGTACATAAGTACTTGGGAAAGGATGTGTGTGTGGATCGAGTGGCATGTGGAGTCAGCAGCGGAAGATCACGTGGTTGCGGACGGCTAGCGACGATCCGCATTCGACGCTGGACAAGGCTGGCATTGCTTGCGCATGCAGCAGTTCACGCTCCGCCAGGCTTGTTTCTTCTACAATCCTTCGATTGACGTAAATGGCTTCGCGACGGGCTGTCGGACAGCTCCACCAGGGCGCTGTCGGGTGCAGATCTGCCACGAGCGAGGCCTTTGTCGATTGCCACTGCAACGTCAGAGGGCTCGGCCGGGCAGGGCTCTGCAGCATCGACGAGCGTGAATTGCAACGGCGACATGGCAGCCCGGGACTGGAGCTTCGGCATGGGGCCAAAGCGAGGCTAGGGCAGGCGCAGCAGCAGGATGCCGTCATGCGCAAGGCAGCGGAGGGAGAGCAGACATGTACCATGTGCACATGTACGGTATGGATGTAGGTAGGTTGGAAGCGTCAGTACATTGGCCTGCACACACACACCCACACACACACACACACACACACACACACACACACACACAGGACAGGAGCCGGGCGCGATGGGGCATGTCAGGGTCCGGGCCAGCCCAAGGTCAGGTGCAGAGGCATGCCCGCGTAATGGGGGCAGGCCGTGGCAGAGGGAGGGCGGGCGGCAGCGAGTGAGAGCGTGCAGGCCGTGGTCATGCGGCGCCATGAGTGGCCGGACGTTCAGGCGGCCCATGGGACCCATGCGACAGCCTAGTGGCGGCGCTAGCGGTCACTTTACCCCAGATGTTGCCGCATCCGGCTAGTGCGCATCGCTGCCGCCGTCCGAGCGCTGCAGGCTTGACCTCGAATTCCTGGGGAAGAGTGCGGGAGTCGTAGTCGCAGTCGCAGTCGCAGTCGCAGCCACGTTCGCAGTCGCAGCCACGTCTCACCGATGTCAGCCTACGCGGCTGTCCGTATTGCACACACCCAGGTCGAGAGCGCTGCCGTCGCCCAGCGTAGCGCGCTGTCAGGTCGCTGCCCGCCGCCATGGCTAGCCGCTGGACGGCAGCAGAGACGTGGGCCGCGTATATGCAAGACCCGTCGCCCGCCTGGCTCGCCGACAGGCTCTTGAAACCCGCATCTCAGCATCGGTTTTTGGCCCGCAGGCAACTCCCAGCAGCAGCGTCGTCTGGCTGGCCTCCGCGACCGATGCTGCTACACTGCTTACTTGGACACATGTACACGAGGACATGGGCAATATGCCGCCGGCCTCTTGTAGGACGCGGCCAATTTATTCTCGTCGCAGGCGAGATGAAACCGAGCGAGGGCACACGCTCCACGGCGATACATACATCCATACATGTATACATACATACATGCTCCTTAGATTACGCCATGTACATACTTGCAGTACCTATATACATACATATATACGCACATGGATGTATGTTTCCAGCGGGATGCGTACATGCGTACACACATACATACATACTTGGAGCAAGTAGGTACATATCGAATACATACATCCGAACCGAGCCCGCAGCAGTGGACGACCCGCGGCGCAGGCCATGCATGGCGGTGGTGCCAAGCGGCAGGCCAAAAGGCGACTTGTCAAGGCCGTGCTGCCGATCGCACCCGCACATCACTGCCCATCGAGGCCGGCAGGAGACAGCAGGAGGCTGTACGAGTGGGCGGCGGAGGCACTCCGGACCAGGCCCCTGCGGCAGAAACGCCGTTTGCTGGGGGATCCACTGCATATGTACTGTACTGTATGTACGTAGGAGCCCTGATGCTTGCAGGGCCCGTCCAACGACCTCCTGGCTTTGCTGGCCAGTGGCAGAGCACGCTGCCCGCTTAGCCTGCGCGCGCCGTATCCTCTGCGCTTCTGCTTACCACGGCCTACTGTACTATAATGCCGCCTGCCTCGTTGCTGCCGCCGCCCATAGCTTCCAGCCCTCCCAAGTGACATTGCACGGCCTGCTGTCCCTTCTTGCTCCTCGCCTTCGTTTCTCCCTCGTCCACAACCCTTGCACCCCCCCGTCCCACGAACGCTGGCCTGTGCTCAATTCCCCAGACTCGGCGCCTCTACCTGTCACCCGTGCCCGGCCAATCGCCCCCAGCTCGCCCAATTGCTCTCGTCGGGTCCCAAGCTTGTGTCTGCGTTGTAATCTAGCCTCTTGGGCCCTACCAGCACAAACCCGCCTGCGCGCCCTCCAGCCCTCTGTCCTCTGCGAGTCCGCTCACTCACTCACGCACCCTTACATCAACGCTGGACCCTCGTGCGCTGCCTGCTACCACTCGCCTACTGTCCCTTGCCAGCGCCGCCCTCCACCGCACCGCCCTCAACTCACACCACCACGTCCAGCGGCGTTATTCCTCTACAGCCGACCTATGTACGGACCGGCCAAGCTCCAGCCAACCCATCGCCTCCTTGCATCTTCTTTTCGGCCAACTTAGCCTTGCTCTGCTTGCGCCCCCGTTGCTCCAATCACTCTTCCCTTTCCCCCCCCCACCATCGTCGACCGTCTTCTTTCTCTCTCTCTCCTCTTCTAGCAATTGGCCTTGGCTGTCCGCGAATATCGCTGTTCCTAAGCTCCAATCCTATCCCGGCATCACTCAACTTTCCAACTGGCTTCCTGCCATCACTCGTCCTCTTCTCCTTTGTGTCTCAGAGCTCCAAGCAGCTCGTCCACATTCCGTGTCCTACCGGAAGCCTGTCGAGGTACCTTGCATCTGCTCCATTGCCTTTCTGTACTGTCTGCTGATCTTCCTGCCTACTTGCAGCCGCCGTGCTTGCAAGCTGTCAGTCTAGTTAGTCGGCGACTGTGCCGCCCACACGAGCTCCACAAGCTCCACTCAGCTTCGGTCACCGTTGTATTTGCACTCAAACTTGGCTTTGAGACACGTTGAGTTGGGACTGGTCTACTCAGCGTACTAACTGCCTACCCTTAAGCTTGCCGAAACAGCTGTGCTGTGGCGAGCCATTGTGTTGCTCGGTCGTACCAGCCCCATACACGGAACGACCATGACCAACGTTGAGAGCACGAGCCTGCCGGGCCCCACGAACACGCCGAGCGACGACTCCAATAGCTCTGGCAGCAGCAGTAATTGTTAGTACAAGACGTATACAAACCCTATACCGCGGACAGCTAACCACAACTGCCAACTACAGCCTCCACATCCACCGTTAAACCCGAAGCCTCTCCGCCCACCGTCCACTCGTTTCCTCCACCCAAGAACGACAAGCCCCGGCCTCACATCTGCACAACATGCACGCGTTCTTTTGCGCGACTAGAACATTTGAAGAGACACGAGCGATCACATACAAAAGAAAAGCCATTCGAGTGCCCGCAATGCACAAGATGCTTTGCACGGCGCGACCTGCTCCTGCGCCACCAGCAAAAGCTCCACCAGCAGGGCGCGACTTCTGCCCGCCCCCGCACTGGACGTAGAGAAAGCACAACAGGCCTTCCATCCAACGCCACTGCCCGAGTACGCAAAAACTCGGTATCGAGCAACGCTGGTGGCGCCGTCGCCAAGACCATGAGGCCGCGCGCCAATACCATCAGTCACATCGATCCCAACTCATTCAGCAGCTTCCTCGCATCTTCGGTGCCAGTAAACAGGGGAGGTGTTCCTGGTCACTCACATCACTCAAGTCTTTCTGGTATCAGTCAGTTTGACTACCGGGGCATGTCCACGTCCATGGGCAACCACGGACAAGCTCAGCCCCTGCCGAGACTGGACACCCATGTTGG
Organism: Bipolaris maydis; assembly: GCF_028858645.1. Taxonomy (NCBI): domain Eukaryota; kingdom Fungi; phylum Ascomycota; class Dothideomycetes; order Pleosporales; family Pleosporaceae; genus Bipolaris; species Bipolaris maydis. The sequence goes on along the minus strand of NW_027093866.1, from coordinate 1,270,880 downwards.
ATTTGGCATGGGCGGAGGCCTTCGCACAGCTCCCATCCCGGGCATGGCTGGACCTGATGACCGTGAACTTGAAAAATTCTTTGGAACATCGACCTCTACCATTAACCCCAACCAGTTGCATCACTTCAACGCCAGCGTCGGAATCCCCGCGTCGCCCTTCAAACGATTTGCAAACCCGTTTGCTGGGAACAACCCGATCGAGGAGGACGATTTTGGCTGGGGCATGGGTATGGACAACTCCATGATGTTTTCGGGGGCAAACGAGTCGGCACTGGATGGCTCATCGCCATCAGCGATAAGTACTGCGAGCCAAGGTGCCTTCCATGACATGATGCTAGATGGCTCCAGCCAGCCAAACTCGGCAGCCATGTGGCACAATCCTCTGGTGACGCATACGAGCATTGACACCACAGCCTTCTCCCTCGAAGCCATGGCTCCGGTCTTTCCTGAGCTCATGATGAACACTGGCACCTCACAGGAACTTGGCGATCAGGGTGTTCAGAATGATTTCTACACCTCTACACCACCCCCTCTAGTGGCCATGAGCCCTTCAGCTGGAATACCCGGTATGCCGAACCAGTATTTTCAGACGCCCATGACATTCGCTTCTGATGCCAACAGCATATCATCATCCTCTATCAATGGCAGCGCAGGGCACAGCTCCGTTTCCTCATTTTCCACTGAAACAATCACAGAGTCTACAAGGCAAGCTTTGATGCACAACTTGAGTCAAGCCATGGGCTACGGCCAAATACCTCAACGAAGGTTCTCCCAGCCAGCCATCAGCTCGCCTCTGTCCTCAAACGGGACTAACAAGCATTCAAATCTGGCTGGCCTACTGCCCAGTACTTTCGACATTCAGCGATATGTGAACGCCTACATACAATACTTCCATCCACATATGCCTTTCCTACACATTCCAACACTATCTTTCGATACTCCAGCGTATACATATCAGCTCCGCACTGCTGGCACATTCAGCCAAGACACCATGGTTGGGGGAGGTGGTTGTTTAATTCTTGCAATGTCCGCTATTGGAGCCCTATACGAATTTGAGCAAAACGTAGCCAAAGACTTGTTCGAGGCAGCAAAGAAGCTGATTCTCTTCTATCTTGACGAGCGCCGCAAAGCCGGTCTGTCCGCTGTCAATGGACCTAGTGCTGCCAATGATAACATCAACAAACCACCCTTGTGGCTGGTCCAGGCCATGCTACTCAATCTCATCTTTGGACTCAACTGTGGCGACCGACAGGCTGCAGAGGTCGCAAGCACACATTGTGCCGCCCTCGTGAGCCTAGCAAAAGCTGCAGGCTTGGACAAGCCTACTCCTCCAGAGCAGACTATGCCCAGCCCCCCAAGTAATACCAATGGGGATTTCAACATGTCGGATGATTCGAATCCGTCTCTTGATCAACAAAAGGATACCGTAGATGAGCACACACAATGGATACAATGGAAGAAGGCTGAAGAGCGCAAGCGAACCTACTTTGCCATCTTTTCAATGTCAAGCTTACTTGTTTCGGCATACGCACACTCACCTCGGATTCTGAATTCGGAGATCCATCTGGATCTGCCTTGTGAAGAGGATCTCTGGTCCGTCGACAACGCTCAAGCGTGGGTAGCAATGGGAGGGCCGATGCTTGCGCAAACCCGGGGCTTGTCCTTCATTACCGCAATGACGTACCTCCTTGAAGCTAGTACACGACAATCAACCTCAAGAATGCGCAATGCCTACCCAAATACCTTTTCAGGAGGCCAAACTGTCAACACCCTTTCTGAGAGCGATATTCGGCCGAGCACTTTCGGTTGCTACGTGCTGATAAACGCGATGCACGTCTACATTTGGGAGACGAGGAACAGACACAACGGTCGCTTGTGGAAAGCCCATGAGACAGAAGCTATGCATGCGCAAGTCGAGCCTGCTCTCAAGGCTTGGCAAGTTGCTTGGAGAGCCAATCCAAACCACAGCATCGAGCGACAGAGTCCCTTTGGGCCTTTGGCTGCTGACTGCATACCGCTGCTGGACCTTGCCTATGTGAGGCTTTTTGTAAATCTTGGTCGAGCAAAGGAGCTTCTGTGGCAACGTGACTTTGATGGCATGGCAAATGAATTGGCCAGAGGTGTCGATGTTGTAGGTCAAACGGAAGATTCACCTGAACGGTCCTCTTCTCTGGACCTAAGTCAGACGGCTTCTCCGGGTCAAATGAGCTCGCAGGACCAAATCAGCCCTGGAAACAGTGGTAATGGTCTTCCCAACAGTGCTTCTTCGAAACGCGAGAGGCATCTGCGCAAGGCTGCCTTCTATGCCGCCGACTCTCTCTCCATGTCGTATAAGCTAAACTCCTCATTCGCCGACTTCACAGCCAGGGAATTGCCCAACTCGTCTGCATTATGCATATTCGACTGCGCACAGGTCCTGGCCGAATGGGTTGCAACCCTTCAAGACCGTGTCGGACGCTATCTCGGAGTATTGGGCAGAGATGAAGTCAACTTCTCAGAAGTACCAGCCATCTTGCTACTCGAAGAGGAAGATGTGAAGCTCTTACAGAAGATTGCAGACATTCTTCATCACGCAGATATGAAGCTGGCCTACGATATCTCCTCAAACAATATGTCGATGCTAGGTGGTCTTTCAAACCTGGGACATTGCGGCTATGGTACCAAGCTACTGATGGTGACGGCCTATATGCTGTCCAAGTCAGTTGTCTGGCCTGGTGAGTAGATATCAGAACCCGCGTCTGTCGCCAGCACTAATGTTGTCGCAGTCACTCATATTCAAGCACGTGCTCTCGAAGCACACGCTCATCATATCAGCCAACGTGCAGAAAACTCTACCATTCAGTAAATACCAGTTTTCACCGAACCTGTATACTACCATAAGACACGGAACCCTCTCGGTGACTATTCTTGTTAACCGTCCTCGCATTTCTGCCGCATAACGTGTATCGACTACCAGAGGACTACTTTGCGACCCCAGCATTTATCCTCGAAGTCTTCTTCTACGACATTTTTAATCCTTTGCGCTCGGCAGCAGCGCTTCAAAGCTTCGCCAACTAAAACAAAACACCAAACTTGAAGATATGCTTTTGACATGGATTTTCTCGGATGTACAGACGAGCTAGGTCAAGGTAACCTATTTTCGATGTCATGTTCGACCATCACAAGCACTGGTCTCTTTTTTTTTATCAGCAGGCGTTTGGAAGGAATGCAAGAGCGTTCCGTTTTCACAACTCACAGGTTATGTATTAGGTTTTTTTTTGTATAAAGGTTTCCATGCATGAGGCAATCTCGGCCAGGTCCGCAGACCTATCTCTTATGAGATTGGCAATTTACTGCGCATATTCGAAAGAAAGGGACGATGTTACGACATATTCCTTCGCTCACTATATTTATGTAAGGAAACCGGGCTATCGGAGTGGGTTGGCGCAAATGGGGAACTCACGGCCCAAAAAAAGTGTTATGGATGTACGCAGTCTATTGACTTGATTCACGAATTGAATGAAACTTTTTATATTCTCTCTTACAGCATTGCTGCTACTTTGAAGTATGAACTATTTGAGCAAATAGTCGCTCATCAAAGACTTTGGCATCCTCTTGCTAAATCACAGTTGTAAATTTTCGCGAACAACATCATATGATGCTAGCTTTCGGTTGGAGACCGCAACCTGACTCTTCGGTTAGCTACACGGGTTGGAAAAAGAAAACTGAACTTGTGGTAGATGTTGTCTTAATCATAATCAGAGAGTAGATGAAACTATGGTGCTTTGGTCAGAAATCAATACAAATTCGCCGTAGATTTTGCGGACTTGAGGATTTTTCAAATACACTTTGGGGTATTCTCTGTACTAAGGAATCATCTCTACCTAAAGAACCATACAATGTTTGAGCTCTACCGTTTTAACAAACTTACCTCAGATGATGCGCAACGCGCTGATTGGTTGAGCACCAAAGCTTGGATCGCGTGCACCTTCCGCGTACAATTATTGTTGTTCTAAAAACCACGACACAACTCAAGCAGCGACACACAAACACAACAGCCAACGTTGACTACCGGCTCCATTGGGAAGAGACATAGTACATTATTTTGGCAGTAACTTGCACAAAAACAACAACAACATGTCAAGGCCAGCGGCGCGGAAAGCGGCGCCCAAGGGCGAGTACATTGAGACGGTGCGTCTTCACCTCGTCCCCCATGGACCATGTCCAAACCAGCACAACATCACTACATCGCACATTTTATCCTCTCATCAAACAATCCACCCGCGTTTACCTTTTTTTTCCCTAAGCGTTTCCCATCTAACCCTTATCCCTCTCATTCACTCACCAAAAAAAAAACTCCCCCACACCATGCCACTAATCCACCCCACCCCCATAGGACTCAGGCAACAAAGTCTCGCGCCGCAGCGCCATCACAGGCACAGCCAACATCACGCTGGGCGGCCGCACTGTCATCATGGCCGACGTGCAGCTCCGCGGCGACCTGCACCCGACGCGCAGTGCGCCCTCGCAGTCCGGCAAGGACGTGACGCCCACGAGCATCAGCATCGGGCGGTGTACGGTGATTAGCCAGGGCAGCGTGATTAAGCCGCCGAGCAGGATTAGTAGAGGCCAGGTGCATTATTATCCCATGAAGATTGGGGATAATGTTTTTGTTGGTACGTTTCTTGACCTTTTTTTTTTTTTTTTTTTTTTTTACACTTACTCTTCCCTTTTTTTTTTAACTCCCGTCTGTGTGTTGTATGAGCTGTGTGTTTTTTTTTGAGGGAAGGGAGAAGAGAGAAAAAAGAAAGAAAGAGTGTCATGTCATGAGATTCTACATCTCGTAAATATGGGTAACACGGAAAAAAAAATAGGTGTTTCTTTTTTTTTCTTCTTTAAGTCTGATGAAAAAGAGTAGGTCCTAATTCGACTATCCAAGCGATATCCATCTCGTCTCATGTGCATATTGGAAATCACTGCACTATCGGTCCGTTTGTCATCATCAAGGAGAATGTAAAGATATTGCCTCACACGGTTGTACCTGCAAACATGGTCATCGCATCTGGCTCCGTCATCGGAGGCCGGCCCGCACGCGTAGTCGGCGATGTGGGCGAAGGCTGGGGTGTCAGCGGTGGCGGAGGCGGCGGCTTGGGTGTCGGCGGTGGAGGCGAGGAGAAGTGGGTTGAAGGTGGTGATTTGAGGGAGTTGGTGAGGAGTATACGGTGATGTAAGTCAAAAAAGTCCCACACAGTCCAAGTGTCGAGTTTTCGAATGGATTAGGGTGGGGGAATGAGAAGTGTGAGAGAGAGAGGAAGGGAAAAGGGAAAGTTCTGTCAAGTGTGTTTCTAGCAAGAAAGAAATCCGGTTTCTATATGTGTTATTAAATATGAATCTCTATCTATCTGTTTTTAAAAGCCGTTCTCGTATGTACAACAGCGTGTAATCTATGCTTTGGCTTAAGTCGAGAAAATATCTCTCCGTCTACAAGACAATCTAGGTGTCTTGCTTCAGCCAACCTGTGCCGAGGACGCGGAGGGGGAGGGACCGGCAGGACTGAACCACAGGTTCGTCCAACTGTACTACATGGGCAGTGACCATGAACTTATCTCGATATAGCGATGAGAAAAGGCCGAATCATTCCATGTCTCTCTTGCTTTCTCTCTATCCCTCAGGCATCTCTCTCTCTGCTCGCGACTCGTCCTAGCCTATGCTGCATGTCAGGCTGCATTAGTTCTTTCGCCATGCTCACTTGGCACTTGTAAGCATGCGAACGTTATTTTTTTTTGCCTTTACCGCGAAGCACTATATTCTAATCTGACCGTATTTTTTTCCAAAAATCCTAACAACTACGCCCAGAAAAACGAAATAGAAAAACAAGCTTTCACACCAATTCTGCTCCTCTTTGGGCTTTGACCTCCATGGTAGTGAGCTCGAATTCCCTTTTCTGAAAGATGCCTTGGCTGTCCCATGAGTCGGGGCTGGGCTCGCTCTTGGTGTCGTTGAAGGTAGTGCGTGCGTCGGAATAGATGTGTGCCTTGTGGGATGACTTTGTGCCAATGGTCGGGCCCGGGCCGAATCCGAAACCGAAAATTGATGGGCCTCTGCGGCAATAATGTCAGCAATGGGTCGATGATATAGATGAAGATAGAGTCAAAGTGGGGCGGAACAGCTCCGTGGGTTCCCGTAGCTGACCTGGGTTATCAGGCCACCTTTGTTTCAACGTACCTGCTGCGCCCAGTCAACTCATCGCCAGATGAAGCGAGTTTTTTTGAAGTGAGAGAGATTTTGATATCGCGGATAAGAGGGCGTAAGACGGGAATGCACTGGACGATAATGGTGCCGACAATCTCTGACGAGTACCAAATGTTGGAGTGAGCGTTGCGCCAAAAGTACCATTTGTCTTTCTGGTTACCCTCGTCCTTCCAGCTTGTGCGGACAGCTGATACAACAGCGACAACCATGCCCTGATTGTTGTTAGCCATGTTGATTTAAAGATGAGCCAGGGTCTAAAAAGCGCGTATATCGTACCAAACTCATGGCAACACAAAGACCAATCTTCTCAACCCTTCGCATATCGAGGTTCCAGGTAATGACCCATGGGAAGACTGCCAGGATGAAATCCATGATAATGTTGTAGACGTTGCCACCCTCTTTGAAATCATCCCTGAACTTTGGCTCGAGGCACACGTCGAGACGATACCAGACGTCGTAGGATGACTTTCCGCAGACCTTTGCCCATTGCAGGATAACTTTTGCGATCATGTACGAGTTCATAGAAGCGATACAGAACCAGAGGATCCATCTTCCCCAGTTCTTAGTCAGCTTCAGCAGAGTGACTGCAAATGCCGTCTTGGTAAGCGATTGGTTGATAAGAGTACCGCATGAAGTGATGTTGATGAGTATGTGCATGCGATCATCCCAGGTGGCTTGGACATAACCAGTTGCGTATTCAAGAGTAATGATAGAGTTGTTGGCAGCCAGTATTGCCTGCAACACAATCAGTCAGCACTGAGCAGTTACTCCTTAACGCGCACATGGTTATACTCACCCATGAAATGAGGAGAATGTGGTCATCCCACCACAAACCATGTCGACGAGTAACTTTGATCCATATCCTCAGAGCCAAGAAAGCAGTTGCACCGGCAAAGAGCGTCCAAAGCCCGACATTGAGTTGGACTTCTGGATCCACATAACCGTGTTGCGCATCATCGTTGTGTTTTCTGGGCGAGATCATCTTGTCATGTCGGTCGGAATAGCAACCGACGTACTACACGGGGCGCCTGGAATCGAAAAATAGCGTAAAAAAGGTAACTGCAGACCAAGAAAGTTTAAAAGAAAATATGAACGAGCGGACGAGCGAACGAAATCTTCCGGTGCGCTGCAGGTGAATAGATAGGACCGGGGTGGTTGGTGGACAAAGGAATGGACAGAATCGTCGCGCAGAATTGGAGCTGGGCCAGGCTCGAGATGATTCAAACCCCCCGCCCGGTCTGGCGCGAGGACCTGTGATGCTCTAGTTATCATCAGGCTGTCCCCCTCGCAAGGCTCACCAATGTGCCGGGGATTCCAGACCCAGAAAACGTGAAATGAGGTCCCGACTCACAGGACGATTGGTGGAACCACCAGTCCAGTAATGGTCAAGTCACCGGGGCCGTTGCACAATAACGGCCTTGTTTCCGCTAGATCCTGGGGAATTACATATGGTCTGCTAGCCAAAATCAAGTCTCGCTCATTCCTGCCGGCTTCTAGAGGGGTGGACTGACGCGGAAAGCCCATTGTCAAGTCTAACCGAGGAGTGAACAGGCCGATCCATGCTTTGCTTAAGCGGTGGGTCGATTCATGAATCGCCGGACACGATGGAATCTGAGACAGATGCCACGCGCCTCTCTCCTAGGCCTTGAACAGTTTCGGGATGCTCGAGGGCAAACCGTCGCTCGATTTACCACAAGCGTGCAGTCTTCGGTATAAACAGAACTCCTGCAGGGCGCCGTATAGGCATGGTAAGCTTATAGTGACTGGCGGACAATTTCGTTCCTGTCGTATCCCTGTAAGACGGCTGCACGGGTACTGTCGAGTTTGATTGACGCAACTTGTCAGCAGCCAAGTTGGTGCCGCGGAAGGGGGAGCATACCCAAAGGAAAAGCCCGCAGTTATGCCGTTCGATAAAGACAGGCGTACCCAGCGGGCAGACCCTGCTGTCGGGAGTCTCTGACGGCGATGAGTACGGATTCGACAAACCACGAAAGACGGAAGAGGGAGCTTGGTTTCAAGCCATCACGTGCCAAGCAAACATGACATGGCTCAAAATCCCACAAAAGGGAAAGCCGGATCAGGTCCGAGCTCGCACGTCATCCTCGGGTATCGTCCCTGATCCTTAGAACCCGAGTTTCAGCTCGGCACTTGGCGCTCCCAGCAGCACACTCACATGCACTTCCAAATATGGGGTAAATAGATTGATATATACAGCCTTGGAGTATTGGAATGGCGTGTCGCTATGCTGATCGAGGCATATCTCTCCAAAGAATAAACGCGGGCACCAGTGAACCAGAGCGCCGCTACACCTTCCTCAACGCTGCTACACCTTCCTCAGCGCTAGTCGGCCAGGCTTGGATTGTAATATACTATCTGCTCTCCATGACAAAGTCGTCTCAACACGCTGCTGCTGCTACCTCGGTCTCTTGACATGTAGTCGTCTCAGCAGCAGGACAGCGTAGAAACACGACCAGAGTAAACGTGCTAGTCATTCTTGCATGTAACAACTATATTCGTCGTCGACAAAATGGACCGATCTGCCACGTACATGAACAGCTCGCTCGTATAAGAGTAGCCTCACACATGGTGCGACCGGTGCGACCCGCAAGCGAATTTGTGAGGCAAAACAAATGCCTAGCCCTTGCGCAAGTCCAGATGGAGATCAAAGCAACACACGGTTCACTCGCGCGGAAACTCCACGTTCATCTGTACAAACTCTAAAAAGTTCAAACACGCCTTTTCTCTGACTGAACGACTGGTCTGAAAGCTTGGGTGGCGGGGGTGACATGCTCAAAGCTCAAGACAGTCGCACTACATACGTACCCCCTTGGTGCGCGGCGAGAAAGTCGGCCAAAATATAGAGTTGTAACAACAGCTGAGAACACTCTTTCGAAATCGCTATAAATAATAGTGCCACGAATTGTATACGACATCGTTTCAGGTAGAAAATATTGGTATCGATCATCACATGTTACTCAACACCCTGTCAAGGGTAAAGTATTGGTATAAAGTTGTTGAAAGTTGTTGTACTACTATACTCGCGGCGCAAGTTCTGGTCAACATCTTTTCCTATCGTATTGACCGACCGCCACAGTTTCCAGCAAGCTGAGGCTCCTCGTATCTGGTAGCGATATCCCTGCTTGGAGATCTGCATCTTACTGGGATGATGCAAGTTCGCTAGAGCAAGCGCGCAACAAAGGGTATGTACAATGGACGCTACGTCCGTATGTATCCCCCAATTGAACAATCTTGCATAACATCACTTGTTTGTATCTATCTCGTGTTTTTCCGGGTATTATGCCTATAACTTCCAAAGCAAACTTGGCTATGATTGGCGCAATGACCGGGTTAGTCCTACTATTACAATAGAATCTTTGATTTCGCGCATAATACCACGTTGGAGACGGCGTGAAATAAAGGTTCTCACGAGAGCAAAGGGTCATAAGTTGTTGCCGTGGGGTCCAGAAGCACAGGACGGCAAGAAGCCACGTGGGTGAGGCAGATGACGATCTTAATTAATAAACGCCGATAGATTGCATTGAATCGGATCTCCAGAGTTCCCCTCGGGCTGCGGGCGCTTTGGGCTCAGCTGAAAGTGCATCTACCAGGTTATCCTGGGGAAAGATAACCAGAGACCTTTTTTTCCGCATACACCTATTATCTATATTTATGCAAATGTATTTATTAGTATCGAGGATTGATGGTTCCCAAAATGTGTGTACATCAAATCATAAGCCTGCCTCGCTTGCTATGAACTACGTACAAATATTTGGTGTCCCATCACGGCGTTGGCATTTCGCCTCGTATTCGTGATACACACGATTCCGATCCCCGCAATCCCAAGCCTAAGCGCACAATAATAATCCCGAAATCTTGTGGCCATCGCAGTAGCCTTGTTATCAATTTCAACACTGGAATGGCGACTGCTTTTAGTGATCAAGCGCTCCAGTCCCTTTACAGGGCTGCATCGTTGAGCTATTGTCCCTTTATAGAGCTGCATCGTTGAGCTATTTGCATCACGAAAACACTTGTTGTTATCTCTCCTTTTCGGCATCACTGCGGTGTATCTGCATCGTGTTCCACACTGACCATACGGCCGAAAGTGCTGAGAACTCACCTACGCGTCTGGTGAACCATCACTGCTCAGCAAGGTACTCGAGGCGAACTCCACGAAAATGTAACATGATGTGTTTAGATTTTATTCCAGCATACCAGCCGATCCCTCCGTGTATCAACTTCGTATCTGGGATACCACGCGCTTAGTTACTAGTAGTGACGGGACCAAAGTCCAAGAAAATGACGATGCAAAGTAGTCTTCTCGAAAAAGTAAATGCCGCGGACGAAAGGGCACGGAACAAGCCACGAATGACAGAAGCTGACATGGTTTATTCCTATGTTTTCAGTTTGTTTTCAGCATGTTTTTCCAGTGTCTACTCACAGTCTCAAAAGCGCATGTTTAGTACAGACATTAGTGACAATCAGCAAGCATCTGTGTGTACAGCTAGCCATTGGAATACCACAAAGACCCTCGGAAATTTCTCTCTCGAAAAACACAGCTACTTGGGGGGGCCTTGCTCCAGATCATATCATACCATTTGACAAAAGTGCAAAAAAAATACGCTTAGGTAGACTCGCAAGCACATGGTTTATCCCATTAAACCATAACTTAGTAACAGATAATTGAGAAGAGAAGACTGCATTCATATCAACGATAAACGCACATGCCCACTGAGAGATTTTTACCAGTATTACCAAACCATTTCTCAAAATTCAAAGCAGGGTCTCGCTGACGCTTATCCGAATCCTTTTATACTGTACTTTAACTGCAAAGTCTTCTTCTTTTTCAATACCCGATTCCGGCAGGTCGGGGTGTGGCTTGTCATCCTTTTCTAAAACAATCAATCTAATACGCTACATAGAAAACCGAGCTTAGAAAAAAATGTCAAGTCATCAACGGTGGGCAGATAGTATGAATGGTTTTTTTCTTCTTATCATGATACACTTCAATGATGAATGAAAACGATACAGCGAGTGTTAAAATCTCATCACTCAGCCATATGCCAACCCAACCCTACTTCCCCCAAAGCCCCTTATGAGCCCCAAGCCCGCCAGAATCACCAAAGGATAAACATATGTACATAGTACACCTTAATGCTGCCAACAGCAGTCCTGGTGATTTCTCCGTATTTCTCGTTGATGTATCGGGCCATCAAGTGCGTGCGCAAAAAGACTTGTACAACATTTCACATCCGATGATACTCTTTTGTCACAAGTAGAGAATGACGTATCTTTTCTTTTCTATCTATTTACTCTACAGCCGTATTTAGATTTTTAAAAAAAATCTCTTAAGGAAAAAAAAAGATAATAAGAGGGTCACACACATACTCTCTCTAACTCTGCCAAGAATACAAGTATTACCACACGTATATACTATTCAGTGCACTGCAACCTTTTTTTTTGTGTGGCACGTGATATCTTATGTGGAGCTGAGCCGAGTATTGTCCCAGGTAAACTTTTTTTTTAAAAAAACAAACAAAATAAGAAATAAACTTTACTAGAAAAAAAAATGTGTGAATGCCTCTACAAGGTGTAGGTAAAACACATTGATCGTAGATGTAAGGAAGATAGTAAAAAGAGTAAATTGTAGTCATAATAAGGGATACGTAGTATAGTAAATCAGTATAATACCTATGCAATTCGCCATTAACCGTCCACCCGTCTCGCCGCATCTCATCACCGCCGCGCATTCATTTGACCTGGAGGCCCATAGAAATAAGTGACGGCACCGAAATATCGCACGGGTGTTTACGTTACTAGCATATCACTTGCTTTGGAAATTGTCATATAGGAACATAGAGAGCCAGGGAGGAGTTGTATGTGTCAGTATTACCACGGGTAATTTGTAAAAGTCCTCTGTTGTTTCTTCTTCTCTCTTCCTTTCTTCGGGGGAAATTACCCGGGAAAAAGGAATGGTAAAGGGAGAGATTGTAGCAACGAAAGAGAAAGAGAGAAAGATTTGACTACGTGAGATGTGCAGAAAAGGGAAAGTGTAAGTTGAAATATGGATCGGTTGATTTTTTTTTCCCACTTGGGTGATGATATATCTCTAGGGCGCAAGATATTTCCTGGAAAGAGAGAATAGAAAAAGGGATTTCGTGATCCAACTAAGATCAATGAACTTGAAAAAAAAATAGATGACAAGGAGTTACAAATGTCAATTCATTAATCACAGGCCAAAAGAAGTTCTTTTTTTGCAAGACAAAAAAAAGATATATTTGTATAGGGGGGGATATAAAGCGGAAGCACACAAATTTACTTGTGTACCCAAAAAAAAGAATCGAAAAAACAATTTTTAGATGATGATGAGCAACTTCATCAAGTCAAACAGTTAGTAGCAGTAGCATCCAGTCTCCGCTCTCAACAAAACAAAAGTCCTCAATCCCCAACACCCCTTCCCCCTGTCAGTGTCCTTCCTCTCTCCCTTACTTACAACCTCAAACCCCTACGCATAGAACGCTTGGCAGCAGGAACATCATCGGGACCACCATCGGGGTTAGTAACAGCACCGGGAAAGCCAATGAGCGTGTTGAACTTATCGGCGAGGGCCTTGTTGCGGGTTCCGCCCTTGACGGCGGCGGCGGCGCTCTTGCACTTGGTGATGGCGGCGGCGTTGGCCTCGCACACGTTGGTGAGCTGGTTGCAGAGCGCGTTGGTGATGATGTCGGGGTTGAGGGCGTCGCTTTGGCTGCCGCGCGCAAGGGGGTCCGCGATTTGGAAGGTGAATTCGTTGGCCGGACGCCCGTTCTGCCCGCCTTCGAAGATGATGGTGGGCGTGCAGCGACCAAAGTCTGCGCCGCCGGCTGCGGCTCCCGCGCCGGCACCGGCGTTGTTGTCGTTTGCAGCACCCTGGTTGTTGTTGTTCTGGTTCTGGTTACCGGCATTGGCGTTGTTCTGGTTGCCAGCATTTTCATTACCAGCAGCATCCTCATTGGCACTGTTGTTGTTGTTGTTCTGGTTACCAGCGTTGTTGTTGGCAGCGTTTCCGTTACCAGCAGAAGCATTTCCGTTATCAGCAGCAGCATTTTCGTTATCAGCAGCAGCGGTTCCGTTACCAGCAGCAGCATTGCTGTCGCAAGCCGCGGCGTTGTCACCAGTAGCAGCTTGGTTGTCAGCGGCAGCGTTGTTGTTGTTGTTGCTGGCATTGTTGTTGTTGGCGGCGTTTCCATTACCAGCAGCGTTGTTGTTTCCAGCAGCGGCATTGTTGTTTCCAGCAGCAGCGTTGTTGTTGTTTCCAGCAGCGGCATTGTTGTTTCCAGCAGCGGCACCACCCGCACCACCAGCAGCAGCCTGGCTGACAACCAAGTTGCCAAGTCCAGCCTGATCCATGAGATCAAACACACTCAGTCCGTCAGCAGGAAGGGGATTAGCAGCAGAGCTGGCGCTAAGAGCGGCGGCAGCGCCATTGACATCCACAGCAGGGTCAATCAGAGGAGTGATACCACGGAGCTCGGGGGTAGCAGGAAGTGAGGCATCACCACAGACATTCTGAGCGTTGCCGTTGGCGAAAGGATTGGTGTTCTTCTCTGCTTTTACCATGCCAATAGCGGCAGCGAGGGCATCAGCACCACCACCGAGCTCAGTGAAGATTTGGTCAGCGCGAACGAGCTGGGCTGGTTGTTAGTAACAATACTATAAAAAGAAAGCCACTGAAGGACCAGTCAAGAGTACGCACCTTGGCGCAAGAGTTGGCTCCACCAAGCAAGTCAGAAATAGCAGCTCCCGCAAGAGTAGCAGCTTCGCCGCTTGCACCACCCTTAACCTCGCTGATGGCCGCAATAGGGATTTGCTCCTGTCCGAAGCGAGCCTCGACATAGGCAATGACAGCCGCGATGATGAAAACCTTAGAGACCATGTTGGATGATTTGCAGGTATATTTTCCAAAAACGGTAATTGTCGTGTAAGGGTTTAACAAAGTTAAAGTTTATGCGTCGTAATACAGTATGAACTGGGGGTGGAATGGATGACAGGAAGGAGCAAACAACGAGAGAGAACTAGCTCTTTGATTGGGTGTTGTTTTGAAAAAGGTTTAAAATAAGATGCCAACCTGGGCGAATGAATGTAAAAAGTGCTGAGAAAGCGAAGGGAAGGGGAAAGTTGCTGGATGCTACTGTTGACTTGATGATGTCGAAGTTGCTGACCTTCAAATACGAGGCGAACGTTACAACCACTTATATACTAAAGTCTGTTAACCGTTGTGTGCGCCCGCACCGTTTTTTCCTTCTCCACTCATTAACCCAAGACTATTGTTCTTTAGCCGCCATGACAAGTGATGCCTCTAGGATCATACACACGTCTCATCCATGCGCCTAGATCCATGTGGCAGCTTACCATCATCGCCTAGAACAGACCGGAACGAGCGAAAACGGGACGAAAGAATGATCGAGGGGTGTTCCTGCCAAGGCGTCATGCATTCTTTAGGCATGATGGGACGTATGATTGCCGGGCTGCGACTCCTGGTGAGCCTTGGTGTCCGTCTCCTTAAGGCTTCTGCGCGGGGCCAACGTCTCGAAGCGTCCATGTTGCCGGATGCCTGAAGTAGGGTTGTGACGGCCTCAGTCGCGGTAGGGTTTCATGTGACCTTGCGACACCGCGCTGTACCAATAACCACCGGCAAAGTCAACCCTCTGACAGCGGCGATCGCCAATGCATTGACACCTTGGAGCTTGACCATGAACCATGGAAAAAACAGATTTCGCAATGCACAATAAAACAGTTTCTGAATGCATGTATACAAACGCAATGCAAGGGAGCAGGCGGCAATGATGTCAAGATGCTGGCATTGGGAAGGAGGACGCGGCTCTTGCAGGGGCGCTGAATGCGACCAAAACATTACTGCTATACCCAATAGTCCTGAAAACATGCCCAGGAGTCAAGACGTGAGTCGAGTACATACTATGTTCATGGTATCTGATGTTAAGCGAATCCCAAGGGGGCCAGGGGTCGTCAGTAAGCTGGGCGCATGGCCTCGGACTGCACTGTGCCGGTGTACGCTTGCGCGTTCGACCGTCGATACTTATTGGCAACCTGGCTGTAGTATACAAAGTCCGTATCATTCGGCTCCACGGCCCGAGGTTGCAGTGTCTACACCGTCATCATCAAGCATTCACTATGTCCTATCCAATTTCCTCCGCAACAGCCTCGTCCTCTTCATGAGCTTCTTGTACTTGTGCTTCTTCATCTTGAGCTTCCTTTGCCTCTTTACACTAATCAGATACATTCCAAATCTTCGTTTTGCAACATGTTGCCGGAAGCTGCTTGGTTTGCTCTCTTCTGAAGGTAACGTGACTTCAGTTATACGCTGATTAATGCTAGCTGAGAGACCCTCAGCCGAGTATGAATCAGTCTCAGGTTCCGTTGCCAGGGGGTTGTACGGCTCGGGTGGCGCCGGCGGCTGGAAGGGAACGAGACGAGCTGCCCAACTCTCTACACTGTGTTGTGTCGGCTGAACATCAAGGTGATATACCTGCTGCTCTGACTGTGTCGCATCGGCTCGTTGCTCCTCCTGCGCATCAATCTCGGCGTGCATGCGCTCGAGGAATCCGCCGAGTACGTCCTTGGTTGCCTCTATCCTCTGGACCTGACTAGCTCGGTTTACATCGAAGAAGGCGTCAAATTCGGCGGTCGAGGTCGAGTTGGGGAACGCGCGCGAAATAGAAATGGGGCGGTGGAGACCAAAGAAAGCCGACAACTTGACATCTACACCAAATTAGTATATACATGGGGGGTATTATTATTTTCTGCATCTCACCATCTTCCCGGAGGTGGTTGGTCGGCGGCACAAAAGGCACATTATTGCCCAAGGTCGCAGTCGATGGCTGTTTCAGCTTCTTCTGCCCCTTTGTCTTCTGTCCTGCACCCTGAAGTTCTGCTGTAGCATTCTGATCTAACTCGGCGGGCTTCTTCTTGTTGTTTGCGGGGGTCGAGGGCTTGGACGACGAGTAGCGGCGCTGGTGACTCGGCCGGAGAGGTTGTTGCGGTGCACTGTTTGTGCTCAGCGCAGAGCGGGCGCATGCATTTAGCGCGGCAAAAGGCACAGCAGAGAAGGTGTTTGCAGAGCGAGCGACTCTGCCAACGGCTGGCGAGAACATGGCCAGTCGGGTAGAGGGGGGGGGGGGCAGGTATGACGGTGTTGTTGATGAGGCTCAAGGCGGCGACCGGCTATCAGGACTTGCTGCAGGTTGCACCGCTCCGATGTTTCCCCGAGTGGCACTAGCACTAGCACAAGTCACGAGGGCACATCATCGGAACTGCGATACCGACTCGGAACAGGCGTATGTTGCACATATGATCAAGGAACGCATGCGCACGCACACACCCTATTCAACGTGGCTATACGAGATATCACTTTGTTCCCTTGGTAGTGTTTCCCTCCAATTTTCACTACGAATGGCCCGGTTTGCCCCGCTGCACACTCTTCCGAGACACCATAGTGGAGACCAGGTAAGGACTAGTGGCACAATATCACAACCAAACCTATAGAGTAGAATCGCCATTTGGACATGAACTACTCCACTTCTCATACAACTCATTGTTATACCTGGGGACGATAGCTCTCCTTCTCCACAGGCTCAGCCATGCAACTTGTTTGATCCTCCTAGCACTCCACTTTATGTTGTTCCAACCATATCATAGCCCTTGTATAGCCGCCAACCCCGTCAAAACTTGACAGGCACCGGAAACGTCGCATGCGTTCCTACGACCCATCGGTACCCAACCGCTCGAGCTCCAGCCTCACGCCAATGCTCCAAAGTTATGTAGTCGGTGCTCGGGTCGTGCCGCTCTACCGCTTGTTCGTAGGCTGTGACTAGCTTACCGGACCACGCCGCAAAGGCGGGCAGACGTTGGAGGACCTCCGCGGACCAAGCTTTAATTCAACATACTTACAAGGGGATGTTGGCGGGTAAATACAGCATGCACAGACTATTGTTAGTGAGGAACAAAAAGTAGTGAGACACTAGCAGTTAGATCCTGTACGAATTGGGGTTGAATGTTCCAGTGTGATGTTGTATTAGGAGAGGCTGAAAAGTTGGCGAGGGGGTCGGTTATTTGGCACTTTCCTGATGGAGAAGTTGAGCAATGTATTCATAGAGTGCATTTATACTAGTGTTTGAAGGTGCATGTGTAGGTAAGTGAGTAGGTAATGCTCAGGCATGCAGCTGTGACAGCAGAACAGGCTAGCTCGCCTTTGGCTGCAGACCAAAGCGAGGTTAGCAGCTGTCTCTCAGGCCCCCCCCAATCTAATCCTTGTGTCAATCTGTATAGATTCGCGCTTTTGGGAAGCCTTTCGCCATGATCTGGCAAGACAGAAAAAGCAGCACAAAACCACCGAAAAAGAACGCTGATGCATGCAAGAAAAATTGTGTGCCGGAGAGTTCAATCTGGGACAAAAGGAAATGATTTCTGTGTTACGCTCCTCCAATTATCCGCTCACGGACCGGTGGGGGGTGTATACGCTTTATACCCAGAATCTGCATGCTGCACAAGGCTACAGATGCTGATCCACTTGCTCGCTAACTAACAATACCCAAGGAATTATATCGTAAAAGTGTCGTACAGTGGTGGAAGACGAATAGAAAACAGGACAAGATATAGGGGGTATACGAAGAAAGGAGCCGTGGATGTCGTTCTCTTGGAATCCACTGAAAAGCCTGTCTGTGGTCCGGTCCTGCTCTTTGCGACCCTCCTAGGTAGGGCGGGTCTATTAGTGGCGGACGTACATGGCACTATAGCTCTCGCTCCAGCGCGTGTACAGTCTGCAAGGGTAGTGTAAACGGCCGTCCAGGCCGCCCTGCGCGTGGCGACCAAATTGTGATTATTATAGTATCAGGGCATTGAGATTGCGTTGGACAATCATGTCCTGTACCGATGCCATTGTGATCTTGAGCAAGTTGGTGTCGGTTGCGTTTGTGTAGTGGA